>NC_139253.1:49920645-50625208 GCF_977018435.1 Lepisma saccharinum
TTCCGGGAAATTTCCGTTAGCATTTTACGTCCGTCATCTGACTGTCTCTACATTTCTGCTGAGGGGGAGAAGACGGGACACCGACAGTTCCGTAATTGAAACTTAAAATGAAAGTCATCGACTTCTGCCCTACGATTGACGACTGCGTCTCAAAGGAATCTCCTCTTCTCTGGAATGAACAAAATTCCATTGCATCGGCCGGGAATCGAACCCGGGCCGCCCGCGTGGCAGGCGAGCATTCTACCACTGAACCACCGATGCTAATTCTTTCAGTAGCACTTATTATAACATCATCCTGAAGAACACTTTCACCTCGGAAAAGTACCAAAGGAGCATTGTCTCACGGTGACAATTGCTATAACTTTGTTTCCACAAAAAAGTTTTGCCCTCCCCGGCGGGGAATCGAACCCCGGTCTCCCGCGTGACAGGCGGGGATACTCACCACTATACTACCGAGGACTGCTTGCGGAAACTTTTCAAAATATTGACATTGCGATGGCTTAAACATTAAAAATTAAACTTAAATTGAAACGAAAATAAAACTCCCACTAACGAACTACAAACTAGGAAGAAGAAAAAAATAAACTATTTTCGAGGCATGAAAAGCAAGTGGCCGTCAAGACATTTTCCAAATATGTCCCAGATATTCTCAAAACTCGAGAAAATACATAATACTTTCCACCCACTGATAGAGATATGCATGTGCTTCGTCTCTCGAAAGGATAGCATAAAACAAGCATGAGCAGCGTTGTGTTGAAGACTTGTGTTTGATTGCTGAACGGAAGGTCGTGGGTTCAAGACTTCTTCTTGGCAGAAACTTTCTCGGAAGGTAAAACGCCCCTGAACCGAAATTATTATCTAAAGTTCCGGGAAATTTCCGTTAGCATTTTACGTCCGTCATCTGACTGTCTCTACATTTCTGCTGAGGGGGAGAAGACGGGACACCGACAGTTCCGTAATTGAAACTTAAATTGAAAGTCATCGACTTCTGCCCTACGATTGACGACTGCGTCTCAAAGGAATCTCCTCTTCTCTGGAATGAACAAAATTCCATTGCATCGGCCGGGAATCGAACCCGGGCCGCCCGCGTGGCAGGCGAGCATTCTACCACTGAACCACCGATGCTAATTCTTTCAGTAGCACTTATTATAACATCATCCTGAAGAACACTTTCACCTCGGAAAAGTACCAAAGGAGCATTGTCTCACGGTGACAATTGCTATAACTTTGTTTCCACAAAAAAGTTTTGCCCTCCCCGGCGGGGAATCGAACCCCGGTCTCCCGCGTGACAGGCGGGGATACTCACCACTATACTACCGAGGACTGCTTGCGGAAACTTTTCAAAATATTGACATTGCGATGGCTTAAACATTAAAAATTAAACTTAAATTGAAACGAAAATAAAACTCCCACTAACGAACTACAAACTAGGAAGAAGAAAAAAATAAACTATTTTCGAGGCATGAAAAGCAAGTGGCCGTCAAGACATTTTCCAAATATGTCCCAGATATTCTCAAAACTCGAGAAAATACATAATACTTTCCACCCACTGATAGAGATATGCATGTGCTTCGTCTCTCGAAAGGATAGCATAAAACAAGCATGAGCAGCGTTGTGTTGAAGACTTGTGTTTGATTGCTGAACGGAAGGTCGTGGGTTCAAGACTTCTTCTTGGCAGAAACTTTCTCGGAAGGTAAAACGCCCCTGAACCGAAATTATTATCTAAAGTTCCGGGAAATTTCCGTTAGCATTTTACGTCCGTCATCTGACTGTCTCTACATTTCTGCTGAGGGGGAGAAGACGGGACACCGACAGTTCCGTAATTGAAACTTAAAATGAAAGTCATCGACTTCTGCCCTACGATTGACGACTGCGTCTCAAAGGAATCTCCTCTTCTCTGGAATGAACAAAATTCCATTGCATCGGCCGGGAATCGAACCCGGGCCGACCGCGTGGCAGGCGAGCATTCTACCACTGAACCACCCATGCTAATTCTTTCAGTAGCACTTATTATAACATCATCCTGAAGAACACTTTCACCTCGGAAAAGTACCAAAGGAGCATTGTCTCACGGTGACAATTGCTATAACTTTGTTTCCACAAAAAAGTTTTGCCCTCCCCGGCGGGGAATCGAACCCCGGTCTCCCGCGTGACAGGCGGGGATACTCACCACTATACTACCGAGGACTGCTTGCGGAAACTTTTCAAAATATTGACATTGCGATGGCTTAAACATTAAAAATTAAACTTAAATTGAAACGAAAATAAAACTCCCACTAACGAACTACAAACTAGGAAGAAGAAAAAAATAAACTATTTTCGAGGCATGAAAAGCAAGTGGCCGTCAAGACATTTTCCAAATATGTCCCAGATATTCTCAAAACTCGAGAAAATACATAATACTTTCCACCCACTGATAGAGATATGCATGTGCTTCGTCTCTCGAAAGGATAGCATAAAACAAGCATGAGCAGCGTTGTGTTGAAGACTTGTGTTTGATTGCTGAACGGAAGGTCGTGGGTTCAAGACTTCTTCTTGGCAGAAACTTTCTCGGAAGGTAAAACGCCCCTGAACCGAAATTATTATCTAAAGTTCCGGGAAATTTCCGTTAGCATTTTACGTCCGTCATCTGACTGTCTCTACATTTCTGCTGAGGGGGAGAAGACGGGACACCGACAGTTCCGTAATTGAAACTTAAAATGAAAGTCATCGACTTCTGCCCTACGATTGACGACTGCGTCTCAAAGGAATCTCCTCTTCTCTGGAATGAACAAAATTCCATTGCATCGGCCGGGAATCGAACCCGGGCCGCCCGCGTGGCAGGCGAGCATTCTACCACTGAACCACCGATGCTAATTCTTTCAGTAGCACTTATTATAACATCATCCTGAAGAACACTTTCACCTCGGAAAAGTACCAAAGGAGCATTGTCTCACGGTGACAATTGCTATAACTTTGTTTCCACAAAAAAGTTTTGCCCTCCCCGGCGGGGAATCGAACCCCGGTCTCCCGCGTGACAGGCGGGGATACTCACCACTATACTACCGAGGACTGCTTGCGGAAACTTTTCAAAATATTGACATTGCGATGGCTTAAACATTAAAAATTAAACTTAAATTGAAACGAAAATAAAACTCCCACTAACGAACTACAAACTAGGAAGAAGAAAAAAATAAACTATTTTCGAGGCATGAAAAGCAAGTGGCCGTCAAGACATTTTCCAAATATGTCCCAGATATTCTCAAAACTCGAGAAAATACATAATACTTTCCACCCACTGATAGAGATATGCATGTGCTTCGTCTCTCGAAAGGATAGCATAAAACAAGCATGAGCAGCGTTGTGTTGAAGACTTGTGTTTGATTGCTGAACGGAAGGTCGTGGGTTCAAGACTTCTTCTTGGCAGAAACTTTCTCGGAAGGTAAAACGCCCCTGAACCGAAATTATTATCTAAAGTTCCGGGAAATTTCCGTTAGCATTTTACGTCCGTCATCTGACTGTCTCTACATTTCTGCTGAGGGGGAGAAGACGGGACACCGACAGTTCCGTAATTGAAACTTAAAATGAAAGTCATCGACTTCTGCCCTACGATTGACGACTGCGTCTCAAAGGAATCTCCTCTTCTCTGGAATGAACAAAATTCCATTGCATCGGCCGGGAATCGAACCCGGGCCGCCCGCGTGGCAGGCGAGCATTCTACCACTGAACCACCGATGCTAATTCTTTCAGTAGCACTTATTATAACATCATCCTGAAGAACACTTTCACCTCGGAAAAGTACCAAAGGAGCATTGTCTCACGGTGACAATTGCTATAACTTTGTTTCCACAAAAAAGTTTTGCCCTCCCCGGCGGGGAATCGAACCCCGGTCTCCCGCGTGACAGGCGGGGATACTCACCACTATACTACCGAGGACTGCTTGCGGAAACTTTTCAAAATATTGACATTGCGATGGCTTAAACATTAAAAATTAAACTTAAATTGAAACGAAAATAAAACTCCCACTAACGAACTACAAACTAGGAAGAAGAAAAAAATAAACTATTTTCGAGGCATGAAAAGCAAGTGGCCGTCAAGACATTTTCCAAATATGTCCCAGATATTCTCAAAACTCGAGAAAATACATAATACTTTCCACCCACTGATAGAGATATGCATGTGCTTCGTCTCTCGAAAGGATAGCATAAAACAAGCATGAGCAGCGTTGTGTTGAAGACTTGTGTTTGATTGCTGAACGGAAGGTCGTGGGTTCAAGACTTCTTCTTGGCAGAAACTTTCTCGGAAGGTAAAACGCCCCTGAACCGAAATTATTATCTAAAGTTCCGGGAAATTTCCGTTAGCATTTTACGTCCGTCATCTGACTGTCTCTACATTTCTGCTGAGGGGGAGAAGACGGGACACCGACAGTTCCGTAATTGAAACTTAAAATGAAAGTCATCGACTTCTGCCCTACGATTGACGACTGCGTCTCAAAGGAATCTCCTCTTCTCTGGAATGAACAAAATTCCATTGCATCGGCCGGGAATCGAACCCGGGCCGCCCGCGTGGCAGGCGAGCATTCTACCACTGAACCACCGATGCTAATTCTTTCAGTAGCACTTATTATAACATCATCCTGAAGAACACTTTCACCTCGGAAAAGTACCAAAGGAGCATTGTCTCACGGTGACAATTGCTATAACTTTGTTTCCACAAAAAAGTTTTGCCCTCCCCGGCGGGGAATCGAACCCCGGTCTCCCGCGTGACAGGCGGGGATACTCACCACTATACTACCGAGGACTGCTTGCGGAAACTTTTCAAAATATTGACATTGCGATGGCTTAAACATTAAAAATTAAACTTAAATTGAAACGAAAATAAAACTCCCACTAACGAACTACAAACTAGGAAGAAGAAAAAAATAAACTATTTTCGAGGCATGAAAAGCAAGTGGCCGTCAAGACATTTTCCAAATATGTCCCAGATATTCTCAAAACTCGAGAAAATACATAATACTTTCCACCCACTGATAGAGATATGCATGTGCTTCGTCTCTCGAAAGGATAGCATAAAACAAGCATGAGCAGCGTTGTGTTGAAGACTTGTGTTTGATTGCTGAACGGAAGGTCGTGGGTTCAAGACTTCTTCTTGGCAGAAACTTTCTCGGAAGGTTAAACGCCCCTGAACCGAAATTATTATCTAAAGTTCCGGGAAATTTCCGTTAGCATTTTACGTCCGTCATCTGACTGTCTCTACATTTCTGCTGAGGGGGAGAAGACGGGACACAGACAGTTCCGTAATTGAAACTTAAAATGAAAGTCATCGACTTCTGCTCTACGATTGACGACTGCGTCTCAAAGGAATCTCCTCTTCTCTGGAATGAACAAAATTCCATTGCATCGGCCGGGAATCGAACCCGGGCCGCCCGCGTGGCAGGCGAGCATTCTACCACTGAACCACCGGTGCTAATTCTTTCAGTAGCACTTATTATAACATCATCCTGAAGAACACTTTCACCTCGGAAAAGTACCAAAGGAGCATTGTCTCACGGTGACAATTGCTATAACTTTGTTTCCACAAAAAAGTTTTGCCCTCCCCGGCGGGGAATCCAACCCCGGTCTCCCGCGTGACAGTCGGGGATACTCACCACTATACTACCGAGGACTGCTTGCGGAAACTTTTCAAAATATTGACATTGCGATGGCTTAAACATTAAAAATTAAACTTAAATTGAAACGAAAATAAAACTCCCACTAACGAACTACAAACTAGGAAGAAGAAAAAAATAAACTATTTTCGAGGCATGAAAAGCAAGTGGCCGTCAAGACATTTTCCAAATATGTCCCAGATATTCTCAAAACTCGAGAAAATACATAATACTTTCCACCCACTGATAGAGATATGCATGTGCTTCGTCTCTCGAAAGGATAGCATAAAACAAGCATGAGCAGCGTTGTGTTGAAGACTTGTGTTTGATTGCTGAACGGAAGGTCGTGGGTTCAAGACTTCTTCTTGGCAGAAACTTTCTCGGAAGGTAAAACGCCCCTGAACCGAAATTATTATCTAAAGTTCCGGGAAATTTCCGTTAGCATTTTACGTCCGTCATCTGACTGTCTCTACATTTCTGCTGAGGGGGAGAAGACGGGACACCGACAGTTCCGTAATTGAAACTTAAAATGAAAGTCATCGACTTCTGCCCTACGATTGACGACTGCGTCTCAAAGGAATCTCCTCTTCTCTGGAATGAACAAAATTCCATTGCATCGGCCGGGAATCGAACCCGGGCCGCCCGCGTGGCAGGCGAGCATTCTACCACTGAACCACCGATGCTAATTCTTTCAGTAGCACTTATTATAACATCATCCTGAAGAACACTTTCACCTCGGAAAAGTACCAAAGGAGCATTGTCTCACGGTGACAATTGCTATAACTTTGTTTCCACAAAAAAGTTTTGCCCTCCCCGGCGGGGAATCGAACCCCGGTCTCCCGCGTGACAGGCGGGGATACTCACCACTATACTACCGAGGACTGCTTGCGGAAACTTTTCAGAATATTGACATTGCGATGGCTTAAACATTAAAAATTAAACTTAAATTGAAACGAAAATAAAACTCCCACTAACGAACTACAAACTAGGAAGAAGAAAAAAATAAACTATTTTCGAGGCATGAAAAGCAAGTGGCCGTCAAGACATTTTCCAAATATGTCCCAGATATTCTCAAAACTCGAGAAAATACATAATACTTTCCACCCACTGATAGAGATATGCATGTGCTTCGTCTCTCGAAAGGATAGCATAAAACAAGCATGAGCAGCGTTGTGTTGAAGACTTGTGTTTGATTGCTGAACGGAAGGTCGTGGGTTCAAGACTTCTTCTTGGCAGAAACTTTCTCGGAAGGTAAAACGCCCCTGAACCGAAATTATTATCTAAAGTTCCGGGAAATTTCCGTTAGCATTTTACGTCCGTCATCTGACTGTCTCTACATTTCTGCTGAGGGGGAGAAGACGGGACACCGACAGTTCCGTAATTGAAACTTAAAATGAAAGTCATCGACTTCTGCCCTACGATTGACGACTGCGTCTCAAAGGAATCTCCTCTTCTCTGGAATGAACAAAATTCCATTGCATCGGCCGGGAATCGAACCCGGGCCGCCCGCGTGGCAGGCGAGCATTCTACCACTGAACCACCGATGCTAATTCTTTCAGTAGCACTTATTATAACATCATCCTGAAGAACACTTTCACCTCGGAAAAGTACCAAAGGAGCATTGTCTCACGGTGACAATTGCTATAACTTTGTTTCCACAAAAAAGTTTTGCCCTCCCCGGCGGGGAATCGAACCCCGGTCTCCCGCGTGACAGGCGGGGATACTCACCACTATACTACCGAGGACTGCTTGCGGAAACTTTTCAAAATATTGACATTGCGATGGCTTAAACATTAAAAATTAAACTTAAATTGAAACGAAAATAAAACTCCCACTAACGAACTACAAACTAGGAAGAAGAAAAAAATAAACTATTTTCGAGGCATGAAAAGCAAGTGGCCGTCAAGACATTTTCCAAATATGTCCCAGATATTCTCAAAACTCGAGAAAATACATAATACTTTCCACCCACTGATAGAGATATGCATGTGCTTCGTCTCTCGAAAGGATAGCATAAAACAAGCATGAGCAGCGTTGTGTTGAAGACTTGTGTTTGATTGCTGAACGGAAGGTCGTGGGTTCAAGACTTCTTCTTGGCAGAAACTTTCTCGGAAGGTAAAACGCCCCTGAACCGAAATTATTATCTAAAGTTCCGGGAAATTTCCGTTAGCATTTTACGTCCGTCATCTGACTGTCTCTACATTTCTGCTGAGGGGGAGAAGACGGGACACCGACAGTTCCGTAATTGAAACTTAAAATGAAAGTCATCGACTTCTGCCCTACGATTGACGACTGCGTCTCAAAGGAATCTCCTCTTCTCTGGAATGAACAAAATTCCATTGCATCGGCCGGGAATCGAACCCGGGCCGCCCGCGTGGCAGGCGAGCATTCTACCACTGAACCACCGATGCTAATTCTTTCAGTAGCACTTATTATAACATCATCCTGAAGAACACTTTCACCTCGGAAAAGTACCAAAGGAGCATTGTCTCACGGTGACAATTGCTATAACTTTGTTTCCACAAAAAAGTTTTGCCCTCCCCGGCGGGGAATCGAACCCCGGTCTCCCGCGTGACAGGCGGGGATACTCACCACTATACTACCGAGGACTGCTTGCGGAAACTTTTCAAAATATTGACATTGCGATGGCTTAAACATTAAAAATTAAACTTAAATTGAAACGAAAATAAAACTCCCACTAACGAACTACAAACTAGGAAGAAGAAAAAAATAAACTATTTTCGAGGCATGAAAAGCAAGTGGCCGTCAAGACATTTTCCAAATATGTCCCAGATATTCTCAAAACTCGAGAAAATACATAATACTTTCCACCCACTGATAGAGATATGCATGTGCTTCGTCTCTCGAAAGGATAGCATAAAACAAGCATGAGCAGCGTTGTGTTGAAGACTTGTGTTTGATTGCTGAACGGAAGGTCGTGGGTTCAAGACTTCTTCTTGGCAGAAACTTTCTCGGAAGGTAAAACGCCCCTGAACCGAAATTATTATCTAAAGTTCCGGGAAATTTCCGTTAGCATTTTACGTCCGTCATCTGACTGTCTCTACATTTCTGCTGAGGGGGAGAAGACGGGACACCGACAGTTCCGTAATTGAAACTTAAAATGAAAGTCATCGACTTCTGCCCTACGATTGACGACTGCGTCTCAAAGGAATCTCCTCTTCTCTGGAATGAACAAAATTCCATTGCATCGGCCGGGAATCGAACCCGGGCCGCCCGCGTGGCAGGCGAGCATTCTACCACTGAACCACCGATGCTAATTCTTTCAGTAGCACTTATTATAACATCATCCTGAAGAACACTTTCACCTCGGAAAAGTACCAAAGGAGCATTGTCTCACGGTGACAATTGCTATAACTTTGTTTCCACAAAAAAGTTTTGCCCTCCCCGGCGGGGAATCGAACCCCGGTCTCCCGCGTGACAGGCGGGGATACTCACCACTATACTACCGAGGACTGCTTGCGGAAACTTTTCAAAATATTGACATTGCGATGGCTTAAACATTAAAAATTAAACTTAAATTGAAACGAAAATAAAACTCCCACTAACGAACTACAAACTAGGAAGAAGAAAAAAATAAACTATTTTCGAGGCATGAAAAGCAAGTGGCCGTCAAGACATTTTCCAAATATGTCCCAGATATTCTCAAAACTCGAGAAAATACATAATACTTTCCACCCACTGATAGAGATATGCATGTGCTTCGTCTCTCGAAAGGATAGCATAAAACAAGCATGAGCAGCGTTGTGTTGAAGACTTGTGTTTGATTGCTGAACGGAAGGTCGTGGGTTCAAGACTTCTTCTTGGCAGAAACTTTCTCGGAAGGTTAAACGCCCCTGAACCGAAATTATTATCTAAAGTTCCGGGAAATTTCCGTTAGCATTTTACGTCCGTCATCTGACTGTCTCTACATTTCTGCTGAGGGGGAGAAGACGGGACACAGACAGTTCCGTAATTGAAACTTAAAATGAAAGTCATCGACTTCTGCTCTACGATTGACGACTGCGTCTCAAAGGAATCTCCTCTTCTCTGGAATGAACAAAATTCCATTGCATCGGCCGGGAATCGAACCCGGGCCGCCCGCGTGGCAGGCGAGCATTCTACCACTGAACCACCGGTGCTAATTCTTTCAGTAGCACTTATTATAACATCATCCTGAAGAACACTTTCACCTCGGAAAAGTACCAAAGGAGCATTGTCTCACGGTGACAATTGCTATAACTTTGTTTCCACAAAAAAGTTTTGCCCTCCCCGGCGGGGAATCCAACCCCGGTCTCCCGCGTGACAGTCGGGGATACTCACCACTATACTACCGAGGACTGCTTGCGGAAACTTTTCAAAATATTGACATTGCGATGGCTTAAACATTAAAAATTAAACTTAAATTGAAACGAAAATAAAACTCCCACTAACGAACTACAAACTAGGAAGAAGAAAAAAATAAACTATTTTCGAGGCATGAAAAGCAAGTGGCCGTCAAGACATTTTCCAAATATGTCCCAGATATTCTCAAAACTCGAGAAAATACATAATACTTTCCACCCACTGATAGAGATATGCATGTGCTTCGTCTCTCGAAAGGATAGCATAAAACAAGCATGAGCAGCGTTGTGTTGAAGACTTGTGTTTGATTGCTGAACGGAAGGTCGTGGGTTCAAGACTTCTTCTTGGCAGAAACTTTCTCGGAAGGTAAAACGCCCCTGAACCGAAATTATTATCTAAAGTTCCGGGAAATTTCCGTTAGCATTTTACGTCCGTCATCTGACTGTCTCTACATTTCTGCTGAGGGGGAGAAGACGGGACACCGACAGTTCCGTAATTGAAACTTAAAATGAAAGTCATCGACTTCTGCCCTACGATTGACGACTGCGTCTCAAAGGAATCTCCTCTTCTCTGGAATGAACAAAATTCCATTGCATCGGCCGGGAATCGAACCCGGGCCGCCCGCGTGGCAGGCGAGCATTCTACCACTGAACCACCGATGCTAATTCTTTCAGTAGCACTTATTATAACATCATCCTGAAGAACACTTTCACCTCGGAAAAGTACCAAAGGAGCATTGTCTCACGGTGACAATTGCTATAACTTTGTTTCCACAAAAAAGTTTTGCCCTCCCCGGCGGGGAATCGAACCCCGGTCTCCCGCGTGACAGGCGGGGATACTCACCACTATACTACCGAGGACTGCTTGCGGAAACTTTTCAGAATATTGACATTGCGATGGCTTAAACATTAAAAATTAAACTTAAATTGAAACGAAAATAAAACTCCCACTAACGAACTACAAACTAGGAAGAAGAAAAAAATAAACTATTTTCGAGGCATGAAAAGCAAGTGGCCGTCAAGACATTTTCCAAATATGTCCCAGATATTCTCAAAACTCGAGAAAATACATAATACTTTCCACCCACTGATAGAGATATGCATGTGCTTCGTCTCTCGAAAGGATAGCATAAAACAAGCATGAGCAGCGTTGTGTTGAAGACTTGTGTTTGATTGCTGAACGGAAGGTCGTGGGTTCAAGACTTCTTCTTGGCAGAAACTTTCTCGGAAGGTAAAACGCCCCTGAACCGAAATTATTATCTAAAGTTCCGGGAAATTTCCGTTAGCATTTTACGTCCGTCATCTGACTGTCTCTACATTTCTGCTGAGGGGGAGAAGACGGGACACCGACAGTTCCGTAATTGAAACTTAAAATGAAAGTCATCGACTTCTGCCCTACGATTGACGACTGCGTCTCAAAGGAATCTCCTCTTCTCTGGAATGAACAAAATTCCATTGCATCGGCCGGGAATCGAACCCGGGCCGCCCGCGTGGCAGGCGAGCATTCTACCACTGAACCACCGATGCTAATTCTTTCAGTAGCACTTATTATAACATCATCCTGAAGAACACTTTCACCTCGGAAAAGTACCAAAGGAGCATTGTCTCACGGTGACAATTGCTATAACTTTGTTTCCACAAAAAAGTTTTGCCCTCCCCGGCGGGGAATCGAACCCCGGTCTCCCGCGTGACAGGCGGGGATACTCACCACTATACTACCGAGGACTGCTTGCGGAAACTTTTCAAAATATTGACATTGCGATGGCTTAAACATTAAAAATTAAACTTAAATTGAAACGAAAATAAAACTCCCACTAACGAACTACAAACTAGGAAGAAGAAAAAAATAAACTATTTTCGAGGCATGAAAAGCAAGTGGCCGTCAAGACATTTTCCAAATATGTCCCAGATATTCTCAAAACTCGAGAAAATACATAATACTTTCCACCCACTGATAGAGATATGCATGTGCTTCGTCTCTCGAAAGGATAGCATAAAACAAGCATGAGCAGCGTTGTGTTGAAGACTTGTGTTTGATTGCTGAACGGAAGGTCGTGGGTTCAAGACTTCTTCTTGGCAGAAACTTTCTCGGAAGGTAAAACGCCCCTGAACCGAAATTATTATCTAAAGTTCCGGGAAATTTCCGTTAGCATTTTACGTCCGTCATCTGACTGTCTCTACATTTCTGCTGAGGGGGAGAAGACGGGACACCGACAGTTCCGTAATTGAAACTTAAAATGAAAGTCATCGACTTCTGCCCTACGATTGACGACTGCGTCTCAAAGGAATCTCCTCTTCTCTGGAATGAACAAAATTCCATTGCATCGGCCGGGAATCGAACCCGGGCCGCCCGCGTGGCAGGCGAGCATTCTACCACTGAACCACCGATGCTAATTCTTTCAGTAGCACTTATTATAACATCATCCTGAAGAACACTTTCACCTCGGAAAAGTACCAAAGGAGCATTGTCTCACGGTGACAATTGCTATAACTTTGTTTCCACAAAAAAGTTTTGCCCTCCCCGGCGGGGAATCGAACCCCGGTCTCCCGCGTGACAGGCGGGGATACTCACCACTATACTACCGAGGACTGCTTGCGGAAACTTTTCAAAATATTGACATTGCGATGGCTTAAACATTAAAAATTAAACTTAAATTGAAACGAAAATAAAACTCCCACTAACGAACTACAAACTAGGAAGAAGAAAAAAATAAACTATTTTCGAGGCATGAAAAGCAAGTGGCCGTCAAGACATTTTCCAAATATGTCCCAGATATTCTCAAAACTCGAGAAAATACATAATACTTTCCACCCACTGATAGAGATATGCATGTGCTTCGTCTCTCGAAAGGATAGCATAAAACAAGCATGAGCAGCGTTGTGTTGAAGACTTGTGTTTGATTGCTGAACGGAAGGTCGTGGGTTCAAGACTTCTTCTTGGCAGAAACTTTCTCGGAAGGTAAAACGCCCCTGAACCGAAATTATTATCTAAAGTTCCGGGAAATTTCCGTTAGCATTTTACGTCCGTCATCTGACTGTCTCTACATTTCTGCTGAGGGGGAGAAGACGGGACACCGACAGTTCCGTAATTGAAACTTAAAATGAAAGTCATCGACTTCTGCCCTACGATTGACGACTGCGTCTCAAAGGAATCTCCTCTTCTCTGGAATGAACAAAATTCCATTGCATCGGCCGGGAATCGAACCCGGGCCGCCCGCGTGGCAGGCGAGCATTCTACCACTGAACCACCGATGCTAATTCTTTCAGTAGCACTTATTATAACATCATCCTGAAGAACACTTTCACCTCGGAAAAGTACCAAAGGAGCATTGTCTCACGGTGACAATTGCTATAACTTTGTTTCCACAAAAAAGTTTTGCCCTCCCCGGCGGGGAATCGAACCCCGGTCTCCCGCGTGACAGGCGGGGATACTCACCACTATACTACCGAGGACTGCTTGCGGAAACTTTTCAAAATATTGACATTGCGATGGCTTAAACATTAAAAATTAAACTTAAATTGAAACGAAAATAAAACTCCCACTAACGAACTACAAACTAGGAAGAAGAAAAAAATAAACTATTTTCGAGGCATGAAAAGCAAGTGGCCGTCAAGACATTTTCCAAATATGTCCCAGATATTCTCAAAACTCGAGAAAATACATAATACTTTCCACCCACTGATAGAGATATGCATGTGCTTCGTCTCTCGAAAGGATAGCATAAAACAAGCATGAGCAGCGTTGTGTTGAAGACTTGTGTTTGATTGCTGAACGGAAGGTCGTGGGTTCAAGACTTCTTCTTGGCAGAAACTTTCTCGGAAGGTAAAACGCCCCTGAACCGAAATTATTATCTAAAGTTCCGGGAAATTTCCGTTAGCATTTTACGTCCGTCATCTGACTGTCTCTACATTTCTGCTGAGGGGGAGAAGACGGGACACCGACAGTTCCGTAATTGAAACTTAAAATGAAAGTCATCGACTTCTGCCCTACGATTGACGACTGCGTCTCAAAGGAATCTCCTCTTCTCTGGAATGAACAAAATTCCATTGCATCGGCCGGGAATCGAACCCGGGCCGCCCGCGTGGCAGGCGAGCATTCTACCACTGAACCACCGATGCTAATTCTTTCAGTAGCACTTATTATAACATCATCCTGAAGAACACTTTCACCTCGGAAAAGTACCAAAGGAGCATTGTCTCACGGTGACAATTGCTATAACTTTGTTTCCACAAAAAAGTTTTGCCCTCCCCGGCGGGGAATCGAACCCCGGTCTCCCGCGTGACAGGCGGGGATACTCACCACTATACTACCGAGGACTGCTTGCGGAAACTTTTCAAAATATTGACATTGCGATGGCTTAAACATTAAAAATTAAACTTAAATTGAAACGAAAATAAAACTCCCACTAACGAACTACAAACTAGGAAGAAGAAAAAAATAAACTATTTTCGAGGCATGAAAAGCAAGTGGCCGTCAAGACATTTTCCAAATATGTCCCAGATATTCTCAAAACTCGAGAAAATACATAATACTTTCCACCCACTGATAGAGATATGCATGTGCTTCGTCTCTCGAAAGGATAGCATAAAACAAGCATGAGCAGCGTTGTGTTGAAGACTTGTGTTTGATTGCTGAACGGAAGGTCGTGGGTTCAAGACTTCTTCTTGGCAGAAACTTTCTCGGAAGGTAAAACGCCCCTGAACCGAAATTATTATCTAAAGTTCCGGGAAATTTCCGTTAGCATTTTACGTCCGTCATCTGACTGTCTCTACATTTCTGCTGAGGGGGAGAAGACGGGACACCGACAGTTCCGTAATTGAAACTTAAAATGAAAGTCATCGACTTCTGCCCTACGATTGACGACTGCGTCTCAAAGGAATCTCCTCTTCTCTGGAATGAACAAAATTCCATTGCATCGGCCGGGAATCGAACCCGGGCCGCCCGCGTGGCAGGCGAGCATTCTACCACTGAACCACCGATGCTAATTCTTTCAGTAGCACTTATTATAACATCATCCTGAAGAACACTTTCACCTCGGAAAAGTACCAAAGGAGCATTGTCTCACGGTGACAATTGCTATAACTTTGTTTCCACAAAAAAGTTTTGCCCTCCCCGGCGGGGAATCGAACCCCGGTCTCCCGCGTGACAGGCGGGGATACTCACCACTATACTACCGAGGACTGCTTGCGGAAACTTTTCAAAATATTGACATTGCGATGGCTTAAACATTAAAAATTAAACTTAAATTGAAACGAAAATAAAACTCCCACTAACGAACTACAAACTAGGAAGAAGAAAAAAATAAACTATTTTCGAGGCATGAAAAGCAAGTGGCCGTCAAGACATTTTCCAAATATGTCCCAGATATTCTCAAAACTCGAGAAAATACATAATACTTTCCACCCACTGATAGAGATATGCATGTGCTTCGTCTCTCGAAAGGATAGCATAAAACAAGCATGAGCAGCGTTGTGTTGAAGACTTGTGTTTGATTGCTGAACGGAAGGTCGTGGGTTCAAGACTTCTTCTTGGCAGAAACTTTCTCGGAAGGTAAAACGCCCCTGAACCGAAATTATTATCTAAAGTTCCGGGAAATTTCCGTTAGCATTTTACGTCCGTCATCTGACTGTCTCTACATTTCTGCTGAGGGGGAGAAGACGGGACACCGACAGTTCCGTAATTGAAACTTAAAATGAAAGTCATCGACTTCTGCCCTACGATTGACGACTGCGTCTCAAAGGAATCTCCTCTTCTCTGGAATGAACAAAATTCCATTGCATCGGCCGGGAATCGAACCCGGGCCGCCCGCGTGGCAGGCGAGCATTCTACCACTGAACCACCGATGCTAATTCTTTCAGTAGCACTTATTATAACATCATCCTGAAGAACACTTTCACCTCGGAAAAGTACCAAAGGAGCATTGTCTCACGGTGACAATTGCTATAACTTTGTTTCCACAAAAAAGTTTTGCCCTCCCCGGCGGGGAATCGAACCCCGGTCTCCCGCGTGACAGGCGGGGATACTCACCACTATACTACCGAGGACTGCTTGCGGAAACTTTTCAAAATATTGACATTGCGATGGCTTAAACATTAAAAATTAAACTTAAATTGAAACGAAAATAAAACTCCCACTAACGAACTACAAACTAGGAAGAAGAAAAAAATAAACTATTTTCGAGGCATGAAAAGCAAGTGGCCGTCGAGACATTTTCCAAATATGTCCCAGATATTCTCAAAACTCGAGAAAATACATAATACTTTCCACCCACTGATAGAGATATGCATGTGCTTCGTCTCTCGAAAGGATAGCATAAAACAAGCATGAGCAGCGTTGTGTTGAAGACTTGTGTTTGATTGCTGAACGGAAGGTCGTGGGTTCAAGACTTCTTCTTGGCAGAAACTTTCTCGGAAGGTTAAACGCCCCTGAACCGAAATTATTATCTAAAGTTCCGGGAAATTTCCGTTAGCATTTTACGTCCGTCATCTGACTGTCTCTACATTTCTGCTGAGGGGGAGAAGACGGGACACAGACAGTTCCGTAATTGAAACTTAAAATGAAAGTCATCGACTTCTGCTCTACGATTGACGACTGCGTCTCAAAGGAATCTCCTCTTCTCTGGAATGAACAAAATTCAATTGCATCGGCCGGGAATCGAACCCGGGCCGCCCGCGTGGCAGGCGAGCATTCTACCACTGAACCACCGGTGCTAATTCTTTCAGTAGCACTTATTATAACATCATCCTGAAGAACACTTTCACCTCGGAAAAGTACCAAAGGAGCATTGTCTCACGGTGACAATTGCTATAACTTTGTTTCCACAAAAAAGTTTTGCCCTCCCCGGCGGGGAATCCAACCCCGGTCTCCCGCGTGACAGTCGGGGATACTCACCACTATACTACCGAGGACTGCTTGCGGAAACTTTTCAAAATATTGACATTGCGATGGCTTAAACATTAAAAATTAAACTTAAATTGAAACGAAAATAAAACTCCCACTAACGAACTACAAACTAGGAAGAAGAAAAAAATAAACTATTTTCGAGGCATGAAAAGCAAGTGGCCGTCAAGACATTTTCCAAATATGTCCCAGATATTCTCAAAACTCGAGAAAATACATAATACTTTCCACCCACTGATAGAGATATGCATGTGCTTCGTCTCTCGAAAGGATAGCATAAAACAAGCATGAGCAGCGTTGTGTTGAAGACTTGTGTTTGATTGCTGAACGGAAGGTCGTGGGTTCAAGACTTCTTCTTGGCAGAAACTTTCTCGGAAGGTAAAACGCCCCTGAACCGAAATTATTATCTAAAGTTCCGGGAAATTTCCGTTAGCATTTTACGTCCGTCATCTGACTGTCTCTACATTTCTGCTGAGGGGGAGAAGACGGGACACCGACAGTTCCGTAATTGAAACTTAAAATGAAAGTCATCGACTTCTGCCCTACGATTGACGACTGCGTCTCAAAGGAATCTCCTCTTCTCTGGAATGAACAAAATTCCATTGCATCGGCCGGGAATCGAACCCGGGCCGCCCGCGTGGCAGGCGAGCATTCTACCACTGAACCACCCATGCTAATTCTTTCAGTAGCACTTATTATAACATCATCCTGAAGAACACTTTCACCTCGGAAAAGTACCAAAGGAGCATTGTCTCACGGTGACAATTGCTATAACTTTGTTTCCACAAAAAAGTTTTGCCCTCCCCGGCGGGGAATCGAACCCCGGTCTCCCGCGTGACAGGCGGGGATACTCACCACTATACTACCGAGGACTGCTTGCGGAAACTTTTCAGAATATTGACATTGCGATGGCTTAAACATTAAAAATTAAACTTAAATTGAAACGAAAATAAAACTCCCACTAACGAACTACAAACTAGGAAGAAGAAAAAAATAAACTATTTTCGAGGCATGAAAAGCAAGTGGCCGTCAAGACATTTTCCAAATATGTCCCAGATATTCTCAAAACTCGAGAAAATACATAATACTTTCCACCCACTGATAGAGATATGCATGTGCTTCGTCTCTCGAAAGGATAGCATAAAACAAGCATGAGCAGCGTTGTGTTGAAGACTTGTGTTTGATTGCTGAACGGAAGGTCGTGGGTTCAAGACTTCTTCTTGGCAGAAACTTTCTCGGAAGGTAAAACGCCCCTGAACCGAAATTATTATCTAAAGTTCCGGGAAATTTCCGTTAGCATTTTACGTCCGTCATCTGACTGTCTCTACATTTCTGCTGAGGGGGAGAAGACGGGACACCGACAGTTCCGTAATTGAAACTTAAAATGAAAGTCATCGACTTCTGCCCTACGATTGACGACTGCGTCTCAAAGGAATCTCCTCTTCTCTGGAATGAACAAAATTCCATTGCATCGGCCGGGAATCGAACCCGGGCCGCCCGCGTGGCAGGCGAGCATTCTACCACTGAACCACCGATGCTAATTCTTTCAGTAGCACTTATTATAACATCATCCTGAAGAACACTTTCACCTCGGAAAAGTACCAAAGGAGCATTGTCTCACGGTGACAATTGCTATAACTTTGTTTCCACAAAAAAGTTTTGCCCTCCCCGGCGGGGAATCGAACCCCGGTCTCCCGCGTGACAGGCGGGGATACTCACCACTATACTACCGAGGACTGCTTGCGGAAACTTTTCAAAATATTGACATTGCGATGGCTTAAACATTAAAAATTAAACTTAAATTGAAACGAAAATAAAACTCCCACTAACGAACTACAAACTAGGAAGAAGAAAAAAATAAACTATTTTCGAGGCATGAAAAGCAAGTGGCCGTCAAGACATTTTCCAAATATGTCCCAGATATTCTCAAAACTCGAGAAAATACATAATACTTTCCACCCACTGATAGAGATATGCATGTGCTTCGTCTCTCGAAAGGATAGCATAAAACAAGCATGAGCAGCGTTGTGTTGAAGACTTGTGTTTGATTGCTGAACGGAAGGTCGTGGGTTCAAGACTTCTTCTTGGCAGAAACTTTCTCGGAAGGTAAAACGCCCCTGAACCGAAATTATTATCTAAAGTTCCGGGAAATTTCCGTTAGCATTTTACGTCCGTCATCTGACTGTCTCTACATTTCTGCTGAGGGGGAGAAGACGGGACACCGACAGTTCCGTAATTGAAACTTAAAATGAAAGTCATCGACTTCTGCCCTACGATTGACGACTGCGTCTCAAAGGAATCTCCTCTTCTCTGGAATGAACAAAATTCCATTGCATCGGCCGGGAATCGAACCCGGGCCGCCCGCGTGGCAGGCGAGCATTCTACCACTGAACCACCGATGCTAATTCTTTCAGTAGCACTTATTATAACATCATCCTGAAGAACACTTTCACCTCGGAAAAGTACCAAAGGAGCATTGTCTCACGGTGACAATTGCTATAACTTTGTTTCCACAAAAAAGTTTTGCCCTCCCCGGCGGGGAATCCAACCCCGGTCTCCCGCGTGACAGGCGGGGATACTCACCACTATACTACCGAGGACTGCTTGCGGAAACTTTTCAAAATACTGACATTGCGATGGTTCAGTTTTGCGTTTGGTCGGCGTTCGTACTACACCCCTTCTTGTTATTTTTATGGTCCTTTTTTTAAAAAAAATTGGTGATAATGGTATTTGATCTTATTATTTCTTTCGTTTGCATTTAATTTGTAAATATACTATGTTTGTCTTGAGTTATCGTTGTCAGAGCAAATATGTAAATGAGTGATTCAATTGATTAATAGATTAGATGGTTCGATATCATCGGTTCCGATTTGGATATTTTTTGGCTCCTTTTTTGTTATTTTTTTGGCATTGAATGGAGCATATTTGTTTTTAGAATTCCACAAATATGTAAAAATTTGTGCACTATGATATATATATATAGATCTTTGTAACTTGAAACCCAGTGGTATATTGTTGTTGGGGGTGTAGCAGGAACGTATTTTTGAACGGTCCCCAGGTCAACGGTCAACACACACCCCACCCTCAACGTTCCCCGAACTGGAACATCTGAATTTCAAACACCACTAAAATCTTAAATAATTGATTCGTGGTCCGGGTGGTGGTAAATTATGTATTCGACAGCAACCTTTTAATAAATTTCTGATATTTTTATATTGTAGTTTTTCTACTATTGAACATCCTTAAAACGCTTCTCATTTGACTACCATTTTTTCAACTCCTGTGCGTCCTACTGTTTCCTGGTGGACAGTGGCGTGCCCAGGGGGGGGGGGGTTGGTGGGGGTTAAACCCCCCCATTGGTTTCGTCATTTAAAAAAATTCAAAGCAGAAATACATTTTATTTCATAAATTGCCAATATTGTAAAATGTTTACATTTGGCAATGAGAAATGTATTGCTTCTTCAATTACTTTTGATAATATTGGAGTTGAGTTACAGCAATGCACAAGCATTCATTCATTCCTTAGTCACTGAAAAGGAAGGAGAATTTCCTTCTCAGTATGGTCAAGAAAAGAGCCGCAACCCTTGGAATGCGAACTGAAGGAATCCCTCCTCCCCTTTCTTTCACCCACGATGACCCTCTTAGGAGAATGACCCTCCCTTTCCTGTTACGACAGTGCTGCTAACTTCCCTTTTCTTTCTTTCCCCTTCTTATACCATTTATACCAGCAGAGCAAAGTTCTGTGAGATTTGAATCACTACAATTAGTAGGCAAAGTAAGTCAAAATCTTATTTCGCACCTGGATGCATATTTATTTCAAAATATCAATAATTATAATAATAATAATAATTGTTGCAGGGAGTAGCGAGGCATGGTTTTACGAAGTAGGCAATCGATGTTTTGTACAATAGCATGCCGGGAGGAAGGGAGGGATGCGTTATATAGCGCAACTGGCCCAGTCAGTTTCATAAACAAAATAAAAGCAATTAATATGCCAAAATATTATACGTTTTACTCTTGTGCTCTTTACAAATTAGATATTTTTTTCGCAACCAATTTCCAGCCTTCAGTTTATTGAATTTTCTTGTAACATGTGTGAAAGATCTCGCTTGAATTTGTGCGTAAATAATTTAGCAGTTGCCAACACTACTGACACTGACACTACTGGTTGCTGTCAACACTGGTGACGTAATTTGAGCTGGACCAAGCTGGATGCATGGTTCAGACATTCGACCGCCCGGTATCTTTCTCCCAAGTCCTGGTGTTCACTGGGGTTGTAGCGAGATGCAGTCTGCAAGGTAGCAAGTCGAAGTGGTCGTGTTGTGTGTTACGTTTCTGCATGTGTAATAGATTTTTGACGTGGAACTAAAGATGGATAGAAAAAAGAGGAGAAATACATTATTAGATTATTTCAAAAAGAAACAAAAAATGGAAGTTGAAGCTTCACCTTCCACAAATAGAACGTCAGAAAAGGTCGATTTAAGTTCAGAGGAATTCCATCCGAATTGCGAGAGTGAAACGTGCGAACTTTCAGACTCTTGATATTCAACAAGAAGGCATAACAGAAGATATTGCAAACCTTGTTGCAAAATTATGTCAAGGAACTGTCGAGGTAAGTGCCGTTCATTATTTGATAGCAGATATATTCATAGGCGGATTTAGAATTGTTTTTCTGGGAGGGCACAGCATGTGCTGTAAGCATACAATCGTGTGTGTGCAGGGGAGGGGTGTGCCCGCGTGTGTATGTCTGGAAGACGTGTGTAGGATGTCACCCTATATCACCAATAAACTTTCGCAGGGCGAGAGAACATTATGATGAACAAGTTTCCTCAATGATTTCAGGGGCCTCACCGATGGTGGTGTAATCAAAGAGGTCCTGGGTTTGATCCCCTGTGAAGGTGCATTGCACAGTGGTACGTATCCCGATTTAAACTTTAAGACCAGTCCCGATTAACGTATCTGAATATAAAATGGACTTTAAAATCATTTACTTTTTGTTTTGTTCACGAACCCTGGAAAAACGATATTACCTATCTTATAGATCCACCAAGGTATTTGAAACCCTGGCGTCGGAGCAGTGGCACTAATGTCGCTAGTGTATATGTATGCAACCACATTATAAAATCACGGTTGGCATGGACAGTTTTATTATTTTGTAGGAAAAGGATAAAGTTTGTATTACGACACGGGATAGACTAGATAGGCATCCTATTAACTGTAAATATTCCTTACAAATCTTCTGAATATTTCTCTTGTACAAACGCAACAAATACAATAAGTAATATACGTGTGCAGTAATAAATGCATTTTCTGAAAGCATCTTTTCTGGCATCAGTGGTCGAAGTAGGGGATGCTGCCTCCAGTTAAGAAAGTTTCACAAATCATACCCCCAATTAGAATAATTTTCATATTGAGCATCCTCCACCTACTGTATTGTCTCCATGTTGATCCATACAAGGATGTACCCCCTCGTATTTCCAAAATCGATCAAACATCCCCTCCCTTTTCGGCTACGAATTTGCATTTCGAGCACTGTCTGGCAAGATTTTGTCGGGCTCAGTGACAGATCCTGTGGTGCGGTACTGGGCTTCGGAGCGGAAGGGGGGAGTGGCCCCTTCAACAGTTGGTTTCGCAGTTCCATAACGTTAACATTATACAAAATTCCTCTCCATAGACCTAATATGAAAATGAATATGACACATTAATAACACTGTAGTAGAAAATGTTAATTACTGAAGCGGTTCGTATTTGTTTGTCGACTGTCAAACAAATGTTTTGACCAATAATATAATAATACAATGCCAAAAATGTACACAATAGTTAGCAAAACCATCTCCACAACAAGTACAATGTTGATTGAATTGATGTTTTAAATCCACTTTATGCACAGTAAGGCTAATCGGGACTGGGCCTAAAGTTTAAAGTGAGATCCGAACCACTATTAGCCTCCACCGGGTATTGAACCCGGGACACCTTGATTACAAGGCGACGACGCTCACACTGAAATGAAACTGTGGTATCGTCATCTTACAGCAATGCAAAGACGTCTAGTAAATGCTCTTGAAGCAATTGATATGTGCAGTGAAGTAATATTTCCCTGGGTAAACTCACGTTTGCTCATATTATGTACAATCCCGGTAACAACAACATCAAATGAGAAATCATTCTCAACTTTGAGGCACTTGAAGACCTATCTTTGAAATACCATTTGCGAAGAAAGATTAAATGGGTTAGCTGCTCTGAACATTCACCGGGATATAAAATTTACTTGTGACGACATAATTTATTGTCAGAACTCGCACAGAAACCTCGAGCCCTAAATTTCAGAATTTAAATTGTTGAACTGTGGTACCTTATTTATTACTGTCTTTAAGACATCAAGTAGTCTTAATCTCTTTAATGTTGTTACAATGTTGAGTGCACATACTTTTTGTTTAAAAATTATATTTGAGCAATTAAATATAAAATATTAATAATTTGGAAATATTCAAGCAGGTGCTTTTATATGATGCAATAAAAACATGAAGCATCCATAGCAAATACATTGATTGCGTTCATTGGGGTAAAATCCAAGTATATTAATTATCTAATTTATTACAAGAAATTTGACCTGTGAACTGGAAAATGTGTTAGATTCATAACCCCCCCCCCCTTACGAAAATCCTGGGCACGCGCCTGCTGGTGGATGTACCAGTTATATATTTATCCCTATCCCTCCTTTACAAATTTGTGGACATGCCATTGCAAATGAAATAAGAATGATGTCACATTGTTGAGGAAACTTTCATGTTGACTGTGTGAATTGTAGTCTCAGATTATGTGGCTTGGCAACTGTAGATCTGGACATGCTCGGCTTGTCTGTAGGTAATGGAATTCATATATTCGACCGCTTTCAATGTGTTCACAAGAAAACATAATGTTTCCTAATTTTGAAAAAAAACACCAGTTTAATTGCGATATGGAAATGACTGCAGTCTGAAATATTTTCTATGAATAGCAGATAATATGGTTTCAACCCAACCAGAGGAAAAAGCACAAGGGATCAGGTCTGGTGAGCGAGGTGGCCATTTCGAAAGCACATTATCTTCATCACTAGCATGCCCAGTCCATCACCCTGGCAGTCTCTCATTAAGATACGCCTGCATATTTGAACTTTCAGTGAAGTGAGGTGTAAAATGAACAAGTGTATTCTTGAGCCAGGTCTGAAGCATTTGAAGATAATCATTCCTGGTCACATTTCCTGCAAAGAAAAACAGCCATGATGATGATTCTTGGTAAAGGCACAGAAGACAGCCAGCCACTTTTGGTGAGTTTCTCACTTGCTTGAATGTGGCATGGGGATTTTGTTCGCCCCAAATGCGAACGTTATGATTGTTGACTTTGCCATTCATGTGAAATGTGGCCTCATCACTAAAAACAAGACGTGTATCAAAGTTGTCTTCATGCCACATTATACATTGACTTTTGAGGTGTTTCTACAGATACTGTTAAATTTTCAGATCATTTGCTTTGCACCAGAATTGGTAATGTTATTATATTACAAAATGATATCAAATTTATTGAAACACCTGGTACTATAAAATCTTGCCTCAGAATCGATGCACCGACAATATAAGGTAGAATTGCTAATAACATTGTGGCAGCTGTCATTTCAAGAAAACTCAATTTTCATTCAGTTTCCAGTGTACGTGCCAATGCTGTAAATAATAATAAATAAAAAAAACATAAAATAGAGAATCAAATGTTACATTATTATTTAATACAAGCTCTTCAAAAATGCTTCAGATGTAAACTTTTTTTAAATGTGTAGTTTTGTATGTGAATAATATACAATGGAGTAGAGAATATCTCTAATCAATATCACCCTGGATAATCTTACAGTTTTGATACTGGTTTGAAAAAGAATAAATATTCAATTGATTTATACATGCAGGATTCCACTCACTCACTCTCTAGTCTTCTTTAACCCGAAGGTTCATGGCTGCAGCAACATAGGCCTTCCATCTGTCCCTATCCTGAGCAAGATCTATATTATATACTCTTTTCCATCCCTACCAATTTCCTTTAGGTCCATCTCAACATTATCCCTCCATCTTCATCTTGGCCTTCCTACAGGTCTCTTACCATCAGGTTTCCCAACAAGAATCCTGTAAACTCCTCTTTCCCCTCCCATTCGTGCCACATGGCCTGCCCACCTAAGTCTTCTTGATTTAATCATTCTAATAATATCTGGACATGAATACAAATTATGTACTTCTAAATTATGGGTCATTCCACGTCAATTCATCCAGGCCATGTCACCCACCATCCCCCATTTTGATGAAATTTGGTATGCTTATAGAACTTTTGATGCTGATTACAAAAATGACAACTTTTTTTAAATTGGTCAAGTGGGTCAGAAGTTACGCACTTTTTAAGATCTCCGTGTATGCCACATGCGGCTCCACTTTGAATAACACGCATTAGGTTATAAACGATCGTATCTTCCCTCGGGTTTGCCGTTGAAACTTCAAGTTTGTTTTATTTTCTTCAGAATAGTATAAGCTTTCATTTAAATAATGTTTCAGATTAATGCATCAATAAACATGTATTTTTATATATAGTTTTATTTATTTTTTTAGAAAAATAAATGACTAACTTCAAGAGTGAATTTCATGCAATGCCCCCCCCTTCAATTTCCCCCCAATTTTATATGTACGTAGCTCAGAGTGTGTACTAATGCCTGAGGGAAAAATTGGGATGGGCGGTTCAGACACAGGGTGATAAAAAAATCATTTGCATAAAATGACATTAAAAGTAAATCTTATTAGAAATGCTTATGTATTTAGCAAAAAGCCTGAAGTACAATATGTTGCAAGGTACAATATTCAAAATTTATGTTCACTATGTGTGAATGTAAGCATAGGCGTAACCTAGCAGGGGCAAAGGAAAGCTCTTGCCCTCTCCCAAATTTATAGAGTAATAAAAATTTACAAGTTATATTTATCTTGTGATCCTCTTGGCACTTGAGGAACAAACGAATAAACAGTAATAATTGTGATTTTTCAAATGTGTTTATCAAATAATCCTGGACACTATTTTTATGCGATGGAAAACTTTGTGATTATCTCAACCCAAAAATAGTTTCCAAGTGACACCCATTAAGATAGTACCTACTAAAAATTGTACTCTATGCATTGCCAAAATTTCATGTACTATAAATTGTGCTGTTCACATTTTACATGGATATTTTGACCATTTCAAACACACAAAACTATTTGACTTATCACTAAGTACACATGTCCTTCCATTTGTGTTGTTAATGTACCCACTGGACACAGCATTCTTTTTGGAAGTTGATGGACCAAGTGGATGCAAGAATTTAATAGCTTCATCTCCATTTCCACTTGGACTTTTGAAGCAATCCTAACGTTACAAACAAGTTTGAGTCACGCACACACATGCTACTACATAACTGTTTACAGTTGGAATTCGGAAAGCTACTCCTTCACAAAAGTCAAACCATACAGTTACAAAACATATTACATCAGCACTTACTATTTTTGCTCTGGCTGTTAAACAACTAGTGTTTCGAAGTAACTAGTTACAAAGTTACAAGTAACAGTTACTTTTTATTTAGGAATTCTAACTGTAACTAGTTACTTTTAAAAGTAAGTACCTGTAACGTTAACGTAACAGAGTCACTTTTTGCAGTAGGGAAATAGCTAAATTGGACAATTCTGTTCCAGACTATATATAAAAAAATATGTACCTTCTCCAGATGCTACGTGAAAGGATTTTCTTGGAATTGCTGGCAAGGAAGCTATGCTTTGTTGCATACTAAATTTAGAACATCCACGCTTTACTGTAATTCATTTCTAATTGTATGTGAAAACTCCATTGTTTTTGGTAGACTCTTGTGTTCGTTTGGAATGTGGTTGTCCAGCTAGGAAAAAGTCATTGTCGAGGGTGTGGATCTTTGGATCTGGTTGAACTTGGAATGGAGGAGAAAGAAATAGGTGCAAGTGGAATCAATGACACCATATTCAAAATACCGTGGTCAGCATACAAATGATTTTTTAATTATAATCGTTCAAGCAAAGCTGACTGTGTTTTCCATCATTTATTAGCAGTAATAATGTAAATACTGGGTGAGTCTTTTAAAAGAGGCCCCGTGGAAAATGTGCTCCTTGATTGTAGGCAAACCTGGTTCACCGAAGAGAAGAGCAGGGTAGAGAACAGTCCAGGATATCTGTGCCAAGCAGTTTAGACAACTTGACATAAACGTAAATGAATGAAACATCTCTTCTGTAAATACAGTACAGCCTGACAACAACCTACCTAGAAGAGGTGCTGGAAGTGTCTTCCGTTGACCTCGAGGCACGTGTGCAGACGATACTACATGTTCTGAAAAGCACGGGCGAGGACATCCTGCGGGATGTCCTGGATAACTGTGAAAATATTGTTCTCGAGTTCTTCGAGTGTGTGAGGGTTGTTGCTATACACCTGTCCCTTTAGAGCTCCCCACAAGAAGAAATCACAGGGTGATAAATCTGGAGAACGAGGTGGCCAAGGTTGGTTTGTGCCACGGCTGATGACGCGATCAGGCGGAAACACTGACTCAATGCGCATGATCGTTGCACATGCTATATGCGCCGTGGCTCCATCCTGCTGAAAGTAAGCGTTCCTTCGCTCATCCTCAGTCAGTTGTTCAACAAACACGTTGAATATGTTACTGATGTAACGAGCCGAGTTCACAGTCTCGTGGAAAAACACGGGGATGATGCGGCATGACGACACGGCACACCAGACACCGAGTTTCTGGGCGTGCAGTGGAACCTCCATGAACACGTGTGGATTGTCACCTGACCAGTGTCGCGTGTTCTGGGAGTTTATGTAGCCAGACAGATGGAACCATGCTTCATCGGAAATGAACAAGTAACCATCCTGCAGCACCTCCGGAGCAATATTGGACAGAAACCACTCACAAAACTGCACGCGAGCTGCCTTGTCCACATCCCGCACCTGATGCATCACGGTAACTTTGAATGCGTGCAAGTTCAAGTCCTGCTTCAGGATCCGCATAGCGGTTGACTGGGTCACCTGCAACTGTTGTGCCAAACGCCGAGATGATTTTCGTGGACTGCGTATCATTAGTTGCGCTGCGTAGCCCACCTTTGCCTCAGTGCGGACAGTCTTTGGACGCACTTTTGGCCTATTCAGCACGGATCCGTTTTCCCGCCATTTTGCAATCAGTTTTTGCATTACTGATTTGGTTGGGGCCTTCGCTGGAACTCCATTCACCGCGAACTCCGTCGTAAACAAATCTGCACACTGTTTCCAAGAACCGAGGCGTGCATACGCCTTGACAACAAAGATACGCTGCTGCACCGTTAACACCATGCTGACCCACCGAACCACAATCACAACTTTCCTCGCCGATCAACTGCACTCAACTGACCTGCACGCTGCCTGCCTCAAGGTCATCATTGGACACTTTCTTTTCAATCTCCCTCTATGTCATGTTGTCGAAACTACTTGGCACCGATATCCTGGACTGTTCTCTACCCCGCTCTTCTCTTCGGTGTACCAGGGTTGCCTTCATGCAAGGAGCACATTTTCCAAGGGGCCTCTTTTAAAAGACTCACCCAGTATATGAATATATATTATGTACTAGAAACATAAGTAAAACATGGAAGTCTTCATGATCATTGATTGTGTGTAACTTTTACACAAATCAATGATCACTGACAGTACGTTACTGTTACAGTAACTGTAAAAGAAACTCAGTTACTTTCAAAGTACCAGTAACAATAACTGAGTAACTTTTTAAATGAGTGACTGTAACTCAGTTACTTCTAAAAAGTAAGTTACGGAACATATAAGTTCAAAATTGTGCATACTTCCTGGTACTGATGTAGTACTTTGCAATCACTGACACATTGTACTGTGAGTTGTTGTCATTTTACCCTAGATGATTACTAAGAAATTTATGCCTTGAATACTATTTCTATGGAATTGGTACATAATTGCCGTATTTGTTGCTTTATACTATAGAAGTCTATACAAGTATTTTTACTGTTCCAACCAACCCATCACAAGGATATTTTCTGTGGTATGTGGCGAAAAAGCTCCATTTGAAAAAAAACTTCAATCAGCACAAATGTGTAGTATTAATTCTTACTTCATATTACATGAAGAGTAGCCAAAAAAGAACTTCCATATTGAGATAAAATGCACAAAAAGAATGTTCTCGAAGATAAATTTGCTAAACTTGGGAATGTTAATAATGATTATATATATAATTATATATTATATAATTTTTTTAAAAAAACTGAAGACAGTTGAAACTAACTTAGATACAATGGAACCTGGATTTTACGTTATACAGGAGATCAAGCTGAAAATAATTAATACACGGGAAAATGTAAAATCTTGGAAAATTTCGAAACAATTTGCTATGTTGGGACCACCAAGATTGAATGCAAAATGAAGGAAAATATAAAATTGAGGAACTTAAATCGGGGTTCCACTGTAATTATTAGCTACTTGCAAATTTTAAATTAATCTATAAATTTGGGAGAGGGCATGAGCTTTCCTTTGCCCCTGCTAGGTTACGCCTATGCTTACATTCACACATAGTGAACATAAATTTTGAATATTGTAGCTTGAAACATATTGTACATCAGGCTTTGTGCTAAATACATAAGCATTTTTAATAAGATTTACTTTTAATGTCATTTTATGCAAATGATTTTTTTATCACCCTGTGTCTGAACCGCCCATCCCAATTTTTCCCTCAGGCATTAGTACACACTCTGAGCTACCTACATATAAAATTGGGGGGAAATTGAAGGGGGGGCATTGCATGAAATTCGCTCTTGAAGTTAGTCATTTATTTTTCTAAAAAAATAAATAAAACTATATATAAAAATACATGTTTACTGATGCATTAATCTGAAACGTTATTTAAATGAAAGCTTATACTATTCTGAAGAAAATAAAACAAACTTGAAGTTTCTACGGCAAACCCGAGGGAAGATACGATCGTTTATAACCTAATGCGTGTTATTCAAAGTGGAGCCGCATGTGGCGTACACGGAGATCTTAAAAAGCACGTAACTTCTGATCCCCTGGACCAATTTTAAAAAAGTTGTCATTTTTGTAATCAGCATCAAAAGTTCTATAAGCATACCAAATATCATCAAAATCGGGGATGGTGGGTGACATTTTTACAAAATTCTGATGATTTGACATGGAATGACCCTTACGTAACCTTCTACACTGTCTCCTCATCCTTTTTAGGCCCAAATATTTTCCTAAGGATCTTATTTTCAAATACTCTTAATTTATGTTCCTCTTTCAATGTAAGGGACCAAGTTTCGCATCCATATAATAATGCAGGCAAAATTACTGTTTTGTATATTTTAACTTTTAGTTTCTTAGATAGTAAACGAGAAGACAAAAGTTTATGAAGAGAAAATAACATGCATTTCCTGAACTAAGCCTGCTTTTTTATTTCCTCTAATATAATTTTCATTTGTTAATATTACTCCTAAGTACTTGAATTTGGAAACTGGTTCAAACAAGTTGTTATCAATAATTAGATTTTGATTATTACCTAACACTTGGTTTCGGCCTGTAAGCATATATTTAGTTTTCTCTTTGCTAACTTCCAAACCTAGCTCTTTAGCTGCTTTGAAAAATATTTTAGCATTATTCTTAATTGTATTTAGATCATCCCCCATTAAGTCTACATCATCTGCATATGCTAATAGCTGAGTCACACGGTTTAATTTTAGTCCTTCGTTAGTTTCTTTTACCTTCCTAACAGCGTATTCTAAGGCAAAATTAAAGCGCAATGGATATAGTGCATCTCCTTGTTTTAACCCATCATGAATTGTAAATTTGTCAGACATATTAATATCCACACGAATTTTACTTCCTGTTTCACTGGTGTATACTTTTATCATATTAACAAGCTTCTTAGGTAAACTCGACTAATATATTATATAATTTATCTCTTTTGACTGAATCATATGCTTTTTTAAAAACAATGAATAGCTGATGGACATTTTGATTATATGCCCACTTTTTTCTGAAGTGTCTGTCTGATGTGAAAAATTTGATCTGTTACGTTTAAATCCACATTGATAATCACCTATAATTTCAATAGCATATGGGGTTAGTTTTGCTAAAAGAATGTTAGATAATATTTTATATGTTGCCAAGAGTAGAGAAATTCCAGAAAAGGCTTTCTTTTCTCACTCTTTTTCTCAGATGTGCTGCTGCTTACAGACAAAAATCTTTGTGAAACTCATCGTTTGATTCTGTTTGTTATTTAGGGATTGTTTTCTGTCACTTTTAGCTAATCACGAAAATAAGGATGAGGGATGATATAATGAATTTGATGACACGGCACTCACAAAGAACACCCATGACCAGGTCGGTATTCAAACTCAGGACATTTGGCCTCACTGTGGTAACCAATCTGCCACAGAGGTCAGTGGTCCCCTGAAAAATGCAAAATCAAGGTTCCACTGTATATGACTGTTCAAGAACTTGAAGTGGGAATGGCCTGTTCTATTTGATAGAATGAAAACTATGTTGAGGATCAAATTTCCTTAGGGTGACCACTAATTATCTTACAGAGATCAGTGCTGTGCAATAACAGATCATCTCTCTCCTCCTCCGACATGCTGCTTATGATCGACTGGTGCAACGAGATGCAATCCAACAACCAGTACCAATAACAAGTTGGAACATGTCCTAACGTGATTCTGCATGCATCTTTCCATTCACTCTTCCCTGCAATACTAGGAAATAAATTCTTACTCATATTTGAACATCACTTGGACTTGATTAGTTAGCAGTGTAGTCACAATTCAGTGAACACTCACATAGTAGTATGAATTATTACTCATTTAAAATTAATATGGGTTTTTAACTTGGATTTTAGAAGAATTCGTATGTCAGTTCTGCATTAATGCAAACCTATCACTAGGGACATTGAATTTTTGCGAAGCGCGAAATCACGAAATGTGAAAAAAAGATGCAATTTTGAACATTCTGCACGTAACTACACACCCAATGATGAAATATGCATGAGTTTTATTCGCAAAGTAATGCGAAATGTGTGCTTTTCCATGAAATGAACACTTTTTCGCGAAATAACCATGAAATATCATCAAATTAAGTAAAAAAATATGCAGAAACCGGCAATCGAGGTTGTGCGCGCAAACTGTTGATTTGTAACGAAACGTTTGCCTAAAGTTTCCTACCACTTGCAGCTGAAGAACGTTTTATCTTCGATCACATCAGGAAGACGCTGCAAATTGGGATTTCCCATGCACATAATCTCAGTTCGAAAACTTCGCTCCCTGTCAAGCTGCATTCCTTTCTTCCCCTGAATATGCAATTTAGAAATGAAGTTATTTTCTGTTGATGTTTTCTTTTTGGTTGGACATCTAAATACTTGTGTATGTGTACAGTTTATAAAAATGAAGTAGTTTATCAATTTATAGCTCTTTTGTATGTTGTTTTCTCTCATGATGAAAAAGTGTGTGCCAATTTTTTTTTCCACCGCTGGTATATACCGCTGATCTAACATTTTATTTACCGCTCTCCTCAGTTTTTATTTACCATAAATTTGTCTCCCTACCTATCACTAGTAAAAAAACACCAAAGAAAATGAAAATGCTCTGTACATTTTGCAACAATCATTTACTTACAGAATATTATTACACTGTAATTTCATTACAAATGTCATACTTTCCACATGAATGTTTTCAAAGTATGAATTGATCTTTGTACATGCCATTGTTTTCAGGCTGTCTTACTCACAAAAACTCATTATAGTTAAAAACATATGCACATATGTATGATGGCAATTGAAATAACACACACGTATACATAAACAAGCACTTGAGTACTTGATGTACATTACACAAAATGTACAAGAACTGAAAGCTATATACACACCAGTATATACTGAGTTACATAATAAAGTTGAATTTTTTTAAAAAAAATACTGTCAGTCTTTACAAAAAGAGAGTTTTTGCAAACACAATCCACTTAATAGTATCATTCATATTAAAGTCTTTGATGAAGGAGAAATCCATTTCAACTTATCCTTCGTTGGAACTTCTGAATGAACGAAAGTGCAGTCAAACTTATTACAAAATCTTCCATACCGACATGGCTAAAATTAAAAACAGAAAATACATATGTTAGCATTAAATATACATAAATCCACTTTGAAAGTTATTAAGTGAAATAATGTGGCACGCTATGGTCCAAATCATAACAGCATGGGGAGAATTCGAAAACCAGAGAGCTAATATGCAATAAGAAAAGGTTGGGATCAAAGCACCTAAAAAGATAATAAAAGTAGAAAACTTGAACAATTTCATACTTAAAAGGAAATAAGTACATACTTTAAAGGCATAAAGATCCCACAAATCAGGATAATCCTGTGGGATTTTCTGTAGTCCTTGTTTATACTTACGCAGAACCAGCTTTTACCACAAGTTTGGAGATTTTACACCTTGCAGATTTTAGTTGGTTTTAGTCTTGGTAAGGAGTTATCTCCTCAAACTGAGTTGAAACCAAGTTGTTTTTGGTTTGAAATCATGAAACATGTGGTGGATTGGTGAATTTAGCAGGTAAATATCCCAGCCTCTTACTTGCCCATCCTGGGAAAATTCTAACACTTGAATTCGTAAATTTGGCAACACATAGCACTTCAGAGCCAACAAAGAGTACACTACTGCTACTAAATGAAAAATGAAGTAGTGAAATATTTACATTTTTGCATATTCCATGAATTTAGAAACTACAAACCAGTAATATATGTTGTCAAGAGATGAAACACTACATGTACGTATAATGTTTGTTAGTAGTCTGTGACCAGACAGTTTTTTGTATCTATCGATATTCTGTGTATCTCGTCTCTTCCTATACAGCATATGCAGGTTATACATGTAGCATGTAATCCTTTCGTTTAGTTCTACGTGCATGCTGATTAAAGATACTTGTTGTTGGACGTTAGACTTCCAGTGCATCATTTACCCAAATTGACTAATATAACAACAATATAATACAGAATCAAATAGAAATCCCAAATGGACTTCAGGAATTGGGGGGATATTGAAGACTCTTCATCCTCAAATTGACCAGAGAGAAATTTATGCGAGGTTTGAAACAGTAAACTGGTCTTTCTCCACCTGGAGGAAATTTCTGTCAAATTTTAACACAAAGAGACAAATTTCTCAGGAGTTTAGGCAAAATTTTAATTAAAATACCTTGGACAAAATTTGACATTTCTGAAAAGTGAATATTTTCCATAATAGCATCTTTGAAAATGGGTTCAGAACATGGGCAGGTGTTTGTTTTCACAAGTGTCAACAAAGAGTTTCTCATCAGAATCCTCCTTTTTTTTTATCAACAACGAAAGATCACAGGTTCAAATCTGACCCATCCCTGATCCTTTTTTTTTTTTGTTAAGTGAGCAAAAAACTTTTGGTATTTATCAAGTATGATGTGTTATAATAATGTAATAGAATAGAAAAGTATATTAGATTACTGTAAATACTTATGTGATGCATACTTTGAAGAATCTTCCTTATAGTAAGTATGATTTTTCTCTGCCACAATACTCAGCAAAAGTTCAATGACATTTAGTTCATTGGCAGGATTTATGGGGGGGGGGGGGGGGGCGGGACAACTTTCATCCCTTTAATTATACATTGTAAGTCATAATTAACATGTCATTAATATTTATTCTTAAGCAGGATGTTGTAGGCAAGTCTCATTAACATTCTTCGTGCACTTCACTGCATAAATTATTTGTCGAATTTCAAGTAAGGCTCATGATACAACCACAAACTTTCTGCTACATTCAGTTTATGAAGCCATGACCTCAGAATATATGTACTTGATTGGCAGATTGATATTTATATTAAGAGCACATAAGCTATTTTTGCCTGTCGCACAGTATAAGGATAAGCCCCTTAGTAGAACAACCTGAGGAAAAAGCCTGAACAAAAAAATGAAATATGTCTGTTAAAAACTTCCTAAATCAATTGCTAAAACAGTCATAGACTACTAAAAACAACAAAAACTATACTGTATCTGAAGAGGGGCATTCAACACACATAAGGATAAACACAGGACAACACAATCCCACAGAGGATTATCCTAGTCACATGTCCTGGTGTTAGAGCCTCGTTGGCCTGTAAATATCAGTTACCATTATATACAGGGTGTCTCATAAGTAATAGCGCAAACTGACACAGGTGAAAGTACACAATAATAGAAGCAAAAAAAGTCTCGGTAAACATGGGTTTGCAAATGAGCCATTTTCGAGATAATCTCGAATGTGTGATTACAAGCCGCCACTGATTTCATTGTTTGTAAACATTGTCCTAGTTGGTAAAATGCTAATATAAATGTGTGTGAATGTGTGGTTACAAGCCACCATTGATTGCACTTTGTAAACACCGAGTGCTTTATTCCTTGTACAGTCCGAGGTTTGCTCTTTGTTTACAACACAGAACATTTCCAAGAGGTGGTACGGCTTGTACCCACACATTTGCACACATTATTAGCATTTTACCAACTAGGGCGACGTTTACAAACAATGAAGTCAGTAGCAGCTTGTAATCACACATTCGCGATTATCTCGAAAATGGCTCCTTTGCAGACCCATGATTATTGAGACTTTGTTGCTTCTATTATCGTGTACTTTCACCTGTGTCAGTATGCACTATTACTTTTGAGACACCCTGTATAAAGGGAAGTGCACATTCCAAGTGGCAATTGATTGTCCCGACTAAGAACTTGTGAAGTACTTAATCAGGGTGGCCACTCGAGGACCATGATAAAATTCAAGTATAATTCCTGGTTTTCAAGGCAAATTTCCAGAAATGCAAGGGTACAAGAAGATGTTTTCTTTATTTCAACCTTACATATTACCACCCTCACCACCCACCCACACAAATATACTGACATTATAAAGGGTCTGTGTGATTCCAATGTATCCAAAAATTCTAATTCAATTAAACAGTATGCATATATGAGTAATATATTTAACTTAAGGTGCGGAGTTTACATTTGCCATTTCACATACTCAGACTCGACATCTACAAACGCAAGTCACAATGTTAAGGGATATACTAATCTACGAAAAATTGTTAATTCTATAAGAATTGCAAAGTCAAATTGAACCAATCAACTTCAAGATATCTTATCTTGCAATAATCTTCCGTGTGTCAGGTATATTGTTCTGCAAAGGACACTAACAAAGTAAATGGATTAAGAAAAGTCTGTTTCATTTTCCATGCACCTTTCCTTTCATTCCTTGAAAAAAATTAAAGCTATACTGTGAAAACCTACCTCAGGGCATTTATAAATATGTTTAAATTGGATCTGGATTAATAAAGTTGCAATTTTTCAGATCTACGGAGAAAAAATCACACATAATTCCCGGAGCCAGTAATGTACGCATAATTCCAAGAATTCAAGGAATTCCCGGTGAGTAGCCACCCTGTCAATAGTTGTGTGTGAGGCATACATGTTAATGGCATGCTACCCAGAATCTGAGTGAACGGGAACCCTCTGCTGCCTCTTGAAAACTCTAGACTCGTTTGAATTTATCAACTATGGAGTAGCATAATGCTCCTGTCTCAAGTCACCGAGTTCATTATATACACACACAAAACATTGAAATACATAGACATAGTAGTTTCCCATGTCAATTCTGTGTTTTAAGTTAACTTACTTGGTTAAAGTCCAATTACATTTTGCTAATATTTTGTATAAACAGTTTTTCTTGTATGTACGCATTGCTTGCATGATAGAATTATTTTCCTGTAGTTTACGGTTATTACAAGCATAAGAAAACAGTTTTTTCTTTGTGACGTTTCAGGAGAACACACGCTCCTTTCATCAGGAGCGTGTGTTCTCCTGAAACGTCACAAAGAAAAAACTGTTTTCTTATGCTTGTAATAACCGTAAACTACAGGAAAATAATTTTGTATAAACATCTTGCCAATTGTTTAAAATTACAAACAGAGTAAAAAGACAAAAAGGCTTACCCGGGGATGATAAAATTGGCAATTCATGTTTGTGCACTTTGGAAAAAACCGACATACAGCAGGTGGAGCCACTGGCCTGGTGTGAACTGCAAAAATAAATGATAAATCAACAAATTGTGCGAAAAATACATTTTCTTCTCACAAGTTTATCAAAAATGGGACAGGGAAGCCAGGACAAGTCAAATATAACCACATTGAAAATAATGAATCAAAGAAAGGCAGCTTTTACACAAGGAGGCCACGAACAATAAAAAGAAAATGAGATACATTTTAATTAATGAGGAAAATCCTCAAGAGTTATATTATAATAGCTATGGCGAATAAATAAAAAGTCATGAATCTTTTTAATTACAAGCATACACCTACATTGTGCATTTAAAAAATAAGGGCAGATTGATTATATTAAACAAGAAAAGTAGTGTAGCAACATTGTATTAATGTAGCACGTACATAGCCACTTCATTTTTTTCCATTATTTTCAAAGCACATTTGGCACTGTGGAAAAGTTCTTTTATACCCTCTGCATAGAAATACCCCTTTCATGTAGTATTTAACATAGAATTTCCAATTCTCTATTTGCAGAAAATTTTTCATTTTTATACAAATAAAGTTTAAAATGACTATAAACAATTTGGAATTTGGAATCGAGTAATAAGCCAATGGCAGTCAAACAGTATTTGTCACAGACAGATATCTTTGTTTAATGTGAAGACCACAAGCCATGTGCTCCAGATTCAAGGAACATCCTTTCTGATGTTCACTGGATGAGTAACACCTGCTGTAGCAAATTTATCCATTTTTGCTACTGATTTTTAGATTTTCTATTGTACGAGTTCTACTATAGAATCATTGATTTTTCCACAAAAAGTAATACCATAATTACTCATGCACATTTTTTCCAAAATTTTTGCCCCCAAAAACTGTGCTGCGTATTATGCATGGAATAATTCGGAGAGACAACATTAATCCCACATATGTTTTCACTATGTCTTTGCATGTAACATGTATACAGGGTGTCTCAAAAGTAATAGCGCAAACTGACACAGGTGAAAGTACACAATAATAGAAGCAAAAAAGTCTCAATAAACATGGGTCTGCAAACGAACCGTTTTCGAGATAATCGCGAATGTGTGATTACAAGCCGCCGCTGACTTCATTGTTTGTAAACGTCGTCCTAGTTGGTAAAATGCTAATAATACAGTAATAAAAAAGTCATTGGAGGTCTCACTTCTTTTATTGAACTACTTTAACAAGAAATACAGTACTACGTCAGTATGGTACATGTTACAATTACTGTACACTCGTACCTGTTAAAGGAGGTGTTCAAAGTGTTCATACTCTTCGTTGCTGTAAGGTTCTATTTTCACTACGCAGTACAGCACAACTGATGTGACTCCCACAGTACGGTTAGACTGTGTACTGATTGTATCTATCCTGTTTGATTACAACGCAACCTCTCGGAAATGTTCTGTTTTGTAAACAAAAGCAAACCTCGGACCGCGCAAGGAGTAAAGCACTCCGTGTTTACAAAATGCAATCAATGATGGCTTGTAACCACACATTCACACACATTATTAGCATTTTACCAAGTAGGACGATGTTTACAAACAATGAAGTCAGTGGCAGCTTGAAATCACACATTCGCGATTATCTCAAAAACGGCTCGTTTGCAGACCCATGTTTACTGAGACTTTTTTGCTTCTATTATTGTGTACTTTCACCTGTGTCAGTTTGCACTATTAACAGGCGCAAATACAAATTACCAGGTTGGATTTCATTAGTAGTAATAATTTTTAAAAAAAAACACTATTAAGTGCAATGGTAATTTTCCATGATTTTTCACTTTGTGACAGAATGTTTTGCGACACAGAGAAAAGTGGCACTGTGCCATTCTGGCAGAATTTCGAGCATGCACCTCCTGTCACACAGCATGTGTATCAGTGGTAATTAGTCACGTGAGGAATAATAGAAAATAACTTCCCGAGCGCTGCAAATAAATTAACATAATTTGATCTGACTTGATTCTACTACAGAATAAACAAGGTGGTCACAGAAATCAAAGCTTGGGGATGCTAAACACAGTGGAGGAAGAGGTGGTCTGGGTTGATAACTTATTATATACACAAGATGACATTCTCTTCTTGCTCCACATAGCAACAGGCCTGAATAAGTATGATGTCATTCCCTCTTGATCAGCATAGCAACAGCTTTACGACTTACAAGTAAGAAAGCCACGTCTTGAACCTGAAATGTACTGTGCATTATTTACAAGATATAATTGTTTGTTACTTTCCCCATCAGAAACCAGGGTACGCATTGCACACACATGCGTATTATACATGCGTCAATATGGGATCTCTGATTTTTTCAGTGCTTCCAGACTGCTAGACACCTTGATTATGGCACCATGATCATTTTCCATCCTTAATATTAATAAGTTGCCAGTTGGCAATTAATAATAGAATAGAACCTTGTGTGCAATAAATTGAAGCCAAAAATGTTAAAAACTACTACAACACCACACACTTACCTACTACAGGAGTTATGGCACCAATATTCCTAGGACTTGCATGTGTAAAAGGACAATCTCTTCGAGTACAAGCAGCATCAAATTTACAGTTTGGATGTATATAAAGGCATTTCTCTCCGTATTTGCAATTTGGAAAAGCCCTATAAATTTAAAAAAAAAGGAAAGTTTGAAACATTTTGAATAGTAATTACAGTACTTACAAATAAATTAGTAGCATCTACACTAGCTTTTAGATTCAGTGCATTCTGTTGATTTTTCATTTCCACTTACATATTTTCACAGCTGCTGTTCCATTCAACTCAGTTTTAACCATTTCAACACTAATGTTGTTTTGTGAACATGATATTTAATAATTGCTGGTTGATAAAACTAATGTTTAATAACGACATACACAGTGAATTTGATTTCAAGGTAGATGAATGTAGATTATGTCTGTTTCAAAATACAGTGGAACCTCGATTTTATGTTTTTCAGGAAACCAAGGTGAAAAAACTTAAAATGTAAAATCCAGGAAATTTTATAACATTTTGTTCTATTGAGACCACGAAGAGTGAATGCATAATGAAGGAAAATGTAAAATCGAGGTTCCACTGTGTGTATACACAGAATAAGTCTTAATATTTCTTGGTAAAAGGTAGTGTTTTTGTAGGGTGGTAGGCATTGTTGAATATGCACCATGCATATCTGTGGCATTCTTGCATGTTAATTTTTTGCTGTGAATGGGCATAGTTGTATGAAACAATGATTTTTTTAAAATATTGTCATTGACTGCAATTTATTTCTACTGCAATGTTGCCAAAGATAATGTTGTCCAGAAACAACATTGGGCTGTAATGGTAATTTGAAACAAGGTGCTTTTCAACAGACAATGGTGTCTTGTAACTCAATATTTTCTGATACATCTTTGAAATAAATTTGCAGTGTGTTCCTGAATTGCTAAAATTAATCATGTTTGTTGTCTACAAGGGGAATAGGTGTAATAATTGCTAAAGATAACCTGCCAGAGGTAGGGTGACCACACATACATTCAAAAAGGAGGACATGGCACGGCAAAAAAGGAGGACACAGACATAAAAAAAGAGGACACCGCAAAAAATTGCAGCACATTTTCCATTACCATAAATTTCATAAATAGGTATGTATATAAAATGTGCTTCTTCCAACCCTATAATAACAATCTATTCCAGATCTGGATCGCTATTTTTGCAAAACAATATTATTCCTGTTTATACTACTTCTTCTCTTTTGTATAGACTAGTGCAACTGTAGGTTGGAAGTGATTTTCTGTGGGGTGAGATACCCAACTGCAACTTCTAGATCCGCCAATGTTTTCCAATTCCGGGATTCGAACAAGGGACCTTTTTCATCGTAGCACTGTGTGCTAACCACTCCATAACGGAGGCTTGCACTTTGGTATTTCATAAATGTAAATATTACTTAATAATCAAATTTCTCATTCCGCGTTTCTGTGTCGCATATCATGTATAAATCGAAAAGGAACTGCAGTCTGGGATGAGTTGAAGGCTCATTTGGACAAAATGATAGTGGTTGAGCTTCCAGGTGGTCAATTAGCATTGATAGAATAATTATCGCACCTCAAGAGATATGCTTTACATGTAAAATAACACCTGCCTAGAAAAGACAAGAATCTTGGATTCCATGGAATTTTTCGTTGTTTTAGGAAATTTATTTTTAAAAAAATCGCTAAAAATGCCAATAATTCGCATTTTATGCCAAATTCGCATTATTTCAATATTTCGAACGGGCGAGAAATGTGTCCAGACATCACTGCACATTCCTAAACATAACTTCGCAGCAATTACCATTTTTCACAGTTTTGGAGTTTGCGAAAAATCAATGTCCCTACTAATTGGAAATTACTTTCTGGCCACCCCTCGTATAAATCAGTAGATGGAAAGTGAAAATTTAGCAGGGCTGACAGAGAAAAGTCAATTCTTGAAGAAAGTGATTTGCTTTTATGATTGAATGATTCGAGTAAATATGATATTAAAAAAATTACGTATTCATTATTAGTATTTTATTTCATAATATTCAACATTAACCTTATTCAGTGAGAGATTAATGACCATCTCTCACGAGTTTAAACAGACAGGACAGAGAGTGGCGTTAATTTCATTGCAATACTAGTGTTGCAGTAAATTTGAGGTTGGGAGCATACACTTGCCAATTTTTATAACGTTCACCAATGCAGGTTTGTGTTTCACTTTTCGTGATAGTATTCAATATATATCCCATTTGATTGGATTCTTCTTGATATCTAAGAATAGTGCAATGTCATTGTAAACTTGTGCGAAACCAGTAATACGTCAGGATGATGAAAGAAAACCTTCGTAAGCACTGCTACATAAAATAAGGTGAATTGAGCCAGAAGAGTAGTAAAATTCCAGCAGCATATTTGCAGTCTAAACCTCTTCTTGTTTATGCATGCAATTTTTGTTGGATGTTGCAGTCCATGCAATTTCTGTCGCATGTTGTAGTGAGACACTTTGTCGGGTGGCGATATTCGACAAAAATCGTATGTATCAATGGAACCTATTTGTTGCCATGTTCCTTCAGTTTGCCCAACAAAATGCCTTACTACGACGTCCGACAACTATCGGACGGCGCCACCCTCTCTTATCCGCTCCATCTGTTCACAAGTCCCCTTACTACTCCCATACGGTCAAGAAAAAATGATAATTCAATGCATTTTCCACATAATATTTACAGGCTTAACCTTTACTCCCCCGATGATACCATATGGTATCATCAGAGTAAGGTCGTACTCGCCCAATGCTGATTATGAAATGTATGTGCTTTTTGGACCTTCATACTCTTATGTTTGGGTGGAAACTCTGACATAGGTCTGGAGCAAGCCTGTTAAATTCATAGATCAACCTCCCACCCTCTACGCAACATATCCATGCCACATTTACGAACAGAGTTTCACATTTTGGCTCATTATTCAACTTGTATGGCATCCAGGAACATGAAACATGTTTCAATCTCTTTGGAAACGTCCATTCCTGGAAGAGAATACTAAGATTTGCACCTTCTCCCAAAAATAACGGGAGAAGAGGGGGCAAACTCCAGATTTTTATGTTGTATTTTCATTGAAATTCAGTGGTCGCACCCCCCAAACCCCCCTTCCTCGGTTCGGCATTCTGAATTGTACACGGTTGCATGCTCTGATGTTTTAGCTGCAAAACAAAAATTATCCGAAGTAGATTTCTCCCTAGTGCCAGAGTTATAACAATTTTCCTCCAAAAATGCAATTACCTATTTTTCGCAAAAAAAAAAATTAAAAAAATCACATTTTGCCTTATTATTCAACTTGTATGGCACCCAAGAACATAAAACATGTTTCATTCTCTTGATAAATGTCCATTCTTTGAAAAGAATACTAAAGTTCGCGACTTCTTCCCAAATAGCGGGAGAAGAGGGGGCAAACTCCAGATTTTTATGGTTTTTTCATTGAAATTCGGGGGTCACGCCCCCCAAACACCCCTTCCTCGGTTCGGCATTCTGAATTGTACACAATTGTATGCTCTGATGTTTTAGATGCAAAACAAAACTTATCCGAAGTAGATTGCTCCCATAGTGCCCGAGATATAACAATTTTCCTCCAAAAATGCAAATTACCTATTTTTCGTTAAAAAAAATAATCACATTTTGGCTTATTATTCAACTTGTATGGCAACGAAGAACATGAAACATGTTTCATTTTCTTGAGAAATGTCTATTCTTTGAAAAGAATAATAAAGTTCACTTCTTTTTTTCCAAATAGCAGGAGAAGAAGGGGCAAACTCCAGATTTTTTTTGTTTTTTCATTGAAATTCGGAGGTCGCGCCCCCCCAAACAGCCCTTCCTCGGTTCGGCATTCTGAATTGTACACGGTTGCATGCTCTGATGTTTTAGCTGCAAAACAAAAATTATCCGAAGTAGATTGCTCCCATAGTGCCAGAGTTATAACAATTTTCCTCCAAAAATACAAATTACCTATTTTTCGTAAAAACAAAATTCACATTTTGGCTTATTATTCAACTTGTAAAGCACCCAAGAACATGAAACATGATTCACTCTCTTGAGAAATGTCCATTCTTTGAAAAGAATAATAAAGTTCGTGCCTTCTCCCCAAAATAGCGGGAGAAGAGGGGGGCAAACTCCAGGTTTTTATGTTTTTTCCAAACTCCAGGTTTTTATGTTTTTTCCATTGAAATTCGGGGGATGTGCCCCTCCCAAGCCCCCTTCCTCGGTCCGGTGTTCTGAATTGTACACGGTTGCATGCGCTATGTTTTAGCTGGAAAAAAAAAGTTATCTGAAGTAGATTGCTCCCATAGTGCCCGAGTTATAACAATTTTCCTCCAAAGAGTGTTCGAATTTAAAATTCCCACCGAGAAGCCCGGGTGAGAGAAATTTCTCTCTCGCTCTCTCTCTCTCTCCTCCTGCCATCACTGGTTTCTGGCGCCGTGGTTGTGTTGCGCATAAAAGGGGCCTAAAAGTTTAGGCCGAAACTTACGAACAAGATTTCCTGTTCCCGTGCAGAGTTGTATAATGATATCTTTAAATAAATAAATAATAAAAAAGTCAATGAAGACGAAATTCTCTGACATTTCCCTGACTTTTTTTGACACCTCAAATTCCCTGACTTTTCCCGGTTTTCCAGGTCTGTCGCCACCCTGAATATGGTAAAGTGTGGTCCCCACATGCCTCGCATAAGCCCTTGTGAATTTGCCAGGCAATTCCTTCCACGTGCAACCTGAAATTTGATGAATATTTGCTGTTCTTCACACATGACAATTGTTCAGAGGAGGTATTATACACACACTTCACTTTAACGTCTTCTACCACACAACAGTACTATTCAGCACCAAACACCTACACACGATCCGTAGTACAAGACTAAACAACTCGATTGTATTTTGTTCCAGCGATAACTGACAAGCCTATACCAACAGTGTTGCCACTACAAGAAAAATGGACCTCGTACATGCTGTATGAAGTTTTGTCAAGAGAACATAAAGACAAGAATACGTTAACACTGATGACTTACTTGCATGAAGTAGTTGGATGATGGAATTCACACTTGTCACCTTGTCTGCAAGCTGGCCAATACTTGCAGCGTTCGTTGTGCTTTGGTTTCACCTCTACTGCCTGAACCTCTGCAACAAAACAAATTTTGTACATATAAATACTGTAGTCATATCCTTCCATTAATACTAACTTACCCATGCCATATGAGAAACTTACTTACTTGTATTATTTAGTATTGCTTTCCTTCCGATATTGGCTAATCACGAAGCATTGTAGCATGCTGTGCTAACCACTCTGCCACAGAGGTCGATCTTATCAAAATAAGAAAGTTTAACCCCTTCCATATTTTCCCCCCATTAGGGACTGAATTTCAGAAAATTCCTTCTGGATCGGTGCTTATATCTTAAGACAAAGTCACCCATGGTATGTGAGTTTGGTCTATGCATTGATGAGTCAGTGAGTGAGGACAAAAAATTTCATTCTCAGATTTTTCATTTTTCTTTAGCCATAAGTTCCTGAAAAACTTATTGTCTAAGACTTACTGTACGTATATATAAAATGTATATGAGAGTGTCAGCAGCTCTCAAAAGTTTAATCATTCCGAGTCATCATCTATTTGATAACACACACACGAAAATAAAAATTAGACATTATCAGAATGTAAATCTCTATAGAAATGATATGCTATGGTTATTGATAAATAAAAGATAAATGGTTTACTGATGAAAAGATTCTCTCGGGCATTCAACCAGATGAGTTGTGGAAAGGATTCTAAACTTTTGAGAGCTAACGTCACTCTCATCTTCAGGGTAGATGTTAGCTCTCAAAAGCTTGGAATCCTTTCCACACTTAACCTGGTCAACAGCCTGAGAGAATCGTTTCATCATTCATTGCCAGGAAAGCTTCAAGAATTAAAAGAAAACTGGCTTACAGTAATTTTACACATAACAACACTAGAAATAGCCCATACCATAGGAAGTAGCAGGAACTAATCTAATAATAAAAATACTATCAATAATTTACATTTTTTAACCTATAGCAGTTACATTTACAATATTTGCACTGCCTTTACTATTATGAGGAAGTAACAAATACTGTATTTACGCGTGTGTATGCACACCCTGGTTTTGATGGGGAAAAGCGACAAACAATTATATATTGTACATAATGCGCAGTACAATTCAGGTTCAAGAAATGGCTTTCTTAGTTGTAGGTCGTAAAGCTGTTGCTATGTAGATCAAGAGAATATCATCTTGTGTATACAATGAGTCACCACCCACGCCGCCACCCCCCCTTCCTCCACTGTGTTTAGCATCCCAAACTTTCAGTTCTGTAACAACCTTGTTTACTCTGTAGTAAAAGTGAGATCAAAATTATGTTAAGGATTTGCAGCACTCAGGAAGTTATTTTCTATTATTTTGCATACTCGAATTCTTCCAGAACAGCAGTTTTTATCTGTATCGCAAAATGTTCTGTTACAAAGTGAAAAATCATGGGAAATGGCCACTTTTAGTGTTTTTATGCACCACAGTTTTCCGGGGCAAAAATTTTGTTAAAAAGTGCACATTATACATGAGCAAATGTGGTAATAAGTTATTATCATTATTACTACTAAAGAAGAATCTGTTAAAACTTTGTGTGTCCAAAAGCATACATCAATTAATTCTGACCATAACCTACCCTTAGGTTTCTTCTCTGAAGTGAGACTTTTAAAGATGATGGGAGATATGACTGATCTCTTCTCTATCTCCGACACACGCTTTAAGCTAAACTGCTCTTCAACTGTTTCTACTTCTTCATCAACGTAAATGTCATCAGCAGACAACTCAAACTGGCCACCATCCACTTCTTCATACAGTGAAGAATCTATACCATCCAATGTAACAACAAACTGGGGACTTTCTGCTCTTGCGGCACAAGCTATTGACCTGAAAAGAAAACATTGATCTTTTATTCATAAAATGACAAATGTGAAACCAAATGTTAACTTAAGAACAATTCACAGGAAAGATTGTTGATGAAGAATGATTGTTTTAAGAATAATTTAATTTGAATTGTTGTTTTAAGTCCACTTTATGCACAGAAAGGCTAATCGGGACTGAACCTACAGTTTAAAGTAGGATCGGAACTACTGTGCCCTGTGTCTACACGGGGTATTGAACCTGGGGCCCCTTGATTACAAAGTGACGACATTACTACAATGCCATCAGGGAGGTCCATTTTAAGAATAACTTTGTTTCTATAGTATAAGAATATTTTTAAGTCCATGAAGTTTCTGCTTATATGTTTACATTTGCTCAATAGTAACAGTTTAAGAAACCATAACCTTGCCTATTTCAAAAAGGTAGAATTTCATGACACGTGTCGTCAATTGTTTAAAATCTAGATAAAATCACAACATGCAGGTTGTTTGATCTCAATCCTTGAAGCTAGGTTCGAATCTCATGCTTTTCTAATGTAGCTGAAAGGACCAACTGACCACTTCAGCGACATGAACAGGACAACATGCTTTTACAGGGCCTGCTTACAAATACAAAAAAAAATAGTATTATATTGCACACGTGTAATCCTACAGGGCAAAATTTAACATATTCAAAGGTTATTTAGTGGGGTTAACTTGTTGTGGGCCTAGCATTCACTAATGCCAACAGATGCCATAGTAAGACACATGTAAGCAACGACTTGCCACTCCAGCCAGACATACTAATGGTCATTTCTCTCTGGTAGCCAGCACCACATCACACTGTACTGTACCTGCAGTGAAAGTAACTGGAACAATGACTACGCTCTGAGCTTTTAGTGCTGTTCAATATTTTGACGATGTCTTCATTAGTGGTAACATCATTATCAACTGAAAATGACTGTAAATGTGTGATTGATGACTTTCCGATGATGAAATTGTTCAGTGGAAGAATTATTCAATTTGCTTTAAGTCAGGGGTGTCTCAGAAATATTTTCGTTTTTGAATCTGCCCTCTGGGGCAATTTGCACATTACGGAGAAATGAGATACATCTCAAACGCTTGGCACATTGTTAATACTTAGTTGACATGGAGAGCTTTATGGGGCAGCAACGTGCTTTTTGCATTCGTGCGTTTCATAAAAATAATAATTCTTATGTCGTTGTGCATCGTTTGTACTGGCATCATTATAACCAGGCAGGAATGAGAGACGTCCCAAGTGCAAATTTAATTAAAAGTTTGAAAACACTGGAAGCACTATGATGCCCCCCTCCCCCCGTTTTGGCACCCAATCACATTGATTTCATCTGTAATGCTTTGATTCAATGCTATTCCTCGTGCAATGCTTCGGCGAGTGATCGAAAACTCTTTTTCACAAATAAAAATGTAATGTTTAAGCTTTCTTTTGCTCATAAATTTATCTTTAAACAAAAAAAATAAGTATTTATTTTAACAGTTTCAAAATCGAAAATATTTCTGAGACACCCTTTATATTTCCTTCTACAGGGTGGTGCACGAATAGTTGACACATTTGAAATTTAGATTGCAAATTTATTTTTAAATATTACATGTGCATATTATGACATAAAGAATAGTCTGTCAGTGGAAAGTTTTCTCACTGTATAACATGTTCACTATGGCTCCCGTTCTGCCGAACAACCTCTTCAAGTTGGATGCACATATTTCTTACCACTCTACGGCACATGTCTTTGTGAATATCATCACACAACTGAACTATCCGACCTCGCATTTCCATAATGTTTGCTGGCTTTAACGGGAAGAGTTTTTCCTTTAAAAACCCCCACAGAAAAAAGTCCCAGGGATTTAAATCTGGGCTTGAAGATGGCCAGAAGAAACCTCCATTGTGTCGATCAGGATATAGATTGAAAATCACTCAATCATCAAACACTGTGTTCAAAAAGTTCAACACAACATTAGCGGTACGGGGGGTAGGTGGGGTGAGGTGAGGTGTGAGGGCTACGTGTCATGGCAACTCGAACAACCTCAATGTTTTCAGGGGTCCGAACTGGAGCAATGCGAGGTTGTCTTTCTTGCTGGAGCCTATCGTGTTTTGAAATGAGCTCGAAATTTCCGTTGCGTACTTGTAACCCTCTTTGTTTCTGCATAAAACAGGACTGTTTTGGCACGCTGCACTGACTGACAGGAAATAGATGTGTTTACTAGATCATGCCCAGCCAGCCCAGCGATAGGGCACCTACCGGTATTTCCAAGGACTACCGAATGCACTTGTGTATTGTTCAACTCCGACCACAGTTTATTTTTTTAAATTTAGATTTCAAATGTGTCAACTGTTCGTGCGCCACCCTGTATATCCTGTTTTAAATTTTGAGACAAGAGTGTAAAGTTATTTACGAGACTGACTATAGTGAAGCAGTCAGTGTATCACGAGAATGAGTCATTGTGCATAAGTGTAACACTTGTAAATCTGTTCACGTGACTCTAAATCAGCTGATTGGGAAAGGAGTACATGCATGCTACAGCTTTGCTATTACTTATTTTCAGGTATGTAGATAAGGTAAAGTTCCCCATGCACTTTGCACCATGCTATGGGGGTGTGGGGTTCAGTCATCCCCCCCCCCCAGGTATACATCTAGTTTAAGCTGGGTGAACCTCAGAGTTACATTATGTGGAGAGAAGGCTGGAAAAAGACCTTAGATCACCCACCCCGGGAATCAAACTCGGTCTCCTGCATGGAAGTCAGATAGATGCCCTACCAACTACGCCACTGTGGCTCCAATCTCTAATACATGCTTTTGTGAAATTCATTATTTTTTAACTTTTTATGTTAGTTGAATTTGCTGAGCAGGCACCTGTTAATGATGGGGTTTATTACTAGCATCCCTTACAGTTTCAAGAATATCATGCCACACCACTAAATTTTTGTTTTTAATAAGTTTCAACTATTTTCATGATGCTTTAACCCTTCCACCACACATTCTTTCTTCTATCTCTGAAGAAGAATCGATGTTGGTCTGAAAATTTAGATGACATAACAAAATATGTGTTGTGATTTATCTCGTTATTCAACTTAACAACAATTACCAAAGTATGTTTTCTAACAAATTTTAAGCATGGAAGACATCAAAATAAGTCATTCTGGGGAAAAGGCTGGAAAAACATTACCAAACATTACCAATTTCCAACTGGATTAGAATGAATAATAACATAAATTCTTGCAGAAAACTGTAAGAAAGATACAACAGTGAAATACAATATTACATTAAGTGTTCCTAATGGTGCCATTTTTGCATTTGGTGTGAAAGATTGAGAATTAGATTTGATTGTGTTAACGCTTAGGAAACAGCAGTACAGTTGAGGAAACAGTGTGAAAAAAGAAGGAAGGGGGGAAGGGAGGGTTCCAAGTCAATGGGACAGATTTGTAATGTACACTTCTACAAATGTTATCTGACCGCCCAAAAAGATTTCTAAGTCCAGAAATTGTTAATTTGGCAACATAGCTCTTGAGAACCTGCAGAGGGTAGCCAACTTTACTGCAGGCACCTCTACTAGGCGAGAAACCCTGTGGTGAAAGATTTACATTCTTGTTTATAACTTCAAGTCTGAAACTATATTTGCCCAACATATTAATAGAGAACAAATTGGAAAACTCAAGTATGAGGAATAATTTAAGAGAATACTTGTGATTCGGCATGTTGAAATTGGAATCAGAGAAAGTTTTGTGAGGTTGGAAAAACTGCACTCGCTCGTGGTCCACCTGGAGGAAATCACTTTCAAGTTTGAACACAAAAGCATGACTACGAATAGTTTATGCAAATAAAACATAACAACACCTTGCAAAGTACTGTGCAATGAGCAAAAATTAATAATTCTCGCAATTTGCAGCGAAAATATGTTCGTCGCATAGAAAAGTGGTAGCTTGCAGAATCAACAACACCTTTCAAGGCATTTGCTACAATCGATGTTGTAGAGTATTGGTAAAGTACTTGTGTCACCTATATCTTCTTTCCTAGGAATTAAGGGTTCAGAGTTCAAGTCCAAAACTCTCCAAATTATTGTTATTATTTTTGTAAGTAAGTGTGACATTCAGATACATTGAGTATGGAGTTTAGTATTAAGTTGAATAATTTTGTTTCAGATTATTAACAAAAATAATTCGGTGTGAAATTCGATGAATGTTTTCAGCACTTTTTCTTTTTTTCTGGCGGTAAGATATATAATCCAAAGTTGAGATTTTATTTCAAAGCACTAACTCAATCTAGGCATGCTACATGTGAAGAGTCTGCAATTATTTTCAAACTAATTTACACAACATATGCCTGATCAGTGGCAGCTCAAAGGGCAAAGCCGCCGTGCCATGGCACTAACTTCAGAAGAAACGCATACCTCGCCAAAGTATTGTTAAATTAATACATTTATAATTTTCAGACAAGAAGATTCGAATCTCGCAATTGGTCAAGCTCAAGGTGCAAAGACTTGGGTCAAGCTGACGACCGCCCCAACCTTCACGCAGCATGGCTTGCTGTTTCGTACCCTCGAGAGACAATGGTCTGAGCTGTCCAAGGGCTGGCCTAAAGGTAGCGGGAGCTGGTTATAAGACACCAACCGAGCCCGTTTTCACTTGGCACGATGAGGGACATAGTTTCTACCTTTAGAGATAAGTCGCTAGACTGATTTCAAGACCCGTTGGGGAGTAATTCTTGAGAAAGGTACTATCTACTTTTCTGCCTAGTTTTGGAAAAACACGATGCGAGTTTCCTTTGACATTTCAACAATTTCTTTTACAACAAATGTCTAGGATATTTTCGACGTCCAGTTGGAATACGTATTAATGGGGGAGGAGAAGGTGAGAGGATTTGTTTTTCCCTTCTTCTTGTACTTGTGTTTTTAGGGAAGTGTCCTGTAGTCCAAACACAAATGTATTTTCAGTTGCTGCCCATCTGCTGTATCATGGAAGATCCATTCTCAAAGGTGAATGATTTATACAAAAAAAAAAAAAGTTGCAGTGCATGCTATGTAACCTTGAAGTTAAAATAAAGAAAACTAAATTAGCACTTGACTGCTTTTATCCCCTTGCTTCACTAGTTAGTAGTTTAAACCACCAAACAGCAGATCTTATCAAATTATTCAAGGACTCTCTTTTAATTTATTAAAAAAAATCAAGCTTTCATTTTCATTGCGAAAAGTATTTTAGGCCATTTTTTAAAATAATTTTAAGGTCAATTTACAGATCATCAACTACCGAGCCCTAGTGATGACTAAGCTATGCTTCCTATCTGATTTCTGCACCTGTCATGTGATATCTGATTGCTTGCTTCAATTTATATAGCTGTTTGGAATTTAAGGTTTCCAACTCTTGGAAGAAATCAACATTATTTCCATGAATCTGAAGAAATATTTCGTGAACACTTTTCGCCTTCTGAAAAAGTTTCTGCTGTGGATGGGAATCGATCTTATGACCCCTGTCACACATGTCAGACACGATACCACTACACCACAGAAGCCACTTGTAGTCAACGTACAGTTTGAAAAATGACAGTCCACTATTTAAGTATTTTAGAATACGACAATAATTTAGGTATTTTTCGATCCAAATTAATGAATTTTCCTACTGCTCTTCAAAGAATAATAAAAAGGATTACTTAGAGTGAATGGCAATAATAATCAAGTTGTGTAAATTAGTTTCAAAATAATTGCAGACTTTTCACATGTAGCATGCCTACATTGAGTTAGTGCCTTGAAATAAATCTCATCTCTGAGTTGTATACTTTACTGGCAGAAACAAAATACAAATACAGTGAGATGCTGGAAGCATTCATTGAATTCCACACCGAATTATTTTTGCAAACATCCCGAAACAAAATTATTCAACTTAAAATTTATACTCAATGTATCTGAATGCCATACTTAATAATAAATAATTGGAGTTTTGGATTTGAACCTGTTATTCTTAATTCCTAGGGTAAAAGATACATGTGACGCAAGTCCTTTACCAATACTCTACAACATCGCTTGTAGCAAATGCCTTGAAAGGTGTTGATGATTGCGCAAGTTAACATTTTTCTATGCGAGAATTATTAATTTTTGCTCATTGCACAATACTTTGCAAGGTGTTGTTATGTTTTATTTGCATAAACTATTCGTAATTATGCTCGTTTGTGTTCAAACTTGAAAGTGATTTCCTCCAGGTGCACCACGAGCGAGTGCAGTGTTTCCAACCTCACAACAGTTTCTCTGATTCCAATTTTAACATGCCGAATCACAAGTATTCTCTTAAATTATTCCTCATAGTACTTAAGTTTTCCGTTTTGTTCTCTATTAATATGTTGGGCGAATATGTTATAAACAAGAATGTAAATCTTTCACCACAGGGTTTCTTGCCTAGTAGAGGGGCCTGCAGAAAAGTTGGCTACTCTCTGCAGGTTCTCAAATTAACGATTTCTGGACTTATACATCTTTCAGGGCAATCAGGTAACATTCGGAGATGTGTACATATTACAAGCACTTAATTTAAGAGGTACGAAAAATAAAGTGGACTGAGACATTCTAGATGGGAGTCATAGTTCTCTTCTAGTCACTTCATGCAAGATAGTAATTTCAGTTTTGAGTTTGGGGTTTAAGTCCACTTTACGCACAGAAAGGATAATCAGGACTGGACCTACGGTTTAAAGTAGGATCTGAACCACTAGGTGCTTCCACTGGGTATCAAACCTGGACCCCTTGATTACAAGGTGACAATGCCAAAGATAATTACCTTCCTTGGATGATCCTCTGCTTCATGCCGGTAGTTTCATGAACAGGTCTGCATATAATAGCTGGTTTTGCTTCTTTTACAGTAACATTTACATTGTCTGCATCAACCATAATTGCATCGGTATCTAGATTGAACATATGGCCAGTACTGCTTGCATCCTCTAGAAACAAAAGTTTATATATCATTCATTATTCATGTATCAGAACGATGCTTGACTTATAAAACTATCATTATCAACAATTGTACTCTTTGTATAGTCTTGACTAGAACAACAAGAATATTCTGTTTCAATTTTTTTAATAAATCCTCCACATCACCTCCTCCTGGCATTCCTGCATTGTAAAGTCAAGAATCTGGTCCAGGAACTTCTACAGAGATAAGGACATCTAGCAACAATGCTTTCCACTTGTATTATCAGAAAGGTGTAATGACTAAAGAAGCAGTTTTCACACTGCAAAGTGACCAGAACTGAAGTTTTGGAACACGGTTATGTGTTTTAGCAAAACATGACTGAATTCTGATGTTTCGTGTGTTGAAATTCCTCTCTCTGATCAATTTAATATTTACCACAAAGATTGTGAATTATGTGATGTAATGATTAGACCTCGGATTTTTAGGTTCTAAAAACCTTAAATTAAGCTCGTAAAATCCTGAAATAGGTTGCAAAAAGACTTAATTTGGTACAAAATTCCTGAAAAATACTGATTAGATACAATCGTTAAAAACTAAATTTCACAAGAACCGTAATAACCAAATATTAATTTTCTAAACAAATTTTCATTTCTTTATATCATTTTAAAAATTATCTACAAATTATTATAATACTGCACTTGTGCTGTTAGAAAAAATTACTTGATGATATGAAAAATGAATTACGTATGTATAATTTGCTGCCCAATATCAGGGTGGCTACTCACTTGGAATTCCTTGAATTCCGGGAATTAGAAGTGAATTATTGGCACCGGAAATCATGCCGTGAATTATCGGCTCTAGAAATTATTCATGAATTTGGGCAAGACATGAAATAAGGTACAAGCAGATGTTTTCTCTATTCCATTTTTTTCTCCGTAGATGTGAAAAATTGCAACTTTTATTAGTCCATATCCCATTAAATTTATACATGTTTATAAATGCCCTGAGGCAAGTTTCTCTCAGTTTAGCTTTTATTTCATTCATTTCTTTGAGGATGAAAAATAAAGCTATATAGAAAATAAAACAAAATTTTCACAATCTGTTTACTTTGTTAGTGTCTTTTACAGAACAATCTGACAAACGGAAGATTATTACAAAATAATATATCTTGAAGTTGATTAGGTAATTTTCTTGTTACATTAGAATCATACAAACCCTTTATATTGTCAATATTTTTGTGTATGGAAGGGAGGGTGAGAGTTGGTAATATGTAAGGTTGGAATAGAGACAACAACTGCTTGTATCCTTGAATTTTTGGAAAGTTCACCTTGAAAACCAGGAATTATACTTGAATTTTATCATGGTCCTAGTGACCACCATGAATCTTTTTGCGTTATCCACACTCAAACTTCACCTTTTGTCTGTGAGGATCATTCCATGTGCTGCAAATTATCTTTCAACAGAAACATAGTCAGTAGTGCTAATTTGAATGCTGAATATTACTTCGCAAGGCGTGAATGCCAAAAAAAACCAAACTGACACAAAAGTGAGCAAGGCCATCTGATCAGAAGTTTGCACTTGGGACTGTGCAGGCAGTGGAGACGATTGGGTGCAAAAACTGAGAATGGGGAGAAAGGGGGGGGGAGGACAGTTTACTTTATCTTAGTAGGCAAGGCTTAGCATTAAGAGTCTATAGTGCAGGGGTAAAAAGTAGGGGGGAGCTGTCCCCTTTCGCCGCCACTGTCTGCAGGTAACAGTGACGTCGGACATTTTTGTTTTGTTCAAAGCTTTGAAAAACATCATATGTTTGGAGGGAGGGAAATCGACAGAAAACATGTTTCAAACACGCCAGTCAATGAATTATTTTGCGACCAAACCTAGTAAATACCTCTGTGAGATATTGGGTTGGCCCATAAGTTCTGGCATTTTTTTTTTAAGTGAAAAATTTGCGTGTGTTTGGCAATGTGTTTTATGTTATGCGATAGAGGATTATGTGCTCTACAAAATAGTGTGTTTAGTCTTTTTATGCTAATATGCTTTTTGTTCTTTTCAGGTCATTATAATGGAGTGTCAAGTCGACAAAAAAGAGCATTTTCGACACCTTCTGCTTTTTGCATTTAATCAAGGCACCAAAGCCACAGAAGCTGCTCGAGAGATATGTGAAGTGTATGGCGAAGAAGCGATGCCTCTTAGGACGGCTCAAAATTAGTTTAAGCAATTCAAAGACGGCAATTTCGACCTCAAAGACATGCATCGCACCGGATGCTCCGTTCAGTTCGATGAGGAGCGACTAAATCAGCTTATTCACGAAGATCTACGCCAAACGACGAGGGAATTGGCATAGATAAAGGAATGCTCCCACAGTACCATAGAACGTCACCTTCACTCGATGGGAAAGGTTCAAAAGTTGGGCGCATGAGTTCCGCATGCTTTGAACGACAACAACAAAAATCAACGAGCCACGATCTCCGACGGTTTGCTTGCCCGTCATTGGTCAACTCATGGACACAAGCAGCGATTCCTCTACCGAATTGTTAAGGGCGAGGCATCGCTTCTTCGTCACACTTCACAAATCTCTCGAGCAGCTTCTGTGGCTTTGGCACCTTAAAAAAATACAAAAAGCAGGTGTCGAAAATGCTCCTTTTTTGTCGACTTGACACTCCATTATAATGACCTGAAAAGAACAAAAAGTATATCAGCATAAAAAACTAAACACACTATTTTGTAGAGCACATAATTCTCTATCGAATAACATAAAACACATTGCCAACACATTTTACTTTTCACACAAAATTTTCACTTAAAAAAAACGCCAGAACTTATGGGCTAACCCAATATAAAAATTGTGTAAAACTTAAAAAAATATATAAAAACCTAAAAAAAAAGGTTTAATTGAAACATAAAATGGGTTCTAACAAGCAAAATAGCTTATTTTAGGCACTATAAAACTTAGTCAGTTGTTTCATTTTTTTATGAAATGCCGATATAACTTGTTATTTCTTATTTACCTGCAAAGGAAAAAATAGGTTAAAACCTAAAACCCGAGGTCTAGTAATGATGTATGTGAACAGGGAATGGCCAAGAAATCAGGCAAAATTTGCAAAACTAGAGTGTGAAATACAGGATGGGCCATGAGTCACGATGTGTTTGAACAGCTAATAACTTTCTTGATTATTAATTTTTTTTTCATTTTTTTATTTTCAGAAATCATAGCCCACAGTAAGAAGATTTATCATGGAAAAATTCACAACTGTACAGCAAATCAAAATTGTAAAGTTTTATTTGGAAAACAAGCATTGAATTATTTGAGAAAATCTGAAAACAACTAGCCACCATGATCTCCTGACCTGACGGCTTCTGACTTCTTCTTGTGGCGTTATTTGAAAGAGAGGTGATGTTAACAAGCCTCAGACCATCCACCAACCGAAGGATAATATTCGTACAGAAATTAGAGCACAGCAACGCTAACAGATGTCATGGAACATGCCGTAGAAAGAGCACGTTTTTGGGAGAGGATGTCATTTAAAAGATGTGATTTTCCACACATAATGTACACAAATTTCCCAGTTTTCAACTTTCTTGTAACTAAACATGGATAAAAATACTTAATAAACTGTTAAATTTTAAGGTATTGTTCAAACCTGAGCACTTTGTGGAGAAAACAATAGTTAAAACTGAACTCATAACTACATTTTTTATTTACTCGAATAAGTTTACTTTTCATTTTTCTGCGTAAATTTTTCTCGCGATCAATTTCGCCACCCATCTGGTGGCTTTGTCAGGCGTGTACTGTCTTGCTGCAGGTGGCGTGGTTCCTTCTTCTCCAGTTTGTGCTCGTGGCGCTAGTCGACATGCTCCTTTCACTTTCTGCCATTCTGGTGTGGGTGTAGTGCTTCCTTATTTTGCTGTGTATTGGGGTTTTGGCACTGTACCCGACGGTTCTCGGTCTCGTCGTCTATGCGTGGTCAGGCTATTTTGCGAATGCTTGAGGTACACGCCTGCCTGACAAAGCCACCAGACGGGTGGCAAAACAGATCAGGAGAAAATATTTGCACAGAGAAATTAAAAGTAAGCTTATCAGAGTAAATTACTTATCTCCGCATAACCGCCAAACAGATATCTTTAGATACAATGTGAAAACTACATGTTTTATATCTGAAGTCGGAGAAACAAAATTAACAAAAATAAGGCAATCCACAGACTATAACGTGTATGAGAATTTTCGGAAGCAAACATTTTAACATAAACAAAAAAGTTATCATTTGTTCAAACCATGTTGTGACTTATGGGCCACCCTGTACTTTGGACAGGAGTAAGTATTATCCATGGCAGAAATATACTTATTGGCTGTTTTTATCGGCCTCATTGACATAGTCCTAAAGAACTTTTAGAATCTTGCTATGGCTCTAACTGCCATGATGTCACTGTGTAAAAATTTTAATATGCATATTAAGTGGGATAATCCCTATAATGGCATGCCAACCACTAAGACTGGTTAATAGACAAGTTTATTCAAAGGCTTGGGCTTCTCCAACATAACATGTACAATACAAGAAAAGCCATTCTCCTCTTCACACCTACAGTGTGACTCCTTTTTTCTTCTGACCACAGCCACTCGGTTCAATTTTTGGCATCTCATGTCAAGTTCAGAGCATGCCCTCTGCAACCCCCCCCCCCCCCCCCCAATATACAACATTCTGATTCATTGGGACCAAGAAGAATGAATGCGTAACAAGGGGAAAATGTAACATTGGATTCCCATTGTAATAACATAATTTTTGTCTGCACATCTATTAAGAGTACTGCATTGGACCACTTTCGGTTGCTCAAACTTGATCGAATCTCCCACACTCAAGCGTGATTCGCTCGAATATATAGACTATCAAATATCATTTCAATGTGACAATAATTGTACAAATATATGTGTAAAATTCGTGCTGGTAGTTTCAGCCCATAATCATCTATTGCTTTGTATTCGTAAGATAAGACTAAATCACATTTTAACAGGGACATGATGACTATGTTCACTTTAGTTTCAATTTCCCTGCGTCTTTCAGTTCACAAAGCATATTTGAAGGCCCACTACCACTGACAAATTACTGTAGTACGTGAACTACTTGGCTTCGAACATATACCGATCAATTTCCTGTTCGAGCGTTATTCGCTCGAGTGAAGAAACAGTCTATTCCGAAAGCCATCTAGCGTCATCCATGTGAACTATTAGACGATCGAGCAAAAAAGCCTCGATGCAGAACTCTTAATATCTATGTTAATAGAGATTAGTTATTGGTAAAAAAAAATGTTTACCTGAAATTTGCTCCTTTACTTCTTTTGGAGAAACTTGCATCTCTTCACTCACCTCTTCCCCTTCAACCAGTTTACTTTCAAGTTGTGATTCTGGAAACGAAAGTGAAAATTAAGCTTTACTATGTCAATAATCCTAAATTATATATTTACTCTGCTATTAATGGAAAGAATTAGAGTTAATAATAATAATATTCTTAATTACTATCAAAACAAAATCCCATTTACATAAATCGTGATAAAATGCCACACCATTGTAACAGACACAATAACAGTGAAGGACATTATGTACGAAAATATACATACATAACACATAAACATACACATAAAATATTTGAAGTATATCTGGTCATAAAAATATGCATAAAAATAATACATTATGAAGTTCAAAGTAAGTATTTTCAAAATTCAAATTTATATACAGTAAAACCCCGATATTACGTTCCCGCATTATACGTTTTCCCACTTAATACGTTCATCCAGTCAGGCACCGGCAAAAGGCCATGTTAAGATGTTCCCCTCAATCTTACATTCGCTCTAACTCCCATTTCCCGCTTTATACGTTTTCCGAGCCGTGACGACATCTTTAAAATTTGGCAGAAACTTGTTTTGTTGACCGCAACTTCTCCCTGCTTTTTCTTGCTTTTGCAGCTGTTTCATTCACCATGCAACCTTGAACTTCCAGATGTTAGGCTTTCATGCGAGAGGAGGGAGGAGTGAAGAGGCATGGTCTGTGGAATGCTAGGGAGGGGGAAGCAGGGTACAACTTGCATTTGTCGCTCTTTCCTTGAAAGACAGGAAGGGAAAACGGCACTTCTTGTAGTCCCTGTGAAGAATAAATGGGCCAATCCTTCTACCTCAGGATCAGACAACAAGCGCACTGTTGCCAAACCGATTCTCTCTAAATGCTGCCTTCACTAGAGTTTGGACACGTGTGTGACTGAGGTGTCATTGTTCGCCCTTCCCCTCCACAAAAACACGAGTGGAAAATTGACAACGGGACTCGTTGCCCCCTCATTTACGGAATCCTTCCTAGTTGACGGGAACGAAAAAAAGAGGCGAGGGAGGCTTGTTTCACGTTTGTAATTTTTTTATTTGTTCTTGTTTGCAGTGTTGGAAATGGAAAATAAGGATTTGCCATACCTGGTAACAACTGCACTTTCTCTTCAATGGAAAGTCGTTTCGATTCCTAAGGAAATATGATTGGATGTAGTTCAATTATTTTTAATCTGAGGTTTTTTTCACAAATGCTATATAATTTGGTTATCTTGCTATATAATTTGGTTATCAGAATGAAGCTGAAAACGCACAAGTTAAAGTGTTGCTTTTTTTCCTATGAGCAGAAAGGGCGATATTTTACTCACTCGCTTAAAAATATTCTTGTCAAATCAATTGTGTGGGGGAGTGGAGTGGGGCAAAGTTTGGATAAATGTATTATTCTAAGTGAGGCAGAGAATGTTTCTCTATGCATATTACATGACTTGTGTGCTGTAAAGTGACGGGGCCAGGAAAAATGAGTGAATAAACAAGGGGTGCGGCAATATTTTCTGAGAGCAGCCAAATTTAGTGCGCATCTAAATGCCATTAAAATGCGGGTGATCTAAGCTACCACATAAAGCAGCCCTGGAGCTCACCCAACCTAAAAAAAAATTGTACCTGGGAGCAACTTTGGTGGGTTAAGGCTGCCCAAGCATGGTGCTGATCACATCACCTCCAAATTGGCAGAGATTGAAGAGTATGGGGGGTACAGGTGGCTGGAGCATGGTGCTGATCACATGATCTCCCACATCCCCTTTATATGTATGACGGCATGGTGCAAAGTGCATGGGGAACTGTACCTTCGCCTTTTTCTCGTTTCAAGGGGACAGTTGCTTTCTCATGCCCCCTATGGTATCATCACTAGTCTTTACAGAAAAGTGCCATGTGTATCATCACTAGTCTTTACAGAAAAGTGCCATGTATTTCTGCCCTGGTTTTCTTGCTCGTGTGGAAGTGACATCTTAACCAATTAACATAAAGGCGAAACACGATCTCCCGTCTCCTTTCCTCGGATGTCTAAAATTCTAAAGTTACGCAGTTGCTCTCGAACCTGAATACGCGCATCCAACGAACATAACGTACTACAAGTAAGTCAGTAAGTTAAAAAAAAAAAAAACACCCTCATCTTCCATGATCTCATTAATCTGCCACTGTGCACAGCTATGCAGTAATTGACCGATTGAGCCGGTTTCTCATTCTTTACTGCCCTGCGTCTGAAGCATTGACATGACAACATGGGAGAGCATCAAGCAGTGATCCTTCCTCCCCCCAACCACCTTCTTTTCTGCAACTTGGCCGAGCGGGAATGAGCACACTTCTTATAAGTGCTGCTCTACCACCTGTTTTTGTCTCCCCCTTCCCCTCCCTCCCATTGCAAACCAGTCAGAGGGGTGTCTGCGAGCAACGGGCAGGTGGCGCCAATGTTTCGTCTCCTGGCTCCAGAGCTATGACTCATAAGGGAAGAAAAACGGCAGTGTTTTGAATCTCGCCTCAGAAACTTGTTTTGCTTTGATGATTAGGAAACGCGAGCAGCAGACACAATGCGAGAGTTAAAAAAAGAAAGACTATCATTTTTTTTTCTTGTTCTGCCTTTGGATAAACGGCTTGAACACACAGACCAGTGCAATAAGGAAATGCACATGATGGCCACGGTGGCTCAGTCGGTAAAGCATCTGACTACCATGCTAAAGGTCCCAGGTTCGATCCCTGGCCAGTTCAAATCTGGGAACTTTTCTAACGTTGGAAGCGGCCCCGGTGCTCACCCAGCATCGAATGACATGGGTACCTGGGGGAAACCCTGGGGGGTAAAGGTGGGAAATCCTTGGGGGGTAAAGGCAGTCAGGGGCATGTTGCTGATCACATCACCCTCACTCAGGACCGGATCAAGAAAGTGTGGGGTGTTACCCCCACACCCCCTATATGCCTTCATGGTGTGGTGCTAAGCACAGGGGTGATGCTTTACATGATGTTAATGCTAATGCTAAGAATGATATAATCACCGTTTTCTTCGGAATCATTCTCGTGCTGAAAATAAATCACGCAATATTAAAAAAGTTGTCGGGAAGAAAAAAAAAAGGAAACCTTAATTACGGGAAAACTATAGGTGGAAGGGGTGTTTGCCCTCCACAAGACTTCTAAATCCAATAATACATTGTCGATTAATAAGGATGTAAGTAACACTCAGTGGAGTGCCCATACGTGGGTGGGGGGGATGATGGGGGTCATACCCCCACCCCTTTTGGCGAGAATAACGTCATAGGCAGGAAAAGATGGCACAGTGAGGGCTGACTACTATTAAAAGTATACGTAACAACATCCCCCTTTCGAAAATCATGCACGCCTCACTGATAATTTATTGTGATGTCTGAAAATGCGTAAGTTTTACAAAGCTTGTTTTGTTCACTTCATGCTGTTTGGCTGATCGGGACTGGATACATATGCAGCTCAAAGTGAAATCTGAATAATTCTGCATGTCTTCAGGACACTTTGATTGCAGTATATAAAAATGCTTGATGTCCAGCTATAAATGATCAGCTACCCTTCTAATTACCAGGCACTTCAAAAACTAATTACCAGTTTACAGAGTAAATAGATATCCCACACAATCAAAAAGGAACCCTATAGACGGCAGTTAGAAGCAGTCATCCACCGACCCTACGAAAGTGGGCCCCGTTAATCCGTTATTGACTTTCACAGCAGGTCTTCGTTTTTTCCTTGGAAATTCATAATCATACTTCCATCCCGTTGTTAAACAATTTTTGATATAAATACCCCTAAAAAGTCGATTGTGTAGTCATTTCTTACTGACACTTAAGTTTCATCCCTCCCTTATGCTTTCCCACTTTTTACGTTTCCCGCATTTACGTTTTTTATTTACGGGCCCCTGAAAACGTAAAATCGGGGTTTGACTGTATTTACATTCTATAATTCAGTTACAATTTTGCTTGACTACTTCTTACGGAAAAAAAATGAAAAAAAGACTCATTATTGACATACATTGACAATAACAATAAAAATTATTCTATACTTCACCCCATCGCAATTCACATTCTCAAGTTTAGAGATTTATTATAAGTTTAAAAATTTGTAAGAAGAGAATCATCATAAAGTTGTATATATGTAATATGTTTTAACACAAAACAAAAACAGCATATTAAAAAAATATATGCTAAAAGTGGTACATCAAGTAAGTGGTTGCAGTAGGGGGAAGTAGCAAGTGTAGAATAGTCGCTAGAAGCATCCAATGAGAGACTTCTTTCTGTGTCTTTTTTATTGTACTGTTTTGTGTTGTGTTGGAACAAAATGACATTGTCAATACATGGTGTGAGAAGTTTATCCTTTATACAGTGAGTTTCATTGTCGACTTGGTCGCAGAGTGGCGGGCAACATGCCAGGGGGTGAGAGTGCATCTACCCACATTTAGACCCACAACTGTACGCTGACTTGCCACATCAGTGCTTCATTATCCAGATATCTGGTGTTGAGTTTGCACGTGTTTGTGAAGTGTTAAGGTGTTAACAAGTGTTTTTGATAGTTTTGTTTTAATTTAAGTACTACTGGTGCCTTTCTGCAGTCTAATAATGCCATGCTATATGTACAATTTAAGACAACAAATTTTTATGTACAACTCTTACATCATGACAAATTCTTGTAGGGAAGTTAGATGGCATTTTGCAGCAGAATTTCCATATCTTCCCGTTCCACACAGAGACAGTGTTTGAATACTTGTGAACAAATTTAGGGAAGCAGGGTCTGTTCTTGATAAGAAGTGAATGGTAAAACAGCATGTGCTTACTGAGGAAAAATTAAGGCGACGTTGGAGCATGATTGGAACATACTCCTCAAAAAACCCTATGGTGCCTTGCACAAGAAACAGACATTTCCATGACATCTGTGTGGCGAGCTACCAAGCTTATAAACCTGAAGCCATACATTAAAAAAATTGAAAGGAAATATCAGGAGAGAAATTGAAGCAATTTCGGAAAAGGAACTGACGAGTGGATGAAGGAGGAAAACATTTCCAACGCCTGTTGTAACAATGTAAGTGTTCATTTTAATTGTAACTGTCCATGTCATTACGCTGATGTTGCATTCAGTTTGCCGGCCAACATGCTTTTGCTGCACGGCACACTGGCCGTCACTCTGCGGCCAAGTCGACCATGAGACTCGTGGTACATCTAAAACAGGAAATGGTTGGTTGGTTGGTTATAATTATTTCTAGCTGAATACATAAGCAAAATAAACATAAATGTCCTCCAGATGATATACCTGATGGCACTTCCTTTGCTTTTGGATCTGGTCTTATATTGGGCAAAGTAACTGCTATTTTCTCCACATTTCTTAAGCCAAATTTTTCCCTGTATTTCCTGGTATACAGCCCACTTATTGCCTGTAAAAATGTTAAAATAAATGCACATTAGAGTTTTCAGCAAGTTTCACTGCACTACAGTAAAAAAAAAATTAAAGTCAATGAGAAAATGTACAATCGTCTGCATTTTCTCCAATTCACAACTAACATAAGAATGTTAAAATTAAAGGTATCAACATTGGCACATGTCTAAAGGTAGTAAATGGCAATGAGAAATTACAGAATACCTAGAACTTTTCCAATTGTAGGAAGGTTATAATTTGTACTGGTAGCTCAGAGGTAGAACATTATCATGGCTGGGAAACATGAAATGTATTCTACAAGTACTTTTATACTTTGTTCAACTTAAAAAGTAATTTTTTATAAATATTTCTACAATTGGCCTAGGCAATTTCATACCATGACTGTTGGTGTTAATTTTACAACAAAAATTCAGCTTCTGACCCAATCCGACATCAATCGTCAACCACCTGTCTCAATGTACAAACAAATTTACTTTTCAGTACACAGAAGTCTTTTAATATAAACATTTTAAAAGTTTCCTTAGTTTCAGTAGTTCCAGTGATTTATTTCGGACTGTGTACAAATTTTCCATTTTGCCTCAAGTGAGTAAAATTAGTACATTCAAAAATGTATTATGATGCCCTCGTCTTTGTGACTTACGTTTCTAAATGTTATGTTTTCCAAAATTTGACGCTGATTCTTCATGGCACAATCAAGCAAAATATTAAATCAAAATTTGCAGGATTTTAGATTTTCTTGCAATTTAATTTTTTTTACCTTGATCCCTGAAAAATGCATGCTACATTAAAGTACCATATTTTCTCATGCACTTTTTTCAAAGCTTTTTTGCCCCCCAAAACTGTGGTGCATATTAAGCACAAAATAATTTGGACAGCCAACATGAAACCAGACATGTTTCCACTGTCACTGATTATAACACGTATATACCAACAGGCGCAAATACAAATTACCACGTTGGATTTATTTAGTATTAATATATTTTAAAAAAAAACACTATAAAAGTGAAATTGCCACATCCCATGATTTTTCACTTTGTAACGGAACATTTATAATGGAACACCGAGAAGAGCGGTATTGTTCTGGTAGAATTCGAACATGCACCTCCAATCACATGGGATGTGTATCAACAGTATTTATTGGGCAAGAAATAATAGAAACTAACTTCCTGACCGCTACAAATACATAATATAATTTTGGTTTCACATTCTTCTATGGTTACAGAAGTGAAAGCTTTTGGATGCTAAACACAGTGGAGAGAGAGGGGGGAGGTGGCATGGGTTTGAGGCTCATTGTATACACAAGTTGATATTCTTCTCTTGATCTGCTTGAACAGCTTTATAACCTGTAACTAAGAAAGCTATTTCTCGAATCTGAATTGTACTGCACATTATATGCAAGATATAATTGTTTGTTGCTATTCCCCCATCAAAAACCAGGATGCGCATTATACATGCGTAAATACGATATTTAAAACTTTCACGAACCTCTTTCGGATCTCCTCTCACAGGAGCATTTGCAACAGATTTCTGTGCTTCTGCCATTGCTTTCAAGATCAAGTTCTTTGATGCTTGAGTAGATGCAGGTAATTTGGGCCTTGCTTTCACCCTCACAACACTGGCAACAGAGCCAACAGCAGGGTTCGTTGGATCATACTCTTCTTCATCTTCATTCTGATCCTTCTTCATAACAACTGCTCCCACACAGGACAAGAGGACACGTTTAATAGCAGTTCTTTGAACCTAAAAAAGAAAAAAAAAAACAGATATAAATTGATTCCACTTGGTACCTTACTGGCTACATGAAATGCAGCTAGCTGGTTGAGGTTAGATCTGTCATATATAAACTATGCAGTATTTTATTGTGAAACTACTTCTACAAGCAAAGCATTTGCATATAAGTCTGTTACTGGTCACTGTTTACATGAACAAGATAAGTAAAGTCTATCGGGTTTCCACATGGTAGCATTGTAACTGAAGGGTGGTTTTTTTTTTTTTAATGAGCTCTGTATTCAGGATAGCTACGATTTTTTGATTATGAAATTCCCTGACTTTTCCAGGTTTTCCAGACCAGAAATAATTTTTTTCCAGACATGTTTGTCGTCATGATTTTTGCTTTTGAACCTCATGTTTTTCAATTAAATATGCAGGCACGTTAATTATTATGAATATGAATATACAAAGTTATTAGCTGAAAATTTACCAAATGATTAATATAATGCTATTCAATGAAAAAATAAATAACTATTGTACTTCCCCATTTTCACTAAGTCATTACAATTAAGGTGGTGTAAAAAAATCAATAAAAAAATGTGGCATATATCAAAGCTTTACAATGTAACCTGTATACAACCTCAATTAGCCTATATCAATACAAATGAGAAACAACAGAAAATTAGGTCATGTACCTTTAGAAAATATGCAATAAGTTTAATGATTATATTTTTTAATTTATTGAAAATAGTACATATTACGGAAATTCAGAACTTGAATGGGGCTGGTGACCAACCATACACCTAAAAAAAATATATATACGCGGGTCATACTTTGGAATCAAATATCTCCATTATTTGAGTTTTCCACATGCTGGAACCAATTTTATATTACGGAAAACATCGAAATCTGTCTTTTAAAAGGTAACAGTTCCGAATGTTTTATGATTTTTTTTCTTCAAATTTTCCTAGCGGGAAGACTAGTTATCATAGAATTTTGGCAATCATTCTGACACGAAATTTGAACTTTCCTTAAAGTAATGAGCACTATTTGGATTCGAAAAAAGTTATTTATTTAGAAAAAAAACAACTTCAAAATGACCTTACTCAATCATACACGCTTCCCACGGACAAGGTATTCTCCGGTTGACAAGCGACAGTAAGTATCGTAAACTAGTGGGAATGAATGTAGAAATAAATCGGAACCTTACTAGAGTGCATTCAGGGTCTTTACTTTAATTCTAAGACAACCAAACCTGACATTCCTAACATAACCACAAAAGCATATATTCACAAAATCTTAATCGCTAAAACTCTGCAGTATGTGTTAACAGACATAAATCAAAATCGAACCATGTAAAAGTTGCATTTGTAGCATGATGAAATCTTAATAAAACAAAAGGAACTTGGGCTCATTTTCACCACTTTTAAGCATAATTTCATTCTACACGCAAACAATACGTAAAATTACTATCGGCATGAAACCAACATTCCTAACCTAACAACAATGTGTGACCAGCGTACGTTTAATTCCTATATTTCGCACCAGTTTTTAAAAATAAATTTGTTCTACATGCACAAAATACATGCATATTCGAATAATGACGTCACTGATACTGCATAAAATCTTCTCAGGTGTAACACATCTCTACAATGTAAAAAACTACGACAACGAGCAAATGAACTAGTTGATCAAGTTGCTTCTGAACGGGTCGCAAACGAAGGACTCAAATTCACACAACGGGTTCACGGGGGAACGAAGTAGTGAGTCCCTTTGTTTTTACTCGGCATCCGCACCAGTCCAGTGTGACGTCAACCACAGACAGTTACGTGAAATTCTGCTCTTCAAGCTTTATTGCAGAACCAAAACCAATAAACTATCCGAACACCAACCTGCTCCGCTTCATGTATGAAAAGAGAACGGGTTCCGAACGGGTGTGTTCTTGAAGAAAGAAAATTTCCTCACCACACACAAAACTAAAGCAACATTTTTTCCGCAAGAAATTCTGAGGATGGCTGGTGCATAGGTTTCGTCTTGAGTAGCTTGTTCTCTAAGGAAAAATCTCATGCATCTCCAAATTCCGGTCTTGAACAGGTTCACAAAAACGAGTGGCAAAATGAACGGATCCAAGATCCGAGAGTGAATAAATATAGAATTGAAATGCGAAGGAACCATAATTTTGTATGTAACACACTAGAAGTCATAATGTTGAGAGGAACAAGTTTCTGAACTGAATCTTTTGGGGGGACTGTAATCACAAGAACAGAATTCGAAAGTGCAAATGAACCGTTCGTTCATTTTGTAACTGGTTCTCCTGCAACTCCAAAATGCAAGTAAATTCCAGAAAATATGCAAAATTCCCTGACTATTCCCTGACTTTTCCCTGACCAACCAAATTCCCTGACTTTTCCCTGTTTTCCAGGTTTTCCAGTCGCGTAGCAACCCTGGTATTGCTGTCTTCATGTATATAAGAAAAATATGGGGCATTCCATGTGCAAGTATTCCTGATCCTCAATTTTTAAAATTCGTAACTTTTATTTTTTAACTAGGTCATTCAAATATGACGGGAACTGATTTTCTTTTTTCAAACAACCTGCCATGCGCAGCAGTTGTGTGTTCATGGAAGAATAGAGCCACAACTCCCACCCTCCCTCCCGCACAGGTTAGAACCTGCTCAGTCATGTCTTGAGTGTTGCTAGAGTGATATAGTGTGGAACAATGCATTGTGATTAAATTTCTTGTTGGAGAAAACGTCCAGCCATCTGAAATTTTGCAGGCTCAAACAACAGTATGGGGAAGTGTGTCTCTCACGAACCCGTGTGTTTGAGTGGTGTAAGTACTTCAGTGAGGGAAGAGAATGAGAATGAGTCCCAGCAGTCATCACGTGAGTGGCAGCATATCGGTTCTCCCAGACCCAAGAAAGCACGGAGGGCCCGTTTGGTAGGAAAAGTGATGACAACGTTTCTTTGGGACTGGCAGGGAGTTATCCATGTAGACCTTCTTACAGATGCCAGGACAGTCACTGCAGCTTATTACGCAGAATGCCTGACAACAGAAGTGAAGGAAAAGATCCGATCCAAGAGGAAGAGAGGTGGAAAGCAGGTAGTTTTCTTCAAGACAATGCACGGCCTCATACAGCTAAAACAACTATTGCAACCCTCCACAAATTGAAGTGGGACCTTCTGCCACACCTGCCATACAGTCCCGATTTGGCCCCAAGTGATTTCTACCTGTTTGGAAGGCTTAAATCAGACTTTGAAGGCATGTGGTTTGCGGATAACGACGCCGTCATCGACAGTGTTCGGGAGTGGATACAGAGCCAATCGAAAAACTTTTATGAAAAGGGCATTAAGATGCTTCCAGATTGTTGGAAAAAAATGTATGGACTCTGGAGGGGAGTACTTTGAAGGGTGACATGCTCGAATAAGTATTTCACAATAAAGTGGTCGCGGTGGCTCAGTCGGTAACGTGTCTGACTACCATGCTCTAGGTCCCGGGTTCGATCCCCGGCCGGTTCAAATCCGGGAACTTTTCTAACGTTGGAAGCGGCTCCAGCGCCCACCCAGCGTCGCATGATATGGGTACCTGGGGGAAACCCTGGGGGGTAAAGGTGGTCAGGGGCATGATGCTGATCACATCACCCCCACTCACGACCGGATCAAGAAAGTGTGGGCCGTTACTCCCACACCTCCTATACGCCTTCATGGAGTGGTGCTAAGCACAGGGGAGCACTTTACTTTTTTTTTTTTTACTTTACAATAAAGGAATTGGTAAAAAAAAAAAATCAGTCCCGGTCATATTTGAATGACCTAGTAATTGAGCAGGCCAAAGCCCATAAAGAGCTGTAGCACCTTACAAGAAGAAGAACTTTATCCTATCATGTGAGTGAACAATTTGAAATTGTCATTTGCATAATATTTCAAGTATTATACGTAATTACGTTAGAAGATAGAAGGTACTTTACATATTATTCGTTCATTTTAACGTTTTGATTTACTTGTGTTTCGTATTGTGTCCTACTCGTGATACTAAATAACATCAATTTCTCTAACTGTTACACTTCCCCCCTCAACTCCACTAGTATACCTTCTATCTTTGTCTAAATAATTTACTTTTCATCATTTAACAATTCACAGAAATTAAAATGAATTTCTTATTACGTGAAGACAGTGTTTCGTCTGTCCCACCCGTGAGACAGAAGTGTTCACTTGTAGCTACAAATCTGGGAAAGTATTTAAAGGGTACTTTTGTTTAATCAACAGGTTAAGTTTCATATTTCATTGGACAGAAACTGCAAGAAAAATGTTGCTTAACTATCAGTAGAATAGTTACTTTTAATATCAAAAATATAGTCTGCATGTCCCACACGTGACAATGGAATGCCTCATATCCATCCTTTCTTTTCGCACCACATGGGGTTAACAAAATTACTCAACTTGAATCACTGTCACATAATATTTTTTATCAATTGACTGACATGTTTAAAACATTAAATGGATGTCAATTTGCATTCCTTCTATGGTATGCTTTTCCTTTTGTTCATGTTTAAATGTTACAAACCATTATCCATTCCAAATAACATATTGGTTCCGTGCGTGTTACTCACTATCTATAAACAAAAAATACGTTAGAGTATTCAAATTGGTCTACTTACGCAAGTGAGTATGTATTCTTACGTGGACGACGTTTCGGAAGCTTTACTGCTTCCTTCCTCAGGTTGTCGTTTTCAGCTCGGAATATCAAGCCATGTCAGAGAAGTGTAAGGATACTGGGTGAAAGGTTCGGATTAAAAACACTTCATAGTGCTTGACCTATACAGAATTAAAACCACTTTGCTAAAAACCCCTTAAAACTCACATTAAAACATGTAAAAACCACCGCTACGGTAAACTAGAGTGGCCGTTGAGAGTCTAAACTCCCTGTCATGGTGAAGCGAGCGGGCAGATGGCGCCGCACAGCGGAGTGGTACTTCCCCTCCCACGAGAGATCCCTCCCCTCTCTATTTACTTCCCCTCGTCACCAATCCAAGGAAAATTCCCGTTCCACCTCGGCTGCTTTCCTTACTTCCGATGTGACATGGAAGCCCATCGGGGCCCTTTTATTATTCAAATTGTCCCACTTTTTAAAAAAACTAATCCATACGTCATCTAAATTGCCATCGTCCCGGTTCAGTTTATTTCTGTGTCCCGCGCATATCAATGCCGTTTCGTACACGTTCCTATCCAATTTACTATTACTTTTTTTGATAACCTCTCTTTTTATTATTTTATGCCCACTGTTTATTATATGCTCTGCAAGCCCCGTTTTCGGATCCCTTTCTTTGATGTTCTTATCATGTTCGCCCCATCTAATACGCATGCTCCGGCCGGTTTGTCCAATATATTCCATCCCGCAATTGCATTCAATCCTATACACCCCTTTTTGTTCATCAGGGTTATCTCGAATTTTTACCCCCCTCTTATAATCCGTGAAATGCTTTTCAATATTTCTAGGTGCTCTCGTCCCGCATTTCACACCATACTTTTTCACTGTTTTTTCAATTTTCTCGGTGAGCCCTTTACAGTACGGTATCCCAACATGATAAGAACATCAAAGAAAGGGATCCGAAAACGGGGCTTGCAGAGCATATAATAAACAGTGGGCATAAAATAATAAAAAGAGAGGTTATCAAAAAAAGTAATAGTAAATTGGATAGGAACGTGTACGAAACGGCATTGATATGCGCGGGACACAGAAATAAACTGAACCGGGACGATGGCAATTTAGATGACGTATGGATTAGTTTTTTTAAAAAGTGGGACAATTTGAATAATAAAAGGGCCCCGATGGGCTTCCATGTCACATCGGAAGTAAGGAAAGCAGCCGAGGTGGAACGGGAATTTTCCTTGGATTGGTGACGAGGGGAAGTAAATAGAGAGGGGAGGGATCTCTCGTGGGAGGGGAAGTACCACTCCGCTGTGCGGCGCCATCTGCCCGCTCGCTTCACCATGACAGGGAGTTTAGACTCTCAACGGCCACTCTAGTTTACCGTAGCGGTGGTTTTTACATGTTTTAATGTGAGTTTTAAGGGGTTTTTAGCAAAGTGGTTTTAATTCTGTATAGGTCAAGCACTATGAAGTGTTTTTAATCCGAACCTTTCACCCAGTATCCTTACACTTCTCTGACATGGCTTGATATTCCGAGCTGAAAACGACAACCTGAGGAAGGAAGCAGTAAAGCTTCCGAAACGTCGTCCACGTAAGAATACATACTCACTTGCGTAAGTAGACCAATTTGAATACTCTAACGTATTTTTTGTTTATCCATTCCAAGTGCTTCAAATGCAGTGTTTAATAATACTGAAGTGATAAGGCAACAACTGATAGTTTGATAGTTTTGAAACAGCCTGTAAAGAGTTAACACAGGAAAAACAATGAAAAGAGTTAACACAGGAAAAACAATGACACTGCTAGATTTCAATTTAGATGCATATTAATTACATAATTCCTTTCCCTTTCATTTCTATTTAATGTAGGGATGGGACAGCTTAAACGGTATTGTATCAGTGTATATCGGTGTATCGGTTTATCAGTAAAATTACCGATCCTATATACAGTAAAACCTCGTTAATCCAGACTAATGGGGGGATAAGTTGATCGGTTTAACGAAAGTCTGGATTAACTTAAATAACCTAAAAGAACAGTAGAAAATACATTAAAACTCCGTTTATAGCAACAAAACATGTTTATTATGGTGTATTTAAAGGGCATAGGCCTAAATACACTATACAGTACAGTAAAATGTAAAGCAATACTGTGGATACAGTGCAGTACATACATATGCGATACCCATATTATGATGATGTGTCCAATGGACCTGGCTCTGCATCACACTTTTCTTGCCTTTTGCCTGTCCGGATTAAACGAAGTCCAGCTTTTCGGGGTCTGGATTAACGAGGTTTTACTGTATTTATAAATATCTTATAATTCAGTGAAAATTTCTGCCATCTTATTACAACTTTTATGGATAACCTTTTGAGTCCCAAGGCCATTTTCACAAGTAAGCCTCTCGGTCCCGAGCCGATTTTGAGCAAAATGCAGAGTTTCAATTAAATGAGTGAAGATCGGAGACTAATTGCCCTAGAGAGATGAGTGATATACCATTGTACGCGGAATGAACCAGAGATTCAGACTATATGAAATTTATGCAAATTCGGCGTATATGTGGCGGGGGGGAGGGGGCTAACTCTGAAAATTCCAAAATTTCGGAAAAAAAAATTTGGTTCCCCCACCCTCCCCCCAAGAAAAAAGTACATGACACTGTCGACATGCACATGGAAATGATCGCTGACATGTAAGGAACACAAAAATATTTGCATTATTGTCATATGACCAATGTAACTTGAGTTGTACCCCCAAAAGGAATGGTCGGGACACCACTGATTCAAGCTTCAAAATGCAGCGGTATCTTGAAATGACTATAGCTCAGAAACTAAATGCCCTAGAATATGAAAGATATACTGTTGTACGCAGAATGAATCACAGATTTAGACGATATATAATTTATGCACATTCGGCGTATATATGGAGGGGGAAAGGGGGGAAATCCCCTGAAAATACTTTTTTTTTTAAAAATGGGGTTTCGACCCCCCTCCCCCCGAAAAAAAGGATATGAAAAGTTCAAAATGCACATAGAAATTATCGCTGGCATGTAAGAAACAGAAAAATATTTGCATCATTGTCGTATGACCAATGTAACTTGAGTTGTACCCCCAAAAGGAATGGTCGGGACACCACTGATTCAAGCTTCAAAATGCAGCGGTACCTTGAAATGACTATAGCTCAGAAACTAAATGCCGTAGAGATATGAAAGATATACCGTTGTACGCAGAATGAATCACAGATTTAGACGATATATAATTTATGCACATTCGGCGTATATATGGAGGGGGAAAGGGGTAAATCCCCTGAAAATACTTTTTTTAAAAATGGGGTTTTGCCCCCCCCCCCCTGCCCCCCGAAAAAAAGGATATGAAAAGTTCAAAATGCACATAGAAATTATCGCTGGCATGTAAGAAACAGAAAAATATTTGCATCATTGTCGTATGACCAATGTAACTTGAGTTGTACCCCCAAAAGGAATGGCCACTGATTCAAGCTTCAAAATGCAGCGGTACCTTGAAATGACTATAGCTCAGAAACTAAATGCCCTAGAGATATGAAAGATATACCATTGTACGCAGAATGAATCACAGATTCAGACGATATATAATTTATGCACATTCGGCGTACATATGGAGGGGGAAAGGGGGGAAATCCCCTCAAAAATACTTTTCTTAAAAAGAAATGGTTTCCCCCCCCTCCCGAAAAAATGTCAAAATGCACAAAATGCAAAATTTATGCAAATTTGGCGTATATATGGAGGGGGAAGGGAGAAAACCCCCAAAAATTATTTTAAAAAATTGTCACCACCCAAAAAATGTCCTCGCACTTGGGCACAAAACGACACCTACGCACAACATTCACGGACGAAAAGCTAGAACGCAGTGAAACATGAGCACGGATTCTTGCAGCTGCTTGAAATTCTATTTTTAGACATGCATGGTAACCCCTGTCCCAACTTGTGGACACTTGTGTTAAAAAAACAAAGGTTTCCTTCAGCACGCTTCAAAATTCCATTCTCACAATGCAGATTCAGCAACAAGTCTTCCCCCTCCCCCCTGCTTGCGCCCTCACGGAAAACTTTCACTTTGACATCGGATACTGATAAACAAGCTTCATTGAAAGCATTTCACAAGCGGGAGTGAAAAGCATTGCTTTAGAACAACAAAGCCGGTGTTCCTTTGTCGGCAAAAAATTGACCTTGAAAAGAGATGCAAAAGAGAAGTCCCTTTTCCCACCTTTCCCCCTCCATTTTCATGAAGACAAAAAAAAAATGCAAAAAAACATATTTCTGTTAAATACATGTGTTAGGAACAACATAAAAAAAATCGAAATTCTAGCCAAAAATAGAAAAGTTATAACGTAAAAACTATGACCTTGACACAGCGTCTCGATCGAGACGCTTGGGACAGTGAGGCTTACATTTGGGTATCTCGATCGAGATGCTTGGGATCCAAAAGGATAATCTCCATGCCCTATTTTTTAAAAAAGTTAATGTCTAAATGTGCAACTTCTTTTGAACTGCAGTCACATCGAAACATGCATTTATGAAGGAGGTCAATGAATTATTCAGGTTCCTCAAAGACCATTTGGAATTTTATATCGGATAGGTAGAATATCGGTTATCGGTAAATTTTATATTGGAGGTTTATCGGTATTGGCCAAAATTTTGTATCGGTCCATCCCTAATTTAATGTTTGTAAAATATTGGGTTGGTTACAAGTATCTGCTAGTGTTGGAAAGTAATTTCATTTATCGTTCTCTTAAATCAGTGCTCAAAGTGGGAATTGTTAGATGGGGGAATGTTCAGCCTTAGGACTCCAATGTTTTAACATGGGGAAAATGGAGCAGCTGATGACGATGTTTTGCATAAATTTTCCTAGCTGGGATGATACTATCTGCCTGCATCCTCCCGTAACTTTGAGTATTCCTCTCAATAATCTTATTATTATTCTCGGTGCTAATGTTTGCATGTAGTATGCCAGAAAAATCTCAAAAATGGTGTAGTTTGTGCAGATGTAGCCAAATGTTTGAGTTTTGTTTTAAGTCCACTTTTATGCACTAATAGGTTAATTGGGACTAGACCTACAGTTTAAAGTGGGATCTGAACCACTGTGTGTCTCCACCGGATATTGAAACATGTACCCAAATGACTGTTGATATTTTCTTATAGAGTCTACCTTGGTGTTACAGAAAAGTGTTGTTGCCAATCTTGAATACTAGCAATGGCAACACAAAATGACAGCTTCATTTTTCCAATTATCACCATTAGGTATGTTCTGATCGTGAAAAAATCATTGTGAACATTCGAATAAATTTGGACCAAGTGCATAGTATAACATTTTTTTCTTTAAAAAATCTAACAATGAGACAGCTGTAAACATTTTGTCCAAAAGCTCGGACAGAATTTTAGTATGATTTTATCATGCTATTTATTTGTTTTCTGTGATATACTAAAATGTATTTGCTGGCATGTGGCGTACGGAGATTTGATTTTTATTGTCACATCAGTGAAATTTACCAATAAATAGACAAATCAACATTTCCATATTAACTGATGTCAACAGAGTACGGCTTAATCTATCCCACATCTAATATTTTATAACTGTTAGTTATTAACTATTACAGTATTAGTGAACAATATAAGAACTGAAAAAGTACTAATTAAAGTTATTAACTACATATATAAGGAATACCTTAATATACTTACATGGTCATGAGTCGTTGATGTGACAGGTTCCAAACAATTGGCTTCCTTCAGTGTGATTACCCGACGACCTTCAATGTTACTAGAACCCTCACTTGAAGCAACATTAAATCTCATACGGGAAAATGAGATGGACTCTCTCCTTGGCCCTGTTGACTGATCAGCCTCAGCCTGTCGGACTGATATTACAGCAGTTTTTCTTGGAGAAGGGGCTAAATGTTTCAAAATAGGAGCAACTGACACTCTCTTCACACCTGATGTAAATGGTATCCTTTTCACAATAGGTTCAGAGGCTACTGGTAGGTCTTCAGATAATTCATTAACGAGATCATCTGTAAATATATTAGAACATAGAAAGAAACTAACTTATTATATTTGTACAATGTTTAGAGAAAATTAAATTAAATCCTTTATATTCCTTAACTTACTCTCTAAGTTTAAACCTTTACAAATTGTTCGTGTGGCACAATCTTAACAGTTGGGCTGAAAAGTTCGTAGGCTAACATAGTAAAAAATATTTTTTTGACAAAATTCGATTTTATTATTCAATATAGTTGCCTTCGAGGGCGATGCAACGATTATAGAGGTCATACAATTTTTCGATGCCATTTTTATAGTAAGATTTCTCTTTAGCCTCAAAATAGGCCTCAGTTTCGGCGATTACCTCTTCATCAGTGCTAAATTTCTTTCCAGCGAGCATTCTTTTAAGGTCTGCAAACAGGAAAAAGTCACTGGGGGCCAGATCTGGAGAATATGGTGGATGGGGAAGCAATTCGTAGTCTAATTCATATAATTTTGCCATCGTTTTCATTGATTTGTGACACGGTGCATTGTCTTGATGAAACAGCACGCGCGGCACCCATTTTGCACACAGCTTTCGCATGTTCAAATATTCATGCACAATATGTCCAACACGTTCCTTTGATATTTTTAAAGTCTCAGCTATCTCGATCAACTTCACTTTACGATCATTTAAAATTATTTTGTGGACTTTTTTGATGTTTTCGTCGGTAACAGCCTCTTTGGGGCGTCCACTGCGTGCATCGTCTTCGATGCTCATTTCGCCTCGTTTAAATTTAGCAAACCACTTCTCAACGGTTGATTTTCCTGGTGCAGAGTCCGAACAATGTTTATCAAGCCAAGCCTTGGCTTCAACAGTATTTTTTTTCGCCAAAAAGCAATGCTTTATTAACACACGAAATTCTTTTTTATCCATTTTTTCACAATAACAAAAGCTGCTTCACTCACAATGCTATATCTCACGAACTAATTATCCGGCAGCTGTGAAATTTATACACGTATCTTTTGAAGGTTAGTACTAAGTAAAAATCACATGGATTTAATTCTAGTAACGCCATCTATGAGTCAGCCTACGAACTTTTCAGCCCAACTGTTATAATTAATGAGAAGTTTTGTTCTTTCAGTGGCTGAACTTCTTTAATATGCACATACATCTTTTTCAGGAGCTAACAATATTATAATGTGATTTCAATTCTCAATAATATATAAATATCTAAATAAATAATGATAGTATCTACAAGGTGTTCCAAAAGTCTCTATACATAGGGAAAATTGACTTTACTCAGTTGTGTTACAGAATGTTCTCAATGTGGTAGCCATCAATGCATTTTGCCGAACATGTAGCAAGATGTCTGGTGTCACACGAGTGCAGGCATCGACGATGCAAGCTTTCAGATGAAGCACATCCCCAATTTTTTTCGTTGTAGATGATGGACTTCAAATGTCCCCACAGGTAAAAATCAAGGGGCGTGAGGTCTGGAGACCAGGGTGCCCATTCCACAGGACCTCGTCTCCCGATCCAATGGTTCGGGAACTGTGAATTTAGCCACCATGAGAGGTTAGCGCAAGAAACATCAATTGCATTTTTCCCTATGTATGGAGACTTTTGGGACACCCTGTATTTATATGTATGAGTTTGTATGATATAGTTTATATATACATTCTCTGCGCCGAAAGGGTTAAAACATATGTTTTTCAAGATACAGCACACTTTTAGTGAATATTCCATTCTGAACTTCAGTTTATGAAACAAATTATCTTGTGAATGCAGTTTTGTGCCAATGTTGGAATGAATTTTGATGCAGTACATTCACACTTATTATCTCATTTATTTCATTTCCTTATAATCTGGCCATTAAATAATCTACTCAAATACTACACAACACAAGATTTTAAATCTGTTTCTATACAGTTTGATCAGTTTATTACAGTTGTCTTTTCCCATTATTTTTCTGGATTTTTCAAGCATAAATAACTCCTAGTAGACATGTATTAACCATGCCAAATTATAAGTCTGCCATATTTAATTGTCTGGCTGATTTCGTTCAAATGGAATACCTTATTCCTCCTCCAAAATATCTGGCTGCTTTGAAAATTGCATTTTCCATGGTCAAAACATTAGTGACTCCCAATGTGGTTCCCAACATTCGCCAAATACACACTATATTTCACAACATTTATTGTTAATCTATAGGTTAAGTCAGTGGTTCCCAAAGTGTGCACTGCAGAACCCTAGGGTGCCATGGCTGGCTTACAGGGGTGCCGCAAAATGTTCCAATATTTTTACTGAAATTCAATCAATGATATGATTATTCCAAATATGTGCTTATTTACACAAAATGTTTCTGAATTTAAAATATATGTTTATTTTTTTTAATTTAAGGCAAGCAACCTAACCACAGTAACAGAGCATTGCAAGTGCAAGATAGGCCTACATTCTGACTTGGGCACTATGGAAAAATTTTGAAGCACTAAGGGTGCAGTGAAACAAAAAAAGTTTGGGAACCTCTGGCTTAAGTGATGCCCTAAAATTCTTAAAAGTCTCACTTTCCTTAATCCCCAAAAATGTAGTTTAGGCAGAGATTTGAAAATGTTATCAGAATTCGGAATCTACTTCAGCATATGAAAAATTCATTCTTCATCCACCATCTTGAAATTCCTTGAACAAACGCAAACGCAAAATAAAATAATTCCTCAGCTGTATCTAAAGTTCAAATCACCAAATCTGAGACCTTCTGTAAACAAAACCACGTGCATGCAGAAAGCATTGCAAACTCATAGAAGTAAAATAATCCACACAAAAATCCAGCGTTGTTACAGGATTCATTACGTAAGGTTAAAAATCAGCCAATTTGTAGTATGGGATACGCTGCAGGAAATGACGTCTCACTTTAAACCCAATGCTCTTTCTTTTGTACTTAATGCTTCACCTTTATGGTTAACTCTTTGCACCAGTAATCATTTAGCATAAATTTGGCTTCTATCTTACATGCAAATTGAATATATTTTACTTGCATTTCTCTTTAAGCAAAATGATATAACATGGTAATGTACATTTCTAAGGTTTGATATAGATAATAGTGTATTTGAAATTTGTTTCTAGATTTTATGTAAATTGTATCTTATGTAAATAAAATATATAATGGGCATAAACAGCCATATGCAATGCTGTAAGTCCAATAAATATATTGATAATCAAAACAAGGCAAAGAAAGTTCGTAAATTTATTGCGGTTGGAAACTTTGACAAGCATCCTAATAATGATTTTTGTTCCGCCAAATATAGTGCACTTCGTAAAATAACCTGGTGACATGGCAAGGCAAGATAAATGTGAACATTTTGTAGGAATATGCATTGTAACTTTCAATGAGCTTAGAGACTTGTGTACATAATGATATTTTATAACATTGGTTATTTTCTAAATATAATAATGTAAACAGCAAGGAAGTAGTGCCACTTAGTAATATAGCCTGACTTGTCCTTAGAAAAATAGCATGGCAAGTTCTATGTGTGCGGGAAGGTCTCCGTGTTCTCCTAGCTTGTTTTCAAAGCACCAGCAAGGACAGCCTTTGAAAAGGAGCGAGAAACAGATTCTACTCAATATTTATGTAACGTTCTATCAGTGGTATCCTGAGAAACCAGCAAAAGAAGTGGTTAAGTTGGTATCCCAGTGCAGTGGTGTCAGTGTCTGCAGTTTTAAGGGTTATGAAAGAGAGAATGACCAGGAAAGTAACAATATATGCGGCTGCATATTCGTCTGATGTTTTGAGAGCGGGTTCTCACATTCACAGGCTCTTATATAAAATGAATAGGTGCGGCGAACTATGAGTGTAACAGCAGATGATTGCGGTCATGAATCAGCTGACGGGGAGTGATACATCGAATCGGTGAGACGGTTTGTTTACAGAAGGTCTCAGGGTTGGTGATTTACACTTTACTTGTGATTAATTTCAGCTCAAAACCTCTAAATTTGCTACACTTATCGTGGTTTCAAAATTGGTGACTTACCCCACCCTTCCTAAAACACACATTACTGTATATTACAGAGTTTTTATTAAAAACTTAAACCTCAAGTTATGCCGTAACATTGCTGAGACTTGGGTTTCTTAAAATACGAAAACATAATCTACTCAAATATTAGCATAATTTAAAGCTCTCACAAGATATTGTACTGCGCACCTTTATTGTGTCATTATTATTAGTATTATACTTTTATTTTTCATGTTTCTTTCCTTGTTGGCAAGCCCATCATTTTTTTTTCTACTTAGTTCTTCTCAGTTAGACTGTTTCTATTATTTTTCTTTGTCACCCCAGAAGGCAGAGGCGCCGTAGAGCTACCCCAACTCTGCACTCCAGCGACACCCCATGACCCAGTATAGCCAAACCACTATATAAATAACAAAATTTTACATTTTCATACCTTGGACAATTAATTAATAATTGAATCCTCTATCCATTGCATAGGAATGAAGGGTGGTTATACATTTAATAAGAGAGTACTAAAGCTACAACAAAGAATTTGTACAGGAACTAAGTTAGGGGTAAATAAGGACACGAGTTGGCAGTTGTGTGTGTTATGTGAAAGGGGGTCTCCAAGAAATGACTTTTTTGTTTCTATTTTCTTTTTTCGTGCAAAACCCGGTAAAAGGAGAGGAACCATGAAAGACGGTTGACCATTGGTCCAAAGGAGGACAGAGGAGCCAAAGAGCAATAGAACTGACGGACTGATTGGTTTTTCTTCTTTTTTTTTTATTAAAATTTTGTTGGAAGAGGAAAACGTGCATTTTCCGGAACAAAGAGTGTGTTTGAGAATCTGACAAGAGGAGGAGTGCAACTGTGTTAAGTGTGGGAAGGAGAAGGACTTTTGTTGTTCTCGAGCTCCTTTTGTGCCTTTTGTGAGGTGGACGAAACAAGAGTACAGTGGATGGGAGGATTTATCTTCCACTGAGTTGTGCTACAACACGAGAAGATGAGCACACGAGAAGATGAGCTCATATCACCAGAACAATTTAGTGTTCTGTAGGCGAGGATAGCTGATCCAGGCACATAAGTCAAGTCAGATTGCAGTATTGGCAGTGGCACTTCCTACTATCGCCCCTCGTCTCCTAGGCCCTCACGAACAGAGGAAATGTGGAAGCTAAATTTATCAAGTAGTATTTTTTAACGTGCACAAACTGAACTAAACTCACAATTCAAATATTTTCTTTTCTTTGGCCAACGGGGTTTTATCTTATGTAAAACAAATGGGTGGGAGTTGTAATTCTTGCTTTTGTTTAGGTCATTCTATAGAATAGATTATATATACCAGTATAAATTGACAGCTATTTATTTTCATTGTCGACCAGTAATAGTAAATGGCAGCAACCCTTTCCCAGTGCCTTGTTATAGCCCTGACAGTCTCATGCTATGAAAATTCTTCACACCTTCGCTACCACTCTGCCTAGCACAATATGTTAAATCAGTCTGCCATCCACTATCTTTAAACATGTTCATTTATTCTCATATACAATGTGAGACCAATCCTTCAAGTTATCTTGCAACTGAAAAGCTTTACATTTATCGCAGTTATCATAAATACGTTTGTAATTTTACCAACGCTCGCTCCTCTCCTAAACTATGAAATATTGCTTTAGAAGTTTACTGAATTTCATTCCTTATACTCCGAAAATGTATTCAAGACAGTTTTGAAAAAAAGAAAAACAATTAGAGCATGGACCAAATCAGTTTTTCATTCACCATCTTGAAACACATTGTCCAATTTTGCTCAAGTTTTCTAGCTGCAGAAATATTTTCCATCCAAAAAAAACTTACGCTCCTCCTAAATCGTGCACCATATTTTGGTAATTTTATTTATTGTCAAATTATAGTGCAAGTACATACTGATTTCGTGCACAAAGCTCAAAACAATAGTCTACACATATGTTTGAAAATGCAAAAAATTATCAAATTATGAGTATACACATGCACTGTATTTACTTGACCCCACAACCTTAAAAAAAACACTAAACAGAAAAAAAACTTCAATTGTGGTAGATTATGAAGGTGTACGACTTACATGTCCTAACCAGACATAAATGACATTTATCCTGCATAGGCAAGCAACCCATTATGATGTGAAATTAAAAGTATCATTTAAAGTGTGTTCCAATTTATTTATGCCACAATTAATGACATTTCAATAAGATGCAGTCAATTCTCCATTCGAATGTTTAAACATGCAAAAATTTATTGCATCAATTGATCGTCACACGTGAAATGATAATGTGCCACTATGGTTTTCCCCATACTGACAACCAAAGTGCTACCACACTTCAAAATTATAAGCTTTGTTCAACAATGCTGCATCAATTAATGCAAACATTTTATCTAAAAATTCTGCTACTTTTTTCCTCTTTCTTGGATACGTATTATTTATATTTCTGTTAAAAGTTCATATCTAGCATGACTTGAGGAAAATAGCCTGAAAAAAACCACTGTGACTTGTACTACATTCATTATTTTTAGTATCATATGCTCTGCTAAGCCCTTTCTTTTCAAGTTTTCCAAAAAGATTTGACAATCCTAGAACCTCACAAGTATTTAAAACAATAATTTATATTTTCTGAAAAAAAAACACTTTTGACTGTTTTCTTATTGGTGGGTTTTTCTGAAGAAAAAAAAAAAAACTCATGTGGGGAAAACTGGGCTGGGGCCACCTGGGCCAACCATGCCACAGGGGCCAGCAAAAAGGGTGGATGTGACGGGGAAATTACCCTCTGAACTTCTCACATCAAACCAGATCAATGTTGCAACCCCATTGTTAACAGCATGCAATTTTACCAGGAATGGGAAATTTTGAAGCCAAATTATTACATGAAAAGGGGAAAGGGTGGCATATGACAGGGAAATTACCCTCTAGGCCAAGAACATCATTGATCACTTGCAGACGAGTTGAAGAGAGGCTGTTGACCTCCAAACAACCAGTGTGGATGCATCATGGTGGTGTGGAGAAACTTGTTGGCTGATCGGCAATGGTTTATGAGTGCATCCAAAATTAATGGAAATGACATAGACCAGTTCTAGTTGACATTGCATTGAGGGATCTTCGAGGTTCCTTAGTGTGCGGAATTTAGAGTGAGTGATTTGTATTTTCGTGAATTATATAATAGTTGTGAACTAAAACAAGTGACATAATTAATGAGCTATTTACTCAGCTTCCGTACAAGGATAAGCTTCAAATCATTGTTGATTTTTGTTAAAGTCTACTTTATGCACAGATAGGCATACTTAATTGCAACACAAATGAGAACCATGTTATCATACATTCTTATGGCATTGCAGAATGTAGAACATGTAGATAGCTGAATAAAATTATGTAGTTCTACATGCACAAATGCACAAATAAAAACAAAGTATAACCGGCTCATGGAAGCAAATTTAGCTAATCACAGCACAAATCCATGAATTACATGAGGTGATGTTAATTATTAACAAAAAACTGGCTTCGCAGGTGAACTTAAACAATACAGCAATGGATATGTTTAGTACAAAATTGTAACTGTCCTTACTCTGGGCAATTTAGACAATAGACCTGAGAGAATACCACTCCCCAGTGCCATATTCAAAGGGATGGCTAATAGAGAGAATATTAAGCAAAAAACAATAAAGAATATTATAATATCAACTCAACATTAATAAACTATCTGCACTGAGTCAGGAAATCAGTGTATCAACATGACTTCAATCATATTATTATATTTTCGTTAACTTACCCGCTTCTGCATCTGCTTTTATGTTAATGAAATCATGATCTTCCTCATCACTTTCCACTGACAACTGCTGCAGTTTCAATGGCGGCACACCGGAAATTATCCTCCTGACAACTGTTACTTCTTGGGGCACCGTGTTTCCTACATTAACACTGCTTAACTTGATATCAGTTAGCGCATTCCCACTAGGATCCTTACGTACAGGTTCCTGAACCTTAGCGGGAACCAGATTTTCCTTTGGTAGTGGGATACTTTGCATTGTGACACTTTGAACTATTGGTTTAACAATAACCTGTTCCTGGCTGCATAACTCTTTCGTATCGGGCTCACTTATTGCACTATCTTCCAACATCTTCTTGGCAGACTTCGGTTCACTGTCACTTTTTGATTGTTTCACAACACTTTCTTCATTACTTTCCTTCAATGAAGTTCTGGTAGCGTCATCATCTGAGCTGTCCTTTAATTTCTTGGGGATATTGTCACTGACCTTGCTCTCTGTTGACTTTCTTTTCTTCTTTGGGTCACCATTACTATCGCCCGTAGAAGATTTTCTTTTTCTTTCAGTTAACTTTTCTTTAATTGTTTTCTTTGCATCTGTAAAAATATTAGCATCATATTAGAAACTTGTGTGTCATACAAATATTGCATCACATTTATACATAATAGTTTGCTGCATTCCTCGTAGCTGTCACATTGAAGTTCCGGGGGTCCACGAGTTAACAAGAGAGTTTTGCAGTCCAACGGAAATATCTGATTAAATAAAAGCACCGGAATAACCTTTGAACTATAATATATTACAAACATACACAGACTCACATATATATTTCCACACTGGCAAAATGTGGAACTCTATCTACCGTGCTCAGTTTGGAATCAGTCACCTTCCTTCATTATCACAGTGGTGCCAGAAACTACCAAATTTTTATACTCAAGAGTAGGCAAAATTATTACTAGAATTGACCACTGAACATATTTTAATGTAAATTAATATGGCACAGAGACATTACTTGGCCGTTGGCAACAATGCAAACTGCAACGCGTCATCTTCCCACTCCACACATCTTTTAACCAATTAAATAATGTCTTCTGAAACAATGGAGGGAAAGAATGGCATCTACCAGAAACTTAAAAAATTAACTTAAAAATGAATAGCTTTGGCTTCCTTATACTTATTGAAATAAAACTTATGCCATTCATTACAGCTTTTAAAGACAAATGAAACTATTTGTGAGACATTGACAGATATTACCTAAACTTATTATGTACACATATTGAAATATCGGTATAAATAGAGTTTCATAATAAATGATGATGAAGATGGCCATATTGGAAAGTTTATAAATTTGGCTAAAATCAATAATATAATATTTATGAGGTGAAATATATAGTTATTAACGGTAAAATAAATGGAACCATGCCCACACAACCGAATGCATACTAATAATACATAATATGTGATAAAGTGAAACATAATATGTGATAAACACAAGAGAACATATATACTAGCCATTATATGATATATTGTTAAATAAAAATGTAACTTGATAAGAAGGACTAATGGCGAACTTGAGGCTCAGTCGGTAACGCGTCTGACTACCATGCTCAAGGTCCCGGGTTCGATCCCCGGCCGGTTCAAATCCGGGAACTTTTCTAACGATGGAAGCGGCTCCGGCGTCCACCCAGCGTCGAATAACATGGGTACCTGGGGGAAACCCTGGGGGGTAAAGGCGGTCAGGGGCGTGATGCTGATCACATCACCCCCACTCACGACCGGGATCAAGAAAGTGTGGGGCGTTACCCCCACACCCCCTATACGCCTTCATGGCGTGGTGCTATGCACAGGGGAGCACTTTACCTTTTTTACTTTACCTTTTTTACATAATAAGCTGCACTTATTTTTACAAATTACCTAGTAACTTAAGTTATGCTGTACATTATGTTTCACCGCAGATGCAGTTTTAAAAAATGTATTTCACAAACATAGATTTATAGATAACTCACTTGTTTATTAAGCATTGAACTTGAACTAGACCTACATAAGAAGAATTCTACACACTAACATATGACATATAAAGATAGGCATTCTAAGTTGTAGAAAATCATTTTCAAGCAAATGAAGGCTTTATGACTCATTGTGAAACAATCCCTGGCTATCTGAGATGGCTGGTTATCCTAGGTTCTGAATGACTTTCAATGCATTTAGATCACGTACTAGAAAAAGTTATCTGTATTATGTCAATAAGACATAAAGAGTATGGATGCAATATTCCACTATTCTGCATTTTCTTTGCACTCATTTAATAGATTAAATTGTGCCCCAAGTCAGTCCGTCAGATTAAGCAACTATAGAATACACTGAAGTTGCCAAAGTGGATATTGGTATTTACTGTCCACAGCATACAGAATACTAAGATTTTTTTAAAAATGTTTCCAACCTACTCTCTTTGAAAAGAAACTGAATCATCAAAAACGAAGTTACTATGCATTTGATATTCTTACACTCCTACATCACTACCTCACTTATAATTCAAACTACATTTTTTTCTGCATTTTTTTTTGCAAATTAACAGTTACTTGCTGTTTTCATTAGAAGCAGGAATTTTACATGCAAGGTGACTTCCACACAAACAATATGAAAAGTCAGAGGACTTCATATTCTGTGGGCAAATGATCCTTCATGAGACACTGAATAAACATACCTATGCTCCCTACTGTGACTTCCTGCAGTTTCTGCAACACCTGATGCAACCAAGAGGTAAACTTCTCAGTGTTTGACCCCAGAAATAACATCAGATCCTCGTCCATCTGGGGTTTGCTCTTCTTGTTGGCTACCATGACCATAATATAATCTGGTAACTCTTCATCTAAGGGGAAAGTATGAAATTCTTCCAGTTTTTTATTAAAAAAGAAAAACACAGGACTTTAAAAAATTACAAATGTATACCCATTCCTATCTACACTGATTCCAGAAAATTCATCATACAACATTTGTGGGTGTAATTACTACAAAGAAAAAGATAATGTGAATGTCACTAAGGGCACAATTTCATTGTAAATATCATTTTTTTGGATACTCATTTTTGAACTGAAAAAGGAGAAAATTTTACATTTCCATACCCAAATGTTAAGCATTTAGAAGGGACATTCAAATATTCTTAACAAGATTCTGGCCATTTATTGTTATTATTAATCCAATGCTTCTGTCATTTTTGGGCTGTATTTATATGGCAGTGTTTAGGTAAAAGTGAAATGGATAATGCATAACTTACAACACATGGAATCATTCTCTAAATAACTAGTCTAGTTTAGGCATTTACTTACTTTTCTTTTGGTTATTCAAACTTTCGCCATATCTTGTGGCTTTTTCAGGTGATAAGTCAAGGACAGTATAAGTTTACTACGTATGTGAAATAGATAATTAATTAATAAACTGGACAAATGATGAAAAGAGAAACTTGTGTATCACTGTACATAAGACATTATTTTATGACTCACCAACATATGCTCCTAGTTCCATCAACTTTGCCTTGATAGCAGACTGAAAAAGGTACAAAATGAAATATATCAGAAACAATGAAATACACAAGAGATCCAGAGACAAAATACAGCAAAGATATCAAAATATACAACACAAACACCATAAATATCTTGTTGAAGTGGTTTAACTCGTCACAGTTTCCATTGTTGTTCACGCTACACAACCTGACAGTTACTCCCTTTGCCTTTGTCTTACTTCAGTCAGTACAGTGGCTACTTGTTGTGTGGATGTGTGCCGTAATCCAGTAATCAGTAGTTCTGCTTTTCTGCAACATTTAAAACTGTAGTTTTATATTGTGTGTGAAAACTTTGTATATCAAATATGGCAAAGAGGTGTTGCCGTTTTAACAGTGATTTGGAAAAAGAATTTTCCTTTATAAAACAAGCAAACATTAGTGGGAAAAACGAAGATCAAGTGAAGTGTTTATTATGTAAATGTGAATTTTCAATAGTGTATGGTGGTTGTCGCGATATTGTGAAACACATAAGAATAATAAATTAAAACAAAATGATGTCACTGCAACACAGGTTTCACTTTAAGTATAATGATTTAAAACAAAAGCTTCTTGCTAGGAAAAGTAACATTTTTATTCCACAAATTGCAAAACAGAAATTCACTTCACTAATTAATGAAGGACTATTAACATTAGAGGTTGTTGAAAACAATGTTATTTCTTTCTATCATAGGTGTATTTCCTACTTAGAAATGTGGGAAAATAGCTTTGAAGGGGCAGATCAATTCAATTGGTTTTCTTTAACACAAAATGATGGAAGTATCCTGGCAGGATATTCAGAAACCGGCAGAATTTATAAATGATGTCATCCCAAACAACAATAAAAGTTCAGGTGTGATTGACATCGATAAACTGTTTGATGAAGTTGTTACTGTTAATATGACATTACATAGCATCGAGCATTCAATCACTGATATAAAAGGCGTACATCTGTGGGTAGAGATTTTTAAATGGTTGCATGTAAGTCAAAGTAAATGTGACAATTTTGAGAAAATTATAGAATTAGCTTGTTGTCTCCCTGGAACTTCAGCCCCAGCAGAGTGAGTGTTTTCTGTGATGAAAAGTGTATGGACAATATTAGAGCAATATTGCAGATTAAAGTGAATTGTGAACTGACGTGCTCAGAATTTCATGACTTTACGAAGGAGAATAGTGCATTTTTGAAACAAGTTATGTGTTCAAACAAGTACGGTGACTGGAACGTTGATAATACAAGTTGGCCTACCTCGACATGTTCAGAAAACAATGAGGATGTAGAACCAACCCCAGGATCTTCCAAGAGCTTCTGCTAAACAATAGACAACAAGAGCCATGTTAAACAGGTATTGTACTTTGATTATTTTATATTTAATTCTATATAGACTATATAGGTTTTAAAAATTTTGGTTGTCCGTATTTTCACTTCCCAATTTATGGTAGCCTAAGATATTTTGGACCCTAAATTTTGCACTTCCAAGACAGTTAAGTAAGAACAACTGCAAACAAAAATACAAAAGTAAATAAGAAACTAACAAAATTACGAACTGTTTTGTAGATACATAAAATTAAAATATAATCGTAAAATTTACAAAGGGTAAAGTGAACACATTTCTCCCAGTAGGGGTAGTGTTCTAGGGTTAAAGAGAAAACCCATTGTATCACTTTGTCACACAACTAATTGAGAAAGTGAAAGAACCAATAAATTTTTGGTTATCTGAAAAAAGAAAAAAAAATCAACTCTGGTACTAATAGCAAAACTAATTCAAGAATAAAATGGCATATGCGTGTGAATATAATTAAGGACTAAGGTTGCAGATATTGTTAAGAGTTCAACACCTTTTCAAACTGTAGTACAGCACACAAGATATCATTTCAAACATAGAATAAATATTGGTAATGGTTCCGAATGTTTAATGATATTTTGCAAGTTTAAAGGAGTATTTGGAAGTATTTTACCATAGAATACTGGAAACAGTTGTAGGAGTAAGTTTCAAGGTTGGACAAGCTAAATAGCACAGTTAAAAGTTCCACTAACAAGTAAGTGGTATATAATGGAGAAATTATGATTTCAAAAGTAGCTTATTCAAGCATATGCATTTTGCATCGAGCAGCCGCTCTTGGTGTCCTGTTGTCCAAGACACACAGTTTTAATGGATTTCATGGAACACTTGAAGGTTTTTTTTTTGCTTGGGACAAGATATATTACGTGATCAGGTGTTAGAAGCACTTAGGGATATTATTATAATGCTAGGAGCACTAAACCTGACCCACCTAGCATTTAGGGATCTTTTATTAATGTCAAGAGACCTAACCTAACACTGAAGGCCTTTAGTGACACAATACTTTTTGCATCCCACGCACGCAAAGTAAATGGCAGCAGCAGCCTGTATCCAAGAAGAGGGTGAATGAATGGCTGCTCAGGAACAAAAAATCATATATGGAAGGGGAAAATCATTGTGAAGACAAGATGCAGTAAGTAATCACTAAAACTCTAAAGTATGTGTTAACAGACATAATAGAAACTGGACCATGTAAATTATGCTTGTGTACCATAATTAATTCTGAATTAAACCTTTGAGAAACAGAAGTTTACAAATAGACACAATAGTAACGAATCTGCAATGCAAAATTAGCATAGCCTACATCTAAAACCTATATATTTAAAGAAGCTTGTATAAAGCAAATACTGAAGTTGTAATTGGGTATGACTTAAGATGAGCGGACCCCTCTCCGATTTTCTTCATATTTAGCACACTTACTAATTGTGGCCTGCTAATGAAGAATCTGAAGTTAAAATTTGTCAGAAACGTCTAGAAATTGCAAAATAATTGCGAACCATTCACGCTAGCCCCACGAAACATTGACGTGTGGTTAGGTTAGTTTCGGTTAGGTTAGGCAAACATACAGCCATTCTTTTGTAACGGACGTGACACGTACACAACGTAAAAGTATTAAAAAATACACTAATTAAGATTTGTATCCATTTTAATTATTGAGAAATGTTGTACTCACTGAAATGTACAGTCACAAAAATTGTCATGCCAAATACTTAACTGTATTTGATTTTATCTGATATGAAAGAGGTGTAACGGACGTGACGTGTAAAACACCCTGTAATGAACATAGGGTTGGGTTTTCCATAGTTTCTGTTAATTGGACAGACAAATTAACTGGTAAATATTTGTTATAGTAATGTTAATATATGCTCTTTTGAGACTATAAAGTATGACCTGTTAAAAGTTTTGATGTCTTATTGAAAAATGTTTAACTTTGTAACGGACGTGACAAAGGATTTGTAACGGACGTGACAAAAAAGTGCATCATTTATAATGACAGTTTTTATTTGAAAAAAAAAAACACTAATATTATGTAATACAACCTTGTACATAATAATAATATAGTTATACATAGTTGCAAAAGTTTAATACTACAATTCTAGTGAATTAACATAAAAGAAACAGGTCTGGGAAAGAGATTAGGCTACATTCTGCTAGTTATGGACTAATTCTGATTTAATAAGCAGGTTGAGTAACAAAAAAGGCATTACACCTTTGTGGACACTAGGTCTATAGACTATTTATGTTTTTCTCAGCACAGGTCGTAAATTATCACTTTTCTAAAATCTTAATTCTGCTTGAAAATTGGTACATAATTCTGTCTCCAACTTTCTTTATTTGTGGTTCAGGCAGTATTTTGATTATATCCTTGAAAAGGAGAATTTTGTCACCTTCATCACTGATTTTGAAAACTTTGCCTTGATTGTCATATGTTTTTAAGAAAGTTACATTAACATCACCATCTTTCACATTGCTTTGGCAAACAGCCACATAGCGACATTCATTTTTTTTGTGACTAGTGAGTTTGACCAGCACATAAACTCCTGGAAAGATTTTATCATGAGAAAAAGAATCACTGTATTGTAAAATACTCAGATTAGTTTCATTGTCATACTCCATTTCATTGTCCAAGTCATTATTTCCAAAGCTTTCTTCACTGTCAGATTCGTCACTGTATACATCACTGCATCTTCAACAGTTTGGCAGTTTTTTGCTACTTTTTTCACTCATCAGGCTTCAAAATATACACTTTTGTCATCAGGTCACCACTAGTTTTACCAATGAGGATGTTTTTGTTGTCATATGCCTGGAAATTGTGCATTGAATTGATAACAGTTATTTCAACCTTCTTAGTAGGACTGTTAGGTAATGCATTTTTTATTCTCTTTACTGCTTTGCCATTTGTTCTTGGACTTTTGTATGAACCAAGCTCACTCTGACCACCATTTTGAATCACCGTCTTTCTTGCTCTGTACAACCGCTGTCGTTCTTTATCTTTCTGCCTTTTTTCAGCTAACAGTTTTTTATCTTTGGTCAATTCATTTTTTTCCTTCTCTCTTACTTTCCTCTTCCTCAATTTATCATTCTCCAAATAAGCCTTCCATTGCTCTTGATTCTTTTTTCTCTCTTCTATACATTTAGCCATTCTTGTCTTGTTGGGAGTGGGAGCCATAATCTGAAACAAAACAATACATTTAGAGCCAAATAACCTAAAAATAACATTTAACATAAACATTTGTTGCAATGTTGAACATTTATATTATTGTCATGCCTTTGCTAATAAGTTTCTGTTGGAATTGTGAATAAACAGGTTGAAGTTGGTCAGCTCCAGCTGGTTTTGTTTCAAATAGATTTTAAACATAATAAAAGGTTGTTTTATTATCAAAACATGTTAAAAATGGGTACTATTGCTTTTCATTAACATTTTAATACCATTTTGAAGTATGTGGAAAGTTTTATTTCTTTGTAGCATAATGGAATCTGAAGCTCTGCTATTAGTTGCACATGGTGTTTATATCTGAGTGTTGTTAATTCAGCCTTATTAGTTCTTGTATCCATGCATTTATTAAACAACTTATAGTTTTGAGCATATAATTGCATTTTAATTTATAGAAATATTTTTTAGGTTAGGTAGGTGTACCTATTTTATGAGACATTTTAGTCCTATCTTGTATTGTCTGAAAACTGAATTAAATCTCATATCCCAACAACAAATAAATTTTGAATTACATAAATAAAGAAAATTTAGTTGTACTGTTACAGAAATATGAAAATCAGGCCAGAAATATGGATCCTGCTCTAAAAGTAATTAAATAAGAGGAAAATAAATATGAAAAACAAGCAAGAAATATAGTCTTTTTTTTGTCACGTCCGTTACACTAAAGTTTGTCACGTCCGTTACAGGATTTTCACAGGTAATGCTATTTTATACAAAACAGAAAACACTAGAAATCAATAAACAATGCACATAACCCCACTTCTACCAAGAGTCACTTACATCACATTATTAGGGTTGGTGTGATATAAACTTATTCATGTTTTTTGTAACGGACGTGACATTTGTTCTTCCCCTTCTTAATAAACAAACAAACATTAACAGTTTCATGCATCGGAGACACATTTAAATCCGATATTTTATCTTTCTCGTGGTTTGTACTTACCAATTATGTATTGCGGAACATAGTGGAAGGTGCCAATATGCTTTTTGCACGAAAACAAACACTTTTTCTGCTAAAATAAACCATTTTCCTTAATGCTACGGAAAGCACGTCACGGTGCGATATCGCTTGCTTTGCGAATTGTAACGCTTCTTTTGTTTTCGAATATCAATGTTTCCAACTCTATTGTGCATGAAAGTTGTAAAAAAGCCCCAAAAACCATCCACGGGTAGCCCCACAAACCATTGACGTTAGCCCCAAAAACCATGCATGGGTAGTCCCACAAACCATTGACGTTAGCCCCAAAAACCATCCACGGGTAGCCCCACAAACCATTGACGTTAGCCCCAAAAACCATCCACGGGTAGCCCCACAAACCATTGATGTTAGCCCCAAAAACCATCCACGGGTAGCCCCACGAACCATTCACACGAGGTTAGGTTAGGCCTGTTAGGTTAGGTTCCATTAGCACCCATTTCACCCCTAAATTCATCGAAAAACCATTTTCCTTTCTCGACAAAAAAACGCGCGTTTCTCGAAGAAAAAAAAAACTCGCGTTTCTCGAAAAAATCGCGCGTTTGGAAACCCTGATTCCACTAGCGAGATCGCGTGACTTCCGACACTAGAGCCATCTGCAGGTACATCTTGGAAACAACGGCATAATGTTGTCGATTTTCACAAAATGCGCAATATTATTACATGAAAAGTGATTATTTATTGTTCTGCTGCATTGTAGGATGAAGTTTTAGGAAGAATATATATCGACGGAGGTTATAAACCTTGGAGAAACTCATTTCCGTAAGTAGTTTCTTGTGTAAAATTGAAGAAATGTGTCTCCGATGCATGAAACTGTTACCCAAATAAACAGCTTAATACTTACATAAATCAATAACTCTTGAGTGTAAACAATACTCCAGACATCAATATTTCTTCATATAACTGAGAAGAACAGCTCACTGGATGATTTGATTATGTTCAGCTGTTTACAAAGCAGCTGATTTTAACTATAGTGCGCGTCAAATCTCCTGCATATGGCGATAGCCAATAGCAGCGCACTGCAGCGGTGCCATGTCGAAATCTCACACGGAAAAGAGACAGCGTGGTTGAGCGAAACGCCTTGTCACGGAGAGCACGGAACATTAGATAATATAACATATAATAAACTTAATGGGAGAAAAGAACATACCTGATTATGCCAGAGGGACTGCATAATTGTTTCAATATTCTCAAGGTGGAAGTTGTACAGCCTTTGTAAGATATTTTGTCCCGTGAAGAGTACGTTATCTTTTTGGCAGTAGAAAATTCGCCACAATCGTAAATTTCAAAGACGGTTCTACGAACTACGTCTTTTTCAAAGTCATCTAAGTTTGTCGTTCTTTCCGGTACGTTCATGTGCTTTCTAGGTGATTGAAACATTGGAGCAGGCCCAGATCCATATGGTTTTGTCCCCGAACATATCCGAGAAACGGTAGCTTGATTCACACCACACGCTTGAGCTGTTAGAGCCTGGCACTTCTTAAAGTCGATTTTACTGCTCTCTTCTTCACTCGAACATTTTTTTTAAAAAAAAATTGTACACCTAAAAAATCACCTGTCGTGCCTGGCTTCGTACAACACTGCATTGTTCTCTCTTCTCTCGCTATCACTACCACTTGGTTTACTCAACGACATGCTGCGCGCACGCGCACGCACGCACGCACGCACGCACGCACGCGCACACACACACACACACACACACACACACACACACACACACACACACACACTCTCTCTAAAGACGTGGGAAAAACGAACAGTGACGGTATCCTCTTCGTCAATTTCTCCTTCTACCATCACTGGGAACGAACCTGCTCTGTTCCCTTCGCTAATCGGAAAGTTTCGGAATGCGACAGGAACGAAGGGAGAACAAAAACGATACAATGCAAATACGTTTATAATAACATTGCTTCTACAGAGGGAACGGTATAAGCTACAATCACGCTTGTTTTTCGTACATACTCGCAAAATCATTATCTTTCCATCTGTTGAACTACTGACACTTGAAATAATATATTTATATCCGAGCGCCAGGTACACGATTTAGTGGCGAGGTGAAACAGGTTCTGAACTAGGCAACGCCGCACGTCTGTGATTCGCTGGTGCTGTTCAGCAGTTCAAGGCCATATGCAGGAGATTTGACGCGCACTCTAACAACTGATCACATCTCAGTGTTCCAACTTCAATGTAAGGAAATGTGATGAAAAATAAAATTAAATAAGAAATAAATGCTTGAAATAGTTATTCTAGATTATTTGCTGCTTAGCTATGCAGTTTATATGATATTTTAAACAGTTTTCAATTTTCGCTATGAGGTGTATGTTATAAAAGAATGGCTGCATAGTTAAAATTTGGGTACTACTTTGATCTCATGAAAACACCTATAACTAATTTATTTCGTCTTTTTTAACATTCCTACTTACGTATTCTGCATTACGGAACATTCTTTAGGGTGGAATTATGCTTTTCTCACAAAAATAATAGCGGATAGCCTCAAAAATCATTCACGGATAGCCCCACAAACCATTCAGGCATAGCCCCAAGCACCATTCATGCATAGCCCCAAACACCATTCATGCATAGCCCCAAACACCATTCATGCATAGTCCCAAAAACCATTCATGCATAGCCCCAAAAACCATTCACGCATAGCCCCAAAAACCATTCACGGTAAGGTTAGGTTCCGTTAGGTTAGGCAAATATATCGGGTGTCCAACTTAAAAGTGCTACGACTCACTGACTGCTTTTTATACTAGTTGAATTGTTTTTTCATATGTAAATACTGCAGAGTTTCAAGACATGTGTCATCACATAATTACATTTTCACATCTTATGTTAGGTTAGGTACACTTACTGTGTAAAACTGTCTAGTTTATAACAAATGCTGAAAGTGCCATCCACCAGCATCCAGGCATCTCTGCGCTCGCAGTACAATGTTCTGAGAAACACGTCGTAATTCTTCAGGGGAGATGTTATTTATCTCGTTTGTGATGTTCTCTTTCAGTTGGTCTATCGTATGAGGGTTATTAGCATACACTTTTCCTTTCAGAGCTCCCCATAAATAAAAATCACAAGATGTTAAGTCGGCGATCGCGGAGGACAAAGGTTTTTGCTGACAAGCCTGTTTTCGGGAAACACTTCACTTATACGGGTCATACTCTGGTTGGAGGTGTGGGCAGTGGCACCATCTTGTTGAAAGACGCCGTGTCTTTTTTCATTTTCTGTTAACTGTGCATAGAACGACTCAAATATCTGCAGATATCTTTCGCTGTTGATAGTCTCTTCAAAGAAAATTGGTCCGATAATGCCTGTTCCCGACACTGCACACCAAACGCCTATCTTCTCTGGGTGAAGAGGTTCCTCATGCACGACGTGTGGGTTATCCTGTGACCAAAATCTACAATTCTGTGAGTTGATGTAACCAGAAAGATGAAACCAAGCTTCATCTGTCATGAAGAAGAGCATAGGATCCAAGTAACCATCAGCAATCGAAGATAACATCCAGTTGCAATAAGTAACTCGTTTAGCTTTGTCTGGTTCTTTCAATTCATGCACTACGGTCACACGAAATGGTCGGAAATGGAGCTCTTTTAGTACATGATGGCATGTTGTGCGGGATACACCAACTTGTTGAGATAATCTTCGTATCGATTTCTTGGAGCTTCTCAATATGTTACTGCGAATTCTGTCCATTACCACCGGGGTCTTCACTGTGGGACGCTTCTTCTTCAAAACATTACTAACGGATCCTGTAGTCCTCCATTTGTTATACATCTTTTGAATTGCATTGGTTATGAGAGGCTTCATACCGATGTATTTCGCCACAAACATTTCTTTAGTCTCTTTAATGGACCCTGTCTTCATGTAAAATTCAACAAAATCTATCCGGTGTTCAATTGCAAACTGCACCATTTCTCCACAAACTTTTGAACAACAATCTCCGCAAACAATCACTTTTAAACTGTCGAACGCAACTCAACAATTACGTGTGACTTCAAGTAATGCGATATTTCAGTGTAGGCAACTACATTAATCTGATTCCACCCATTTATTTGTGAACGCCAGAATGAATGTTCGGCGTACCACTTTTAAGTGGGACACCCAGTAGTTAAAAATTCATTTTTCTAGAAAAAAACATGAATTTGCACTAAAAAAGATTACACGATGAAAGAAAATACATTGACGAACTTCGATAATGCTATAGAAACTGATTTCCGTAAGTAGTTTCTTCTGTAAAAATGAAGAAATCCGTTTTCACTAGATCGAAGCGCTACCAAAATTTGATGTCGTGGTAGTATCAGGATCTAGAAATTGCAAAATAATAGCGAACCTTTGATGCTAGCCCCACGAACCATTGACGTGTGGTTAGGTTAGTTTCGGTTAGGCAAACACAGTTAAAATTTGATGTCGTGGTAGTATCAGGAATATATATATTTCCTTGTGAAACAAAAGATTTCGCGAAAATCGACGGTTTTCATTCCAAAAACTAACGCCTTATCTTCACTTATTTTGCAATTTCTAGACGTTTCCGACAACAGATTCGTGATTAGGAGGCCTCAATTAGTGAGTATGCCAAATATGAAGAAAATCGGAGAGGGGTCCGGTCATCTTAAGTCGTTCCGGTAATACTTTACTATACCTGAGACAGTTTTCTTCAAATTTACAGGAGAAACTACTTACGCAAATCATTTTCTGTAGCGTTGTTGATGTTCGGGAATGTAATTTTGATTCATTTTAATGCGATTGCATGTGGTTTTGTACGAAAATCTATTTCCGACGCGCTATTGCTGCTGCCGCCATTTGCTTCCTGCATGAGAGCAGAATATGCTCTCGTATTGTCCGTATATGCTAAATTGAACGAAAGGAGTGCTAATGGAACCAAACCTAACAGGCCTAACCTAACCTAGTAGGCATACCTCGTCCCCGTGATGGTTTCTGGGGCTATCGTGAATTTTTGGGCTAACGTCAATGGTTTTTCTGGCTCAAGGAACGACCAACGGTAAGCTATCGCCATGTTGTGTGTGGAAATAAACAAGAACAGGGTAACACTTTACTATACCTGAGACAGATTTCTTCAAATTTACAGGAGAAACTACTTACGCAAATCATTTTCTGTAGCGTTGTTGATGTTCGGGAATGTAATTTTGATTCATTTTAATGCGAATGCATGTGGTTTTGTACGAAAATCTATTTCCGACGCGCTATTGCTGCTGCCGCCATTTGCTTCCTGCATGAGAACACAATACGCTCTCGTATTGTCCGTATATGCTAAATTGAACGAAAGGAGTGCTAATGGAACCAAACCTAACAGGCCTAACCTAACCTAGTAGGCATACCTCGTCCCCGTGATGGTTTGTGGGGCTATCGTGAATTTTTGGGCTAACGTCAATGATTTTTCTGGCTCAAGGAACGATCAACGGTAAGCTATCGCCATATTGTGTGTGGAAATAAACAAGAACAGTAAGTACTCGTAAATGTAAGAAATATACATTACTTTCCTAACAAATTCAATTATTTCACCTAAATAAGTGTTCCGGAATGCAGAATAGTACGTTAGCAATGTAACAAAATGCGAAAGAAATGATTCCCAGGTGTCTCAGGTATAGTAAAGTAGTACCCAAGAAGAGTAAGTACTCGTAAATGTAAGAAATATACATTACTTTCCTAACAAATTAAATTATTTCACCTAAATAAGTGTTCCGGAATGCAGAATAGTACGTTAGCAATGTAAAAAAGTGCGAAAGAAATGATTCCCAGGTGTCTCAGGTATAGTAAAGTAGTACCGTCGTTCCTGTAATTGTTACTATTGTAATTATTATCAAAAGCCAGGACCATATTCTAGTCTTTCAGATGTACTTCATTGGGACTCTTTGAGCAATTAGATGATTTTCCCCAAGATTTCCATGAGAATTTTTATTTTTTTCAAATTCCCTGAGATTTGCAGGTTTTCCAGATGTGTGGGAACCCTGCAAACCTGACGTGCCTAACGTAACTACGAAAGCATATATTGAACAAAATATTAAGTAATCGCTAAAACTCCGCAGTATGTGTTAACAGAATTAAATCTAAATCAAAAAATGTTAAAATTGCATTCGTAGCATGATGAAATCGCAATAACAAAAGGAACTCGGGCCATGATTTTTTCTGTGATTGGTAGATTGTCAAGTTAAGGGTTTTCTAAAAATAATAATCAGTGCGAAATTACTACAATAGGTTTGAACAGTCATTAAGACTGTCTTTATTGATATATTAATTTGGTTCATTTTACTTCACCACTCTGCCATGGAGGTTGGAAATGACTGGTGTTTAAAAACAATACAATCAAGATTCCCTCCCTATACAAATCCCGTTCAATTTATTTTCATTAGCAGCGATATCACGAACTGAATAAATCACAGCTGTAATATGACGAGAGGTTGTACCCTGGCCTGTCTTCAAAATACAAATAATTTTACAATTTATTACACTCACTCTAATTTTTTTGCTGACTTCAACGCCTATACCATCCATTGTTCTTCCTTTTCGGTTGCTACAGCTTGAAGATCTAGATAGTAAAATGTTACTACATAATCTTTGATTGAATTTCACAAACACGCAGAATTATCCTGAAACCATGTTTACTACTCGTCTACTCTTATTCGGTCAGGTTATGGGCTAAGGAAACATGGTTTTACGATTAGTCCCACACCGTATAGCGACCGGTAATTTAGCACTCACAAATCAGAATATTTTCATTTCAGTCATTTTTCATTTAGATAACATTATGTTTTTTATGTGCATTGATGCTCACACTGGAAGTTAGGTTCAATCTAATCTAAAACATAAATATTCATATTTATCAAGCTACGGACACTTTATTATTGGTGGAAGCCGCAAAATCAAAGATAGAGTAGTTTAGTGTTTTAAATATTCCAGGACAGACGCAGAAAAGGCAAAGCTAAATAGTTTCCGCACTAGAAAATATCAAATCATATTATTAAACGAAAAATGTCACGTAGACCATTCCTTACTTAACTACATAAAATATTACTTGCCGACACACACACACAAGTCTCTGTAATCATGGACACATTGAGATACATGGAAGGAGAACAGTGTGTGAAGAAGTATTGCTTACTCTAAGAATTGGCTCCCATTTGCGTCAGAGTGGTTAACAACACAAGAAAACGCAAGTCCCACGGTCAGAGTAGGCCACTTCCAGAGTGGTTAGTTTGTTTGAATTGTTGTTTTTAAAGTCCACTTTATGCACACATAGGCTAATTGGGACTGGACCTTCAGTTTAAAGTGGGATCCAGAGTGGTTAGTAGGAATGTGCGGGATCCCGAAAAGTCGGGACCGGGACCTGGAAATAAATTTCCCGTCCCGATCCAGACTTCGGGAAATGACTTCCCGACTTTTCGGGATCCCGAGCAGTCTGGAAATACCGAATGGTCATTTTAAAAAGTTGATAATTCTTGACGTTTTCAGCATTGCAAGTGTCTGGAACTTATCAGAAATTGTTTGTTTTTATTCCAGAAATGCAAAAACAATCACTTAAGTTGAAAATGACGCTTAGAATTCGAGATTTTCAGAGCTTCGGGAAATTTCGAGCATTTCCCGTCCCGAAAATTTCCCGACTTTGTCGGCAAATGTCGGGATTAAAAAAATTTCCCGTCCCGACCAAAAAAATTCTGTCCCGTACACCGCTAGTGGTTAGTGTAGTGGTAGTGGCAGTGGCACAGAGAAATTTTCTGTGGTACTGGGCTGCTACGCAGGAAGGAGGTTATGCAGATTTTTTTAGTGCTTGAAGTGAAGGAGGGTGCAAGACACGCCCGTACCCAGGATTTTTCTTTTTTTATGGAGGGGCCACATCCGATTTTTATTTAATACTTGCTTTCTGTTAATAATGATCAATAAGATTTCATACTTATATTACCGGTAATTATTATTTCATTGAATTAGGCACACACAGGAGCTGTAGGCTACTACGTAGAACTGGTAGCGACCTGCATTTTTCGCTAACAGTTCTATGTATATTAATTAGTGTCTTGCATTCGTGTTCTAGCTTTATTTTGTATATGTTTCTATATGGCCCGTACCCAAGATTTGTTTCTTAAAGGGAAGGGCGGTATATCCGAATATGTGGAACAAAGAGATCAGAAATGCTGTCAGGTTATTTTGCGTTGCTTTTCTGCCAAGTTTGTCTAATAGCGACGATGAGGATGAGCAATAATATGATGAAATTGATGAAGGAACACTCACAAAGAACACCCATGGCCAGGCCAGGATTCGAACTCTGAACCCTTGGCGTCGTAGCGCGCTGTGCTAACTACTCCGCCAACGGTGGTCGGCGAAATTCTGTTGGAGCATTAGATGCGTACACCAATGCTATGCAGTGGCGACTCGTGGAATTTTTGGGGTGTAGGAAGTTATGGTAAACAGGCCGAGGAAAGTTTTCGAAAATGCGTTCAATTACACAGTGACTCAATATGCTGACCAAGGCAGAAATTTATTTTATTATAAAACATAAACTAAACGTAACGTTTCAACCTTCTAGCAAGGTCTTCTTCAGCTGCACCAAGTACAAATGTAACAAGGTACAAAACAGGACGATATACATACACAAAAATTACTCCCCTCCAGACTATTAGAAAGTTGTTCTGGAACATTCTAGCAGTTGAAAAGTGCTTAGGAAAGCGGGCATTAAAACAAGAAAAAGGAAAACACAGAAGAGGAAGAGGAAGGGATTATCTACGAAGTAAAATGTAAAGAATGTCAGAGTGTGTACATAGGAGAAACGAAAAAGAGGCTGAAAGATGGTTGAAACAACATGGGGATGATGTACGACTTAAGAGAGAGAGAAATGCGATTTTTAAACACACGAGAGAAACAGGACATGACATAGAGTGGGATGAGGCTAAGCAGATAGGAAGGGAGAAGAGAATACTAGTGAGAAAATGGAAGGAGGCCAAGGAAATAGAGAAGAAAGGTGAAGAAGACACAATGAACTGGAATGGGGGACTGAAGATAAACAAAGAATGGAAGAAGGTGTTAGAAAGAGTGGAAAGGACAAGAGAGAAGAAGAATGAAGGAAAAAGAGCGTGAGATAAAGAGTACAACCACATTTCATATGGAAGGAAAAGTTTAGCCTTTCAGGTGAAAGTACAGTTGACAAGTGATAACCACCTCCTAGAATTTTTCAGAACAACTTTCTAATAGTCTGGAAGGGAGTAATTTTGGTGTATATATCGTGCGTACTGGAAGTCGTGATCAACATGTTACAAGAAGGAAGTAAACTGTACAAAAAGAATCTAATATATGCCTGTTAAAGTACATACCTTTATTAGTCTTCAACATAGTCACCATCTAAATCGACACATTTTTGCCAACGTTCTGGAAGATTGAAAATTCCTCTGTTCTAGAACTCCGTTCGTGCACGTCTAAGTATTCTCCTAACGGCAAGTTCCACTTCCTTGTTGGTGTCATATCTGTTTTCCCGCAAGTGTTCTTTCAGAAAAGAAAACAAGTGAAAGTCAGAAGGAGCCAGATCTGAACTGTAGGGAGGATGTCGAAGGAGTTCCCACCCAAATCTGGCAACTTCATCCCTCGTTAGCTGTGCTGTGTGCGGCTTGGCATTGTCGTGTTGGAGGATAACACTATCCCTGCCAGGACGTTTTTCACGAATAGCACGACGAAGTTTTCTCAAAGTGCGCACATAGTGAGCAGCATTGATTGTTTCCCCTGGAGTGAGAAAGTCCACGAGAAGAACACCCTCCGAATCCCAGAAGACAGTTCCCATTACTTTACCAGCTGATGAAATTGTCCTCGGTTTCTTCTTTCTTGGTGATGTTTGATGTCGCCACTCCAGGCTTTGACGTTTACTCTCAGGCTCGTAGAAGTGGAAAATGGTTTCGTCTCCAGTAACCAAACACTTCAAGAAACCCTCCCCTCCATCCTCTGCTCAGTACCGTGCCAAAAGTTCCGTGCAAACATCTTTTCTGTTTCGTTTTTGTGCCGCATTCAAATCCCTTGGCACCCATCTGCAACACACTTTCCGGTAACTCAGTACACCAATCATCTCCTGGATAGCACTGTGCCCTACTCCAACAATGTGTGAAAGTTCCCTAACCGAAACACGCCTGTTCCCATGGATGATTTCCTGGACGCGAGCCACGTTCCTGTTGTTCGAGGCAGTTCTCGGGCGGCCTGTGCGAGGGAGATTACTGATGTCTGTGTTTCCACCTCTAAAATGTTTTATCCATTGCCTGATGCTACTGGCAGCCATACACTGATCACCATACACTTCCTGCAATCGGCGGGGGATATCTGATGCCGATGCACCTTCCTTCAACAGAAATTCAATTACTGCACGCTGGCGAAACGACGTGTCAAACGGAGCCATTACTCCCTACTCGCTAATGCGCATACGTACTGCGCCGATCACCCCACTTTCAAGTGTATGTTGTCACAATAGATGGTTCTAACTGTCTTATACAGCGCATCGCTCTACGTGAACATTTACGTCTGAAATAAAAAGTTGATCACGACTTTCAGTACGCACCAAGTATATCGTCCTGTTTTGTACCTTGTTACATTTGTACTTGGTGCAGAGTCTGAAGAAGACCTTGCTAGAAGGTTGAAATGTTACGTTTAGTTTATGTTTTATAATAAAATAAATTTCTGCCTTGGTCAGCATATTGAGTTTTTCATATCATGGAAACAAGGCTTAATGGTGTTATAATTACACAGTGACATGTATCGCCTGTACCTTGGATTAGCCATTGGATTTGTAATGTTAGCTGCATGCTCTCCCTGCCTGTCATGTGTGGATTAAGCACAGCTTTGCCAATACCAACCTGCTGATAAGAAAAGGTGCTGTTTCAACTCATAAATTACGCTAAATGTGATAAAATTATGCTAGGGTTATTTTCTGATTACTGTAGTAGTTCTAAGTTCATTTTCATTTTGCTATTTTGGAGTTGTGAACCGCGTTATTGATTATTTATTGTAGTAGTGGGGTTTACGGGGGGGACAGGACCGGAAAGTATGAACCCCCTCTCAAGCAGATTTGCTATACTTAAAACTAGGTTAACATGAGCATATGAGTTTTTTGCTCAAGTGTGGAACTCTGATTAATCCAAGATTTTTGTGAAAATGCCCTCGGGAATTTCCTCAGAAAGTATGACCCCCTCAGATTGATGAGGCTACGCTTACAAAAGGCACTTCTGTGAGATTGATGTCTATAATTCTGTCAAAAATATGCCCCTCTTGATATTGTATGATATCTTAAGTATAGTAACTGTTATAGTGCCCTAGCATGTATAGATTTCAAAATTTTGTTAATATTGTATTTTTCAGAAAATTCTATTTATAAAAATTGGATATTTACAGCTTAAGTATTGCATATATCAGGAAAATTATAGAGACAAAAAATGTAGAGAATCATGTCTAGAATATGCCTGCAAAATTTTAAGTCTCTAGTACTGATAGCTTTTGAAAAATCTCAAATCCAAAAAATTATCGATTTTTTAACAAAACTTCTAAATCTCATCCAGAATTGAAATAAACAACCCCCATGCCTCTATCTTGAAAAATAGGCAAGTTATTCAAGATCTAGAGAACGGCAAGAGATTTTTGAAAAATTATAGAGATCAAAAAGTTGCATCTCGGCATGCCCATGAGAAATCACCAAGCCCCATGTCTCTAGCATTCATGGTTCCAGAGATAATCAAAATCCAAAAAATTATCGATTTTTTCAAAATTTCAGTATGTTGCTCAGTGGGACCTAATAAGCCTATACCTGACTGCTAGAGTGTCTGAGCATGCATAGATTTCAAAATATTAACAAAATTGTTAATATTGTACTTTTCAGAAAATTCTATTTATAGAACAGACATAAATCAGAGATTTACAGCTTAAATATTGCATATATCAGAAAAATTATAGAGACAAAAAATATAGAGAATCATGCCTAGAATATGCCTACAAAATTTCAAGTCTCCAGTACTGATAGTTTTTGAAAAAATCACAAATTCAAAAAATTATCGATTTTTTAACAAAACTTCTAAACAGCCTCTAGATTTCAAATATGCAACCCCCATGATCCTATCTTGAAAAATAGGCAAGTTATTCAAGATCTAGAGAACGGCAAGAGATTTTTGAAAAATTATAGAGATCAAAAAGTTGCATCTTGCCATGCCCAGGCTAAAGCAACAAACCCCATGTCTCTAACATTCATGGTTCCAGAGATAATCAAAATCCAAAAAATTATCGATTTTTTCAAAATTTGAGTATGTTGTTCAGGGGGCTATACTGAGTCACCCCATAAAATATTACTGGCCTAGGATCAAAATTAATGAAAATAGCAAAAATAAAATAATCGATTTTTTCAAAATTTCAGTATGTTGCTCTGGGGGCCATGCAGAGTCACCCCATAAAATATTACTGGCCTAGGATCAAAATTAGTGACAGAATGCAGAAACAAAAATTATAATAGGGCTTGGATACAGCTACCAGCCACTAATTTTTATTTTGAACACAGTACTTAAAACTAAGCCAAGATGCACCCCCAACCCACCCCCACACACCCCCAACCCACCCCTACACACCCCCACCTCACCCCTACATACCCATATACACACCTACCCACCCCTAACCCACCCGTACCCACACCCACCCACATCCATACATATTTACTCCCCGGTCACTTCTATTGCATCATGTTGTAACTATTTAATCAATTAATATTAGACGACATAATGCGATGTGTGGTGTTTTCTGATTGGCTCTGCAAATCTATAAAAGCCAGGGCACAGTGCAGATTCTTCACCACTGCTGGATCGGCAGTGGAACCCACAAGTGGGGGATAGAACCTGAACAGGCTCCACCAAAGTATAGGAGACTTGAAGCATATAATTTGGCGGAATAACCTAAGTAAGGTCATAGAGACAATATACACTGATGCAATAAAAGCCAATTTTTGGCAGGGGGGCCAAAGTGGTTCCTAAATACAAAACTCAAGAACTAATTGACATAGAGCTATGCAGTTTTTTTGTCTGCACTGGAATAACCTAAGTAAGGTCATAGAGACAATATACACTGATGCAATAAAAGCCAATTTTTGGCAGGGGGGGCCAAAGTGGTTCCTAAATACAAAACTCAAGAACTAATTGACATAGAGCTATGCAGTTTTTTTGTCTGCACTGAACTCAACTGATCCAGCATAGAGTTTTGATTTGAATCCCAAGAAATTGTATATAAATACCAAAGCCAAAAATATTAACACACATACACACATACACACATACACACACACACACAAAGCACAGTGCTGAACCCAACTGATATTTTTATCCAGCATAGAATTTTGAATTGAAACCCAGGAAATTGTATATAATAAACAACAACAAAAATGCCAAATCAAAAACATTGTAATCAATGCAATAAGAATATATCTAGCCCCAATTGGGCCAAGCATCAAAAAATTTGTAATCCAGACAAAAGCAGAACTCCCACAATAATTTGCCCCAAATGCCATAGAAAATACAGCATGCAATACTTCACATATACACATAAAGATACTTGCTCTGCACAGTCATCAACATTGCCCCCTCAACCATCCACATCTGGTCTGAAAAGAAGGCACGAAGCACCTCTTAATGCCAGAGCAGCAAAACAGCCACGCTATGAACCTATCCGTAGCAGTTTTAACGGCCAATTAAGGGATTACCGGTTTGTATCAGAGCCAAGATGTGGCATTGAGAATTTCTTGAACAGTAAAAAACCTGATGTACAGGCAATTCTAAATGCACAAAATGGCTCTTATAAACTGTCCCTCAAATTGTTTGTACAATATAAGAAGCCAAACGGCACAAAATTTACACAGCCCCACATAACAGAAACTGTACCTGTATATTCAAATGCAAATTCAGACACAATAATAAGCAGCTTGATAAATCAACTGAACATCAAACACTCTGAATTTGCGGCAAAAGAGTCAGGATGGAGCCTATGCGGCTCATCACACAAGTTATATGTTAATATTTCTGAATTCAGCCCATTACAAGGATCTACATATGCGCCATTACCTGCCAATATCAAAAACAAAAGAGCCGTGGTCAATATAAAAAATGCCGACCAGAAATGCTTTTTGTGGTGTATATTAGCTGCTTTGTATCCAGTTTCAGACCATCCTGAGAGAATAACTTATTACAAACAGTATGAACACGATTTTGACGATGCAATAGAGGGTTTGGAATATCCAATGTCTGTTCAGAATATTGATAAATTTGAAAAAAAGGCCAGGCACATCAATGGCAAACAATTATCTATTAATGTATTTATTTGTTCCACTGGCAATTGCCCGATAGCACCTCTCAGAATCAGTACAATTGATGATGAATCTGCAATTCCGATTGATCTGCTCTTAATTGAAGGAGATGATACATACCATTACACTCTAATACATAATCTTCAAGCTTTAGTGAGAACGCAACTAGATAAATATAAAAACATATTCAAGTTGTGCAGAAGATGTTTAACTGTATTTGATGGTCAAAAAATGGTGAAGGGGGTTCGGGAAGAGAGTGCAGAAATTGCTAAAAACAAGTTAATTGAGCATCTGAAATACTGTGGGAACCATAAACCTGTTCATATGGTGATGCCCAATCCAAGTGAAAATTGCAAATTCAAAAAGTATGAAGCCTTGTTGGAACACCCAGCATATATTGTCTGTGATTTCGAATCGAACCTCAAACCTCTTGCATTCTGCAATCCAGATCCTGAAGAATCTTCAACTACACCATACCAGTTACATGAGCCTTCCAGCTTTTGTTATATAGTTATACGGGATGGTATTGTTATTAAAGAATATTCATACAAGGGACCAAATGCCATCAAAGAATTTGCACATAGAATAGAAAATGAGTGCCGTGACATAGCATCTAACAACTTATTAAAATCAAAACCCATGTTGCCTTTAACAGAGGAACAGATTGAGGATTTCAACAATGCAGAAAAATGCCCGGTATGTGATTCTGAATTTTCAGATACAAATATCAAGGTTCATCACCATTCTCATACAGATGGTAAATTCTTAATGGCCCTGTGTAATAGCTGTAATATTCAGATCAAGAGACCAAGATTTATCCCCATATTTTGCCATGGAGCATCCAATTATGATTTCCATCATCTGATCAGGTACGAGGGGTTTGACAAGCAGAATTTAAACATTTTAGCTGAAAATGATGAAAAATATATATCTATTAGCAAGATAATTAAAGTTGATGGTGCTCCTATTCACATAAGATTTCTTGATTCTTACAGATTTTTATCTGCTAGCCTGGCTACACTGGCCTCTCAATTATCTGATGATGACTTGAAAATCACACGTGCTATGTTTCCAAATCAGGACCTGAAATTAATTAAGCGGAAGGGTGTATATCCATATGACTATGTCACAGATTTTTCTAAATTTGATGAGTGTTCCCTGCCACCACAAGAAGAGTTTTATAGCAGAATCAGAGGATCTGGAATCACTGATGAAGATTATCACCATGCCAAATTGATGTGGAACAATTTAAAATGCAAGACATTTGGTGATTATCACATGGCATATTTAAAACTTGATGTAACCCTCTTAGCTGATATATTGCAAGCATTCAGAAAATCTTCAATGCAAAATTATGGACTGGACCCAGTGTATTTTTACAGTGCCCCGGGCCTAGCATGGGCCGCAATGTTTTTCAACACCAAAAAGCTATTGGATCTGATCCACGATCAAGATATGTATCTGTTTATGGAGCAGTGTATAAGAGGAGGGATGGTGCAATGTTCTCAGAGATATGCCAGAGCAAATAACAAGTATATGCCTGATTATGATCCAGCACGGCCATCAAATTATATAGTGTATGTAGATGCCAATAGCCTCTATGGTCATGCCATGATGGATAAACTGCCATATGCAGAGCTTGAATGGGTTGAAGATTTCAATATTGAAGATCTTCAGGATTTTGATGACAGTGACTATGGCCTCATCTTAGAGGTTGATCTGACAATTCCAGATTATTTACACAATAAATTTTCTGATCTGTCCCCAATTCCCGAGGTTCAGTGCTCACCTGGCTCTAAACAGAAGAAGCTCATGATGACTCTGGATCCGAAACAGGGATATGTCACATATTACAAAAACCTCCAGTTCCTGATGAAACATGGTGTTCAAGTAACCAAAGTTGGAAAAGTTTTGAGGTTCAGGCACTCAGAATGGTTGAAACCATATATTGATACAAATACAGAGCTTCGAACATCTGCAAAGAGCCAATTTGATAAGGCCTTGTTTAAATTGATGATCAATTCTGTATTTGGCAAAACAATTGAAAATGTCAGAAAACATAACAATGTTAAAATAAATACTGACCCCGGCCGGAGCAAAAAATTGGTTGCAAAGCCCAACTTCAATTACAGAAGAATTTATGATGAGCACATGGCACTTTTCAACATGAAGAAAACAAAGATCAAATTTGATAAACCTATTTATGTAGGGGCTGTGATATTGGAATTGTCCAAATTACATATGTTAACATTATATTATGAGGTGCTGAAGCCTTTTTATGGCGATCGTGTAAAATTATTGTACATGGACACGGATAGTTTTATTCTTGATATTCAAACAGAAGATGTTTATCAAGATATGTCACAGCCTGAATTGTTTCAATACTTTGATACCAGTGAACATACAAAAATTCAACACCACCACAACAAAAAGGTGCCTGGCAAGTTAAAAGATGAGACACTTGGTGATGTTATTGTGGAATTTGCTGGGTTAAGTGCCAAGATGTACAGTTTTAAAACATGTAGTGCTGTTGTCAAAAAGGCCAAGGGCATTGGCAGAGTAACTGTGGAAAAAGATCTTGAATTTGAAGATTATAAAAATTGCATCAAATCCCAGAATTCAATCAGAACATCAGAAAATAGAATTCAGAGTGAGAATCACTTGCTGACTTCAAATATTGTAAGAAAAGTGGCTCTGGACCCACATGATGATAAGAGATGCATTTTATCATGTGGCATGCATACTTTACCTTGGGGGCATTGTGATTTGAAAAGTGGGAAACAATGCCCAATTACAGAGCATGATTTGAAATAAATAAACATGCCTATGAACTTATTTGGGTTCAAAAAACAGGCTATTATGGAGCTGCCAACACCACAACCCTCTTCTGATATGCTGTCTAAACTGAGTGGCTTGTTAATTATTCATCTGAACAGCATACTTACAGATGTTGATGATGAAACAGGTAAAACATTGTACATATTTAACAATAATTTAAATTATTACCAATTACCTGTAGGTGGGCAATTGCAATTTATTACAACCCCTGAGGGTGATGTCAAGATTTCAGTAGGGAGAAATATTTATAGAATTAAGCACTCAAACATGATTTCTGGCACTGTATATACTGTTTCTGCTGGTGACTGCTTATATATTGAGGTCCCTGGATCCTATGACAAGCTTATACCCTTTTTTATAGAATTAAGAATCAGATACTCTATAATAAATAACTACTAAAAGAAAATGCCTAATGATATATTTGGCCATACAAGACATGAAGATCACAGTGATGAGATTCTGATGCTTGATGTCAGAGTCAAGAAATTAAGAAGTGATTTACAAGCTTTACAAACCACACTCAATGCCAGTCTTCAACTAGAAATTACAAATTTGCAATCACAATGCATGGACCCTCTTCTTAAAATTGATTCAGAACTCAAAGTGCTGCTTCAGAAATATACTGATCTGGCCACATTAGATAATTTTCAAAGTTTGGAAGAGGCTGTAGCAGCTCTTCAAGCCAAATTTAAGACCCAGGCTAACAACTCTGAGCAATTGAAGCAACAATTGGAAGAGCAGATAAATAATGTCCAGGCACAGCTCCAAACAATTGTCAAAAGCATAAAATCACAGGAAGATTTTGATCTAGTCATTTCCACTCTGAAAGAACAGATTCAGTCACTCCAGATACCTAACCTGGATCCTCTACACAATGCCATAGCCGAGGTTAAAGAAAAAATTGAGACACTTGAAAATTTTATGAACAACTTGCCATCTTCTGATGCTTTGAATGCAATAACTCGGAGTGTAGCAAACATTAAGCTGCAACTCGAAACATATGAAGATTTTGGAAAAATTCAAAGTACCATAACCCATCTTGAAGGTACAATAGCAGCAGTGCAAAGTGATTTGGCAAATGTACAAGAAACTCGCCTGCCTGGGATTGTAGATACTCTTGTCAGTGTCCAGCAACAAATCACAAAGCTTGAAAACCTCAACACTGAATCTGAACTATCTCATTTTCATCACTTGATCGATGATATCCAAACAAAACTTGAAATTTTACAACAATCAACACCCACTCAGGCAGATATAGCCCTGCTCCAAAATGCTATGCAAAATGTGGCTGATGCTTCTGAATTAAACAATGTGAAATTGGCACTTGAATCTTTGCAAAATACAGTATCAAATCTTCCTACATCACAGGAACTTAAAAATATTAAGAGGGCAGTGAATAGGATATTGAAATCAGAAGATATCAAGAATATCCAGACAGAGATCAAACAACTTACTCAGACAGTGGCCACTCTACCAACCAATCAACATATTAATGAACTGCATGCCCTGTTTGAGGATATCAGAAGACAGGTCCATGATCTTACTGCTCAAAATTCAAAATTGGCAGTTGTTGAAAATTTGCAACAAATTGTAGCTAATATCAAGCAACAGCTAGGGACCATGGAATCCAATCAAGCAAATGCTCTGTCTGTTTTTGCCACCCAGCTTCAAGAAATTGTGCAACAATACAAAAAACTTATTGTGGACATAAAAATCAAGCCAGGCCACGATGATGTTGTTAGGACCATCAATGAGCACCTTGAATCTGTAACAAGCAGATTGCTTACAGCAGAAAAGGAAATAACGGGCATAATCGAGAATCCAAAACATACAGTAATTCTTGAATTGTACAGCATCCCCAACAAAGAATATGATTCACCATTTACACCAGGTGGCAAAATATATATGCTGTCCCCTGCACAATTTTATTACCAGTTTTTTGTTGGGGGTACATTGAGACCAATCAAGATCAAATATTGGCATCAGCCACAGGCACACCACTACCCCACCTTATCAATAACAAATGCTGAGAACAAAGTGAAAATCACCAGTGTAGAATTGGAGGATTTTACAGACCCCAATACATTAGAAACAGCATATGTTGAAGATGATGGATCTTTGGAATTTAAAATACAAATAGGGGACAAATTATATTTAGAAAATCCTGCAGTCTCAGCTGCTGAACACCCCATAGTTGCAATATTCTTGTTTTCATATTATGTCTAGAGAAATTATTGTTGATGAATTACACAGACAGGCCAGACATAATTATAAGAGACTGCCAGTAGTCACAAAAGGCATAGATGATTTATGGCAAGGGGACTTGATTGAAATGGCAAGTGGACAGTTGAAAAACTTAGACAAAATCAACAAGGGCTACAAGTATCTACTCACTGTAATAGACACATTTTCAAAATTTGCCTGGGCTGTGCCACTCAAATCCAAGACTGGAAAATGTGTTACAGAAGCCATCAGGACAATCATCAATCATTCAGGAAGATCACCGCGCTATTTGCAAACAGATAATGGCAAAGAATTTTATAATTCTGTGTTCCAACAATTTATTAAAAGCCAGGCAATAAAACATTACTCGAGTTACAGTGATCTCAAAGCCTCAATTGTAGAGAGATTCAACAGAACCTTAAAAAATCTTATGTATAAACAATTTACACTTCAAGGTAATTATAAATGGATTAATATTCTTCCAGAACTTTTACATAAATATAACAACTCGGTTCATTCCACAATCAACATGAAACCCTCTGAAGTAACTTCATCTGATGAGCAAAAATTGATCAGGACTGTTTATTATCCTAGATACCAGCCAACAACAAGAAGGGCCAAATTCAGGGTGGGTGATCAAGTAAGAATCAGCAAATATAAGCACTTATTCAAAAGAGGCTTTACAAGAAACTGGAGCACCGAATTATTTACAGTGGTTCAAGTTAAACCCGGGACCCTTAACACATATATAATAAAAGATCACCGAGGAGAAATTCTCAAAGGCAGGTTCTATGAACAAGAACTCAGCAAAACTAAGCAGCCTGACACATATCTCATAGAAAAAATCATCCGTAGAAAAGGTAACAAGTTACTTGTCAAATGGCTAGGACTTCCAGAACACAGCTGGATCGATGCAGACAAAGTGATAATATGAGCACCTGGGATGTTATAAAAAGGCTGCCAGAACCTGAACAACAGAATAAGAGAAATGGCAACTTGCTGCCTGATAATATTAGGTGTCTTATTGTTGGGCCATCAGCTTGTGGTAAAACTACACTAATGGTTGATAATTTTTTATTGGCACCCAACTGGTTAGACTGGAAAAACAGGCACTTGTATATCTTCTCTAAGAGCTTGGAACAATTAAAATATCAGCAGCTGATGAAGCTATATGATGGATTGGATATTGCCACTTTTGAACCAGATGTTAAGCCACTTGATGAATGTCTCGATAATTCTGTTGTTGTGTTTGATGATGTTATACTGGATAATCAAAACAAGGTTAGAAATTTCTTTACACAGGGCCGACACAAAAACATTGATTGCTTCTACCTGGCACAGACTTTTTCTAAAATACCGAAGCAGCTGATCCGAGACAACAGCAATTTTATATGTGTTTTTCATCAAGATCATACCAACCTCAAACACATACATGATGAATATGTAGGTGGGGACTTGAGCTACAATGATTTTTCCAAGTTTTGCAGCAGGTGCTGGAACCAGGACGGTTATGGGTTTGTCACAATTGATATGACAAGAACACCTAATACTGGAAAATATAGAAACAAAATCAACGATTTTCTAGACGTTGAAACATATATAAATAACCATGAAACGACCAATCATTGATGATCTTAAGTTAAGAGATTATCTTGTAAAAAGATTTAAGGGATGGAAATCAGAGAACCGGGGAATCTATGAAAAACACAAACAAACAGAACAGCCCGTAATTGATGCTATTAATAATTTAGGTAAAAATATCAAAACTGTTACAGAGCAAAATCAAGATTTGATCACCGAGCTTGTACCTGTTGCTGCTAGGAACATATTAGATTATCCATTCACCCCACTTTCCAGTATTCATACACCTAGTCCTGTTGCTCCTCGAAGAATTGAAGCTAGTCAGGATCCTATTGAATTGGGTCTTCTTGCTCAAAAATATTTAACCACACCTAAAGACAACAAAGATGAGGTGTTTGGCTTATATGCTGACACAGAGCTTGATGGGAGCATCATACATAGAATCGGCAATTTCAGAGTAACATTTATGGGAGATGATATAATTGTTTATTCAGAATCTCGTCTCGGAGAAAAAGGTGCTTTTGTTAAGTACACCGGCACACCTGGATTGTGGGAACTGATAACTAGGAAAAGGCCTGGCAGCTATACAGATCAAGATTATGAGGATTACAAGGAAATATTAATAAAATCAGATGCTCTATACCAGAACAATGATCCCACACAAAAAAGAGTCAAGTCTAGCAGTGGAGCAAAATACAACAATTTGATCAAGCCCATATGGTCACAGATCAAGACTGGCAGTGGAATCAAACATTACAACACCCTGCCTAAAGAATTTGTGTGGGTTGATGATGTCAGGAAACTTGTAGATAGGTTATTGGTGATAGCTGGGGAGGAAAATGCTGGCAACCACAATTTTTACAATGAAAAGGTTGGAATTATGGACATGATAAGCACAAAATTGTCTAATTTTATAGTGAATGACCCTAAGGGGATTGGATATCTCATAAAAATTATTAATACTCTACCACCTAAATTTTGGAATATTTCTGAGGGTCGGGGCCTGGTTAATGACATTATAAACAAGCTGCCATTTGAACTACATATTCCAGGCTATCAGTATTGTGGTCCAGGCACAAAATTGGAGCATAGATTAAACAGAGGTGATCCTGGTGTAAATCCCCTAGATGCTGCTTGTAGAGACCATGATATTGCATACAACACACATTCTGATCTTGACAAGAGACATGTTGCAGACAAGAAATTAGAAGAGGCTGCATTTGGTAGATTTGTAAGCAAAGATGCTTCTTTGAGTGAGAGAATATCAGCATTGGGAACCACCATAGCTATGAGCACCAAACAAAAACTGGGGTGGGGGTTGTAAATAATAAACCTACAATGAAGGCCAAGGGTGTTATGTATCAGATACCTTATGCAGGTCTCAAATCTCTTAAAACTATTGACAGTCTCTTGACCAAAAAACAGCGCAAGAAAAAAAGCTCTTGTCTTGCAAAGGGGCATGGTATGAAATTGTTGCTTAGCACCCCCCAATTAAAAAAATTACAGCAATCAAGAAAAAAATCACATACTGGGGGTTTCATATTTACTATCCCTGCCATCTTAGCTGCTCTCGGGGCAGTTGGGAGCTTGGCTGGGGGATCAGCTGCCATAGCAAAAACAGTAATAGATGCCAAGAAAAATAGGGCAGAATTAGATGAGCAGAGGCGCCATAACCTGGCCATGGAGAAAAAAGGCAAAGGTGTTAAGAGAGCCATGAATAAGTTTAAAAAAAACAAGAGCCGCTTACAAACCAAGATATTGAAGCTTTAATCAAGCCACTGGGCATCAAACATTTTAGAGGTGTGTACATGTCTGATTCTTTACCAGAACAACCACTCAGCAAAGAGTGTGGCATTGTTAATTTGGATGAGTACAAAAATCAGGGCACTCACTGGATCTGTTATCTTAAATATTTAAAAAATGAGGCATTTGTGTTTGATTCATTTGGAGGTGTTCCACCTGAAAATTTAGTAAAATATCTAAAATCAGCTAATCTTTATTACAATAATGCCCGTGTTCAAAACTTCAAAGATGTTAATTGCGGACATTTGTGTTTATCTGTTCTCAGATATATGTCTCAAATAAATAAACCATCAATTGAAGATTTTCAAAAAGCCTTGTGGTATTTGAAACATCATGGGGGTATTCCATCTCACCAGCCAAAATTCAATATTGAAACTCAAATTGCATGATGACATAGTGTATCCCAAAACAATAGCTCTCAGAGCATTTTACGGCATGTACCTGATCCCTAATATTACACACCACAACAACACAATTGCAGTAGGGGATCAAAAAATTGTCATCACTCCAGGGCAGTATAATCTGTCCACTCTAAATGCTCAATTACCCAGAGGTGTAGTGTTAAGTCAAAATTCTGTCACTCACAGAGTAGAGATTGTGTCTGCTACAGAAACAGTGCATCTGGGTACTATAGGAGAGCTGTTAGGATTTGAGAACAACACAAAACTTGAACCGGCCATCAAACACACTGCTATGAATATACCTAAATTCTTAGCCATAGAGACTCTGAATATTCACTGTAATGTGGCCGAGGGTATGATCACCAAATCAAATGGCATAGGCACTCACAAACAAACCGGCATCATTGCAACATTCAAACCTAATTCCGAATTTATGGAGCCCATCATCTACAATCCATCCCCAACATTATATTTTCCTGTGTGCCATAATAGAATAGATAACATTGAATTGATGGTCACTAATGAAAAAGAAGAATTAGTTGATTTTGCTGGAGCCACAACAACTGCTATCATAGAGATTAATATTTAAATAAAAATACATACAATGGAAAATATCGAGAGTTATGAGCTACAATCATTCCCTCCAAACAGGAGGACATTTGCAAATTTAAATCAACCCAACACGGAAATAGAGGTTGATCTTGATGTAGGGGACGGCTTTATACACCCCCACAGAGCAGATCTATACATCAAATTTGATGTTGTAAAGCTCGATGGTACAGATTATGCAGCAAATTCAAATATAAGATTGGTGGACAATTTTGTGCCGCATCTGTTCTCTGAAATTGAGATTAGAAAGCATGGTGTTGTTATAAACAGAATAGATTATCCTGGCATTACCTCCACAGCTTTGGCCACACTAAAATTATCCAAAACCGAGGCTTCATACTACAGAATCGGTGGATTTGAGGCTGGTGATAAAATATTAACCAAGAGCCACACAGTGCTGTTCCCCATGCGCCTGTTGCCAGGATTCTTCTCAGATTACAAAGATATTATGTGGAAGGGTGGTTTAAGAATTACATTTAGAAGAGCTGCAAATGATAATAATGCTTTGATGAGGTACAGCACATTAAACCCTACAGGAGAAGCTATGCCTAATACCTTACCAGAGGCAGGCAAATGCATTATTCAGACTATGGAGCTAAGAATCCCTGTTGTTGAATATGAGGCCAGTTATGCTCTTAAATACAAAGCTGATATCCTAAAAAATCCACAAGTACCTCTACAATTTTATACATATCAATGCGTACAGAAGCCTGCCGCTGGTACTTATTATGAATTTGATGCCACAAATTCATTCTCCAGTATACAATATGACATGCCTGATTTTGTGGTGGTACTGTTTCAGACTGGGAGACACAACAATCAGGAAAAAAATTCGAGTAAATTTGATAACTGCAACATCAAGAACATATATCTTAAAAATGGCAGAAATGAGGTATTTCCTAGAGAAAATTACAATTTAGACATGTCCAAGGATGATTTCCTCAAATTATATGAAGCTTTTTCGGCTTTCAAGAGGGTCACTACTGGCAGTACTGACATGTATTACACACCAGATGAATTCAAAGCACGGAGACCCATGTTTGTCATCAACGCTTCAAAAAGAAAACAAGTTGTGGTTAATGACAGAACAAACATTAAAATTATCTGTGAATTCCATGAGGCTTTACCTGAGGACACCATTTGTAGTGTCATTCTCATAGGTGAGAAATCATATATTTATGATGTAAGAAATGAGCGGGTCACAGAGCAGTTCTAGAAGAATTATATTGTTTTAATACTAGATATGCAAATTGAGCCTGGTATCCAATTAAACTTAAACCAGAAATAAATATGTATGTGTGTGTATGTGTGTGTGTGTGTGTGTGTGTGTGTGTCTTGGCCAAGTTTTAAGTGTGGCCTCAAGAGGGGCATATTTTTGACAGAATTATAGACATCAATCTCACAGAAGTGCCTTTTGTAAGCGTAGCCTCATCAATCTGAGGGGGTCATACTTTCTGAGGAAATTCCCGAGGGCATTTTCACAAAAATCTTGGATTAATCAGAGTTCCACACTTGAGCAAAAAACTCATATGCTCATGTTAACCTAGTTTTAAGTATAGCAAATCTGCTTGAGAGGGGGTTCATACTTTCCGGTCCTGTCCCCCCCGTAAACCCCACTACTTATTGTAGTTAAGCAACATTAAGAATTTCGACCATTAAAGAGAAAATGGGTTTAGCATAGTGCTTGAAAAAAGTTGAAGAAAATTCCATGACTAGTAACGGCGTCCATTTGTTTTATTTGTGACCTCCAACTTTCTACCGATTTCCTATTATGAAATGTTCCTCCCTTGTTAGGTCGGGGAGGATAAAGAAAAGATGAAAACAAGAGGATGGATCAGGGCCTGTATGTCCCTTGGTCGGCATACTTCCTTTTGTTTGAAACAAGTCCGCTAGAGAAGTACCAACAAGATCTGGAGATTTTCTTCAAAATAAATATTTCCTCAAAATATCTTAATTAGAATTCAATTTATCTGTTTCCCAGGGACGCCCGTTTTTGAGATGATGCTAGACTTTTCCCATTATGCCAAACAGAGAGTGCTAGATGCCAACGAAGTTCAAATTTTGCTAGGTTTAGAACCATTATGGTAGAGTTGGCATCACTGTTGAGGAACCCACAGGACCTTCCTCGTGGACCGTATAACTGGGCAACCCCCCCGCGAACCGCCGCCCTCCGTTGCACTGCCCCTCACCCATCTGTCTGTAGGATGACGAGAAAATTTTCTCAGCGGCAGGCAAAGACGGCCGTCTTTGAGCAACAGATCCTTGATTGAGCTCAAAATTTTATAACGCTCATTAAACTCTTAAAAAGTAGAAAACTGGAAATAAGTATAAATGGAACTGTAGGAAGTTTCTCACTTCCTACATGGAGGAATCGCCACTGATGCTATGGCAATATTACAGCTACAGCTAAAAGTTCAATTGTAGAGTTGCAATATTATGGTCCAAAGTAAAGGGAAAACATCAACTCACCGATACAACCCCCTCCCCCACTGGCGTACACAGAAGGGGTTACAGCTCCCCACCACGATTTTTTTAGAAACTATAAAAATTCAAATGAAAGTAATAAAAAGGTCGAGAAAACCCAAAATGACAATTACAAAACCCCCTTAAATAATCATCGATGACAATTTTTGTCTTTGAATAAAACTTTTGAAACGAAGGTTGAAAATGGTAATTGGAGCTCATACGAGGGTCACTATTTATATTTTGAGCCTAACAATGAAAAAACAGGAATTTGGCATTGAAAACTGCTTTATTGTTTTTCGAAGTATTCTCCTTTATGGTCAATACACTTTTGCATTCGTTCGAATCATTTGTCAAAGCAGTTTTTCCAATCTTCTTGAGACACCTCCATAATATGGTTTTTGAACGCATCAACGGCGTCTTCCGCCGACGAAAATCGTTGTCCACGCAATTTATTCTTGACATTCGGGAACAAGAAGAAGTCATTGGGTGCCAAATCAGGACTGTACGGCGGATGACCCATCAATTCGATTTTTTGACTGTTCATAAAGTCTGTTATTAGACGAGATGTGTGACAGCTGACATTGTCTTGATGAAGAATGATCCGACGGCGTTTGTTTGTTTTCCGTATTTGACCGAAGACCTCTGGCAAACAAATTGTTGTGTACCATTCAGAGTTGACCGTTCTACGTTACTCTAAAGGCACAGTTGCCACACGACCATTTGTTTCGATGTGCTTCGAGCGCGAACAACTTTTGTTGGATTGGGTTCATCTTGAAACACCCATACAGTCGACTGCTGTTTACGTTCCGGCTCATATGCATATATCCATGATTCGTCACCTGTTACAATCTTATATACGTCTTTTGAAGCACCACGATTGTATTTATTGAGCATTTGTTTGCACCAATTGACGCGAGCGTCTTTTTGAGTTTTTGTCAAATTGTGTGGGATCCAACGAGAACATACCTTTCTCACAGCTAAATGATCATGTAATATTTTATATATGCTGGTGGAACTAATGCCTATGGTTGCCTCAATCTCACAGTATGCCACATGACGATCTTGCAGTATTAGGTTTTGCACAGCATCAATGTTTTCTTGAACAACAACAACAGATTTTGGACGACCTTCGCGAATCTCGTCGGTGAGCGAATGGCAGCCACGATTAAATTCGTTATACCAGCGTTTCACAGTGGCAAAGGATGGGGCTTCATCGCCAAATGTGGAAGTAAGTTGATCGATGCACTCCTGTCTTGATAATCCACGTCGAAAATCGTAAAAAATCATCGCACGAAAATGTTCACGAGTTAATTCCATTTTATTGTTGTCGCGCAATCTCCACGGCAACATAAACAACACAAATGAAGCTTTGACAAAACATTTGAAGTACGTTATGGTCAATTATGCCAGACGATTCCGTGCAAACGTCAAATCGCGCCTAACTTCAATCAGTGTTGCCAAGGCTCAAAATATAAATAGTGACCCTCGTATCTTATTAAAAAGAACAACAACGGGTATCACCGAAATTCATTTACGGCGATGCAAAGGTTAGAGTCATGGTACTGAAGCCACGTCAACATTTAGCTGTAGATATTGACACAATTTCGATTGAATTCATTTAATCTTTGATTTAGGTGGAAATGTATTTTGGATTTTCTTTTTCGATGAAAAAACCTTTAACTAATGACGCACACATACTTTCGCTTATATTAAAGTTCACTTGACATGTCACCTTAAAGCACACGTTCACAATCATCTAAATGCCAAGTATATGCATTTAATAGGACTACATCGGAAAAGAAACCCAAGTCTTCAAACCGGCTATTAATATTGTTCACACAAAAAAAATAATCTTTCGAACGTTTCAAAAGTAGCCATGTCAATTTATTGCTTTGCTCTAAGAAGTGAAAGATTTCGGGTTTGCATGTACATGATACCTACTTTCAGTACTTGTAGAGCGTCGTAGTGTATAGCAAATTCAATTATAAATAACTGCTTTGTCAAATATTTTACCAATCCTTCACACTTTTACCTCTCACGAGTTGATTGGGGACCATCTAGACTTTATTTTTAAATAAACAAAATGCTATAGATCTCAACAAGCGCTCGAACAGGGTTGAGCGACGAAGCAACCCAACATACGTCAAAAACACAGTCCAGTTTTAGTATTCGATATTAATTGAATACATGTGAAACGCCAGAAGTCTGAGAAAATACCGCATACATGGCATCTAAAAGGGACGCTAACTTTTCAAATAGCCTATTTGGTTTGCTCAAACTAGAAAATCGGTTATTTAGTGATTTCAGGAAGCACTCCACCACGAATCACAACAACAAATATAATAACATGACAAATTATTGTCGGGCCTCATAGGTCCATATAAATTGGTGCCAATGTACACAGCCGCCATAAATTGCTTAACGAAATGTGCGTCTTTGAACTGAACTGGAACACTAAAATATGGTATATTTCATAATTTTTTTAGAAATCCAGTGGGTTGGAAATAATGATCCCTGGTTGAGATGTGTCATTCATAACCAAAGCTTTCATGCTTCAAGGCATCCCTCCTATTCCCTCTTCAAACCGCACTCTGCATTAAAATGAATAGATGCATGTTTGTTCGCAACTTTCAAATGGAAAACTTCTAATTTTCCTTTCCATCACATTCGAAATGGGCCCAAACGAGGTTTAGAGGCATAAAGCCGTTATTTGTATTAATATTGTTATCAGTTGAAATATTGCATGACTTAATTTTAACCCTATTAAGATAATTATTAATAACAGAAATATGTTCCGGAACTATCTCTTTTCAAAATAACAAATTCTAAAAAATAAAGAAATAAAATTTATTTATGTAAACTTTGCATTAAAAAAGGAAATCCCGTGTGTTCTTGTAAAATGGAACTTCCATGCCGCTATATATATGTGTGTGTGTGCAGTGACGACGCCAGGGAAAAGTGACGGGGGGGGGGCGGAAGGGGGGCGAGAAATATTGTTGGGGGCAGTCACATTGAAACGCCCTAAAACACTATATCTAAATATACTATATATATATAAATATGCAATAATAATAATACTTATATTATTATTAATATATAATAATAATAATTATTATTATTATTAGCTATATTCATTATGGTGTTTGTGATTGTCCTTTATTCAGAGTGGACGTTTACTGCCTAAATAAATTCTTGATTACGAGTTTATCGCCATATGATTCGCTTTAATAATGGCATTAATTATTTTTTTTATTCGTGGGAATTGCCACAAGTTGCGTTGTTTCTAATGGCCTATTTCAGCATTGAAATACATTTATAATTTTATAATTCATCGTCTTTCTTGAGATGATACTACTGATAAATATTCAAGTTATAAGATAGGTAATAATATAAGTGACGAAAAAAAATTTCGAAGAGTTTAATTTTCTTGCAAAATAAACATAACGTTGGAAGAAACTAATCGTAAGTATTTAAACAACGAAAGTCACTTAGTGAAGTGCAATTCTCCTGTAGGAGAATTCTGCTGTATGTGCTTTGGAGAACACATTGCCCACCTTCGGTACGTCCAGGACTTGACATTTTTTCTTAATAGCAAGGACAGTCAAATGAGGCAGCTGGCATCCGGCATCCTGTTTTGAGCAAAGCATTTCAAAGATTCAAACACGAAAAGGTTCTTTCACATGCTGCATTGGAGAGAATACAACTAGAGTGTGAACCTTGTGAAATGCCAATTTATACTTTCCTAGGATTTCGAAGAAATCTAAATCCATTAAGTGGAGTACTTTCCTTCCATCTTCGTAACGCTGAAGAGTTTTGGGCAAAAATCTGCGTTTCATCTTTCATGGAAATGTTATCACAGGAATAAAAATCTCAAAACTGTTACAGTTATCTCATAATTCAAGAAATAGTCTGACCCTGGTGCACCTCTCACTCTACCACTCCAACGTATGTTTGTGCTACACAATTACATGCACCTATGGAGTTCTTGGAGAAGAAGTTCTTCGATTTTGATATGTACGAGAAAAAGCGAACCTGCTTCTAATGACTGAAGAGTGGCAAATCCTAAGAAGCGTTCTTTTACCCAGGGGGGTGCTCGTTGTTATGTGCAGTACGTATGCATTACGTCATCTGGGAGGATCGGGTTTGGAGGTGCTCGTTGCCATGTGCAGTACGTATGCGCAGTCGTCCGTGGATGCATTACGTCATCTGGGAAGAATTGGGTTTGGTGCGGGGCACATTTAGCTACTTACACGTCGCAAAAATCGGAACAAGCAGGTTGTTGATTTTGTAGCGTTCGATTTATTTTTATTGTATTTTTGTACTTGTAGACTGCAATCATGTCTAATTGTGCTGTAGCAAGCTATGAAAACTATAACCAGAAAACTAAAGGAACTGACATGAAATATCATAGATTTCCAGTCGATAATTGCATAAGTAAACAGTGGATTCATGCTTGTAGACGAAATGTAAAAAATGCAAGTGTGCAATGCCAATTATTTTGAAGAAGACTATGTGCGAGATCTGAAAGCAGAACTTCTGTATTTTCCACCAAAGAACGTGCTGAAGCCAACTGCAGTGCCATCGCTAAAATTACACCCAATTACTTTAGTACCAAATAATCGAGGAAATGGTGTAGTTCTCCTAAACACTTATCTTCACAATATGATTCGCTTGTAGGACGTGTTGATAAGGTTTGCAGAGATGTACGCTACAAAAGACATGCAATAAGGAGACGTGCCCTAAACAGGCTAAAGACTATGCTGCCAGAAAAAGAGAAAAATATATAGACGAAGGTATATACACAAACTGCAAGCAATGTTAGCAATTTTTTTTCGATTATGCCTTCTATTTTTATCGTCGTGAGAACAAAATAGGATATTTTTTAGTTTGGAAAACTATCGCTCTCTTTGAAATTCTATAAATAAAGAACGGGTGTTTTTTATTTATATATTATATATTTTATTTATTTATTATCCAAACTCTAATATCCTGTGACGTTCTGTGAGGCCCGTAGTACCTCGGAGGACTCTGTCGATCTCCGTGGGGGAGTTGTTAGAACAGCGCACTACGACGCCAGGTTCGAATCCAATCGGGTAAGACATTGATTTGTCCTTAATGAGAAAATTGAGAATTTAGTAAATGTGATAGTATATGTGGATTGATTTGTTTTATTTTACTTCGCTTCTTGTGCCACTTTTGGCTAATTTGCGAAGATAGGGATGAGTGATGAAATTGCTGAATGAACACTCACAAACATCCATGCCCAGGCCAGGATTCGAAGCCCCCTGGCGTTGAAGCGCGATGTGCTAACCACTACTTCATGGAGGCCGGCTTGTGCAAACAAAGAAAGAGAACGACGTGGGGGGGGGACTACCGCTATGGTGTTTCCTTTCATATTTAAAAAGAAGACAGAAAAGCAAAAATAAGCCAAATCTGTCACTCAATTATTTCTTTGTAACTCTTTCACTATCCAATTATTCTTTAGTATGCAACGTTTTTTATTAAAATCATAATACGATTTATGAAATTATGAAATCTGAAATGCTAATGAGAACACGGACAACATTCTCTGTAATATATCGATCAGGTTTCAGAAACATGATTATTACAATACGTTTGCATGTGCAATTTTCCCTCTTTTAAAAGTAGCATGTTTTAATTATGTTACTAATCATTAAAGGAATACCTCAATACCATCCCGAAGTATGATAATTAATATTTCCCCCTCAAAGTAATGAAACACTTTCCCTCTCTGAAACTCGCATAGAAATGATAGCGGCCGTTTGCTTCAGCCAAGCCCCGAACGAACATAACCGAAGGGGCACCGAGCATAACCGAGCCTCCCATATGACGTCACGCGCTCGTGCATGATCGGTAATTTTCGGATGACGCTACCTTATATATTAAGTTACCTTGTTTTTACCTGCCCGCGATACAAATATTTTTCTTGTTCCTATCTCGCAATGTCTTTTGTTTCATCTGACATCTGTGCGAATACTCTCACCTTATCCACTTCCTGGCTTATTTTGCTGAGAATAAATGTGGACATTACGCAGATTAATTTGTTTTAAATATAATTTTGAGTGTAATTTGCATTTTAAGGTTCAAGTTCAATACATTTCCGAATAATATCCCCTCACTTTGAAATTAACTTCAAGAGTATTGAAGAAATTCCCTTTGGTAAGGTTTGCCTCAGACTCATCATCTTGAAAATCAAGTCATATATATACTAAAACAAATTAATATTTGTTAGTCAAGTTGGTATTATAAGCAGGAAAAGTGATATCATGAAAAATACACCACTTAGAAATAGTGAAAATCGTCATACTCTTAGAAATGAACTCTCTTATTATTCGATATTTCATTAACTTCAGTTGGGGGGGCGGACGGGGGGGCGAAGTGTCTGACTGGGGGCGCCCGCCCCCCTGCCCCCATCTGGCGTCGTCACTGTGCGTGTGTGGTGTGTGCAGGTTGTATTTCCTGCGCCACTGAACGCACCTATGCACCATCCAATTCTACAAGTTCAGTCTCCCACCCGAAAATAAATCCTGCGTACGTTAGTGCCCTCCCCCCTCTCATCCCAACAATGAGCCACACAATCGCTTACAGACAAAGGTGTCACACGGTGTACAGCTTGGTGCTTATTGTTTACATTCAATTCTCCGAAGTGTTCCTCAAATTAACAATGTTTTCAAATTTCCGATAATTTTCTTACACCAGCACCATTGTTTAGAAAATAATATATTTATAAATTAAATTATACGTATTTGGAGATGCCCCTGTTGTAGAATTCGGCCGGTTGATCATGGAACGGAACCACCGCCGGACAGCGGTCTTCGCTTCGTCGTCGCAAATGAACCTCTGTCCTGCCATGAACTTCTTCAGTGGACCGAACACGTAGAAATCACAGGGGGCGAGGTCTGGACTACACCCCAGAATCTCCCATTAGTGATGAGCATAATCGATTTCAAATAATCGATTAATTCGATTATTTTAATAATTCGAGATGTTCGATCTTTTTTATCAATCGTTGATTACACTGGGGAACAGTGAAATTGCGGCACAGTGTTTGAGAGCAAATTTAGGTCGATTTCATGCTGCTGAATAATGATATAATAATATATTTCCTGAATTGGCTCTAATTTATGAAATAAATGCAACTAAACCAAAATGGCGGAAACATAAGACGTACATATAAATGAACTTCCAACAACAATTTAATATTTCTTTTTTGTGATTACAATCATTATTATAAAAATAAATTTATATAGGCCTATGATCATAATAATTAAGAAAATATGTACACAATGAAGTAACAAACTATGTGAAACGTTTTCTATACGATTTCCTGCTGTATTGCTTTTCAGGACAATCCCTCTGTAAGCTCCAACAGTAGTCGGCCATCATGTGGCGATCCCACCGTCCCTGGTACCTTTCTTCCATTATCCTTATATCCTGATGGAACCTTTCTCCCTGTTCTTCACTAAAATCACCAAGGTTCTCAGGGCATCTGTTAATGTGGCTATGTAGAAAATGTATCTTCACACTCATATTAGCTCCCAATTTCTCAAAATTTTTCAACATATGTATTTCCTTCCAACTATCGCGGTAGTTTTCTGCTCTGTGATTCCCCAAAGCTCAGCCAGGCCTCAGATTCGATGTAAGACATGTAAGTTGTAAAATTGGCATCATTTATAAGTGTACGAATTTGTAGTCCGTCAAAGATTCCTGCCTTCAATTTTTCAATACTTAGTCCTGGAAATGTGTGGCATATATATTTGAAACAATCACCACTTGTATCTAATGCCTTGACAAACTGTTTATTCAACCCAAGTTTAATATGCAGTGGGGAAGGATGATTTTGTCCCTATCTATCAGCGGTTCATGAATGACATTAGCTTTTCCCACTGTAATATTTTACCTTGGGGGTCAAAATTTTATCGTCCAATGCTTTTCTCTAGCACGACTATCCCACTCTTAGCAAACAGGGATGTTTTGTGTACCCACTTTGCTGTCCTAGTAAAAAATTCATCATCTTCAAATCCACACACACGAGCCACTTATGTTCAGCATATTCATTTTTTTCTAAAACCATTTTTATGTTTTGGTATTCTTCCTTAAGCTTTGTTGAGTGTCCGATAGGAACTGAACGATGTTTATTACCATTGTGTAGTAAAACACATTTCAAAGTTCTTTTAGAACTGTCCAGAAATAAACGCCAATCCTCTGGGTGATATGTTGATAGACCTAACAGCAGCAAAAGCTCAGGAATATTGTTACAATACACAAGATCATTGTCTTCGCTAAAGTAAGGAAGAATATTGTGTTCTCTAGTTCTATATGATGTTACAGTAACACCAGGCTGAAGACAATGTTTTTCTCTTAGTCGCGATGCTAGAATCTCAGATGATTTTTTTTGACAAATGTAGGTCACAAATCAAATCATTCAGTTCGCCTTCGGGAGAATGCTTGCGGTGTAGAACTACATCCTTCAAAATCACTTTCGTTTTTATTGTCACTAGCACTTTCATCTGATATCTCAACGTCATCGTCGATATTTTGCGAAAAGGTACATACTGGTAAAAGTAAATTTTCACTGTGCAGTATTGGCGGCTTTGCTGACTCTACATTAGAGTACACCCAATTACGCTTTTTGAATCTATTCATGCCTTTAACATTTACAACACAAAAATAGCAATCATTAACATGATTTTTTGGTTCACTCCATGTCATGGGCACTCCAAATTTGAGTCCCGTTCGTCCGCCTTGGCCTCAATAACGAAGTGATTCCAAACAAGTTTTGCAAACTATATGTTGGACCCATTTTTTATTCTGTTGTCCCAGATTTTTGGCAAAATAAGCCTGATACAAATCTCTCACTACATCCGTGATATTTCTTCTCTGTGATGGTAGACAATAGGCTATATTCCACATATATAGCAAAAAACATTTGGGTTATTGAAACACTTACTACGTGAGGAACTCATATTTCCAATGTATTCACATTAAACGCATTTCGCTTAGTTATACTACAAAATTCAACATTAAGAGATATATTGCCTAGCAATGCTTCATAAGTTGGCTAGCAACAATTTACAAATAAATAAATAAGTTTCTTAATGGGAATTTCAGCCAATTATCAAATTTTGATATTACCGAGAAAAGTGTGGAGTAATTTTACCTCATACATTTTCCATGGTGTGTTTATTTTTGTAACTGGAGTCAATTCAACTGAATCAATCATACAATTGGCAATCATATCTGTTTTGTGTGCTGAAACTGTTATTAAACTTTATGCCACAAAATAAAATATTTTTTTGTTCCCCAGTGTTATTAATAAAGCCCGGAAGTTCAGGCAATTATTTTCGTTAAAATAGGCAGGCAAAAAGGCATTTATAATGTGGAAAATAGGCACTAAAAATGGGAAAAAATTTGAAAGTCACTTACTTTTATCTATAATTTCTGGCAAAATGTTAATGAAGCATACATAAAACAAGCAAATGTAGCTGGACTCATTTCGATAACAGCATTTTCACCTTTTAGAATATCACAAATTGTTTTCAATTGTTTCAAGTCATCATTTGCACTCACTACCCATTTGCACTTTTCCACAACAGCTGACCCTTTTTCTCCTGACACTTCCATCATCTGCTGCATAGATTCCTCGAAGATTTTCATGGATGCTACAAGAGTCTCACCTCTTTTTTCTAGCTTTGTAATTGTCTCTGGCAATGCACCATAATGTGCAAAAATAAACGACAGTTCATTCTTCAGTTCCGAATAGCACAGGAGTTTTTTCACTTCACGAATTGAAGCCGCTTCATTGTCTGGAAGAGCATCGATCACCTCACTGATTTCTTCAGGGTTCCCCATCTCGTCAAGACTTGTTGCGGAGGTAAACTAAGCTCAGGTGCAACTTCCTGAAATGTTCGGGTTCGAGAGGGAGATTTCAGAAATATCTTCTTTGTGTTCGAAATCAACCTGTCCACTTCTGGGTGCAACACTCTAAGTTTTTCGGCGATTCTGTGCATTGCGTGGGCTACACATGTGATATGAAGCATGTTCGGGAAGAGAATTTTTAATGCTATGGCATCCTTCTTTATATAGGGAGCTGCATCACTGATAAAAAGTAACATGTCATCATGATGTACACCATCTGGCCAGAGCAGAAGTAGGGAATTTGAGAATAAGTGAGCTATTGACGAACCATTGGCTCTCTCTAGTTGTTCTGACGTGAGAAGAAATGACGAGGATTCTCCGCATGTTGGTTCCATAGTTCCTATGATGACGTTGGCTATGTAGCGTCCCATAGCGTCAGTAGTTTCATCTATTGAAATCCAGATCTTCTTTCCACCAACTTCAGCACGAATTCTTTGCAGAGCTTCTTCGTAGCAGATGCTTAAATATGTTTTCCGCAGCGTAGATTCCGACGGCACCGTTTCTTTAGTGTATTTCTCCAGGAATTTCCTCAGTGACTTGTTTTCCACTTTCCAGAAAGGTATCCCTGCTTCCATGAAAGCTTTGCACAGTTCAAGAGAAAACTGAGATTGCCTGTTGGATGAAGTGCCCACTGTTGAAATTAGGGATCTTCTTCTGTCCAACCTTTTTGGCAACTGCAGATTTATGTTTTGCTGTTGACACATGCTGATATATAAAGTATTTTTTCTCATGGTTGAATGTTTTTTCACATATCTTGCAGAGAAGAATAGTACCATCTGTCAAAAATGTGCTTTCACCAAATTCATGCACGTAACCATATAACTTACCACTTAATAGCACACTAAATTTCGGCATGATGACAACTACACGATCCTTTGCTTCCAAAGTGCAGAACTAAACTAAAAATAGAGAACTTGATTTTGGAATGCATGCAAAGGCCCTTGGGCATTAGTGCTGTTTCTTGTCAATAACCTCCTGACACGGACGCTGGACGTGATGACGTAATTGTGCAGGTGTTCTGCAACAGGTTTTCAGCAGTCAATCATTCACAAGAACATGTTAACGGAAAGGCAATATCCCAACTCAGCATGAAATACTATTTTTTTTAAACACACTTTTCTCCTTCAGCAATGTTGAAACATTCATGAGTTCAATATTACTTAAATAAGGCGAAAATTATTCACATAATAAACGGAAGAAAAATAAATGCCAACAACGTTTTTGGGAGAAAAATAATTTATTTACACATTTTTTAAAGGCAAAAAAAAGGCATTATAATAAAACATAGGCAGTGGTGTCCCAAATAGGCAAAATAGGCAAAATGAAAAGGCTTCTAAAACATTCGAAACAACATAAAAAACGTATATCCGGAAAATTTTTATCAATATATGCAGTAGATAAAAAGAGGCATTTTGCCAAACTTCCGGGCTCTAATTATTAAAAAAGACTCTCCATAGCCGATTTGTAACCGATTCATCGGTTGATCCGAGTCGGTTACATCAAAGAGTATCCGACTACGGATTCATTCAGTTGCCGAATCGATTTGAATACTTTTACGAGTGATTTGAGTGAGTGAAATCGTATGATCCAAATCTACTAGGCACATAAGGTTCATTTTCGATGCAGTTAAGGAGAGAAATGGACCTAACGTCAAAAAGGAATAAGGACCAGAAACAGCAGAGTAGTGTCAATATGTACCTTTGACCGCAATTCTGATTTCTTGACCAAACGACCGCCAAAAGTTGAAAAACTCACTTTCTCTCCCTGTTCTGCGCCTCATTTATTGCGCTGACGATGTTTCACGGGTGCAGAAAAGCAGTGATGAGTGAAAGATGAGCTCTCATCCTCTCATCCTCTCATCCTCTCATCTTCTCATCTTCTCATCCTCCAAAATGTTTGTAGATCGTGACCTTTGTAAACCTCTCTCTCGAGAACGATGTGCCACACACACACACACACACACACATACACTCACTTTCTCTCCACATTCCGCGCCTCATTTATTGCGCTGGCGATGTTTCAGGGCGCAGAAAAGCAGTGATGAGTGAAAGATGAGCTCTCATCCTCTCATCCTCTCATTCTTCAAGGACCAAATGTTTGTAGATCGTGACCTTTGTAAACCTCTCTCTCGAGAACGATGTGCCACACACACACACACACACACACACACACACACACACACACACACACAGACACACATACACACATACACTCATTTTCTCTCCATGTTCGGCGACTCATTTATTGCGCTGACGATGTTTCGCGGGCGCAGAAAAGCAGTGATGAGTGAAAGATGAGCTCTCATCCTCTCATCCTCTCATCCTCTCATCCTCTTATTCTCTCATCCTCTCATCCTCTCATCCTCTCATCCTCTCATCCTCTCATCCTCTCATCCTCTCATCCTCTCATCTTCTCATCCTCTCATTTTCTCATCCTCTCATCCTCTTATTCTCTCCACCTTCAGAATATTGTCGTCAACATTAGAGATGAAGTTGGAGTGCTGGAATCAACGGGAACAAATATTTATATATCGTGACCTTCGTAAACCTCTCTTTTGGGGGAACGATGTGGCATATACACACGCGCGCGCGTGCGCGTATGCCTTTTATTATTTCCGTATTGTAACACAAACAAACAAACAAAATAATAATTGTTGCTTTTTAGGATACCTGGCCCCTATAACCTCGCCAGGGTGCGCGACGGCGGCGAAATCATCACCCATTTAGATTTGTACTGCGAATGTTGTCAAAAATTCAATCAATGTTGTTTATTCTCAATGCTAGAATCTTACATAGATTATTCTCTAAAACGAAAATCGATAATCCTATGCAAAGCCCCCAAAGCATTCAGGCAATTTCTAATGTTCGCGTGGATAGCGACGCTCGGTAGAACTTTTCCCGTCCCCGTGGAGAAATTGTGTTTCATCGCTCAATGTCATCACGGATCAAACTATTTTACGAACCGACCCAGAAGCATTTGCGCAAATTCAAAATTACCGAATGTTATTCGACAGTGGTTTGGAAAAATATTGAAATCAATTTTCGATTCGTTGAGAGCAGCATCAACTCAAAACGTTAGCTGCCATCCCGGAGCTTGCACAGCGAGAAATAATTGTTTCGTCCGAGGTGAAATTATTGTTTTCACGTAACGTGCAAAGTATATATTGCAAGCATTTCCAAAAAACTGACATCATACAATAATGCAATTTTGAAAAACGACGACAGGTGTGTTTGAACGTTCATCGTGGCTTCGAAACCTCACCTATTTTTTTTTTGTTCCGTGCCCGCATATTAGAGCGATTCACAAGCTGCATTGCTGCACGTGGAATCACAAGCACGAAACAAGTGGATGCTTTGTTTTCAGGCATGGTTGAGTTTTGTGCTGGGGGGATCGCCCATTTCACATACTACACCCTGACGGGGCGTGGAATATAGAGGTCGACAATACATGCATGGGTGGAACTGTCAACGCCCGTTTATTGTTATTTGTCCCCCACAGGATATTGTGTGCATCACAAAATTCTTTGTTGAAAAAAGTATAGAATTGTTCGTTTGTACCACACGCATGAGTGAATCGGTCAACGGGGTTCATTGCTAGGATACTGTGTTTTAACCAAAGGGGGTCGAGTGGGTGGGGTTCCTATATAACACACCAGTTTCTCCTTTTGTACATCATTATCATAGTGAACGTCAATCGTGGCAGTTCAGAATTCTTTAATTTGTTTGTCTGACAGTATACATATATATCATCGTGGAAGTTTTAGTGAGCTACAAGTTTTTTGAAGTCTCTCTATCTCTCTTGAAAGGTAAGTTCTTTTTCATGATATATATATATTTATTTTGTTTTGCGTCTGACACACACACACACACACACACATATTCAGAGGAATCATAAAAATTGACACACACACCTCCTACAACAGTGTGTGCACTGTTTGCGTCTAATATATATATGTACTTGTGGAAGGAAAAAAAAATGTTTAATATTTTTCAACTTTTTTCCTTCTGTTTCAGTGTGCTTTCCCCTACCACCACCACCATCACCACAACCCCCCCAAAAAATTTCTCTGTATATATATATAAATAACAGAGGGAAAAAATGGAATCGCAACCAGGTCCCTCCGGTCTTTGCGGGAAAGTGGCATGTCGCAACTGTGAGAAGTTGATTTCTAAACCTAACATTGCTAGGCATTTGAAAAAATGTCGTCTACCGGATCATGATGTCGTAGTCCCGCCGGCAAAGAAATCTCGCATTGATGCGCATGAAGGCGGTGCTTTGAATAAAAGTGCACGCATCATGACCTATAAATCTGGAAGTGAAAAGTGTGACTCGAGCACCTTCCTCGACAAAGTGAAATCTCTGGTAGTACATCAATTACGTGATTGCCTCGTCAATGTTGCAATTAAAATTCATCTCGTCTTGACCCTGCTGTATGAGAAAGTTGTCTCGTCCGAGTCAAGCACTTTCAGCTTTTACGTAGGGTGCGAATGCTTACACGATGACAATAACGAGGATCTGGAGGAAATTGTGACACGGCTATTCGAGCACTTGGGAGAAAAACAAGAAGACTTTGAAGGTAGAGGAAGTGGGTGGACTCTTTGCGGTGAGAATCACACGTTAGAACTTCGAGTCTGCAATTTCAAACCGTTACGCAGCGCTCAAAAAAACAAGCAAAAAAAAAAGCAAAATGCAGTGTTGAACATACAAAGTAACGATGCGAAGAGTTTCCTGTGGTCTGTCATCGCCGCATTACACCCAGCAAATAATAATGACCCCCAACGCCTGTCCAATTACCGAGGATATGAGGGAAGATACGAGAATATGATGAGAGGAATTTCCTATCCTGTGCCTCTGAATAAGATCAATCAATTTGAAAAAAACTATAGAGAGGAAAAAGGAGAAGATATCAATATTTCTGTGTTTGGGGTTGACGATTGCGACAACATTCGTGTGTTAAGACCTGCGAGAAGGCAGAATAATGTAATTCGACTCTTGCTTGTAGATGGCCGTTACAGTTTGATACGGAATTTCTCACGATTAGTAGGAAGACAGATCACCAAGCATCACGATATGATCGAAATTTGCGATCGATGCTTGAGAATTTTTCGCGAGGGAAAGAAGATGAAAGAACAGCACAAGTGTTTTGGCTCCGTGAATGCAGAACCCGAAGATGTCATGCCGGAACCCGGAACCAAGATGAAATTTCAGAAACACCAGGCTCTTCTCCACCATCCCGCTGTCCTTTATGCCGACTTTGAAAGCTTCCAAGTTCCCATGACGTCTTGCAACCCTGATCCCTCTACCTCAAGCACGATACAAATTTTTCACCACGAGCCTTGCAGTTTCTCCATCTACGGAGAAAAATTAAATGATGTCATCCTGTATTGCGGACCCGATGTGGCAAAACATTTTGTTAAGAAGATAGCGGAATGCGCGAGAGAACTTGCACCCAGCCTGAAAGGCTCTTACGTTTCTCCACCTGCTCTCACGACGGAACAACAACGGGGACATGACGCGGCGACAAGATGCGCGGAGTGTAACCAGGCTTTCACCGCCGAAAATTACAAGGTCGTCCACCATGACCACCAGAATGGATTATTTCTGAGCACCATCTGTAATTTGTGCAATCTCAAGATTAAGGAGTCGCATTTTGTTGCCGTGTTTCTGCACTACACGGAGAAGTACGATACGCATCTCTTCGTTAAAGAGCTCTACAACATAACTTCTCGAATCAGCATCATTCCGAGAACGAGCGAGAAGTACATCGCGGTGAGAGTGTGGATCCCTCTCCAAGAAGGAGGAAGTGTGGAAGTGCGAATCCTGGACTCTTACAATTTCCTGTCCTCCAGCCTCGCAAGCCTTGCATCTCAACTTGGCGACGAAGATCTTGTGGCCACCAAGCAAAAATGTTTTTCGGGGAGAGATGAGAATTTGAATCTGTTGCGTCGCAAGGGCGTCTACCCCTACGAGTACGTCAACGATTTCGAGAAATTTGACGAGACGGAACTCCCACCCCGGGAGGCATTTTATTCTCATCTCACGGAGGACGTCTGTTCCGAAGAGGACTACGAACACGCTCGTAGTGTATGGACGGCATTCAATTGCCAAACTTTTCGCGATTATCACGATCTCTATCTGAAATTGGACGTGACTCTCCTCATGGATATTTTCGAATCGTTTCGTAAGAGATGCATCGCAATATACAAGTTGGATCCTGCGTATTTCTTCACGACGCCGGGGTTGACTTGGGAATCGATGATGAAATATACCAACGTGGAACTGGGACTCATCGCAGAGAAGGAACAGTATGCTTTCATGGAGAGTGCGATAGTAGGTGAAACCGTACGTTCTGGCGACGTCCTTTGACCTACTTTCTCGCCTTAATGGATTTTTCTCGTAAGGCATGAGCAGTGTTGCCAACTCCTCACTCGAAAAATCACCAAGGTTTTTGTTTTACGCACTAAACTAACCTACAATAAGAGAAAAATAGACAGAAAAAAGCTCTGGCATCACCTTTTAAGCTATTTTTTATGCTAACTCGTTTTTTGACCTACTTTTCGTAGTAGGGGGAACCGTACGTTCTGGAAGGGTCCTTTGACCTACTTTTCGCGCGCAGTGTTGCCAGCTCCTCACTTGAAAAAATCACCAAGGTTTTTGTTTTTGGGTCTAACGTAACCTAAAGCAAGGAGGTGGCAACGTTGCTTGAGGTATTTTCTCGCAGTGTTGCCAACTCCTCACTCGAAAAAATCACCAAGGCTTTTTTTTTTGGGTCTAACCTAGCCTAAAGCAAGGAGCTGACAACCTTGCTTGAGGCTTGCCTTACAGTGCATAAAGCAAGGTTGCCAACCTACTGGTACTTTTGCCATAGCCTTTTACAAGAAAAAAAAGAGAAAGGGAAGAGTTAAACAACCGACAGCTTACCCACAGCCTTTTTTGCTCTAACCTAACCTAAAGCAAGGAGCTGGCAATTTTGCTTGTGCAATCAACCCGGTTGACCGCCCTCAAGTAAAAATCAGCGTTGCCAACTCCTCACTCGAAAAAAAATCACCAAGATTTTTCTTGGTCTAACCTAACCTAAAGCAAGGAGGTGGCAATTTTGCTTGTGCAATCAACCCGGTTGACCGCCCTCAAGTAAAAATCAGCGTTGCCAACTCCTCACTCGAAAAAAAATCACCAAGGTTTTTCTTGGTTTAACCTAACCTAAAGCAAGGAGGTGGCAACTTTGCTTGAGGCTTGCCTTACAGCGCATAAAGCAATTTTTGCCAACCTGCACACACTAAACAAGGAGAGCCGGCACTGCCGTAAAAGAGAGAGAGATGGGTGGATGGCAACGCAGTATGTGTGTGCGTGTGTGCGTATAATATGTAGCATTATTAACTAGAGTGTGTTGGCAATTTACTTACAACTAAGAAAAATAGAGATGGCAACGTTGGTGTAAGATGAAGAGAGAGAGAGAGAGAGAGATTTATGGCTGGCAACAGTAACGAGCGAATGCGCCATATCGTAATTTTCCAACTCCGTATATCGTGACCTTTGTAAACCTCTCTCGGGGGAACGATGTGCCACACACACGCGCGCACACACCTGTATTGTGACGCAAGCGAACAAACAAAATAATAATTGTTGTTTTTAGGATACCTGGCCCCTATAACCTCGCGAGGGTGCGTGGTGCCCAACACAGTTCTAATGGCCACGGCTAACAAAGTCATGCCTCCGTAGAGTTTCACGTGTTTTTTTTTTAACCCCCCCCCCCCATGACTCCCTACAGAGGACCTCCGTGTGTAATGTGTGTGTTTTATGATTGAAGAGAAGAAAAAATTTTGGTTAAGAATAGAAAATGTAAGAAGTAAAAAAGTTTCCGTAGGGTGCTGCATCTGAAAAAAAAATATCCTCAAAATAGTGTACATAATATGATAGAAAAATATAAAAAAAATGTGAATGCAAAAATTAGTGTGAATGATTGTTTTTTTTAAAAAAAACGATAGAAAAATATAATAAAAGTGTGAATGATTGTTTTTTTAAAAAAATGATAGAAAAATATAAAAAAAATGTGAATGCAAAAATTAGTCTGAATGATTGTTTTTTTTTTAAAAAAAGTGGTGCAAGAAATAATACATACTTCTTGATGCAGAAGTCTAATGGTGCGAGCAGGTTTCTTCCTTGTCATGACATCCCCATTCTCGGGTGTGGATGTTGCAGTCCAGTAGCCTCAATTTGGTGTCGTGGGGATCAAGCGCCACTTTGTTGATCGTGGATGTACGCAACTGGTCGATGGTGCTCGTGATCCGATGTTCGGTCATGCGTTTGATTTTTTTGTCGAACAAGCACGACTTGTAATGTTCTACGGTCAGTTTGTTTGTGCTCGAACGCCCCACCTTTTTTGCTTTTTTTATTTCGGTCTCGTCCTGGATTTTCACGGCATACATTTTCGCTCGAAGACCCGCAAACTCTGCGATGATGCGGCCGTTGACTTCATCCTTCATCTTCCCGATCGTCATTTTCTGGCTGTTGTCGAAGAGAGCGTGATCTTTCGGATAATTGGAGAAGTCGAAATGCTGGCTCATGCTTTTGAGATCTTCGTATAGATCATCGGTGCGGATGTTGTACACGAAGCTGTCCGTGTCGGTGTACGCCACCTCGATCGCCTCTCCATAGCGTGGTTTCATGATGTCGTAGTGAAACTTGTACATGGCCAGCTTCGACAACTCGAGGATCGCGACTCCCACGGCGATTGGTTTGTCGAATGTTATGTTTCTGAGAGCACGTTCGATCAATACCAACGTGTCGCTCAGTATCGTGAAGTTCTTGTACGTGGGCTGAGCGACGAGCTTGTTTATTTTCTTCGGGTCGGAGACCAAGTTGATATTTATTCTTTTCCTCGCATCTTCCATGCTCTTGCCGTAGATACTATTGTTCATTAATTTGTATAGGTCTTTGTCTGCGGAAGAAGAAGCTGATGCTCGACGTTGAGTGTTGCCGTCGATATAGGGTGCTAGCCACCTGGTCTGTCTAAACTTCAATCCCGAGTGCACGCGCTTCAAAACCAATCCATGCTGGAGGTAGAATTGTAGGAGACGATAATGCACCACGTAATTCTCTTTGCTCTTGAAGGTGAGCATCAGCTTTTTCTCCGGAGCCGTTTCCATCACAGGTGCCATCGCAAATCCATGGTGTTCTCGATGAAGCGATGCAGGATATTCCAAATCTACTTTCAGGAAACATCCATTTTCATGATCTTCGCTCCATTCCAAACAATCTTGAAGTTCCTGCTCGCTCATCCATTCGTATTCTCCGATGGGCAGAGGCTCGGACATGGCATAACCATACAGGTTGTTCATGTCCCAGTATGCCAAGAAGTTTGTCGGTTTCCCTGCATCGAAATCGCCGACATATCGATTGTTGGCTTTGACGTATCGAAGGGGACACTGGACGATTCCACCACGTTTTGCCTCTTCGACAAACAAAAGTTGATTGACGTCCTTGATGAGTTCTATCTTCACCTTCGTGGATTTTAACATCGCCTGCCAAGAATAACCCGGTGTGGTGTAGCTGAAAGCGGGGTCCAAACCATATGCTGCCATTCCTCTCGAGCGATGGAGATGAAAACGGTCGCTCAATAGCGTAACATCCAGTTTCAGATACAGATCGTGATAGTCGGCCATGGTTTGACAAGATAATGTAGACCAGACGAGGTGAGCATGATGGTAGTCCTCTTCGCTGCAACAGGTGTCGCTAAGACGACTGTAGAATGCTTCTCTCGGTGGTAACGATGTTTCTGAGAATTTGGAAGCATCCGTCATATATTCGTACGGGTAAACACCCTTGCGTCTCAACAGTGCTAAATGTTGGTCGCCGAAACATTTCCTGGTGGCGACCAAATCATCGTCGGTGAGTTGAGATGCCAGTGTCGCCAAACTCGAAGACAGAAAATTGTAGGAGTCCAAGAAGCGAATTTCTATGCGATTGTTATTTCCAACGTCCACCTTCTTGCTGAATGAAATGAATTTCTCGTTGGTGCGAGCTATGACGCTAATGGGTTGAGCGTCGCATCCCATCTCCTTTATGAAGATTTTGGCGTCGTAGCCCTCCAAATTGTGAATGAATACTGGAATAAAATTTGGTTTCTTGACTTGAAGATTACAGTTGTTACACAGGGCGGCCACATATTTTCCCGTGTGATGATTGTGGTGGCGAACTTTGACATTTTCGAGGGTGAAGTTACTTTCGCACACATCACACTGAGAGGCAAGGTCGTATGCTTCCTTCTCTTCCTGGGTAAGAGGCTCCATTGCTTTGTTTTCTCTTAGTAGAGGAGCGAATTGTATGGCCATCTGTTTCAAGGTTTGAACAAATTTTTGTGGAGCATCATTGCCGCGATGTAAAATAACATCGCCTGTGTTGTTGACCATCAATCCAAAAGCGCAGGCTTCGTGATGTAGAATTTCGGTGGTGCTCGATACGCTGGGATTCGGTTCGCATGTGGCGAGTGGAAGTTGGAAACTTTCAAAGTCGGCGCATATCACCACGGGATGCCAGAGTAATGCCTTGTAGTTGGAAAATGTCATGTCTCGAGAAGGCATTTTGATAGTCGTAGCCGGATGTTTACTGCACATTTCATGATGATCTCGGAGTTCTTCATCAGCATTCTTTTTTCCTTGACCGTAGAATATACTCAGGCATCTGTCGCATACTCCAATTTTATGGTGATTTGTGGTAATTTGACTTCTTGTTAATTTTGGAAGATTCTGGATTAGACAGTAATGATAATTATCATTATTTTCGATCAGGAGTAATCTGATGACGCGATTACTTTTAATGTTGCTGTGTCTGAGAACGTAGATGGTGTTGTTTTTGTCTAATCCGAAGATGTGTACTGCTATATTTTCGTTTTTATCTGTCTTGTACTGTGCCTCAAATTTACTAATGTCTCGTAGATTTACAGGGTAATTAATGCCAGCCATAGGTTTTTCAAATTCTGAGAGATATTCTGGCTTGTTGTAGTGGTATAAACGATGTTTGTCATTATCGGCTGGGTGATGATCGGCAATGATGCACCACAAAAAGCATCTGTTATCCTCATTTTGAATGTTGATGATGGCTTTCTTACTGGCTATTTCCCGGGGCAATTTGATGTAGCTGGATGCTCCCATCGGGTTGTATCGTGCCACCTTCAAAGTTAAAGTGTGAGACGAACCGCAAAGTGTCCAACCCGATCCACGTTGTTCGAAAGTCTCGTGCTTGTTCAACAAAGCGTCAAACATCTGGTTGCAAATGGCATCCACCTCATCGACGTCGGCGGCGTGGAGACTCTTTACACCAGTGTAATGATGGAAAGTTTCTCGCTCTTTTTTTACGTTTTCGTAAATGACGGAAACGATGAGGTGGATTTTCAACGAGCATTGCAACAAAGCTTCGGTGATAGACGAAATTAACTTGGTTTTGACCGAATGAAAAAAGCTGTTTAGATCAGATGTTTCTTCAGATTGGAAAGTCTCCTTGGTTAAAATATTTCTAATATTTTCGCCGGCACTTTTCTGCTTTTTTCGTGGCGCTTGATCGTCAACATCGAGCTCTCTCTTACTTGATCCTTCGCCATGCACATTCTTCCGATGTCTACTCAAGTTAGAAATAGATATATATATCCCACATTGGTCGCATGCACGATTCGCTTCCTTCTTCTCCATTTTTTGCTAAGAAAAAAAAAGATGGTTACTAAAAATTGCACACATTTTTTTGTGGTGTTATTTATATTAGACCCCGAAACCCATAAATGATCTACCATAGATGAAGTTACTATTTGTAGTAATTATTTATATTAGACCCCCAAGCATAAATAATCTACCATGGATGAAGTTACTATTTGTGGTGTTATTTATATTAGACCCCAAAACCATAAATGATCTACCATAGATGAAGTTACTATTTGTGGTGCTGTTTATATTAGATACGTTCTCAATTTATTCTTAAATAACCAACATGAATCTCTTTGGTTTCCGAAAGCAAACAATGGAGACTGTACACCGCACGACGACAGATCATGAATTTCTACCTTCCGTATTAACTAAACTCAACGGTCTGTTGATCATTCACCTCAACAGCATTTGGACGAAATTGGATGAGGACGTGGGCAAGATATTTTATGTTTTTAATAACAATTTACATTTCTACGAAATTCCGATCGGTGGGAAACTTCAAATCACCGTGAATCCGGAAAACGTAGGCGAAATCAAAATATCTACCGGCAAGAACATTTTTCGAATCAAGCACGACAAAATGCTTTCTAACATGGCATACGATGTTTCTGCAGGAGATTACCTTTACATGGAACTCCTCGGAGATTACGATAAACTTATTCCTCTCTTCGTAGAATTACGTATCGTCTATCCTATTATAAATAACCGTTAACCAAAAATGTCTAACGACATTTTCGGCAACACCAAGCGTGTAGACCACGCAGAAGAGATTCTCATGTTGGACGTCCGAATTAAAAAGTTGAGGACCGATTTGATCGCTTTGCAGGAGACCTTAAACAAAAGTTTAGAGTCGGAAATCGCTACGCTCCAAACGCAATGTCTCGACCCCATTCTGAAAATCGATTCCGAACTGAAAACGCTCATAAAAAATTACGTCGACGTACCTTCTTACGACAGCGTTCAAAATATACAGTTGAGCGTGGATTCGCTTCAAAATGATTTGGCCAAATTACAGCAATTTCAATCGAAAAATGAAGATTTGGAAAAATTGAAACTCGAAATCGAAGAACGAACTTCCGCAATCGAAAAAAATTTCTCTGAACTTCAAACCGTCGTGAAAGATATTGATGTAGAACGCTTGCACGTCGTCGTTTCCAAATTACAAGAAGAATTCGCCAGCACGTAGGAAGAAATTAAATCCAAGTTACAGACTTTGGAAGATACCATGACGAACCTACCATCGTCAGACGAACTGCAGGTCATCGGCAAGAGCGTTGCGAACATAAAAATTCAATTGGAGGCTTATCAAGATTTTGAACACATTCAAACCACCATCGCTACGCTTCAGGCGTCTCTGGAGTTGATCAACGAAGAAATTAAAAATATTCACGCTGAAGCGAGCGCGTTGACGAGCATTCAGGACACGTTAATCACGGTTCAGCAGAAGATCGAATATTTAGAAAATTTGAACGTTGAATCCAATCTTGCTCATTTTCATCACGTACTCGACAACATACAGGGTGATTTGGAATCGTTACGGACGAGCGTACCTTCGAGCGAAGATTTGGAAAAATTGAAAACGGCCGTGACGGCACTATCCGAATCGAGCGACATCAAAAGTTCGTTGAGCGATCTCGAGAGTAAAGTGGCCAATCTCCCCACCTCCAAAGAATTACATGCTTTGAAAAGGAACATATCACGTATGCTGAAACGATTGGAAACGGAAACGGCGAACGTGGAACAGATTCGAGACGAACTTGCTTCGCTGGTGTCGACGCTGCCCACTTCGCAGAGCGTCGCCGATCTTCACATGCAGTTTACCGAGATGCGAAGCATCGTGAACGATTTTACCGAGAAAAGTTCGAAATTGAATCAAGTCGAGAACCTTCAGAGTATTGTCGTCAACATCAGAGATCAAGTTGGAGTGCTGGAATCCACGCAGGAATCGACGCTGGCCTCTTTCGGTGCCAAGCTGCAAGAACTCAACGAAAACTACAAGCAGTTGAACGTGGAAGTGAAAATCAAACCGTCGTTTTCTACAGTAACGGATACCATAATCGAGCATTTGTTGCCCGTACAAAATACACTGGGACAGCTTCACAGCAACCTCGTTAGCGTCGATACTAAATTCGCTAAACTGCATTCTCTGCAAGCCATCGAAATCAACAGCGTACCCAATCAACAGAGAATCTCCACGTTCGTCGAAGGTAACAAACTGTACATGTTGCATCCTTATCATCCGTACTACAAGTTTCTCCTCGATGGCACGATTCAGATAAACGAATTTTCGTACTGGTCTCACGGTAGAAAAGCTAGCGTTCCCACCATGACCTTGATATCGAATCGTGGTGTCCAGAAAGCAGGAAACATTCCTCTGGCACGTTGGAACGAAACGCGCAACATATATGAAATACACGAAGACGAAGATCTCACCGTTTTCGACGTGAGTGCCGGCGATAAGCTGATCATTCAAAACACGAGCGAAGTGCCACCCTCTTTGAATCCCATCACGCTGGTGCTTCTCTTGAAACGTAATCTCTAAAGATGTCTAGGCAAGCCATCGTCGAAGAATTGCATAAACCTGCACGCCGTAACTACGAACGTTTGGCGGTGGTAACCAAGGGCATCGACGACCTCTGGCAAAGCGACCTCGTGGAGATGAGCAGCGGTAATTTGAAAAACGTGCATAAATTGAACAAGGGCAACAAGTACCTTCTCACCGTCATAGACACGTTTTCGAAATTCGCATGGGCTCTACCTTTGAAGGCGAAAACGGGAACGTGCGTCACGGAAGCATTCAAATTAATTTTTCGCGAAAGCGGCGGCAGACGACCACGGTTTCTGCAAACGGACAACGGTAAAGAATTTTACAACTCCGTATTCCAAAAGTTTATTCAAAAACATGGCATTCGACATTATTCGACCTTCAGTCACATCAAAGTCACCATCGTGGAAAGATTCAATCGAACCTTGAAAACACACATGTGGAAACGATTCACGCTTCGGGGAAATTACAAATGGGTCGACATCCTGCCGGAACTCGTCGACACCTATAATCACACGGTACACAGAACGATAGGCATGAACCCAGCCGACGTTACCAAGTCTGACGAGCAGCGTTTAATTTCTACTGTTTACTGTCCAAAGTACACTCCCACGACAAAGAAAGCTAAATACAAAATTGGAGACCGGGTGAGGATCAACAAATTCAAACGCACCTTCGAGAAGGGATTCACAAAAAATTGGAGCACGGAACTCTTTACGGTGGTTCGAGTTTTACCCGGAAACCGACACACGTATATAATAAAAGATAGTAGCGGCGAGATTTTGAAAGGAAGATTTTACGAAGAGGAACTCTCTAAAACAAAACACCCCGACACGTACCTCATAGTAGAAGAGGACCGCGCCAAGGACTGTTTGTGCCCTCGGGCGTTTAATATTGGCAATTTATTCGCATGTACTTATAACTAATTTGCACGGGTTTTAATTAATTCGCATGTACTTAGAATTCATTAGCATGTACTTAGAGTACTTTACATTTATGTATTTGCATGTTTATAACTTTTTATGAATATATATTTATTTATTTTATGAAAAATATGTATATAAAAGGTAATTAGATGTACTAAACGGTATTCATATGGTTTTATATTCATTACTGCAAAGTATGTAATGTATAAATCGATAATAATTAATGTTTATAATATTGAAAATAAGTTTTCTATGGTTTATGAACCGCTATGAACGGTGGTAATGGCTGTAGGTACAGGTCCAATTACGATTGGGGACGGTCCCGGTACTCGAACCCGAGATATGTAATATTATTAATTAGTACTATGCAGTAATTTCATCATGTTATGAAACACGATGGTGCAACACGCTAAACAGAATACTGTCTCAGAATCTGAACTCCGCGCAGGTAGACGAGAAAGGAATTTTGGGGAGTGTGCGTTCAAGGTCAAATGACGTCAGAACGTCAGAACAAAGGAAGAACCTGATTGACCAATCAGAACCGGTTTTTTCAAGGTTAACCAGTACGCAAGAACAGGGGAAAGCTATGCAATACTGTAGGGCAGGGGAGGGATTCAACCAGACAACAAAGAATGTCTGAGAATGCGCAGCAAGGGTCAAATGTCTGAAGCTATGCGTCGCTTGTAGAACCGCTTTCCGCCGCCAATTAATATTCCGCTCAGGTTTGCCTTCAAGGCACAGGACGCTTTAGCGCAGGTTTTTTTTATCTGTACTATGAAGAAGGGAGAGCTACTAGGGACGGGGCCTACAGTTTTCACCATTTGCTTTTATCACGGGGTAACGAACCTAGGACCCTTTGATTATTGATTTAGGTAGTAAATTTATGTTACTGTGTGCTATTTAACTTAATTTTGAGTTTATTTTTTACCAAACTTTGACTTTATGTCAAACATTTTCACAGCTTATCCTTATTTTTACCAAAATAACACTATTTGTACTATTCAGGCAACATTTTTTATTAAATTTTGGACTCACAAAGACATTTTTTTACAACTTTTTAACTTATTTTTTACAAGTTTATGCCTATTTTTTACTCAAATAACACTATTTATACTATTAAGGAAAGACTTTTAGTTACATTTTCGACACACAAAGTGTGTGTTCTCAACTTCTATCTGTTTATTTCACAAGTTTAGGCTTATTATTACTCAAATAACACAATTCAATCTGTTCAGGAAAGACTTTTAGTTATATTTTCGACACACAGAGTGTGTGATCTCAATTTCTATCTGTTTATTTCACAAGTTTAGGCTTATTATTACTCAAATAACACAATTCAATCTGTTCAGGAAAGACTTTTAGTTATATTTTCGACACACAGAGTGTGTGATCTCAATTTCTATCTGTTTATTTCACAAGTTTAGGCTTATTTTTACCAAAATAACACTATTTATACTATTCAGGCAACATTTTTTTCATTAATTTTCGACACACAAAGTGTGTTTTTTCAACTTTTAACTTATTATTTTACAACTTTAGGCTTATTTTTACCAAAATAACACTATTTGTACTATTCAGGAAAGACTTTTAGTCGCATTTTCGACACACAAATATATTTTTACAACTTTTTAACTTATTATTTCACAAGTTTAGGCTTATTATTACCAAAATAATACAATTCAATCTGTTCAGGAAAGATTTTTAGTTATATTTTCGACACACAAAGTGTGTGTTCTCAACTTTTATCTGTTTATTTCACAAGTTGATTCTAATATTTACTCAAATAACACGATTTGAACGTGTTTTTTATTACATTTTGGACACACACACACACACTTACACACACACACACACACACACACACACACACACACACACACACACTTACACACACACACACACACACACAGTTTTGTCAAGTTTTACCCTTTTATTTTCAAGTTTAGGCTTAATATTACTCAAATAACACAATTTAATCCAGTCAGGAAGGATTTGTTATTATATTTTGGATGCACAAAGAGATATTTTCAACTTTTTTACTGATTTTTTGCAGGGTATGTATTAATTTTTATTTATTTTGTTTTGTATCATATATACATTTACAAATTTTTAACTTAGAGTTTAGTATTTATTTAAATCTTTTCAAAAACACTAAAGAAAAAGTACTTTTAGCTAAAATGTAACCTACAGAATAGATTATTATTATTATTATTATTATTATTATTATTATGGTTTAGTGATTTCCACTATGCCTTCTTTGTTTTGTATTTCTATATTAATTTAGGGCAGGTTACGCCTGCTACGTAGGAAAGTTTGTTTATTTTAGAGTTTACTGAGTATTTTGTTACTTTTATACTAGGTAAAGTTTTCTAAATATACCAGGTAGGGCTCCATCCATATACTTTTGTTTTTGCTGTTTGGAGATGATGCGATCAGCATCACTCTCCATCTGCTTTTTATTTTATGTACCCAATATTATTTTGAGGCTTAGTGAATTCTAGAGCCTATTTATGCAGGAGAGAGGGCTTGAAAATTTTGATCTCAGATAACCCACAACTATTTGTCAGAGTATTTTAAAGGATATTTTATATTTATTATGTGCCACTAGAATATTAAAGCTTGCTTAATTTTTATGTCTGTAACGCTGTTATTGTATTTCTAGCTAAGGCTTACTGGTAAAAGTACACGAAATGTTTATCATTTCGACTATTTACTTTTATACGAGGCCAAATTTTTAGTGTAACGAAAATTATTGTGTGTCTATGAGGTCTGAAATTTCTTTACCGATGGGTCCATATTTGGACGCTTACCAACATTGTTCCTTTTTTTTAAAAAAAAATATAACCATTTATGAATATATTGACAATTCACAGGACAAGACGAAGTTCACAGACAACTGACTATATAGACCATAGATCCACTTCCTAAACTTTTCTCTATGCTAGAAGAATTATTTAGCTTTATGGCGTTTTTCAAGGTATTTTTGAAGTATTACTGGTTTTTGGGTGCATCAACATTTGGGTTATTTCCATTTGGTTTATTATACGAGGTTTATTTTTACTCTAAGATCAATATATGTCTCCGAGGACTAAAATACATTTATTGAAGCTAAAAGCTTAGGCTGTAACTAGGGACTTAGTATGTATATCGACAATTTATAGGACAACACGAACCTTACAAAGGATTTCAGGTGATGTAGGCCCACACGCCAGAGCTTTGTTAACCTGCAAGAAGCATTTACAGCTAATGCTACGAGGAAATGAGGTTAATTTTTTACTGTTTCACAAGAATGCTATCTGTTATACACCCAATATTTGCTTTTTCAAGTAACTACATGTACCAGAAGCACTTACAGGCCAACTCTAACTAGACTTCGATTTATACTATCTCAGGTGCTAATATTGACTGGATTATTTAACAGATCAAACAGGAAGACTGCAAAATTCATTAAATGTAGTTCTTTAGTATAGGTGGTTTCAGAGATATAAAAAGAACAAATATAAGATTTCGCTTTTTTTTTTTTTTTTTGCTTCTGAGGCTAATCGCGATGCTAAGGGTAAATGGCGAGGAAATGTAACGGAGGAGGAACAGTCCCAAAAGTTATGTGCTGCATGTAAGTTAATACCACAGAGATATTACAGTAGGTGTAGGTTCTACCACCAGAACTTTTCTATCATAATAATACTGGTTATGCTGTACTGTTAGCTAAAGATGCTGATATTTGAGAAACTTAAAAGGTTATTTGCAAAATTTTAGATAAATAATAATCTGTTAGACTGTAAACATATTTTATATCCATTCTGCAAAAGATCCGATGACAAAATTTAAAAATTGTTATCGCCCAGACAGGGACTCGAACTCTGGACAGATAGGTTAAAAGCCTAGCGCTATACAAACTAAGCTACCTGCATTTTTTAAAAAGTTAGTTATGTTAAGAAATATATTGAAACACCTGAGAACACTCTTGGTCTGGTTCGACCGAGAAGGAGACAACATTTCCAATTTTTTACAGACTGGGTGTATTTTCCACTATTGAGGCCTTCACTATATGTAATTCGAAACGCTAAAGTTCAGCTAGCTTCCAAAATTGAGGTAAAAATTGTGTTTGGCGAGATTAACAAGTTACAATTATATCCAGTTACGGACAAATAAAGCTAAAACTCTCAGATTTACTGTACTAGTCAAGTTTTAGTAACATTTTCTTCACTTTAGTACAAATACCAAAGAAATAGGTATATTTTATTTATAATTTGACAAAATGTACTAGTATTTAATTCACAAAGTTAGGTAAAAAACAGTATTTTTAAAAAATATTGTTACTGCCTTCAAATTTTATGTTATTTAGCCACTAACAACTGGTTTACACTGCTTGGCATCCTTTAAATAGGAAAAGAAGGAATTATTTGTTTAGTATTTTTTACTACTTTATATTTATTTAGGAAAACAATTCTACACTTTAACTTAATTTTAACAAATTGTTACTAATTTATATATCAAAGTTATGTTATTTAGAGTGTATGAAGGCGTATAAAGTTAATATTTGTACTTATCAGTTCAACTAACAATTATATTTTACACACAAAAGATAATGTTTACAGTTAAATTACTTGAATCAGAGAATAATATTTTACAGTAATTGATTCATTCAGCACTAGTCAGTACTTTTATGCATCAGAAAGTTTTTTTTAATTTTCTATTACGCATGCTATTTTGGGCTATTCTTAAAATGTATTTCTAGGGCAAACTGGTTTAATTTTCTCCTTACAATGCAAAGTTGACAGTTTTCGCAAAATGCATTGTACATTTATTATATTCTCTACTTACAATCCAAATATTATGCTTATTTAATGTATAACTAACTAACTCTCTAGCCTTCTTAAACCCGAATGTTCATGGCTGCAGCAACACATGCCTTTCATCTTTCCTTGTCCTGAGCAAGATCTATATACTCCTTTCCTTCCCTACCAATTTCCTTTAGGCCCATCTCTACATTATCCCTCCATCTTTGTTTTGCTCTTCCTATTGGTCTTTTACCATCAGGTTTCCCAACAAGAATCCTGTATACTCTTCTTTCCTCTCCCATTCGTACCACATGATCTACACACCTAAGTCTTTTTGATTTAATCATTCTAATAATATCTGGACATGAATACAAATTATGTACTTCTAAATTATGTAACCTTCTCCACTCATCTGTCTCCTCATCTGTTTTAGGTCCAAATATTTTCCTAAGGATTTTATTTTCAAATACTCTCAATTTATGTTTCTAGCTTATACTGTAGTTATTATATCTTTTTCTATCAGCTTATTTTGAAATTAATATTATTAGGTATAGTCTTTGATTTATAACTGTATTGCTTTTTTATCAATTTATCTAAGAGTACACGCAGACAAACACATGTGTTCACACTTTTATGTAAATAGATATGCCTTTTTTCAATATTTTAGTATGAAGATTGCACTTTAGCTATTTAAGCAAGGGTAGGAAAGGTAGGATTTCTGAGAATTTGTTGCAGGATTTTGTTGTCCAAGTATAGATGAGAACTGAGCTGGGAGACTGTTTTGAACCTTTTCATGAGAGTTTGCATGTGAACTGTATGCAAATTGAGCACTATTGACTGTGCATGCTTCTAAGTTTTGCTGTTATTTTACATCAAGTCTGTGAGACTGTAGTCAGTTTTCTCATTTCAAGTAGTTTTTATTGATTGTATTTGTATATGTTGTGGGGACTTAGCAGTTTTATGTTATGAGGCAGTTTGTTGTAGAATATTTTTACATGATTGTTTTGAGATATTGAGTGTCTGCTGTTTTACTTGTAATTATTTTCCTTCTTGTGTTGTGTATTTGACTATATTTTGTCCAAGTTCGTAGTATTTAGAATAATTGTTATTGACTTGCAGATGTAGGGAGTAATAATCCTTTGCAAGATGCCCTATACTTTAGTCTGAACATTATTCGTAGTGTTCACTTTTGAACCCTTAGTATTCTTGTAGTATTATTAATGTAGAGGTAAATTAGGCTGAAATGTAGGCATTTTTCTGATAAATTATACTCACTTAGTTGTTTCAGCAGGTAGAAGTTGCATGATGGTTTACTGCTGATGATGTTAATTTGCTCTTCTTATGTACTACGTATGATGTAGCTTACTTGAGTAATTGGAATTTTCTACTGAAAAAAGGATTGCTTGTCTATTTTATTCCTATGTTGTTGAGTTTGTCCATAAGCAAGCCATGTTTTTTACTCTATCCTATGCCTTGGAAGAATCTAGATATATTGTGTTTGCAGTTTTATGTTTCTCTAAGGTTTCAGCTATGTAGTTTTTTAAACTGTGCTATGGGTGTGACTATTGATTTCTTTTTCTGGATGCCATGTTGGTTTCTGTGTATTCCTCTTGCTGCTTGAATTTGACTTAGGTTGTTTGCTTTTTTCTTAGATCTTTATTTGTTTATTTGTTCAGTATTTTTTTTATTTTTTCTTATTTTAATTACTTTAATTTTGCATTAACTAACATATTTTATTTTAACAATTAAATAATTTGCCCTAGTATAAAAACTTCTACTAACAAAAATGTACTATTATAACTTTTAATTTTAGAAAATTGTATTTTTAAAATTTTAACTTTGAAAAATTGATTTTTACTTACTTTAATTTTACATTAACTAACAAATATTACATTAACTAACAAATTTTACATTAACAACAAAATAATTTGCTATAGTATAAAAACTTCTACTAACAAAAATATATTATTATAACTTTTAATTTTAGAAAATTGTATTTTTAAAATTTTAACTTTGAAAAATTGAATTTTAACACACTTTGACTTTAACAATGTACTTTGAATTTTTTATGTAAAAGAATATAAAAAATAAAAAATACTGAACAAATAAACAAATAAAGATCTAAGAAAACAAGCAAACAACCTAAGTCAAATTCAAGCAGCAAGAGGAATACACAGAAACCAACATGGCATCCAGAAAGAGAAGTCAATAGTCACACCCATAGCACAGTTTAAAAACTACATAGCTGAAACCTTAGAGAAACATAAAACTGCAATCACAATATATCTAGATTCTTCCAAGGCATAGGATAGAGTAAAAAACATGGCTTGCTTATGGACAAACTCAACAACATAGGAATAAAATAGACAAGCAATCCTTTTTTCAGTAGAAAATTCCAGTTACTCAAGTAAGCTACATCATACGTACTACATAAGAAGAACAAATTAACATCATCAGCAGTAAACCATCATGCAACTTCTATGTGCTGAAACAACTAAGTGAGTATAATTTATCAGAAAAAATGCCTACATTTCAGCCTAATTTACCTCTACATTAATAATACTACAAGAATACTAAGGCTTCAAAAGTGAACACTAAGAATAATATTCAGACTAAAGTATAGGGCATCTTGCAAAGGATTATTACTCCCTACATCTGCAAGTCAATAACAATTATTCTAAATACTACGAACTTGGACAAAATATAGTCAAATACACAACACAAGAAGGAAAATAATTACAAGTAAAACAGCAGACACTCAATATCTCAAAACAATCATGTAAAAATATTCTACAACAAACTGCCTCATAACATAAAACTGCTAAGTCCCCACAACATATACAAATACAATCAATAAAAACTACTTGAAATGAGAAAACTGACTACAGTCTCACAGACTTGATGTAAAATAACAGCAAAACTTAGAAGCATGCACAGTCAATAGTGCTCAATTTGCATACAGTTCACATGCAAACTCTCATGAAAAGGTTCAAAACAGTCTCCCAGCTCAGTTCTCATCTATACTTGGACAACAAAATCCTGCAACAAATTCTCAGAAATCCTACCTTTCCTACCCTTGCTTAAATAGCTAAAGTGCAATCTTCATACTAAAATATTGAAAAAAGGCATATCTATTTACATAAAAGTGTGAACACATGTGTTTGTCTGCGTGTACTCTTAGATAAATTGATAAAAAAGCAATACAGTTATAAATCAAAGACTATACCTAATAATATTAATTTCAAAATAAGCTGATAGAAAAAGATATAATAACTACAGTATAAGCTAGAAACATAAATTGAGAGTATTTGAAAATAAAATCCTTAGGAAAATATTTGGACCTAAAACAGATGAGGAGACAGATGAGTGGAGAAGGTTACATAATTTAGAAGTACATAATTTGTATTCATGTCCAGATATTATTAGAATGATTAAATCAAAAAGACTTAGGTGTGTAGATCATGTGGTACGAATGGGAGAGGAAAGAAGAGTATACAGGATTCTTGTTGGGAAACCTGATGGTAAAAGACCAATAGGAAGAGCAAAACAAAGATGGAGGGATAATGTAGAGATGGGCCTAAAGGAAATTGGTAGGGAAGGAAAGGAGTATATAGATCTTGCTCAGGACAAGGAAAGATGAAAGGCATGTGTTGCTGCAGCCATGAACATTCGGGTTTAAGAAGGCTAGAGAGTTAGTTAGTTATACATTAAATAAGCATAATATTTGGATTGTAAGTAGAGAATATAATAAATGTACAATGCATTTTGCGAAAACTGTCAACTTTGCATTGTAAGGAGAAAATTAAACCAGTTTGCCCTAGAAATACATTTTAAGAATAGCCCAAAATAGCATGCGTAATAGAAAATTAAAAAAACTTTCTGATGCATAAAAGTACTGACTAGTGCTGAATGAATCAATTACTGTAAAATATTATTCTCTGATTCAAGTAATTTAACTGTAAACATTATCTTTTGTGTGTAAAATATAATTGTTAGTTGAACTGATAAGTACAAATATTAACTTTATACGCCTTCATACACTCTAAATAACATAACTTTGATATATAAATTAGTAACAATTTGTTAAAATTAAGTTAAAGTGTAGAATTGTTTTCCTAAATAAATATAAAGTAGTAAAAAATACTAAACAAATAATTCCTTCTTTTCCTATTTAAAGGATGCCAAGCAGTGTAAACCAGTTGTTAGTGGCTAAATAACATAAAATTTGAAGGCAGTAACAATATTTTTTAAAAATACTGTTTTTTACCTAACTTTGTGAATTAAATACTAGTACATTTTGTCAAATTATAAATAAAATATACCTATTTCTTTGGTATTTGTACTAAAGTGAAGAAAATGTTACTAGAACTTGACTAGTACAGTAAATCTGAGAGTTTTAGCTTTATTTGTCCGTAACTGGATATAATTGTAACTTGTTAATCTCGCCAAACACAATTTTTACCTCAATTTTGGAAGCTAGCTGAACTTTAGCGTTTCGAATTACATATAGTGAAGGCCTCAATAGTGGAAAATACACCCAGTCTGTAAAAAATTGGAAATGTTGTCTCCTTCTCGGTCGAACCAGACCAAGAGTGTTCTCAGGTGTTTCAATATATTTCTTAACATAACTAACTTTTTAAAAAATGCAGGTAGCTTAGTTTGTATAGCGCTAGGCTTTTAACCTATCTGTCCAGAGTTCGAGTCCCTGTCTGGGCGATAACAATTTTTAAATTTTGTCATCGGATCTTTTGCAGAATGGATATAAAATATGTTTACAGTCTAACAGATTATTATTTATCTAAAATTTTGCAAATAACCTTTTAAGTTTCTCAAATATCAGCATCTTTAGCTAACAGTACAGCATAACCAGTATTATTATGATAGAAAAGTTCTGGTGGTAGAACCTACACCTACTGTAATATCTCTGTGGTATTAACTTACATGCAGCACATAACTTTTGGGACTGTTCCTCCTCCGTTACATTTCCTCGCCATTTACCCTTAGCATCGCGATTAGCCTCAGAAGCAAAAAAAAAAAAAAAGCGAAATCTTATATTTGTTCTTTTTATATCTCTGAAACCACCTATACTAAAGAACTACATTTAATGAATTTTGCAGTCTTCCTGTTTGATCTGTTAAATAATCCAGTCAATATTAGCACCTGAGATAGTATAAATCGAAGTCTAGTTAGAGTTGGCCTGTAAGTGCTTCTGGTACATGTAGTTACTTGAAAAAGCAAATATTGGGTGTATAACAGATAGCATTCTTGTGAAACAGTAAAAAATTAACCTCATTTCCTCGTAGCATTAGCTGTAAATGCTTCTTGCAGGTTAACAAAGCTCTGGCGTGTGGGCCTACATCACCTAAAATCCTTTGTAAGGTTCGTGTTGTCCTATAAATTGTCGATATACATACTAAGTCCCTAGTTACAGCCTAAGCTTTTAGCTTCAATAAATGTATTTTAGTCCTCGGAGACATATATTGATCTTAGAGTAAAAATAAACCTCGTATAATAAACCAAATGGAAATAACCCAAATGTTGATGCACCCAAAAACCAGTAATACTTCAAAAATACCTTGAAAAACGCCATAAAGCTAAATAATTCTTCTAGCATAGAGAAAAGTTTAGGAAGTGGATCTATGGTCTATATAGTCAGTTGTCTGTGAACTTCGTCTTGTCCTGTGAATTGTCAATATATTCATAAATGGTTATATTTTTTTTTAAAAAAAAGGAACAATGTTGGTAAGCGTCCAAATATGGACCCATCGGTAAAGAAATTTCAGACCTCATAGACACACAATAATTTTCGTTACACTAAAAATTTGGCCTCGTATAAAAGTAAATAGTCGAAATGATAAACATTTCGTGTACTTTTACCAGTAAGCCTTAGCTAGAAATACAATAACAGCGTTACAGACATAAAAATTAAGCAAGCTTTAATATTCTAGTGGCACATAATAAATATAAAATATCCTTTAAAATACTCTGACAAATAGTTGTGGGTTATCTGAGATCAAAATTTTCAAGCCCTCTCTCCTGCATAAATAGGCTCTAGAATTCACTAAGCCTCAAAATAATATTGGGTACATAAAATAAAAAGCAGATGGAGAGTGATGCTGATCGCATCATCTCCAAACAGCAAAAACAAAAGTATATGGATGGAGCCCTACCTGGTATATTTAGAAAACTTTACCTAGTATAAAAGTAACAAAATACTCAGTAAACTCTAAAATAAACAAACTTTCCTACGTAGCAGGCGTAACCTGCCCTAAATTAATATAGAAATACAAAACAAAGAAGGCATAGTGGAAATCACTAAACCATAATAATAATAATAATAATAATAATAATAATAATCTATTCTGTAGGTTACATTTTAGCTAAAAGTACTTTTTCTTTAGTGTTTTTGAAAAGATTTAAATAAATACTAAACTCTAAGTTAAAAATTTGTAAATGTATATATGATACAAAACAAAATAAATAAAAATTAATACATACCCTGCAAAAAATCAGTAAAAAAGTTGAAAATATCTCTTTGTGCATCCAAAATATAATAACAAATCCTTCCTGACTGGATTAAATTGTGTTATTTGAGTAATATTAAGCCTAAACTTGAAAATAAAAGGGTAAAACTTGACAAAACTGTGTGTGTGTGTGTGTGTGTGTAAGTGTGTGTGTGTGTGTGTGTGTGTGTGTGTGTGTGTGTGTGTGTGTAAGTGTGTGTGTGTGTGTCCAAAATGTAATAAAAAACACGTTCAAATCGTGTTATTTGAGTAAATATTAGAATCAACTTGTGAAATAAACAGATAAAAGTTGAGAACACACACTTTGTGTGTCGAAAATATAACTAAAAATCTTTCCTGAACAGATTGAATTGTATTATTTTGGTAATAATAAGCCTAAACTTGTGAAATAATAAGTTAAAAAGTTGTAAAAATATATTTGTGTGTCGAAAATGCGACTAAAAGTCTTTCCTGAATAGTACAAATAGTGTTATTTTGGTAAAAATAAGCCTAAAGTTGTAAAATAATAAGTTAAAAGTTGAAAAAACACACTTTGTGTGTCGAAAATTAATGAAAAAAATGTTGCCTGAATAGTATAAATAGTGTTATTTTGGTAAAAATAAGCCTAAACTTGTGAAATAAACAGATAGAAATTGAGATCACACACTCTGTGTGTCGAAAATATAACTAAAAGTCTTTCCTGAACAGATTGAATTGTGTTATTTGAGTAATAATAAGCCTAAACTTGTGAAATAAACAGATAGAAATTGAGATCACACACTCTGTGTGTCGAAAATATAACTAAAAGTCTTTCCTGAACAGATTGAATTGTGTTATTTGAGTAATAATAAGCCTAAACTTGTGAAATAAACAGATAGAAGTTGAGAACACACACTTTGTGTGTCGAAAATGTAACTAAAAGTCTTTCCTTAATAGTATAAATAGTGTTATTTGAGTAAAAAATAGGCATAAACTTGTAAAAAATAAGTTAAAAAGTTGTAAAAAAATGTCTTTGTGAGTCCAAAATTTAATAAAAAATGTTGCCTGAATAGTACAAATAGTGTTATTTTGGTAAAAATAAGGATAAGCTGTGAAAATGTTTGACATAAAGTCAAAGTTTGGTAAAAAATAAACTCAAAATTAAGTTAAATAGCACACAGTAACATAAATTTACTACCTAAATCAATAATCAAAGGGTCCTAGGTTCGTTACCCCGTGATAAAAGCAAATGGTGAAAACTGTAGGCCCCGTCCCTAGTAGCTCTCCCTTCTTCATAGTACAGATAAAAAAAACCTGCGCTAAAGCGTCCTGTGCCTTGAAGGCAAACCTGAGCGGAATATTAATTGGCGGCGGAAAGCGGTTCTACAAGCGACGCATAGCTTCAGACATTTGACCCTTGCTGCGCATTCTCAGACATTCTTTGTTGTCTGGTTGAATCCCTCCCCTGCCCTACAGTATTGCATAGCTTTCCCCTGTTCTTGCGTACTGGTTAACCTTGAAAAAACCGGTTCTGATTGGTCAATCAGGTTCTTCCTTTGTTCTGACGTTCTGACGTCATTTGACCTTGAACGCACACTCCCCAAAATTCCTTTCTCGTCTACCTGCGCGGAGTTCAGATTCTGAGACAGTATTCTGTCTAGCGTGTTGCACCATCGTGTTTCATAACATGATGAAATTACTGCATAGTACTAATTAATAATATTACATATCTCGGGTTCGAGTACCGGGATCGTCCCCAATCGTAATTGGACCTGTACCTACAGCCATTACCACCGTTCATAGCGGTTCATAAACCATAGAAAACTTATTTTCAATATTATAAACATTAATTATTATCGATTTATACATTACATACTTTGCAGTAATGAATATAAAACCATATGAATACCGTTTAGTACATCTAATTACCTTTTATATACATATTTTTCATAAAATAAATAAATATATATTCATAAAAAGTTATAAACATGCAAATACATAAATGTAAAGTACTCTAAGTACATGCTAATGAATTCTAAGTACATGCGAATTAATTAAAACCCGTGCAAATTAGTTATAAGTACATGCGAATAAATTGCGAATATTAAACGCCCGAGGGCACAAACAGTCCTTGGCGCGGTCCTCTTCTACTCCTCATCGAGAAAGTATTGCGTAGGAAAGGTGACAAACTGTTTGTCAAATGGCTGGGACTTCCGGAAAAGAGTTGGATCGACGCGAACGAAGTGATCTTGTGAGTACGTGGAACGTGGTGAAGCGTCTACCGGATCCGGAAAGTCAAACGAAGAAAAAGAACGGCAAGTTGCTTCCCGACAGCATCCGCTGTCTGATCGTAGGTCCTTCGGGGTGTGGGAAAACGACACTGCTCGTGGACAATTTTCTCCTCGCACCGAATTGGTTAGATTGGAAGAACAGGCACCTGTACGTGTTCTCGAAAAGTTTGGAGCAATCCAAATACCAGCAACTGATGAAACTGTACGATGGTCTGGACATTGCAACGTTCGCCTCGGAAATAAAACCACTCGACGATTGTCGTGAAAATTCAGTCGTCGTGTTCGACGACGCCATCCTGGAAAATCAAAATGAAATTCGCAACTTTTTCACGCAAGGTCGTCACAAAGGAATGGATTGCTTTTACCTAGCTCAAACGTTTTCCAAAATTCCAAAACAGTTAGAACGCGACAACGCTAATTTCATATGTTTGTTTCGTCAAGATCACACCAACCTCAAGCACGCGTACGATGACTACGTAGGCGGAGACATGAACTACAATCAATTTTCGGAAGGCTGCTGTTCTACTTGCTGGAACGGTGACGATTTCGGATTCGCGACGATCGACATGACGAGGAAACCCAACGACGGAAAATACAGAAACAAAATCAACGATTTTCTAAACGTTGCAACGTTGTGAGAAACGACGTGTATAAATAACGTCATGACGAAACGGAAAATCGAAGACGAAAATCTCAAGCTTCGCGATTACCTCGCGAAACGCTTCAAAGGTTGGAAATCCGAGAATCGCGGATTCTACGAAGAGAAGAAACGTCAGGATCAACCTGTGATCGATGCCATCAGCGGTCTAGGTAAAGAAATTAAAAGTGTCACGGAACAAAATAAAAATTTGATCAACGAACTCGTGCCACTCGCAGCTAAAAGTTACGCCGTACCCACGCCCATTTCGAGCATTCCTTCGACGCCGTTCGAACTGAAGGATGCACCGGCACGACGTCGAGCCATTGGTAGCACGTCCTCTTCGGATAAGATCGAGTTGGGACCTTTGGCACGAGACTACCTGAGCACGGGGAAATTCGACAAGGATGAAGTGTTCGGATTGTATCCCAGCATGGAAACCAACGAAGGTGGCGGTGTGGTGTGGAAGATTGGGAAATCGAAGGTGACCTTCGAAGGCAACGACATTAAAGTTAATTTAGGCGACAAGGATAGTTGGAACAGGTATCCGGGTACGGTGGGACTGTGGGAACTTGTTGCCAAAAAGCAGCCGAAAGATTACACCGACGAAGATTACAACGCTACAACACGTTACCCAAAGAATTCGTTTGGGTGGACGACGTGAGGAAGCTCGTGGACCGATTGTTGGTGATAGCCGGCGAAGAGAATGCAGGCAATCGTAATTTCTACAACGAGAAGGTTGGCATCGTGGACATGATCAGCACGAAACTTTCCAACTTCATCGTGAACGACGACAAGGGCATAGGTTACCTGATCAAAATCATCAACACGCTGCCTCCGAAATTTTGGAACGTGGCCGAAGGAAAGGGACTCGTGAACGACATCATCAACAAGTTACCTTTCGAGATGCATTTACCTGGCTACCAGTACTGCGGACCGGGTACCAAACTCGAGAAAAGACTGGAGAGAGGAGACAAGGGTGTGAATCCGTTGGACGCGGCATGCAAAGATCACGACATCGCCTACAACACCACGCAGACGGATCTGGATGCACGTCACGAAGCAGACAGAAAGTTAGAGCACGCAGCTTTCAAAAGGTTCGTGAGCAGAGACGCATCAATGGGTGAACGGGTCGCCGCACTGGGTACCACCATCGCCATGAACACGAAACAAAAATTGGGGTGGGGTATATAAATAACATAGAGTAAAAAATAATAATAATAACAACATGTCTCGCATAACTGATTTGCCACCCGAGCTACTATCTAAAATATTCAAAAAAGTAGTAAACAGAGATGTTAATAAACTTGTGATCATGGCAAAAACAACGCCGGAATTTCGCATCCCTTGTGAAATGGTTCTCAAGAACCATCTTCGGGAGATCAGCGGCCTGAGGTGTGGTGATCTCAACATTCTGCTTTCGGCTGCAGGGGAAAAATTAAACGAAAGGTTGGACGAATTGCACGAGGCAAGGCAGGGAAGAAGACGATATACTGATGATTGGCGCAAGTCTAAGCAGGAGACGGAAGATATCATCACGCACATCATCGCGTTTTCCGAAGCACGGACTTTCTTCCTCTGTTAAAAATAATAATATATATACGTGTCAAAAAAAACTTGATATATAAATAACACACATCGTGAAAAAAAATAATATTGGGTATATATAAATAACACACATCGTGGAAAAACAATTAAATTTCTCTCTAACACTGAAATTTTTTTTGATATGACGACTGAAAAAATAAGTGATCTCCAAGCATTAAAACAAATGCTAAATTTGTCAGTCGAGTATGTAAAAATTCGGGAATTGGAAGTCGACAAACCTTACACGATAACTTCCGGTTCAATCGTTTCTACCCAGTATGGCCCCAAGGTACGCCTGTTGCTCAACGCACAATACAGTCTATTTTTACCAGATCGATACGCTAACATGTTATCCGACGAGAAGCTATCTATTTTAATCGAGAACAAAACTCGAATCGTGTACAAGGGGACAAAGGAACTTCTTGTCAAGAAAACGAAGCACGTAATAGAATTTGTGTAACGACTGCGAGGCCTTGAAAATATATAAATAACATACCGTAAAAAAACTACACAAGAAAAAATCTCAGAATATATATATAAATAACATACCGTGAAAATAACACATAGAGCATCAACATGAAGCCCAAGGGTGTCGTGTACCAGATACCATACTCAAATCTTAAAAATCTAGGTGCTCTCGATGGGTTACTCACCAAGAAACAACGCGAGAAGAAACGTTCTTGCTTGTCGAAAGGACACGGAATGAAATTGCTGCTCAGCACACCTCAATTGAAAAGATTGCAACGTTCGCGGAAACAGCAAAAGATCGGAGGTTTCATATTCAGCATCCCGGCCATCCTGGCAGCATTGGGGGCCGTTGGAAGTTTGGCCGGTGGAAGTGCCGCCATCGCGAAAACCGTCATCGACTCGAAGAAGAACAAGGCGGAATTGGAAGAACAGAAACGTCACAACCTGGCCATGGAGAAGAAGGGGAAGGGCGTGATGAAGAAGTTTAAAAAAAAGAAACAGCGGCACTCACCAACCGAGACATTGAATCTCTGATCGAACCGTTACGAATCAAACACTTCAGAGGAGTTTTCATGTCCGACTCGTTACCTTCAAGCGTTAAAAGAAGAGAATGCGGAGTAGTCAACTTGGACGGTCAAGAAAATCCAGGCACGCATTGGATATGTTACCACAAAAATGATGATAAAGCATTCGTTTTCGATTCTTTCGGAGGTATTCCACCTACAAATTTAATTCATTATCTGAAAACGAACAAAACCTCTATATACTACAACGACGAACGCATTCAAAATTTCGGAGACGTGAACTGCGGTCATCTCTGCCTCTCCATGCTCGCGTTTCTCTCTAAAATAAATAACCCTACGATCGAGGATTTCCAGAAAGCATTGTGGAACCTCAAACAGCATCACTAGGATGGGCGTGTTCCATCTCACGAGCGAATCTTCAATCTTGAAACTCACGCTGCACGACGACATCGTCTATCCTAAATCCGTGGCTCTGCGTGCATTCTACAGCATGTACCTCATACCTAACGTTACGCAGCACAACAACAAAATTAGCGTCGGAAGCGAACACATCGTCGTCACGCCAGGACAATACAATCTTTCCACTTTGCAAGCTCAATTACCCAAAGGCACATACCTTTCTCAAAATTCGGTCACGCACAGAGTGGAAATCCTATCCGCGACGGAGACCGTGGACCTGGGCACCATGGGAGAACTTTTAGGTTTCGAGAATGACAGCAAACTCGAAGCTGGCATCAAGCACACGGCAGTCAATATTCCTAAATTTCTAGCCATCGAAACTCTGAACGTACACTGCAACGTGGCGGAAGGCATGATCACGAAATCTTCGGACAGATTACTGGGAAGTCACAAGCAGACGGGAATCATAGCCACTTTCAAACCAAGTTCCGAGTTCATGGAACCGATCATCTACACACCCTCTTCGCCGATCTATTTTCCAGTATGTCGCAACCGCATAGACGACATAGAGTTGGTGGTGACGAATGAGAAAGGAGAGGTGGTGGATTTCGCAGGTGCCACTACGACGGCCATCGTGGAGATCGACATATAATAAATAACCATACATGTAAAATGGAGCAAATCGAAAGTTACGAATTGCAATCTTTCCCTCCCAACCGTCGCACGTTCGCCAATCTCAACGAGGCGAACAGGGAGATCGAATACGACGTGGACGTAGGCGATGGGTTCGTTCATCCTCACAGAGCGGACCTCTACCTTCAATTCGACGTGGTGAAGAAGGAATGCGGAGACGCGTTTCCCGCAGCAGCAAACTTGATACTCGTGGACAACTTCGTGCCTCACCTGTTCTCGCAGGTGGAGGTGAGGAAACACAACACCGTCATCGACAGAATAGATTATCCAGGCATCACGTCGACGGCGGTGGGAACGTTGAAATTATCCAAAACGGATGCAGCATACTACCAGGCCGGGGGATTCGAAGCCGGGACCAAAATATCGACGACAAGTCACACGGTGCTCTTTCCCATGCGTCTGCTGCCGGGTTTCTTCTCGGACTACAAGGAGATCATGTGGAAGGGAGGACTGCGCGTTACGTTTCGAAGAGCGGCCAACGACAACGACGTACTGATGCGATACGCTACTTTGGGTCCGGACGCCACCACGCCGATAGCCAACACATTACCCGAAGCAGCCAAGTGCGTCATCCGGAGCATGGAATTGAGAATGCCGGTGGTGGAATACGAAACGAACTATGCCCTCAAGTACAAAGCGGAGATCTTGAAAAGTCCGCAGGTGCCGATTCACTTTCACGGTTACCAGTGCGTACAGAAGGTGGCATCGGGAAGTCACATGGAATTCGACGTGACGACTCAGTTCAACAACATACAGTTCGACATGCCAGATTTCGTCGTAGTGCTCTTTCAGACCGGGCGCAATAACAATCAGGAAAAAGATTCCAGCAAGTTCGACGACTGCAAGATCAAGAACATTTATCTCAAGAATGGACGCAACGAAGTGTTCCCGCGCGAGAATTGCAACCTCGAAATGACAAAAAACGATTACCTCAAACTTTACGAAGCGTTTTCGGCTTACAAACGCGTGACCGAGGGAAGCGTGGACATGTACTACACGCCCAGCGAATTCAAAATCCGCAGGCCGATGTTCGTCATCAACACATCTAAGAGGAAGAAGGTTGTGGTCAACGATCGAACCAACATCAAGGTCGTCTGCGAGTTCCACGATGCCTTGCCAGAGGATACCCTATGCAGTGTCATCCTGATTGCAGAGAAGTCCTTCGCCTACGACGTGAAGAACGAGAGGGTCACAGAGCAGTTTTAACAAGTTTTTACATCTTTTCTTGCACAATAAGAAATTTTCTGCACTAGCACAATCAGTTACAATAGCACAATACAAATTTCACTAGTTCAGATCAGTTACAAATGTCAATTTCATTAGTTATCAGTTACAATATCTTTTTTGCACTATAGCACGAGACAATCAGAATTTGCACAAAAAAATTTGTTGTTGTTTTTACACGTGAAAATTAACAATAAAATTTCTTTTTTTATCGTTTCAGATGCTGTCAAACATCAAAAACACATACACACACACTAGAAAAAAAGCATGCAACTTTATTTGTAACACACACATATTCTCCATCTTCATCAAGAAAATATTATAATAAACATAATTATTTTTATCTATATCTCACAATAAAACTCTATATCCAAAAATATCACAACATCAAATAACACTAGAGTTGTTAGTACACGTTGCATGCATTACGGAGGTCCTCTGTAGAGTTTCATAGAAGTTTGAGAAAAAAAAAACACGTGAAACTCTACGGAGGCATGACTTTGTTAGCCGTGGCCATTAGAACTGTGTTGGGCACCACGCACCCTCGCGAGGTTATAGGGGCCAGGTATCCTAAAAACAACAATTATTATTTGTTTGTTCGCTTGCGTCACAATACAGGCGCGCGCGCGCGTGTGTGTGGCACATCGTTCCCCCGAGAGAGGTTTACAAAGGTCACGATATACGGAGTTGGAAAATTACGATATGGCGCATTCGCTCGTTACTGTTGCCAGCCATAAATCTCTCTCTCTCTCTCTCTCTTCATCTTACACCAACGTTGCCATCTCTATTTTTCTTAGTTGTAAGTAAATTGCCAACACACTCTAGTTAATAATGCTACATATTATACGCACACACGCACACACATACTGCGTTGCCATCCACCCATCTCTCTCTCTTTTACGGCAGTGCCGGCTCTCCTTGGTTAGTGTGTGCAGGTTGGCAAAAATTGCTTTATGCGCTGTAAGGCAAGCCTCAAGCAAAGTTGCCACCTCCTTGCTTTAGGTTAGGTTAAACCAAGAAAAACCTTGGTGATTTTTTTTCGAGTGAGGAGTTGGCAACGCTGATTTTTACTTGAGGGCGGTCAACCGGGTTGATTGCACAAGCAAAATTGCCACCTCCTTGCTTTAGGTTAGGTTAGACCAAAAAAAATCTTGGTGATTTTTTTTCGAGTGAGGAGTTGGCAACGCTGATATTTACTTGAGGGCGGTCAACCGGGTTGATTGCACAAGCAAAATTGCCAGCTCCTTGCTTTAGGTTAGGTTAGAGCAAAAAAGGCTGTGGGTAAGCTGTCGGTTGTTTAACTCTTCCCTTTCTCTTTTTTTTTCTTGTAAAAGGCTATGGCAAAAGTACCAGTAGGTTGGCAACCTTGCTTTATGCACTGTAAGGCAAGCCTCAAGCAAGGTTGTCAGCTCCTTGCTTTAGGCTAGGTTAGACCCAAAAAAAAAAGCCTTGGTGATTTTTTCGAGTGAGGAGTTGGCAACACTGCGAGAAAATACCTCAAGCAACGTTGCCACCTCCTTGCTTTAGGTTACGTTAGACCCAAAAACAAAAACCTTAGTAATTTTTTCGAGTGAGGAGCTGGCAACACTGCGCGCGAAAAGTAGGTCAAAGGACCCTTCCAGAACGTACGGTTCCCCCTACTACGAAAAGTAGGTCAAAAAACGAGTTAGCATAAAAAATAGCTTAAAAAATGATGCCAGAGCTTTTTTCTGTCTATTTTTCTCTTATTGTAGGTTAGTTTAGTGCGTAAAACAAAAACCTTGGTGATTTTTCGAGTGAGGAGTTGGCAACACTGCTCATGCCTTACGAGAAAAATCCATTAAGGCGAGAAAGTAGGTCAAAGGACGTCGCCAGAACGTACGGTTCCACCTACTTGCGATACGCGGTGGCATCGTCCAATGCCCCCGACGCCATGCTCAGGCAAACAATCCTCATACACCTGGTTACGATGCATCGAAGCCCAACACCTATATTGTCTACTGGGATATCAACAACCTGTACGGCCACTCCATGTCCCAGTGTCTTCCCATCAGCGACTACGCGTGGATGACCGAAGAGGAACTCTCCTGCGAAGATTTTCTCAACTGGAGCGAAGATAATGAATGGGGCTGTTTCTTGGAAGTCGATCTCGATTATCCCGAAAGGCTTCACGAGAAACATCACGGATTGCCCCTGGCCCCCACCAAAGAGAAGCCACCTGGAGGATCATCGGAGCCAAAACTAATACTAAGTATGGGGAACAAGCGGAATTACATTCTGCACTACCGACTCCTCCAATTTTACATAAGTCACGGCTTGCAGTTGAAGAAAGTTCATAGAGGATTGAAGTTCCGACAGAGCAAATGGCTGGAACCCTACATAGCCGAGAACACGCGCCGCAGAGCGCAATCGACATCGCCTGCAGACAAGGATCTGTACAAACTGTTTAACAACGCCATCTACGGCAAGACGATGGAAAACGTGCGTAATTACATCGACGCAACGTTGGTCACGGACGAAAAGAAATTTGAGAAGATCGTCGCGTCCCCTACTTCAAAAACTTCACCATTTTCGACGAGAATCTAGTATTCGTCGAGAAGAACAAGAAGCAAGTGATGCTCAACAAGCCAATTGCCATAGGTGCCACTGTCCTTGAACTATCAAAATTGCACATGTACCAATCGTACTACGATCAGTTTCAACCTTTTTATGGAGATAACATCCAAATATGTTACATTGACACGGATAGCTTCATTTTTCTAATCCAAAACACACCAAACCTCGAACGTGATCTGACTAAGATGAAGTATCTGTTTGATTTTAGCAACTTACCATCAGGCCATCACTTACATTCGGCAGAAAACAAAATGACCATAGGAAAGTTCAAAGATGAAGTTGGTGGGAAGTACATCAGCGAATTTGCGGGGCTTCGTGCCAAAATGTACTGTGTAAAGATTGCAGAAGAAAAAGAGATCAAGAAAGCGAAGGGTGTGGGAAAAATAAGTACCAGCAAATTTAGCATGCAAGACTACAAGGAATGCCTCTTTCATAGTAAAAGGCAACTCAGCGCCGATCATCGCATTACAAGTAAATTGCATGATTTGTACACGACGCGCGTAACCAAAGTAGCATTGGATGCAACAGACAACAAGTTACGTGTTCTCGATTGTAAAATCCACACGAGAGAGTGGGGCCACTGCAATGGAAGCGATAAATGTGACGTGTGTTAACTGTAACCCCATAGCCATGAAGTCCGCTGTGTCTTTTTGCCATTCTTCAAAAAACAGATGGAGGAAAAGAGGGGCCCTCGGGCGATGAAAAGTTGCAAGCTGTTATTATGTTGTTAAGCCCGCTCCCTCATTAAATTCAACTCTTATTTTTCATCGCCCAAGGGCTCCTCTTTTCCTCCATCTGTTTTTTGAAGAATGGCAAATGCACAACGTGTTAAATAACTAACAAGGACAATGAATCTCTTTGGTTTTCGCAAACAAAGCAACATGGACACTGCATCACCAAATTTCAATAACCTCTTACCTTCCGTGTTATCTAAACTCAATGGTCTACTAATTGTACATCTTAATAGTATATGGACGAAAATGAATGACGATGTGGGCAAGATGTTTTATGTTTTTAATAACAATTTACATTTCTACGAAATTCCGATCGACGGGAAACTTCAAATCACCGTGAATCCGGAAAACGCAGGCGAAATCAAAATTTCTACCGGCAAGAACATTTTTCGAATCAAGCACGACAAGATGCTTTCTAACATTACGTACGATGTGTCCGCAGGAGATTATCTTTACATGGAACTCCTCGGAGATTACGACAAACTTATTCCTCTCTTCGTAGAATTACGAATCGTCTATCCTATTATAAATAACCGTTAACCAAAAATGCCTAACGACATTTTCGGCAACACCAAGCGTGTGGACCACGCAGAAGAGATTCTCATGTTGGACATTCGAGTTAAGAAGTTGAGGACCGATTTGATCGCTTTGCAGGAAACCTTAAACAAAAGTTTAGAGTCGGAAATCGCTACGCTCCAAACGCAATGTCTCGACCCCATTCTGAAAATCGATTCCGAACTGAAAACGCTGATAAAAAATTATGTCGACGTACCTTCTTACGACAGCGTTCAAAATATACAGTTGAGCGTGGATTCGCTTCAAAATGATTTGGCCAAATTACAGCAATTTCAATCGAAAAATGAAGATTTGGAAAAATTGAAACTCGAAATCGAAGAACGAACTTCCGCAATAGAAAAGAATTTCTCTGAACTTCAAACCGTGGTGAACGATATAGACGCAGAACGCTTGCATGTCGTCGTTTCCAAATTACAAGAAGAATTCACCAGCACGTTGGAAGAAATTAAATCCAAGTTGCAGACTTTGGAAGATACAATGACGAACCTACCATCGTCGGACGAACTGCAGGTCATCGGTAAAAGCGTCGCGAACATAAAAATTCAATTGGAGGCCTATCAAGATTTCGAACACATTCAAACCACCATCGCTACGCTTCAGGCGTCCTTGGAATTGATCAACGAAGAAATTAAAAATATTCACGCTGAAGCGAGAGCGTTGACGAGCATTCAAGACACGTTAAGCACGGTTCAGCAGAAGATCCAATATTTGGAAAATTTGAACGTCGAATCCAATCTTACTCATTTTCATCACGTACTGGACAACATACAGGGTGACTTGGAATCGTTACGAACGAGCGTGCCTTCAAGCGAAGATTTGGAAAAATTGAAAACGGCGGTGACGGCACTATCCGATTCGAGTGACATCAAAAGTTCGTTGAGCGATCTCGAGAGTAAAGTGGCCAATCTCCCCACCTCCAAAGAATTACACGCTTTGAAAAGAAACATATCACGTATGCTGAAACGACTAGAAACGGAAACAGCGAACGTGGAACAGATTCGAGACGAACTTGCTTCGCTGGTGTCGACGCTGCCCACTTCGCAGAGCGTTGCCGACCTTCACACGCAGTTTACAGAGATGCGAATCATCGTGAACGATCTTACCGAAAAGAGCTCGAAATTGAATCAAATCGAGAACCTTCAGAACATTGTCGTCAACATCAGAGATCAAGTTGGAGTGCTGGAATCAACGCAGGAATCGACGCTGGCCTCTTTCGGTGCCAAGTTGCAAGAACTCAACGAAAGCTACAAGCAGTTGAACGTGGAAGTGAAAATCAAACCGTCATTTTCTACCGTAACGGATACCATAATCGAGCATTTGGTGCCCGTACAAAACACACTGGGTCAGCTTCACAGCAACCTCGTTAGCGTCGATACTAAATTCGCTAAACTGCATTCTCTGCAAGCCATCGAAATCAACAGCGTTCCCAATCAACAGAGAATCTCCACCTTCGTCGAAGGTAACAAACTGTACATGCTGCATCCTTATCATCCATACTACAAGTTTCTCCTCGATGGCACGATTCAGATAAACGAATTTTCGTACTGGTCTCACGGCAGAAAAGCTAGCGTTCCCACCATGACTTTGATATCGAATCGTGGTGTCCAGAAAGCAGGAAACATTCCTCTGGCGCGTTGGAACGAAACGCGCAACATATATGAAATACACGAAGACGAAGATCTCACCGTTTTCGACGTGAGTGCCGGCGATAAGCTGATCGTTCAAAACACGAGCGAAGTGCCACCCTCTTTGAATCCCATCACGCTTGTGCTTCTCTTGAAACGTAATCTCTAAGAAAAAATGTCAAGGCAAGCCATCGTCCAAGAATTGCATAAACCTGCACGCCGTAACTACGAACGTTTGGCTGTAACCAAGGGAATCGACGACCTCTGGGAAAGCGACCTCGTCGAAATGAGTAGCGGCAAGTTAAAAAACGTACATAAATTGAACAAGGGCAACAAGTACCTCCTCACCGTCATAGACACATTTTCGAAATTCGCATGGGCTCTACCTTTGAAGGCGAAAACAGGAACGTGCGTCACGGAAGCATTCAAGACAATTTTTCGCGAAAGCGGCGGCAGACAACCTCGGTTTCTGCACACGGACAAAGGGAAGGAATTTTACAACGCCGTATTCCAAAAGTTTATTCGGAAACACAACGTTCAACATTACTCGACCTTCAGTGACGTCAAGGCCAGAATTGTGGAAAGATTCAATCGCACTCTGAAATCGCGCATGTGGTCACGCTTCACGCTTCAGGGAAGCTACAAGTGGGTCACTATTCTTCCGGAACTCGTTAAAGACTATAATCACACACGGCACGGAACGATAGGCATGAAGCCAGCTGACGTTACCAAGTCTGACGAGCAACGTTTAATTTCTAGCGTTTACTGTCTAAAGTACACGCCCACGACAAAAAAAGCTAAATACAAAATTGGAGAACAGGTGAGGGTTAGTAAATTGAAGCGAACGTTCGACAGGGGTTTCACACGAAACTGGAGCACTGAACTTTTTACCGTGGTTCGAGTTCTACCCGGGAACCGTCACACGTATATAATAAAGGACAGTGGCGGTGAAATTTTATTGGGGCGCTTTTACGAGGAGGAACTCTCTAAAACTAAATACCCCGACACGTACCTTATCGAAAAAGTTTTGCGCAAGAGAGGCAACAAACTTTCGGTGAAATGGCTGGGACTTCCGGAAAAGAGTTGGATCGACGCGAACGAAGTGATTCTATGAGTACGTGGAACGTGGTGAAACGTTTTCCTGATTCGGAAAGTCAAACGAAGAAAAAGAACGGCGAGTTGCTCCCCGACAACATCCGCTGTCTGATCGTAGGTCCTTCGGGGTGTGGGAAAACGACACTGCTCGTGGACAATTTTCTCCTCGCACCAAATTGGCTAGATTGGAAGAACAGGCACCTGTACGTGTTCTCGAAAAGTTTGGAGCAATCCAAATACCAGCAACTGATGAAACTGTACGATGGTCTGGACATTGCAACGTTCGCCTCGGAAATAAAACCACTCGACGATTGTCGTGAAAATTCGGTCGTTGTGTTCGACGATGTCATCCTGGAAAATCAAAATGAAATTCGCAACTTTTTCACGCAAGGTCGTCACAAAGGAATGGATTGCTTTTACCTAGCTCAAACATTTTCCAAAATTCCAAAACAGTTAGTACGCGACAACGCTAATTTCATATGTTTGTTTTGTCAAGATCACACCAACCTCAAGCACGCGTACGATGACTACGTAGGCGGAGACATGAACTACAATCAATTTTTGGAATGCTGCTGCTCTACTTGCTGGAACGGTGACGATTTCGGATTCGCGACGATCGACATGACGAGGAAACCCAACGACGGAAAATACAGAAACAAAATTAACGACTTTCTAAACGTTGCAACGTTGTGAGAAACGACGTGTATAAATAACGTCATGATGAAACGAAAAATTGAAGACGAAAATCTCAAGCTTCGCGATTACCTCGCGAAACGCTTCAAAGGTTGGAAATCCGAGAATCGCGGATTCTACGAAGAGAAGAAACGTCAGGATCAACCTGTGATCGATGCCATCAGCGGTCTAGGTAAAGAAATTAAAAGTGTCACGGAACAAAATAAAAATTTGATTAATGAACTCGTACCGCTCGCAGCTAAAAGTTACGCCGTACCCACGCCCATTTCAAGCATTCCTTCGACGACGTTCGAACTGAAGGATGCACCGGCGCAACGTCGAGCCATAGGCAGCACGTCGTCGTCTTCGGATAAAATCGAGTTGGGACCTTTGGCACGAGACTACCTGAGTACAGGGAAATTCGACAAGGATGAAGTGTTCGGATTGTATCCCAGCATGGAAACCAGCGAAGGCGGCGGTGTGGTGTGGAAGATTGGGAAATCGAAGGTGACCTTCGAAGGCAACGACATTAAAGTCAATTTAGGCGACAAGGATAGTTGGAACAGGTATCCGGGTACGGTGGGACTGTGGGAACTCGTTGCCAAAAAGCAGCCGAAAGATTACACCGACGAAGATTACCAAAGTTACAAGGAAATTCTGATCATGACGGATGCCTTGTACCAGAACAACGACGCCTCGCAGAATAGGGTGAAATCGAGCAGCGGCGAGAAGTACAGGAATCTCATCAAACCGATTTGGAACCAGGTCAAAACAGGCAGCGGCGTCAAACGCTACAACACGTTACCCAAAGAATTCGTTTGGGTGGACGACGTGAGGAAACTCGTGGACCGATTGTTGGTGATAGCCGGCGAAGAGAATGCAGGCAACCGTAATTTCTACAACGAGAAGGTTGGCATCGTGGACATGATCAGCACGAAACTTTCCAACTTCATCGTTAACGACGACAAGGGCATAGGTTACCTAATCAAAATCATCAACACGCTGCCTCCGAAATTTTGGAACGTGGCCGAAGGAAAGGGACTTGTGAACGACATCATCAACAAGTTACCTTTCGAGATGCATCTACCTGGCTACCAGTACTGCGGACCGGGAACCAAACTCGAGAAAAGATTGGAGAGAGGAGACAAGGGTGTGAATCCGTTGGACGCCGCACGCAAAGATCACGACATCGCTTACAACACCACGCAGACGGATCTGGACGCACGTCACAAAGCAGACAAAAAATTGGAACATGTAGCTTTCGAAGGGTTCGTGAGCAGAGACGCATCGCTGGGTGAACGGGTCGCCGCACTGGGTACCACCATCGCCATGAACACGAAACAAAAATTGGGGTGGGGTATATAAATAACATACAGTAAAAAAAACAACATGGCTTGCATAACTGATTTGCCGCACGAACTACTATCTAAAATATTCAAAAAGGTAGTTAACGGAGATGTTAATAAACTTGTGATCATAGATAAAACGACGCCGGCATTTCACATGGGATGCGAAATAGTTCTCAAGGACCATCTTCGGGAGATCAGCGGCCTGAGGTGCGGTGATCTCAACATTCTGCTTTTGGCCGCAGGGGAAAAATTAAACGATAGGTTAGATGAATTGCACGAGGCAAGGCAGGGAAGAAGACGGTACACAGTAGATTGGTGTAAGTCTAAGCAGGAGACGGAAGATATCATTACGCTCATCATTGCGTTTTCGGAAGCACGGACTTTCTTCCTCTAACACACACAAAAATCTTCGATACAAAAATCTCATGAAAAAGTATATATAAATAACACACATCGTGAAAAAAAATAAATTTCTCTCTAACACTCTGAAATTTTTCTTTGATATGACGACTGAAAAAATGAGTGATCTCCAAGCATTAAAACAAATGCTAAATTTGTCAGTCGAGTATGTAAAAATTCAGGAATTGGAAGTCGACAAACCTTACACGATAACTTCCGGTTCAATCGTTTCTACCCAGTATGGTCCCAAGATATGCCTGTTGCTCAACGCACAATACAGTCTATTTTTACCAGATCGATACGCTAACATGTTATCCGACGAGAAGCTATCTATTTTAATCGAGAACAAAACTCGAATCGTGTACAAGGGGACAAAGGAACTTCTTGGCAAGAAAACGAAGCACGTAATAGAATTTGTGTAACGACTGCGAGGCCTTGAAAATATATAAATAACATACCGTAAAAAAACTACACAAGAAAAAATCTCAGAATATATATATAAATAACATACCGTGAAAATAACACATAGAGCATCAACATGAAGCCCAAGGGTGTCGTGTACCAGATACCATATTCGAATCTAAAAAATCTAGGTACCCTCGATGGGTTACTCACCAAGAAACAACGCGAGAAGAAACGTTCTTGCTTGTCGAAAGGGCACTGAATGAAATTACTGCTCAGCACACCTCAATTGAAAAGATTGCAGCGTTCGCGGAAACAGCAAAAGATCGGAGGTTTCATATTCAGCATCCCCGCCATCCTGGCAGCATTGGGGGCCGTTGGAAGTTTGGCCGGCGGAAGTGCCGCCATCGCGAAAACCGTCATCGACTCGAAGAAGAACAAGGCCGAGTTGGAAGAACAGAAACGTCACAACCTGGCCATGGAGAAGAAAAAGGGGGAGGGCGTGATGAAAAAGTTTAAAAAAAAGAAACAGAAGCACTCACCAACCGAGACATTGAATCTCTGATCGAACCAAATCAAACACTTCAGAGGAGTTTTCATGTCCGACTCGTTACCTTCAAGCGTTAAAAGAAGAGAATGCGGAGTAGTCAACTTGGACGGTCAAGAAAATCCAGGCACGCATTGGATATGTTACCACAAAAACGACAATGATAAAGCATTCGTTTTCGATTCTTTCGGAGGTGTTCCACCTACAAATTTAATTCATTATCTGAAAACAAACAAAACCTCTATATACTACAACGACGAACGCATTCAAAATTTCGGAGACGTGAACTGCGGTCATCTCTCCCTCTCCGTGCTCGCGTTTCTCTCTAAAATAAATAACCCTACGATCGAGGATTTCCAGAAAGCATTGTGGAACCTCAAACAGCATCACTAGGATGGGCGTGTTCCATCTCACGAGCGAATCTTCAATCTTGAAACTCACGCTGCACGACGACATCGTCTATCCTAAATCCATGGCTCTGCGTGCATTCTACAGCATGTACCTCATACCTAACGTCACGCAGCACAACAACAAAATTAGCGTCGGAAGCGAACATATCGTCGTCACGCCAGGACAATACAATCTTTCCACTTTGCAAGCTCAGTTACCCAAAGGCACGTACCTTTCTCAAAATTCGGTCACGCACAGAGTGGAAATCCTATCCGCGACGGAGACCGTGGACCTGGGCACCATGGGAGAACTTTTAGGTTTCGAGAACAACACAAAACTCGAAGCTGGCATCAAGCACGTAGCAACCAACATTCCTAAATTCTTGGCCATAGAGACTCTGAACGTACACTGTAACGTGGCGGAAGGTATGATCACGAAATCTTCGGACGGATTGTTAGGAAGTCACAAGCAGACGGGAATCATAGCCACTTTCAAACCAAGTTCCGAGTTCATGGAACCGATCATCTACACGCCCTCTTCGCCGATCTATTTTCCAGTATGTCGCAACCGCATAGACGACATAGAGTTGGTGGTGACGAACGAGAAAGGAGACGTGGTGGATTTCGCAGGTGCTACTACGACGGCCATCGTGGAGAACAACGTATAATAAATAACCATACATAGTGAAAATGGAGCAAATCGAAAGTTATGAATTGCAATCTTTCCCTCCCAACCGTCGCACGTTTGCCAATCTGAACGAAGCGAACAGGGAGATCGAATACGACGTGGACGTAGGCGACGGGTTCATTCATCCTCACAGAGCGGACCTCTACTTTCAATTCGACGTAGTGAAGAAAGAAAGCGGAGACGCGTTTCCCGCAGCAGCAAACTTGATACTCGTGGACAACTTCGTGCCTCACCTGTTCTCGCAGGTGGAGGTGAGGAAACACAACACCGTCATCGACAGAATAGATTATCCAGGCATCACGTCGACGGCAGTGGGAACTTTGAAATTATCCAAAACAGACGCAGCGTACTACCAGGCCGGGGGATTCGAAGCGGGGACCAAAATATCGACGAGAAGTCACACGGTGCTCTTTCCCATGCGTCTGCTGCCGGGTTTCTTCTCGGACTACAAGGAGATCATGCGGAAGGGAGGACTGAGGGTCACGTTTCGAAGAGCGGCCAACGACAACGACGCACTAATGCGATACGCTACTTTGGGTCCGGACGGCACCACACCGATAGCCAACACTTTACCCGAAGCAGCGAAATGCGTCATCCGGAGCATGGAATTGAGAATGCCGGTGGTGGAATACGAAACGAATTACGCCCTCAAGTACAAAGCGGAGATCTTGAAAAGTCCGCAGGTGCCGATTCACTTTCACGGTTACCAGTGCGTACAGAAGGTGGCGTCCGGAAGTCACATGGAATTCGACGTGACGACGCAGTTCAACAACATACAGTTCGATATGCCAGATTTCGTCGTAGTGCTTTTTCAGACCGGGAGGGACAAGAATCAGGAAAAAGATTCCAGCAAATTCGACGACTGCAAGATCAAGAACGTTTATCTGAAGAACGGCAGGAACGAAGTGTTCCCGCGCGAGAATTACAACCTCGACATGACCAAAGACGATTATCTCAAACTTTACGAAGCGTTTTCGGCTTACAAACGCGTGACCGAGGGAAGTGTGGACATGTACTACACGCCCAGCGAATTCAAAGCCCGGAGACCCATGACCGTCATCAATACCACAAAAAGAAAGCAGGTGGTGGTCAACGATCGAACCAACATCAAGATCGTCTGCGAGTTCCACGATGCCTTGCCCGAGGACACCCTGTGTAGCGTCATCCTGATTGCAGAGAAGTCCTTCGCCTACGACCTGAAGAACGAGAGGGTCACAGAGCAGTTTTAACAAGTTTTTAACATCTTTTCTTGCACAATAAGAAATTTTTTGTACTAGCACAATCAGTTACAATGGTACAATACGAATTTCACTAGTTCAGATCAGTTACAAATGTCAATTTCATTAGTTATCAGTTACAATATATTTTTTTGCACTATAGCACGAGACAATCAGAAAATTTGCACAAAAATTTGTTGTTGTTTTTACACAAGAAAATTAACAATAAAATTTCTTTTTTTATCGTTTCAGATGCTGTCGAAACATCAAAAACACATACACACACACTAGAAAAAAGCATGCAACTTTATTTGTAACACATACACATACATTCTCCATCTTCATCAAGAAAATATTAATAATAAACATAATTATTTTTATCTATATCTCACAATAAAACTCTATATCCAAAAATATCACAACATCAAAATAACACTAGAGTCGTTAGTACACGTTGCATGCATTACGGAGGTCCTCTGTAGGGTTTCATGGAAGTTTGGGGGAAAAAAAAAACACGTGAAACTCTACAGAGGTGCGGTAATCTATAACCGCAGCCGTTAGAGAACCTTTTTTTACTTTTTGGTTGGGCACCACGCACCCTGGCGAGGTTATAGGGGCCAGGTATCCTAAAAAACAACAATTATTATTTTGTTTGTTTGTTTGTGTTACAATACGGAAATAATAAAAGGCATACGCGCACGCGCGCGCGTGTGTATATGCCACATCGTTCCCCCAAAAGAGAGGTTTACGAAGGTCACGATATATAAATATATGTTCCCGTTGATTCCAGCACTCCAACTTCATCTCTAATGTTGACGACAATATTCTGAAGGTGGAGAGAATAAGAGGATGAGAGGATGAGAAAATGAGAGGATGAGAAGATGAGAGGATGAGAGGATGAGAGGATGAGAGGATGAGAGGATGAGAGCTCATCTTTCACTCATCACTGCTTTTCTGCGCCCGCGAAACATCGTCAGCGCAATAAATGAGTCGCCGAACATGGAGAGAAAATGAGTGTATGTGTGTATGTGTGTCTGTGTGTGTGTGTGTGTGTGTGTGTGTGTGTGTGTGTGTGTGTGTGTGTGTGGCACATCGTTCTCGAGAGAGAGGTTTACAAAGGTCACGATCTACAAACATTTGGTCCTTGAAGAATGAGAGGATGAGAGGATGAGAGCTCATCTTTCACTCTTCACTGCTTTTCTGCGCCCTGAAACATCGCCAGCGCAATAAATGAGGCGCGGAATGTGGAGAGAAAGTGAGTGTATGTGTGTGTGTGTGTGTGTGTGTGGCACATCGTTCTCGAGAGAGAGGTTTACAAAGGTCACGATCTACAAACATTTTGGAGGATGAGAAGATGAGAAGATGAGAAGATGAGAAGATGAGAAGATGAGAGGATGAGAGGATGAGAGGATGAGAGCTCATCTTTCACTCATCACTGCTTTTCTGCACCCGTGAAACATCGTCAGCGCAATAAATGAGGCGCAGAACAGGGAGAGAAAGTGAGTTTTTCAACTTTTGGCGGTCGTTTGGTCAAGAAATCAGAATTGCGGTCAAAGGTACATATTGACACTACTCAGCAGTTAAATGTTAGTGAGTCAATTGAGGTTGAATTAGCGGTGCGTGTGAGTTGTTACGCTGTGTGCTCTCCTCCAGTTCTTTCGTGCGTCTTCTCGCAATTTACGTAGGAAGGATAGCTGTTGTCTTTTGCAGGAGTGGGTGGGATTGTAGACTAGTACTGGCATTTCTCCATCAATCTGTAATCTATATTCGTATGGAGTAAGCCGGAATTTTTCTTTTAAAGCTTTTGAACCGAAGAACTTCAGTTGGGGGAGGGGATAGTCGGCTAATAAAAATTTTAAAGAAAAAAAATATTTTTTTTAACTTTTTTGTAGGCGGGTTGTAATTCTGTAACTCGTCAAGGCATACACATGCAGAATCAACCCTCCAAGCTATGAACGAAGATCCTATTGACACTACGAGAATTGATCGCCAAATTTCTCCTACCCTTCATTTTTTGTCACGCTTTCACTGTCCTACATGGTCAAAAATAATAATCAAGAGTCAATATACGATATGATTTCACTACTATTCTTCTTGTATTCGGTCATCTTTCAATGGGTCTTGTCAGAAGCGGTGATTGGGTGCAAACACAGGGGGGTGGACCAATGAGAGTTTACTTTCTCTTGCTATTCAAGGCTTGAGAGCCATAGTGCGGGGCCAAAAATGGCAACTGCTCCCACACACCCCTAATCGCCGCCACGTCGTGTATGCAATCCGAGAATTTCATGGTATAAAAAAAATACTTTTGTTTAAGCCTACTGGATTCGAAACACACTCAAACACTTAACTACCATAAAGAGACAGCCGAAAATTTTATGAATGTCGAGAAGAGACAAGAAGATCTTGCATATGTAGACATTAGGCGAAAATTGCAGGTTCTACCAGTACCAACTGAGCCACATAGCCATCCTTGACTTCGACAGATTTTTCGTTAAAATGTTTACATAGAACATATCCTGGGTATGTCAAATCGTAAGATGTTGCCTGTATAGTGAACAAGCCCAGAAAATAAAGGAGAAAGAAGAAAACTGAGGAGCATTCCCACCGGTTGAGGAAAAATTTTTCTTCTGTGGTCAACAAAAGCTACCACTTCGAGGTGACAATGACAGGGGCCTAATAAGAGAGATTTCACACCGTGTCGTCTGAGGATTTCACAAGTCGAACGTAGGTTTGTACGGCCTTTTGTGTCGCTCTGGTGTGAAATGTTGCTGTTGATTGGCTCATTCCAAACGACATGTATCGCGTGTCCCTTCGGTCTGAAACCTTCCTAAGTCTTGAAGATCCAAGTCACAAAGATGGAAAATTAAGGCTTTATTAAGGTTAGGTGTGAAGGCAAGCAGGCGACAGCACCCTAAAGGATCATATCCAAACCTGCAGGAAGAACGCATCTTACTTCATTCTCCAATACGGAATGATAAAACTTCTGGTGAGTTGATTTTAAAAAATGTGTCCGAGATAAAGAGTGGCGTGCCCAGGATTTTCGAAAGGGAGAGAAGTTACGCATACAATTTTTGGTGGTCAGTCCTCATTTTGCCATTTTTCTGATCTTTGACGATCTTCTTTCTTTTTCTCTTATTTTTTTAAGGAATACTGGGTCAAATGGCGTTATGACCTCACCAACCCTCCTTTGGACACTTCACTGGTGATAAATGAGTAAGCATTTGATCATATTGGGAGACGATACATTAGATGTGTTGGCAACGGAAGGGTTTTCGCTATGCATTAATTGTTTCGCGATGCAGCTGTATTCGAGAAGACTTCCTTTGTTTCGTGCCGATATATGACAAGACAGCAGAAGCTGTGACAGACATTTTTGAACACTTGCGAGTGCTAAGGCCTGAATATGAACAATTTGGTGGGTTTCGGCTTTTATAAGAGCTGCAAACATGGGAGGACAAGACACGTTAGTGGTGTTCAGGCTCAAATCAGAGAGAAATATTCGAGAGCCATCTGCGTCCATTTCGCAGCCCACAGTTTGAATCTCGCGTTGTCGAGTGGATTGTCCATCCCGTGCATGTGTAACAGCTTCGTAAATACACTCAAAGACACCATATATGTTTTGATGCCTGATGAGAAGAAATGGACAAACACACATACTGAGATGGTTCCGGCACACTATGTTAATACATGGAAACAGAGGAGTCGAGTGGTAAAAAAGTTCCGATTTCACGTTCTGATTAAAATGACAGCCTTAAACAGTGGCGACAATTTAAGGGATAGTTGCTCCCCATTTTGTTTGCCTCAACACTATGGCCTCTTAATGCTAAGCCTTGTCTTCCAAGAGAAAGTAAACTTTCCTTGCATCGCCCTCCACCCCCCCCCCTCAGTTTGGGAACCCAATTGCCACCACTGGCCTTAAACATATAATTGTGAGGTTCTATCTATACCCCTTACAAATGGTGTTCAGCTCCCCCCCGAAAGGAATTCCTGGATACGTGCCTGCTACCATTTAACCCTGGGTCAGTCTCGTGAAAAGAAAATACATCATTAGTCTGGTGGGCACCCCAATACTTATTTTTATTTTGGGTAGTTTATTTTTGATTACAAATACCTTACATTTGCCGAAAAAGTTTTTCTATTGTTACAAATAATTTCTGAAAGCAAAAATTAAAAAAGAAAAGAAAAAAGTTCGGTGACATTCAGTCAGGTTCACCGTTGTTTGCTTGTCCGTAACATTCTTTACAAAGAGAGAGCGCGTGTTCCAAACATAGAAATTTTGCACACTTTGCACAAGTGAACCTAGTCTTTCGAACTTTTGAACGTGGACAGATTACACATCGTCCTTGAGAACACTTTGGACCTGGAGCTGGAACGTCCTCTTCTGTATCATGTCTTCTTTTCAGCTTCAGTTGTAGTTCCCTCGGAAGATTGCTGCTGGAAGCAGCCCGAAGGTTGCGGTGTTCTTCGATCAATTCAAACGCCAACCTTTTTAGAAACTTACGTCTTTGTATTTGCTGGTTGGTGTTACTCACAAATATAACCTGAGAATTGATGCCACTGATATTCAGTACAGCAAAATATACCGTCAAAGGCCAACGTCTAGAGTTTCTAGAAACGTCGTACGTGGCACACATTTGATCCACTGTGTCAACACCACCCTTACACAAATTGTACGTGGTGATCATTTCTGGTTTTTGAAGATCGCCTGTTATTTCATCAATCCTGTCGTCATAATGCATAGTAGAAACGACAAGCACAATCTTATTTTTTTTGGGATAGTAGGAAACTAACGTTATATCTTTGGTGAAAGCAAAGATACTACTGTTCACTGTTCTTTTTGTGCCTTCAGTTAGCTCAGGTGGTATCTCTCTCTTGTTTTTCCTGATTGTACCAAGTAAGGTTAGGTTATGATCTTTCAATAGTTTATTGGCCAGTGGTATGCTGGTGAACCAATTATCTACTGTCATAGGCGTAGCTAGAACTTTATATTTGGGTGTGCATAAAGAAAAAAAATGAGGTCTTGTAACTTTTTAATAGCATATTTTACAACACAATCACTTGGCTCTTTAACTGCACTGATGTTTGTAAAGGCATATAAATTCACTAAATGACAGTGTTGAAAATTTCTGAATATATGTAGTAGAAAAAATCAAATTGCATAGAAATTACACACACACAAAATGTTCATAAATGTTACAAACAAATACATCAAAATACACGTCATCTATAACAAGAGACGTCTCTCAAAAGATACAATGTTCTTAAACTCATCAATAACTTCATTTGCATCAATAGACTAAGCTTTTTCCTGTTCCACAAATAGCAAGAGCAGGGTTTCCAATCTATCCTGCTTCTGACTTGCTCTTAATTTAGTTTTAACTTGGGTAAGCTTGGAGAAAGCTCTCTCACACGTGCAGCTTGTGACAGGTATAGAAGAAAGGCGCTGTAGTACAGAGTAGTATGCAGTAAATATCTTCCTTCTCCAATGACATCAAAAAATCGAAAATCTATAGACACTCGTTTCATCAGCGATAATGCACACGTTTGTACCAAGTAATGACATTTTCAGCTTCTTACAAGCTGCCGCTTATTTTCTCTCTTTTTGAAATATCTGTCTTTAATTCTCTTTGATAAAGCAGCCCATTAGGGTGTGCCTAGGCACACCCGGCACACCCCGTAGCTATGCCTATGTCTACTGTGACGTTTCTTCCAGAACCTGTTATTGGTAACATCATTCGCTCTACGACAGATCCCGGAGAATTGCTGATCTTGAACGGTCCATCAGGTTGTTTACCAGCATATATTTCCAGGTTTTGCGAATAGAAGACTCTTGAATCTACAAGAGCAAAAATTTTAATGCCATACTTGCCTGGCTTGTTGGGTAAGTATTGCCGAAAGGGACACCTACCTCTGAACTTTTCGAGTTTCTCGTCTATTGTTACATTTGCTCCAACAGAGTAATGTACTTTACACTGCTCAACGAAAGTTTCAAAAAAATCTCTTATCGGTGCAAGTTTATCAAATTGAGATCGCTCAGCTCTCGTAGATTTGTCGTCGAAAATATATCCATACCAGTACCATCTCTCGCCCACAAATCATCTAAATTTACTCTGGTTGCTTTGTAAACACCTGCCATGTACAAAAGTCAAATTACAGCTTTTATTTCTACTAATGACGTATTTTTTACTTTATGTTTCTCATGTTTACCATACTTTTGGGACGCATTGTCTATGAATTTGTTTGTGTTACTTACGATGTTCTGCAGTGTGTCGTCACTAAGAAATAACTGAAAGCATTCTGAAGGACTTTTGCAGTTCTTAGCCACACCTCGTACACGTGGGAGACGTGTTCTGATAATATTACTCGCTCTTGTTCTTGTATTCGTACGTGGTGCTGACTTGCTCCACTTTGTGGTACCGTCCTTACCTACGTAAAAATTCTCATTTACATTATCGGTATTGTCTAAATCCGCATCATCTTCAGAATCTGTGTTATGTTCATTTTCACTAGCATGGTCCGACCAACAATCACTACCCTCACCTCCCTCCACATCCTATTCCACTTCTTCGCATTCTTGTAACAATCGCCTAATACGTTCCACTTCAGAACCCATTGTTTGCAGAATACACAGACACTAAAAAAAACAATAACAAATAAACTATTGGCTCTTTTTTGTATTTAGTCCGTACATAAAAACAGAACCGTGACTAGTCTGGCGGGTATGTCAAACCCCAAAGCCAACAAATACGTGACAACTTAACAGCCCCAGCACCTACAATTGCAAATACACTACAAACATCCACGATAAATACTTGCCAGGTACACGAATGGATAAAGTTCAGTGTTGCCAAATCGTTGCGAAATAAACTAATATAGTACGACTGGGGTTTGTCACACCCCAACAGACTAACGCAGGGTTAATAAATAATAAATGACCAAATAATAAATTGTTCCACAGTTTTCAAAATTAATGCGCGAGCACGCAACCTCTGTGAGCAAAATTCCCTCTAATTTTCAATGCTTTGTGCTTGGACGAGTTATGCAAAATTTAATAACAAAATAGAATAACTATGTTGAAATAAAGAAAAGGAGTTGAGCTGGATATTTTCTCATTTGATGAAATAGGTGGAAAAGTCAGTCTCTACAAGGATATAATAATAATACTAATGGAATAAAATTGTTTTATCTTATTAGTTTATAATAGTATTGTATAACAATAATCATAACCACGACAATAATAATTATTGTTGTTATTATTTGTACTATTATAGTTTTATCAATCGCCAGATCCGTCCTACAAAATTTTCTGGCGATGTCCATGATTGGCTCCATTTTAAAACATAGGAACATCCACCTCCCCCAGCTAGCCGCAAGGCCAAAGAAACATCGAGCACTGGAATTTTCCAATCGGAGGAGTGTAAGTTCGTTTTTAATGGGGGGAGGGATCTCAAGGGTAAAGTTAGAGACAAAATTTCCATAAATTGGGCCTTTGTGAAAAATTTGGAGGAGTATTGAGGCAATTTGGGAGGGGGGCTAGGAGCGTTGGAGGGGTGTGATTATAAATCTATGAAGCTGGAGGTGCTGGATTCGAATCCTGAGTGGAATTTATAGAAGGGGTCTATTTTGTGTAAATCCACAAATCTTATATTTTTAATCTTTTGTTTGTTATAATGCGATCCGCGAGACAAAAGACTGACGATAGATTCGGGAGTTGAATGGCTTCGTCTACGCGGCTGGTCCAGGGATACGTGCCTCCAGGTTACGTTGCCGAATAATAGGATAGGTGAACCTAACCTACTCACCCACTTTGGGCTTGATTGAACCTACGAAACTACCCGGCTATGCAACCTGGACACACCTATCCCCGTGCAGCTCTACGCTGTCCTCCAGTGACCATTAACATGGAGGATGTCCCCAGTAGACCAGCATCCGTTCCGAGGAGTGATTGCTGGTTTATAATAGGGACTTTCAGCCTATTTATTCCGGAGCGAGAAGCACGCTTCCCGGGCTTACCCGCCCAAATATGAATTAATAGATCAAGATGCTGGAAAGACACATTTAATATTCTGGGAATTATCACATTTAACTATATACAAGCACTGCACAAACTTATAGCTTTGTTTTTACACATAGAACCAACAAATGGGTAACAAAAGCATTGTACTTACATCTTCTGCTTCCACCTCATCACACATGGGCCTTGCGACAACACTTATCACTCCAACTATAAATGATTTCTGTGAGTTTGCACTAAAAATATAACGGTATCTTAAGGCATATGGGTATTGGCTTGCAAATGAACTGTTTCAGGGAGCTATATCACAAAGGATGGGCCGAATAATCATGGATGTCTTTGGATACAAAGCGTCATGGTTTCCTGAAGGCTCATTGTCCTCACCATGTGGTTTTGAAAATTTCCGAATTTTCATGGATATTGGTTCCATGCACTTTAAGGCACTTTAAGTGCTGTAATTCGTCCATATTATACACTACAGGACTATTTCCAAGCACTTAGTAGATATTTCACATGTTGGAACACAATGGCGACTCCATTGTCCTCTCTCCACTGGCCTACTCTGGCCCAAAACTTGGAGCGATGTGAACTGTACCAAGTATCAACACGAAGTGAAATCAAGATGGCTTCCTCTCATGTTAAAAGCTATCTCAGTTGTATTGTCTGGTAGCCACGCCCATGAGGCCATCTGATTGGTCCACAGCACCTTGGGTTACTTGCCTTTATCTAGTACCTAAAGAAATCCACTAGATGGCAGTCTAGTCGGGGCTAGTTCCACTGACACTCACCAGATGGCTCTGGTGCTGTGAGACCGATTGTCTTTTGTCAAAAACATCGATTTTTTGATGTTTTTGTGGTTCATTTGTACTAATAATTGTGACTTGGAGTTATTTTCAGGGAAAGCAAGTTAATTTGTGCTTGCACAAATGTTATCCTGAAAATATCTGTATTAATAAAAAATTTGCATGAAAGCAACATGTGCTCTCTGAATTCTGCTTATCCACAAAAGGTTGTCTTTTTGATAACCAATGAATTTTGGTCTGGGGCTTATTATTTACTTAATATTTTGATGTTTTATCATACTTTTACTAATTAGGCCTAATTTCTGTTAATCTTAACATATCTGGGAATGTCTATTCCTATTAATTTTACCTGGATTGAATTGGCCTTGTACTTTGGTTGGAGTGGAGTGCTGCCTGTATGTATTGGGGATGTATACCCAACCTTTGGTTGGTTATAATAAACCTACGGTAATTTACTCAACTAACCAAAAAATATATATTATTTCTATTTATTCTAGTTTTTGGACTTTGAACCACTGATATTTTTTAAAAGAGATTTACCTACGTTTCGGAGGCTGAATCTGCCTCCGTCTTCAGGGTAGCGTGTAGTCTGTTAGATCATATAAATGGTTGCCTTGGAGGATTATTCTGGTGGCCACCGCGTCTGTCGGTCACAAGGACCTCTATATACATAAAGTTGCCAGGTAGGATTATCAGTGGCCCAGGCTCCACTTCGTCAGATGACCACGTCAAGATCACGATCAAGGCTTCGTGTGGCACCGTTAGTTTTCCATCTTGATACCCGGGGACTGGTTTTGTACAATTTGCTCACTATTTTTTAGTGTTTATGTTGTGTTCTGTGGGTAAATGTATGACATGAAATGTATGACATGTGGATGCGTTGGTGTAGTGCTGCCGTCTATTGTTTTTTGAAAACGTTTCTGACTAATGGGGTCCATATTGGTCTGATCTCTAGGCTAGGTTGGCTGATCGGTTCTGTTCTTGTTGTCATATGCGACGCTTCCTTGAATTTTCTGCTGTAGCCATTTTCTTCCCTGTTTATTATCTGTGTTTTATCCCATTGTATTCTGTGGCTGTTTTCCCAGGCGTGGGTCGCTAGTTTGGATCTTTCAAAGTATCCCAGCGTGAGGTTTGTTTTGTGTTCTCCCACTCTCGCTTCAAGTGTTCTGCATGTTTCCCCAATGTATTCCCTCCCGCATTTACATGGGATGCTGTAGATTACGTTTCTTGTTTTTATATCGGGTGTGTGGGGTTTAGTGTGGACCAGGTTGGATCGAAGTGTGTTCCTGGAGTGGAATGTAGTTCTGATGTTATATTTCTTGGTTATTTTTTGTATTCTTTCGGATATTCCTTTTATGTATGGTGTGTGGATCGTGGCCAGTGGTGTTTCTTTTGGAAGTGGGCCTGATTTTTCTTCTGTCCATATTATGGGGTTTATTATTTTGTGTGGGTAGTTATTAGTTTTGAGATCTTCGTAGAGTGATTTCTTTTCATTGGTAAGGTCCTGTTCGGTTTTACATATGGTTTTTGCTCAGTGCACGAGTGTTTTAACTATGCCGGTTTTTATGGACGTGGTCATCTGACGAAGTGGAGCCTGGGCCACTGATAATTCCATCCTATGTGGCAACTTTATGTATATAGAGGTCCTTGTGACCGACATACGCGGTGGAGCCTAGGCCACCAAGAATAATCCTCCAAGGCAACCATTTATATGATCTAACAGACTACACGCTACCCTGAAGACGGAGGCAGATTCAGCCTCCGAAACGTAGGTAAATCTCTTTTAAAAATAACAGCGGTTAAAAGTCCAAAAACACCACTGATTAGCTACAAAGAAGAATTTCTATTTATGTTATATTTCAATTTTGGTTATTTTTGAAGTGCATTTCAACCTCTGAATTCAGTGGCGATCACTCCTTAAATTTATGGTAACCGTGCGCTAGCCCTGTCTAAGATGTGGGTGGTCAACGGTATTGCACATTTTTGTCAGCATTGTGAGCGTGAAAGTATGCGTACATGCTTGAAACATGAAGGGATAGGTGCGTGTTTTGTAGCCCCCGCTAGCGCTCTTTCGAGGAAGTGGTCAACACCGATCAGACTAAGAGTTCCTATTAAAATTACTAGTTAGCAGGGCTAGATCCGAATTCATCCTTTCGTTTGTTTTAATTTTTCTTCATATTGTTTCGAACTGCCACAGACTGTAAAGAAGCCTTGACTGTCGTTCATCAACTGATGTTGGTGACAGGGGAAATAATAATGGGGCTGTCCACTGTCAAACTTTCCGGTGTCGGCGCCACCCTAGGTGTCCCCCCATAGAATTTCGTTCGTCATTTGGTTACCCTAAGATTTACATTGGAGCGTGATTTGATGGCTATTCAAACGTTACTTTCAACGAAGGTAAGAATTTCTCGTGTAAATCGGTAATAGAAATGTGTTTAGTAAACCTTTCAGATTATATAGCGAGTCAAACGTTTCCGAAAATTACATTTCTCCTGAACCTAAGAATTAATACATTAAAGCGCAAAGGCAGGGTAGTCCGAACGAGCTAATCATCGTATGTTTATGGCACAACGAGCACTAAACTCGATGTTATTTGGGTTGTTCCTAGCTGCCATGGTGCAATTCAAAGCAAGCGTGTTTAGGGCCAAATGTCTTTCAAAGTTTCAAGTGTCCAAAACACTTTTTTAACATGTTTTAGGATTGTATACAGTTCCACATCTACCCACGTCTTTTACGGGCAGTGAATGTGACTTTATGTTGACAGAGATTTGCTTGTTAGCTCTCCATTAAACGTACGATGATCTTTGATGCACATAATTACGATTGACCTTTATGTCTAGATAACGTTCAGCTATTACGTTGAGGATAAATCATTACATATTTGGATATGATGTCATCAATTTTCATGCATGAGTAGACCTGTGACCTCGGTAAACGTCCTTTTAAATCACGATAATCTTGGATATTTACTATGTGCATGTAATTCCACATCGAATATTATACAAATTTGTTCATTTAACCAAATAATCCAAGTTTTGAAAATTTAAACGTGCAAATAAGTAAAACGTAACATCTGAAAGGACGTTCTTTATTCTGGATTTTGTGCATGTCTTAAAATGCAACTCAAATTATTACAATAAGCTTTAATTTCATCATGTAATTGTTTACGAAAATATACACATTTGCGAAAATATTGGTGATGTATAAGTCTTGAAAGTGGCGGGGAAACTATTGATATACTACTTTCAGAATACTGCTTCATTAAAAATTAAAAAAGAGAGATAACTAAAACTCAACATACTAGGCTTTCCTCTAGTGATAAGGAGGTTTTACAGTTGATATTGATTTGTAAGGGATGTTACGCCGGCCTTCGTGGTGGAGTGGTTATCACAGCGCGCTACGACTACAGGGGTCCCGAGTTGGAATCCCGGCCTGGTATGGGCGTTCTTTGTGAGTGTCCCTTCATCAATTTCATCATATCATCACTCGTCCTCATCTTTGCGATTAGCCAAAAGTGGCAAAAATGCGAAGTAAAATAAACCAAGTCAATCAGTCAATGTAGGGAATGTTACAGAAGCGTCAGAAAGGAATGTGTCGGAAGGGAGCTGTCATATTTAATATGCCTTGTCATTCAGAAATACACAGTTATCTGAAAATAAATATATTAAAATAGCATTTATTTTACTATTTTTTGTTTGTTTGCTGAAGGTCTCTTCGAAAGTGTAGTGGTAACGCGTCACCTTGTAATCAGAGGGTCCCGGGATCGATCCCCGGTGAAAGTACTTTGCAAGGTGGTTCGATATTCAGTCTTGAATAGCCTACCTGAGCATAAAGTGGACTTAAAACAAACTCCTTTTCACCATCTGTCGCCGTCACTATACAGAATTTCAAGTATCATAATTTTTCAAATATTGATGTTACAGGTTATCCTCAATTTTTGCACTTCAGCGAACTCATCAGATTAAAGAACATAAAATAGAAGAACATCCCAAGTTTCTCTATCTAGACACAGTACAACAGTAGCACACAATACTTGAATGTTCTTACCTCAAATTCTCACCATCAATTAAGTCAGCAGTGAAGTAGGGTTTTCAGATTGACTCATTATTATCTTGAAGCATTCGGTGATGGAGAAGAAATACTATCCCCGTAGCGATTCTATACCAGTAGTATTTAGAATAGAATAGAATAGAATACTCTATTTATTTTCTACTGAGCGAGGTTCAGCCTAGGGCTGCTCTACCACCTAACTCAGGACTAGGTATTACATAGTAGGATTACATGTGAAAAGCATTAAACAAAATGGTTTAGAATAAATGAGATACATGAAAAAAAACTAAAAAATAGAAGCACACACACATACAAAATCCAAAATCGTGTTGAAAAAAAGGAAAGAAATGTGTACACAATACGCATTTATCGTGATGTCAGGCGGATGTATGTATATTTTGGGGATTTAGCCATATGAGGAGTGACTTAATCGTTGTTTTTTTCCAGTAGGTATGGTATGATCTTTTCTTTGAAGTGTTTGATTGAGGGAGCAGACGCAATATCACCCGGTAAGGCATTCCAGACAGTAACGGACCAGAGAGAGAAAGAGCATGGAAGCTGGCGACAGAGTGGCTGGGATGACGAGTTTACGTCGAACTCTGGTGTAATGTGAATGCACTGAATCTCAAAATACAATTTTTTTGTAGAGATAACCTGGTGTTTTTGACTTAAGGATAGTGAACATTAGGCAGTATTGATGCAGTAGGCGTCGTCGAGACATATTGAGGATATCATGAGCAATAAGTAAGGGCAAGATATGCTCACTTCTTCTGACCGAAAAAGCAAATCGAATGCAAGAATTTTGAATTTTTTGACTTCTATTTGATAGCTTCCTTTGCTCCACCACTGAACATTTCAGTTTCGTAGGCAGGCCATAAATATCTTCTAATACATATAATATCTTCTAAAGTATGTTATGGCTCAGTATTTTTTTTTCTACTGCACAGCGTATATTTACTTATGATTCATATGTGTTAACTCAATTGGCACGTGATGTTCAAAGGGATTTGAAACAAGATTTCCTGGTGTAAAAGTTAGATGCGATTTGTATCTCTGGGGTAGATTAAAAGTGATGTACACAAGTCAAATCCACACACACTGGAAGAACTGAAACGTAACATCCACCAAGAAGAAATTACCAACATTAATCAACGGAGAATGCTGCAGGGAGTTATGGGCAACTTCATCAAGAGGTGTCAAAAGTGTGTGGACAACGAAGGCGGTCAGTTTCAGCACCTTCTTTCATAAATTGGTAAGTAAATAAATCACTCTTTAAATTAGTTACGGAAACTTGTACGTTTGATTCACGGACAGTCTACAGTGTCGACATACGGCTACGAGCGCCTCGCTTGCTGATAGCGCAAACACCGAAGCAACTGTCTACACTTTAATGGATCACTTTGTATATACAGGTTATACTGTACTGTATCACTGAAACCTCTCTCAGACTGCTAGAAGTTACCCTAACATTTATAATACTTTACCGTTAAAATTGAACAGTTTGCAGGTTCATCTGCAAAAATCGGAGCTCAACCGTTGTTTTCGTGAGTGCAGGGACATTCCTATCGTCACCTACTTGTGAGAAGTAAACATGACGTCCGTGAACTTGGAATATTAATCACAGAGACAAGATCATAAATGTTGTATTATATATTATAGTCTATAGGCCTGTAGTACAGAATTTAGACAATAAGAAAAACTCACAAATTTAAATCTGAATATTGCATCTTGCAAAAATATAGATAATGATTATTATAGTTGGGTGCATCATAATTATATTTGTAATACTAAAGCATTAAAATTAAATTAATGACATTGCCGCCACTATGCACTAGCAGTTAATACTTTAAAAAATAAAATAACCCATGGCGCGACAGTCCTTGAAGGGCTTTGGCCTATCTCCCGACTGCCAGTCTCCATCCCACAATCCTACTTTTTATTCTTTTTTTTCTTTAGAGGCGTGGAGATCTTCAACCGGTAATGGAGTGACGTAATCCGAGGCCGGGTTACGCTACTTACTCGTAGCTCCCCAATGGGTTGCCACCGGTCCTATACACAGGCCGAAAACCCAGAGACTGAACCCAGGCGGACTCGAACCCATGCCGTCCCGCAGTCGGAGACCAAAGCACAGCGCCTTAGGGAGACATGCGACAGGGGACACGCGACAAGCGACACGAGAGTTTCACACCAAAGAGAGAAGCTGCACGCGGCAAGCGACACTTATTTCTTGCTCAGTTCGCATGATGATACCGATATTATTGCATTAATCAGTTAATTAGTCACCAGAAAAAAACGTAACAAGAGACATTGTTATATGTAAATCGCGTTGTAAAATTTGTGCAAGTTATTGAAACTCGGGAGAGACATGCTGTGCATGAGAAACGGAGAAATAATATGCACTCATCTCAAACTGTATACGCTAGACTTTTCAGCCTGGATAAAGCGAAGACCTAAACACTAGAGAAATGATTCTCAACTTTCTTGAAACCACGGCCCCGTATTTTTTTTAAAGTCAATGCCCTTAGCCCAAGAATTTTCCTCGTAAACACCTTTCCAGTATTTAAGATTTTATGCATGAATTAACATGTACCCATGAAATTAAATATTGAATAGTAAATTCTAGCATAATCATAAAGAGTAATAATAGTTTGATTACGTGTAGGATTGTTGACATATATAAAAAATATGGATGACGAAGTGGTAACGTCATATCCTTGTAATTAGGTGATCCCGGGTTCGATACCCGGTGGAGGCACCGGGCAGATCCAGTTCTGATTAGTCTATTTGTGCATAAAATGGACTTAAAAAACGAAAACTCACAACTCATAAATTATATTAGGATTATTTTATTTGTCAACCACTTTCAGCAGAACCTTTCGTTGCTCAGTATAGTTGATACGAGGGCCCGGCGGTTGAGGAACGATGCACTAGAGTACTTTTCCACGTTGACTGATCTAGTATTTTGGACTAAAGTGCCTCTATGAGCTGGCTTTTTAAAATAAAAGCAATTACGTCCTAAATGCCCAAAACACGGCCTCTTCACACGATGTAGAAAGAAAATTACAACATATAACTGCATCAAAAAACTTGATAAAGCGAAAAAAAAAGTTGTGTTTAAATCTTAAAACATTGTGCATATCGGTACTTTATTATATCAACAAATTAGAGCTTCAAACATGTTTTAAGGCCTCCGGTAGGGCTCACTTCTAGAGTGCGCGTCAAATCTCCTGCATATGACCTTCAACTGCTGAACAGCATCAGCGAATCACAGACGTGCGGCGTTGCCGTGCTCTCCTTGACAAGGCGTTTCGCTCAATCACGCTGTCTCTTTTTCGTGTGAGATTTCGACATGGCACCGCTGCAGTGCGCTGCTATTGGCTATCGCCATATGCAGGAGATTTGACGCGCACTCTAGAGTCTACTAAATATAGCTCGTTGTAATGAATCATTCACTGCGCATACGCGAACTACAAACTGAGGCGACACGATGAACGGTTGTTCGGTGAACAATGTATAATTAGTGTTTTTAATCTTGTTTTCCATTTTTGTGTATATGTGTGAGTTATTCATGTGAAGTGTGTGGGAGTAAGAAACTGCGGAACCTCCCGCATACTTGATTTCGGGAACTTACACACCCACAAGTAAATTCGGGAACGTCCCGAGAGGTGGTAAATTCGGGAACGTCCCGAGAAGTGAGCCAGGCTCTTAGCTTGGGCGTTGCCAGGAGAAAAGAACAGTCGTCATCAGAGAGTCATCGTGAGAAGAACCGTGTCACTCGCGCGCGGTCACAAGTGCGCTGTAGAGACATTCTACAGCCAAACAGACAGTCCTTCGTGTATATTGTTTAGTTATTGTATAGTCCTTCGTATATGTGTATTATAGACATTAAATGTATGTATATATCGTCTTTGTGCGTCTGTTACTTAACCAGACACCGTGCGGGAACCGACGCATTTAGGATAATTCGGGCCAGGGTGGAGTTCAGCCAGTTAGCCAATGTAGTGCGGGGCTTTCTGGAAACTGACACTCATCAAATGGTCCTCCGGGCCGGATGCGTCGCAATTGTAGTTTTCGTGCCGTATTCCGGTAGTTTGTCGTCGGGAAATCAACGAGCCAGAAGAAGAGTCAACGTGCCACACCCTCGGTCCGCCATATGCGTTTAGCGTCTCTTGTACGACGAGTCAACATGGAGCAGTTACAGGCGTCAAAGACAGTCCTCAAGCGTGAAGTTACTCGGATTGAGAACAAGTCAGCTTCACCAACGCTGGAAAGTGCGACACTTCAAGTCTACATAGACAAGGTCCTTCAACTAAGTGCAGATTGTAGTGCATTACTTGTGAATCTCGCTAAACAGTGCGAAGAAACATTGTTCTCCGAGTACTACGATGAACTGAGTGCGGTGCAAGACAGATTAGAGTTCTTGTTGGGCTCCCTGTACCAAAAACAGAAGGAAGCCGTTTCTCCCGTTGTCGCGGTCGCGGTGAACAGTGATGCGAAAAGTGACGTTCGTTTACCAAAACTAACATTACCAGAATTCAGTGGTGACATTCATCAATGGTTGTCATTTCGGGACTTATTCGTGGCATCGGTTCATGACAACAAACACCTCAGTGGCGCTCAGAAGTTGCAGTACTTGAATTCTGCATTAAAGGGTGAACCGTCATTATTAATCCAGTCCATCGCAATAACGGATGCAAACTACGAGGAGGCGTGGAATCTGCTAGTTTCGCGGTACGAAAACAAGAGAGAGATTGTGAACAGCACGATTAATCGCTTGGTTAATCAACCTTGTGTGCCATCACGCTCGGCTACAGGGTTACGCAAGCTCATTGACGTCACTTCTGAGTGTGTGCGTGTGCTGAAGGTTTTGGACATCCCTGTAGAGGCTTGGGATGCAATATTAGTCTTTCACACCACCGACAAGTTGGATGCAGAATCTAGGCAACAGTGGGAACTTTCCCTGAAGAATGCAGAAGTGCCCAAGTTCGAGGACCTGACTACGTTCCTAGATGTCCGTGCCAGAGCTCTTGCAGCGTCTACGGTGACCTCCAGCCTCCCAATGTCCAGCAAACCCCCTCCCAGGTCTACTGATCGTCAAGTAAAGAAGAATGTGAATTCGTATCACACAGGTGCTGAAACTGTGTGTCCTAAATGCCGCGGACACCACAGGTTGCATACTTGTCAGAAGTATCAACAAATGTCGGTGAAAGAACGGTACTATTTTGTGAAAAGCAACAATCTGTGCTACAACTGTTTGCAATCGAATTGTAACGTCGGAAAGTGTACTTCGCGCACGTGTATGGTGTGCTTTAGAAAGCACCACACATCCCTTCACTTCTCTCGTGAAAACCCCAGTTCTACGCAGCAAGTAACGTCCCACATCGCCAGCAAGAAGAAAGCCATTCCGTTGCAGGAAGTTCTCTTGTCTACAGCCACCGTGGGCGTGAGGGATAGACACAACAACGTTCGGCATTTTCGTGCACTCTTAGATACGGGCTCCGAGTGTACATTTGTCACGGAAGACTGTAGTCAGCAATTAGGCCTTCGAAAGAAACACATCAGTGTTGCCATATCCGGTATTTCGGCAACTGGTATCGGTACTTCTCGTTCCATGGTGGACCTACAGTTTAGGTCAAAAGCGGGCAACGAAACGTACACCACCAAAGCCATCGTTGTGAAGAAGATTACAAATAATTTGCCCAAGCAGCAATTCACTTTTGATCAACAGTGGACTCACCTACATAACCTTGATCTTGCCGACCCGTCCTTCAACAAACCAGGGAAAATAGACATTTTATTTGGTGCAGATATTGTTCCCTTACTTTTAAGACCTGAGAAAGTCGCAGGTCCAGTAGGTACACCAACGGCCATAAGTACTTCACTTGGGTGGATTCTTATGGGCAGAATTAACGTTCCGCGCAATAAACGCGCAGTGTCATCACATCATGCGTCATGTAGTGATCTGGACGCTACCCTACAGCGCTTCTGGGAAATAGAGACTGTGCCATCGGTAAAACTGTACAACGAAGAAGAAAACTTTTGTGAACAACATTTTCGAAAAACACACGCACGTGACATCGACGGTCGTTATGTTGTGAGATTGCCCTTCCGAGAACAAAGCGGTGTTCTGGGAGCTTCACGTTCCCTAGCGGTGCAGCGTCTCAAACAAATGGAGAGACAACTCGTCAAGAATCCACAACGTCAACAAAAGTATGCTGAGTGTATGCAGGAATACATAGACTTGGGTCATATGAGCGTCATTTCGAATTCAGAATTACCTGTGTCCCAAGAAAGCAGTTGCTACCTCCCACACCATAGTGTCATCAAAATGGACAGTTCCACAACGGCTTTACGGATCGTGTACGACGCCAGTGCGAAGACGACGACAGGAGTTTCCCTCAACGATAAGTTGCTTGTAGGTCCTAAGATACAAGACGACATAATGCCTTTGTTGCTACGTTTTCGTACGTATCAAATAGCCCTTACTTCGGACGTTGTCAAAATGTTTCGACAGGTGAAATTACACCCAGATGATGCAGAATATCATCGCATTGTGTGGAGGAAGTCACCGAAAGAAGAGATACGAGACTTCAGATTAGAGAGACTGACGTTTGGTACGGCTAGTGCTCCTTTCTTAGCCACCAGGTGTTTACAACAGCTGGCCCGCGACGAAGAGGCAGACTTTCCTGAAGCAGCGGCGATTACATTGAGAGACTTCTTTGTAGACAATCTAGTGACTGGCAGTGATACAGTAACGCAAGCTATCGCGTTACAAAAACAAATAAGTGAACTTCTACAAAGAGGTGGTTTCGAATTGCGGAAATGGTGCTCGAACAATACACGAGTACTGAATGAAATCCCGGTACATTTGCGAGAAACGAACTTTGCATTGGATGTGAGCATAAATGAACATATAAAAGCACTCGGGATCGAATGGCATCCAGCGAGTGACGAATTCGCGATATCAGTGACGCAACCCGCAATTCGTGAGCAGTTGACCAAGCGCATTTTGTTATCAGACATCGCGAAAATATTTGACCCCCTAGGGTGGATATCTCCAGTAACTGTCAAAGCAAAGATCTTCATGCAAACACTTTGGCAAGTTAAACTTGACTGGGACGATGTACTTCCACCAGAACTAGAAATTGCATGGCGAAGTTTTCGGGCGGAGTTGCATAAGTTGCAGGATGTTAAGGTGCCTAGGCGCATCGTGTCTTCAAAACCGCTAACGTGCGAACTGATAGGCTTTTGTGACAGTTCCGAACGGGCCTATGCGGCCACTGCCTATTTACGTTCTACATACAGCGACGGCAGTATTGAAGTGCATCTTGTAGCAAGCAAAACGAGAGTCGCGCCTCTGAAGAAAGTGACTCTCCCGAGACTCGAACTCTGTGCTGCAGTGTTACTCATACGTTTGCTGCAGACAATAAAGGAAGCTCTTCATTTGAACATTACAGAGATCCGTGCATTTACTGACTCTACAATAGTTTTGTGTTGGATAAACTCTTCTCCTTCTAATTGGCGTACATTTATTGCCAACAGAGTTGCTAAAGTACACGACGTTCTCCCTTCAGAGAATTGGTTCCACGTGTGCAGTGAAGAGAATCCAGCTGATTTGGCGACAAGAGGAATTTCTCCCTCAACCCTGTTCGAACGTGATATTTGGTTCTTCGGTCCACAGTGGTTACGTAATCAGTCCTTCAATCCTACACGCACGGTCAACGCAACAGCAACAGCTGAGGTTGAGAGAGAGAGAAAAAAGGGTCTTCTCGTATTACAGTCTTCGGTCGAGGTGGAGGAGTTATTAGTAAACAAGTATTCAAACTTATCAAAGCTCCAACGAGTAACGGCTTGGTGCTTCAGATTTATGCATAACACCAAGCGAAGTGCTAATGAACGTCAGTTTGGACCCCTATCAGCACGCGAACTTAATCACACGTTGCTTGTGTTAGTGAAACAAGCACAAAGTACAGCATTCCCTACAGAAATAAAGCATTTGAAAAAAGGGAATCCTTTGCCTTCAAACAACCCATTACTCAATTTGACTCCTTTCCTGGACCAGGAGGGAATTCTGAGAGTAGGTGGACGTTTACACAATGCACAAATGACAATTGATAAGAAACATCCCATTCTGTTACCTCGTGAACATAAACTTACAGAGCTCATCGTGAAACATGAACATTTGAAACATTTGCATGCGGGACCACAATTACTTCTCGCTGTCCTACAGCAACGTTTTTGGATTATACGAGGGAGGGACTTAATTCGAAAAATTGTGTTTAAATGCAAAGAATGCTTTAAGGAAAAACAGTTGACAGCAACTCAACTCATGGGTAGTTTGCCAGCCCCTCGCGTCAATCCAGGCCGAGTATTTGCAAATACAGGTGTAGATTACTGCGGCCCATTTTCAATAAAGAGTTGCCAACTCAGGTCTTCAAAAATCACCAAAGGATACGTCGCTCTTTTCGTGTGTCTTGCAACCAAAGCAATTCACTTGGAAGCGGTAAATGATGCATCAACGCCTACATTCATTGCTGCATTGCGTAGGTTTGTGGCCAGACGTGGTAAACCTAACCAGATCTTCAGCGATTGCGGAACGAACTTCGTAGGGGCAAACAGAGAATTGAAAAAGCTACTTCAATTCATGCGACAAAAAGAGCACGTCCAATCGATGTCAGATGTTACGGCCTCGCAAGGCATACAATGGAATTTCAATCCACCGGGAGCAGCTCATTGGGGTGGTGTATGGGAAATTTCAGTGAAGGCAGTGAAATATCACTTGAAAAGAGTTATGGGCTCAACATTACTCACTTATGAGCAATTCATCACGTTATTGACACAAATAGAGGCGTGTCTTAACTCGAGGCCATTAACGGAGTTAAGTAGTGATCCAAATGACCTAACGGCACTCACGCCAGGACACTTCTTAACCGGTGATTCGTTACTGGCTGTACCACAAGCAGACTTTACGACATCCACGTCGAATTATTTGTCTAAGTGGCATCTGATCCAAAAAATGACGCAACATTTTTGGAAACGGTGGGCAACAGAGTACTTGTCCAGACTCCAGCAGCGGCCCAAGTGGATGGAGAAGAAGGAAAATCTACGGATAGGAGATCTGGTGTTGTTGAAAGAATCTACCCCTCCACAGCAATGGAAGCTAGGAAGAGTAGTGAAAGTTCATCCAGGACCAGACAAGTTAGTACGATCAGTGACAGTGCGAACAGCTGATGGACAATACAGACGTCCAATTGTGAAACTTGCTCCTCTCCCCTATTCTAAGGAGACATAAGTGTACTACATTGAAATTATTGATTGTGGTTGAAATTAGTATTTCAACGGGGGGGAGTATGTTCGGTGAACAATGTATAATTAGTGTTTTTAATCTTGTTTTCCATTTTTGTGTATATGTGTGAGTTATTCATGTGAAGTGTGTGGGAGTAAGAAACTGCGGAACCTCCCGCATACTTGATTTCGGGAACTTACACACCCACAAGTAAATTCGGGAACGTCCCGAGAGGTGGTAAATTCGGGAACGTCCCGAGAAGTGAGCCAGGCTCTTAGCTTGGGCGTTGCCAGGAGAAAAGAACAGTCGTCATCAGAGAGTCATCGTGAGAAGAACCGTGTCACTCGCGCGCGGTCACAAGTGCGCTGTAGAGACATTCTACAGCCAAACAGACAGTCCTTCGTGTATATTGTTTAGTTATTGTATAGTCCTTCGTATATGTGTATTATAGACATTAAATGTATGTATATATCGTCTTTGTGCGTCTGTTACTTAACCAGACACCGTGCGGGAACCGACGCATTTAGGATAATTCGGGCCAGGGTGGAGTTCAGCCAGTTAGCCAATGTAGTGCGGGGCTTTCTGGAAACTGACACTCATCAACGGTATTGAGAAAACGGCACAGTCCGAGCGACACGCAAGTGACATGAGACACGTGCAGCTTGTCGTCTCTCTTCGGTTCGAAAGGTTCAATTGATTACTGAGTGTTCGCTTGCAAGCGATGCGTGTCTCTTCCGTGTGAATTCTCCCTCAGACCGCAAGGCCACGGAGGAGGACTACCTTAAAAAACGCTACGTACGGTAGTTTGATGGCATCAAAAATTGGCGGTCTTTGATCAACATTTCTCCTGTCAACATTTTACACTGTACTCACATTCTCATCCGTCTTTATAAGTCGACTTGCTTGTTGACACAAACGATCAGTGGCTGATTAATTAATTTATTTTGTAAGACTAGAAGGCCTTTTATGGCCGTCATATTGTTCAAGGGGAGAAGATTGCTTAATTCCAAGCGTCAGGGAAGGCGATTGTGGAGCGCCACTTTTTGTAGCATGTAAATGTGGTTTTTCGCTTACTTCTTTTATATTTATTATACACGAATTATTTAATTTAGAAAAGTCCTTTCATAGTACATTTGTGTTTAAAAATGTTTATTTTAGTTATTTATTTTGGCTCATAAAATAATAATGTAGGAATGTGGTATTTGGCATAAGGTGACGGTTTGGCTTACATGACCAGGCGCTCGAGGCACTCAGTGCGCTAACAAAAGGAAAATATTTCTGTTAATTAGACAAATGGAGATGTAACATAGACGCCTTCAACACACGACACCAGACACTCCATTGAAGGAAAAGGCTATTTATTTTTTTTTTTAAAATAGTGACACCTATCAATTTATCATAAATTAAAAATTGCACCCTGCGCATTCTCTGCTCCAGCGCTCCCGTCAGAGAGTTAATTGACGGTGTGTTGTTAGTTTTAGACAAGTCAAGCTCTCTTCCCTAAATCTGCACAAGTAAACAATAAGCTACAAAAAGGGAGTAAACCTGTTCCGTGAGATTCGTGATATGTTAATCATCTAATTATATATTTAATTAGTCTTGAATATTTTTCATTCTTGGTTACTCCCCGGTTCGATCCAGTGAAGGCACATAGGCTAGGAACCCACTTTAAACTGTAGGTTCAGTCCCAATTAACCCATCTGACCATAAGATGGACTTAAAGCAAAATTTTCTGTTGGGGAATCTTGGTATGGATTTTTATATGTGGAGTACGGGCTAACATTATCGCGAGCCTTCCGCAATTTCAATTATATCGTTTAATATTTTTATTATATTTACCATATTTCAAATATCTCACTTTTAAAAATATTTTGGCCTCCCCGATGGCGCAGTGGTTCCCTTGTATTCAAGGGGTCCGGTTCGTTACATAGTGGAGGGACATAGTGGTTCGGATCCCACTTTAAGCTGTAGGTCCAGTCCCAATTAACCTTACTGTGCATAAAGTGGACTTAAAACACCAAATCAATCAATCAATCAATCCATCAATCATTTAAAACATGTATGGTCCTTTTCCATGGTGGCGATTGGGTGCCAAAACTAGGGTAGCAAGGAAAGTTTACATACGCTTGGTAGACAAGGCTTAGCAAGGTCATAGTGCCGGGCTAAAAAGTGTCAAAAATGTTGCAGGGGAGTGGTGCTGAAAAACTTCCCTCTTGTACCCTAATAGCCGCCACTGACCATTTACAAAGTAATATTCCTCCATTTGAAGCCCCTTTGCTTCTTGTAACTGCCCCTCTTGAATCCGACCCTGTGTGCACCAAAAAGCCCTCTCCCTTACACACATGAGAGTATGTGGCCATATTTCTCATTAATTCATAATTAACAGACTTTCTTAATTGAATCTATAGAAAAAAAAGTAAATGTGTATTTTCTCTCTTTCAAATATTGAATGTGGATCACTTGTTCTCTGTGCATATTTCCAAAATACAGGCAAAATAACATATCTTCACCGCCCATGTTCCAACTCCTCATGGTCTTCTCAGTGCATAACGAGTTCATCTGTTACCAAGCACGTGAGTATAAATTGTCCAATTAAATATGATTAATTTATCTTCCTTCCAAGGTTGATATGTGGATTATATTGGAACCTTGACACGCTTCAACCGAAGTGCAATGAACTCAAATCTTTTCCTGGCACCACTGTTTATGATTCAACCCTAGCAGTTGGGTTAGACCTTTGGCATAATTCCTAATGCGCAGAGATACATCACATTTCATGTTTCCTTCCTTGATAGCAAAGAATAATGCGTTCTCATTGTAATATACAATTATGATAGATGATCACACACTATTGTGAAAGTACTCAGAAGGCCTTGTAATCAAGGGCTCCCGGATTCGATACGCGGTGGAGGCACACAGAGGTTCGGATCTCACTTTAAACTGTAGGCCCATTCCCGATTAGCCTTTTTGTCCATAAAGTGGACTTAAAACAAACTAAAATAAACAAAGTTCACGGTGAGTGTAAAAGAAATACACAGATTAATCTGTTTATAAATCGAAAACTGTTTGTTTTATCAAGCATTTAGTACTGTTTTATAGAGAAAGTACTCAAGTTTACGACCTCCACCTTTCGTTTGTTTTCGTGACGTCCGCATCACGTGAGCGCCCTTGACGTCAGTCGAGCAATATGGCCGCTAGCCAGGTAGAAAAGGCTATATGTGTGCTCAGTGCCGGCGATTAGGGGGCGAGGGAACAGTTGCCCCCCACTTTTCACCACCTCTGCTCCTGCACTATGCTAAACCTTATGTATCAAGTTAAAGTAAACTGTTCTTGCCCTCCCCCCAGTTTTGGAACCCAATCGCCGCCACTGTGTGTGCTTGAATACAATTGATATTTGTTGTGTCACAAAAGGGCTACACATAGAACATTTGTAACTTAGCCATGTAAACTTCAGGACATACTCTTCCAACAATGTAAGTATTTAAGACATGTTAGCCTATTAAAACTCTTGTTTCTGTAAAACTTTGGAACTGTTTATTTCTTTTAGGCTCTCCCTGTATACTAACAATATAATGTAGAAGAATTACATGATTTTTTTGTTTATTATTATTATTTACTGCTACCCTCTGCACAACATGTTGTGAAAGCATATGGGAAGAAAGGGGTAAACGTCTCTAACTCCCTCTGGGCAGAGTTGTTCCCAGGTGCTCACATTATTAGAAGCTAGGTGAATCCTATAGCCTCTTTATCCAGGGACATTGCCGGGAAAGTTCGTACCTAAGATCATCTACCCCAAAGATCGAACCCCGGTTTCCCGCGTGGCAATCAGACGTCTTACACACTGTACTATTGCAGCTCTTTTATTTTTTCTGAAATTTTCAAGAGTGAGCACACACTAATGTACCACTGAAGTTATAGAAAGCCACTATCACGTAGATGCTTGAGTACAACCCAGAAAGTTTAACCGTCACACGTGTAAACTTATTTCACTATCACCGAAATCAAAATATTCCTGGCACTTGTATATAGCCTTGCAAAGAAGAAATATGATTTGCAAAGCTATTGATTTAATGCGATCATCTGGAATATATGAATACTAAAAATTTCCATATCAGCATACACATCCTTAGAAACTACAAGTCCAACAAGGTAATAGACACTGGAACCAGGTAGTTGGTAATCATCTGTGGAGTTACACCAGTTTGTATCTTCCACATCTTGCCGAGATTGACCCTAAAGGTAAAGAAGCATTTTCCTTAAAATTTGTGCCATGACCAAAATGCTACCGTATAAAGCGAAAAATCTTATGGCATTTCAGATGCCATGGCATATATCATGGCGTTTCTCAAAGATAGAACCCGTCCTAAGTAGTAAAAGAATACGATAACGGATGTTGCTATTTAATATTCGCAATTCATTTGTATGTACTTATAACTAATTTGCACGGGTTTTAATTAATTCGCATGTACTTAGAATTCATTTGCAAGTACTTAGAGTACTTTACATTTATGTATTTGCATGTTTATAACTTTTTATGAATATATATTTATTTATTTTATGAAAAATATGTATATAAAAGGTAATTAGAGGTACTAAACGCTATGCATATGTTTTTATATTCATTACTGCAAAGTATGTAATGTATAAATCGATAATATTAATGTTTATAATATTGAAAATAAGTTTTCTATGGTTTATGAACCGCTATGATCGGTGGTAATGGCTGTAGGTACAAGTCCAATTACGATTGGGGACGGTCCCGGTATTTGAACCCGCGATATGTAATGTTATTAATTAGTACTATGTAATAATGTATGTTATTATTGTATGAAACACGATGGTCTCAGACGGTAGACAGAATACTGTCTCAGAATCTCGACTCCGCGCTGAGGGTAGACGAGAAAGGAATTTGGGAGATATGCGGTCAAGGTCAAATGACGTCACAACGTCAGGACAAAGAAGGAACCCGATTGACCAATCAGAGAACGCGTCGGTAGATTTTCAGAACCGGTTTTTTCAAGGTTAACCAGTACGCAAGAACAGGGGAAAGCTATGCAATACTGTAGGGCAGGGGAGGTATTCAACCAGACAACAAAGGATGTCTGAGAATGCGCAGCAAGGGTCAAATCTCTGAAGCTATGCGGTTTCCGCCGCCAATTAATATTCCGCTCAGGTTTGCCTCCAAGGCACAGGACGCTTTAGCGCAGGTTTTTTTTATCTGTACTATGAAGAAGGGAGAGCTATTAGGGACGGGGCCTACAGTTTTCACCATTTGCTTTTATCACGGGGTAACGAACCTAGGACCCTTTGATTATTGATTTAGGTAGTAAATGTATGTTACTGTGTGCTATTTAACTTAATTTTGAGTTTATTTTTTACCAAACTTTGACTTTATGTCAAACATTTTCACAGCTTATCCTTATTTTTACCAAAATAACACTATTTGTACTATTCAGGCAACACTTTTATTAAATTTTGGACTCACAAAGACATTTTTTTCAACGTTTAACTTATTATTTTACAACTTTATATTAATTTTTTACCAAAATAACACTATTTGTACTAATCAGCAACATTTTTTATTAAATTTTGGACTCACAAAGACATTTTTTCAACTTTTAACTTATTATTTTACAACTTTAAGTTAATTTTTTACCAAAATAACACTATTTGTACTATTCAAGCAACATTTTTTACTAAATTTTGGACTCACAAAGACATTTTTTTCTACCTTTAACTTATTATTTTACAACTTTATATTAATTTTTTTACCAAAATAACACTATTTGTACTAATCAGGCAACATTTTTTATTAAATTTTGCACTCACAAAGACATTTTTTCAACTTTTAACTTATTATTTTACAACTTTATGTTAATTTTTTACCAAAATAACACTATTTGTACTATTCAGGCAACATTTTTTATTAAATTTTGCACTCACAAAGACATTTTTCAACTTTTAACTTATTATTTTAAAACTTTATGTTAATTTTTTACCAAAATAACACTATTTGTACTATTCAAGCAACATTTTTTATTAAATGTTGGACTCGCAAAGACATTTTTTCAACTTTTAACTTATTATTTTACAATTTTATGTTAATTTTTTTACCAAAATAACACTATTTGTACTATTCAGGCAACATTTTTTATTAAATTTTGCACTCACAAAGACATTTTTCAACTTTTAACTTATTATTTTACAACTTTATGTTAATTTTTTACCAAAATAACACTATTTGTACTATTCAAGCAACATTTTTTATTAAATTTTGCACTCACAAGAAACATTTTTCAATTTTTAACTTATTATTTTACAATTTTATGTTAATTTTTTTACCAAAATAACACTATTTGTACTATTCAAGCAACATTTTTTATTAAATTTTGGACTCGCAAAGACATTTTTTCAACTTTTAACTTATTATTTTACAACTTTATGTTAATTTTTTTACCAAAATAACACTATTTGTACTATTCAAGCAACATTTTTTATTAAATTTTGCACTCACAAAAAACATTTTTTCAACTTTTAACTTATTATTTTACAATTTTATGTTAATTTTTTACCAAAATAACACTATTTGTACTATTCAGGCAACATTTTTTATTAAATTTTGGACTCACAAAGACATTTTTTACAACTTTTTAACTTATTATTTACAATTTTGTACCTATTTTTAACCTAAATAACACTATTTATACTATTAAGGAAAGACTTTTAGTTATATTTTCGACACACAAAGTGTGTGTTCTCAACTTCTATCTGTTTATTTCACAAGTTTAGGCTTATTATTATTCAAATAACACAATTCAATCTGTTCAGGAAAGACTTTTAGTTACATTTTCGACACACTAAGTGTGTGTTCTCAACTTCTATCTGTTTATTAGGCTTATTATTACTCAAATAACATTATTTATACTATTCAGGCAACATTTTTTTATTAAATTTTGGACTCAGAAAGATATTTTTACAACTTTTTAACTTATTATTTTACAAGTTTATACCTATTTTTAACCTAAATAACACTATTTACACTATTCAGGAAAGACTTTTAGTTACATTTTCGGCACACAAAATGTGTGTTCTCAACTTTTATTTGTTTATTTCTCAAGTTTAGCCTAATATTTACTCAAATACCACGATTTGATCGTGTCTTTTATTACATTTTGGACACACACACACACACACACAGAGAGAGAGAGAGAGAGAGAGAGAGAGAGAGAGAGATATTTCCAAGTTTACAGGATTATTCTCCAAGTTTACTCAAATAACACAATTTAAATGTGTTGTGAATTAGATTTTGTACACACGACGTGTGTTTTGTCAACTTTAACCCTTTCATTTTTAAGTTTATTTTACCAAAGTAAGACGGCTTAGTCTATTCAAGAAAGTTTTCAATTATATTTTGGATGCAAAAGTATATTTTGTCAAGTTCTACCATTTTATTTTACAAGTTTAGGCTTATTTTTACTCAAATAACACAATTTCATCTATTTAGGCAACATTTTGTTTCTTATATTTTACTCACAAAGACATTTTTTTTCAATTTTTAATGTATTATTTCACAAGTTTATGTAATTTTTTATTCTAATAACACAATTTTAACTATTCAGGCAACATTTTTTATTGCGATTTGGATTTACAAAGAGATTTTTTTTTAAAATTTTGTATTAAATTTTCTATTTATTGTATTTCACATTCACTAATTTTTAAAGTTTTACTTTTTATTTTTATCTAAAAACTAAAGAAAAAAGTATTTTTAACTAAAAGTTATTTTATAGTTTTCGGTTTTCAGATTTCCACAATGCTATTTTTGGTTCTGTATTTCTATATTAGGATATTACAGTTCTAAGGTGTGTATAATATTTCAAAGTATTTTCAGGGTGTATTTGTTAATGCATTTGGATGATAACTATTAGGTTTTTGGACGAACTAATGTTAAGAATATTTCAACCAATCAGAAAACGCGTCGGTTTTATTTCAACCAATCAGAGAAGGCGTCAGTTTGCTTATGAGGTATAAAAACTGCGTAAAAGCAAGCAGAAGCTATTTTGAGAAGTATTTCTGAAGCATTGCGTCAGAGAAGACATCAAGTTGTGATTATTTTCTGAGATTTGAAGACAAAGAACTCAAAAGGAGCTATAATTAAGGTAAGTGAATTGTTACATATATGTATGGTGCTTTTAAATAATGCGTAAATGCAAATATTGAAACGAAGAAAACGTCAATGCAAACCAAAAAGAATATGCGTAATGTGAACAAGTACTACAACTATTTTTCTATTTTTCAGGTGCTTCTAATTTTGTATGTGTGACTGAAAGGGACCATTAGTAAAAGATGGCGTCTTCAACCTCCACAAACAAGGCTAACCACACTGCGGTGAGTACCTCGCAAGAGATTTTACCACTGGAATGTATATTTCTCCAATAGTTTTTGAAATAATATATAAATCCAGAAAACAAAGAAACGAAAAAAGTAAATACAGAAATGAATATGCGTAATATAAACAAGTACTACAACTATGTTTCTATTTTTCAGGTGTTCTTATTTGTGTACCTGTGAGTGGAAGGATCTACTTTGCTAGTAGTTGATGAGATGACAGTAAATTTGAGAGTTTTAGCATTATTTGTCCTGAAATGGATATAAGTGTAACTTGTTAAGTGTGCCAAACACAAAAACTTCAACATATTGTACTATGTAACTTCAATTTTGAAAGCTAACTGAACTCTAGCGTTTCGAATTACATATAGTAAAAACCTCTATAGTGATGGTAAAATACATCCAGTCTGTAAAATTTTGGAAATGCTGTCTCCTTCTCTGTCGACCCAGACCAAAAGAGTTCTCAAACGATATTTCTTAACATAACTAACTTTTCAAAAAAAAGAATACCTTGTGTTCAGATGGGTTTTAACCTATCTGTCCAGGGTTCGAGTCCCTGTCTGGGTGATTACCATTTTTTTAATTTTATCATTGGATCTTGTGCAGCCTAAATATAAAATATGTTTACAGTCTAAGAGATTATAATTTTTCTTCAAATTTAATTAGTTATAAGCAATGTAAGTTAATGTGGGGAGTTGGCCAAATTGGTTCCTCATACAAGAAGAAATAACCAAATTGACCCTAGCGCCTATGACCCTACTTGGGTTCATCCACCAAGACATCTGCTTCGAGTCTCCGATGTCTTGGTGGAGCCCATTCAGGTTCTACCGCCCACAAGTGCGTTCCTTCGCCGATCCAGCGAAGGTAAGAATTATGAAGAGCGACCCTCTATATATAACCTCAGCTCACTGTTGGTCACTCCTTGACCTAGTTATTTTCATGCAATCACCTACGTTTAGTGGAATTTGCCTTCTTTCTGTTTGATCTGTTAAATAATCCAGTCAATATAAATATACTTACATAGAATAATTTGGTTTTGTATAAGTTTAACATATAATCCTAATATAGTTTGATTCTCAGAAATATAGTTCCTGCTACATTTATATAAATCGAAGTCTAGTTAGTGTTGGTATGTAAATATTAGATATGTAAAAGGCAAACTGAATTTTAGTTATAATCCAGAAATTGTCGATAATTTCCGTTCCTTTTGTAGCACTAGTTGCATATTTTTAAAACTTTTTATTGATACCAAACCAAAATGCAGTCTATCAGAGGCACACACCAAATGAACAACATAAAACCAGAAACCAGATTCATCATCGATGCCAAGATGGATATCATTATTCGAGGTACTTTCGCAGACACTGAATTGATTTTGAAACATGAAAAAAATACATTGTCCTAAATAAAGAAGAGTACCCATCATGCGTCTACAAATCAGATGTGATCTTCGACACTTACAAAAACAGATTCCCCACACAAAAAGACAGATTCAGATCTATAGACATTATAGGAGAACCTTACTTCACCTTCGAGGGCAGTGGAGAAAATATAAAAGTGGAAATCACCAGCATCTCTGGTGGAGTCACCCTCAACTTTAAACAGTGGCAAACATTTCTCTCTTACTACAAATCCCTCATGGAAGAATTTCAGCATCGGCTAAATCGTAATCCCTATGTGACTTTTGCTCTTTGGTAGAGTACTTTTCATATATGTAAATTTGATATATTCTATATTTGTATATAAAATAAAAATAAACTTAAAAAACTTAACTTGAGTGTTTTATTTGAATCCAAAATATATATATAATCTAATGAAAATGATTTAAACTTTATAAATATTATTGCTAAACAGTCACAATTCAACATACAAGTTGTTCTTGCAGGCTAATAAGGCTCTGGTGTGTGGGCCTATGCCTCCTACAATCCTCTGTAAGATTCGTGTTGTCCTGTGTTTAATCAATATACATAGTAAACCTAAGCTTTAAGGTTCAATCAGTGGATTTTAGTCCTCATAGACATATAGTGATTGTAGCCTCGTATAATAAACCAAATAGAAATAACCCATGTGTTGATGCAGCCAAAAAACCAGTAATACTTGAAAATACCTTGAATAAAGGCTTTAAAACTAAATAACAACATAGAAAACATTTCTTTTTCACAAATCTTTATTATTTGCACTAAATACATTACACATTAATATTTTTATTATTGTACCAACATACAAGTCTTTGAACATTTCTGAATGCGCAACCTTGTTCAGCTGAGGGAGAAGTATCAGAATGATACTTGCACAATCCTCCTTGAAACATATACAAATTCTTAAGGGATGGACAGTTTACAGTTTGTAAATCAACAATGTTATCAATATTAAACAAATCTTTGATAATTTGGGATTTTCCTTTGCAGAAAAATGTACCACCTTGACAGTTCAAGTTCCTAACTGCCCTCCGGACATAGTATATTTCACATCCACAAGGAATATCATACATTAATGCATGGAGATTGTCTTTAACCCAGCGCGATTCTTTGTTCTCTTTGAAATAATCGGGAACACTCACAAGCGCATAATACACAGTGTCCAAATTTGTAGAACTCACACAAATCTCACGCAATATAAATTTTCTGTTATAAATAAATCCTTGTACATCAATAATGTATTGCACCATTTTCGGTGTTATTAGTCAGTCTCTATTCAACTCTCACAAAAATCCTGTGCTACCATAAGTAAGCTCTGCTGAGCGTATAGCATCTATAAGAGTTTTCACTAGTTCGATATTGTTTGAAATTTCACATAATACACTATAAAAAGCTTTGTATTCTGTCTGTACCTCGTGTGCCGTCAAAGCATCCGCAACATCCTCATGGTTAGTAATATAAAAATCAAACATATGTTTTGTGTTATCCAAGTCCTGTAAATAATACTGGATTCTCTCGCACATCCACTTAAAACATCGTTGGCATTTATTCAAACAGCATTCTCCTTGGCAAATAAAATAACGTTCAGAGAGTAAATCTTCATCTTTACAGCATACGCACTCACACTCGTAGAAATGGTTAACTACACAATCGTGGGCTAATTGGTTGCCTTGATTAGAATAACATCCCCAGCATATAATATACTTGCCAGGTGTATACCTCTTCAAAGTCTCCAACACACAGTCCTTATAGATATAATTGGAAAAACATGGACATGATGCAATTATTTGACTCATGTCCTTGTTGGTTACTTTGTTGGCGTTATTTCCAGTAATAGATCCTTCCACTCACAGGTACACAAATAAGAACACCTGAAAAATAGAAACATAGTTGTAGTACTTGTTTATATTACGCATATTCATTTCTGTATTTACTTTTTTCGTTTCTTTGTTTTCTGGATTTATATATTATTTCAAAAACTATTGGAGAAATATACATTCCAGTGGTAAAATCTCTTGCGAGGTACTCACCGCAGTGTGGTTAGCCTTGTTTGTGGAGGTTGAAGACGCCATCTTTTACTAATGGTCCCTTTCAGTCACACATACAAAATTAGAAGCACCTGAAAAATAGAAAAATAGTTGTAGTACTTGTTCACATTACGCATATTCTTTTTGGTTTGCATTGACGTTTTCTTCGTTTCAATATTTGCATTTACGCATTATTTAAAAGCACCATACATATATGTAACAATTCACTTACCTTAATTATAGCTCCTTTTGAGTTCTTTGTCTTCAAATCTCAGAAAATAATCACAACTTGATGTCTTCTCTGACGCAATGCTTCAGAAATACTTCTCAAAATAGCTTCTGCTTGCTTTTACGCAGTTTTTATACCTCATAAGCAAACTGACGCCTTCTCTGATTGGTTGAAATAAAACCGACGCGTTTTCTGATTGGTTGAAATATTCTTAACATTAGTTCGTCCAAAAACCTAATAGTTATCATCCAAATGCATTAACAAATACACCCTGAAAATACTTTGAAATATTATACACACCTTAGAACTGTAATATCCTAATATAGAAATACAGAACCAAAAATAGCATTGTGGAAATCTGAAAACCGAAAACTATAAAATAACTTTTAGTTAAAAATACTTTTTTCTTTAGTTTTTAGATAAAAATAAAAAGTAAAACTTTAAAAATTAGTGAATGTGAAATACAATAAATAGAAAATTTAATACAAAATTTTAAAAAAAAATCTCTTTGTAAATCCAAATCGCAATAAAAAATGTTGCCTGAATAGTTAAAATTGTGTTATTAGAATAAAAAATTACATAAACTTGTGAAATAATACATTAAAAATTGAAAAAAAATGTCTTTGTGAGTAAAATATAAGAAACAAAATGTTGCCTAAATAGATGAAATTGTGTTATTTGAGTAAAAATAAGCCTAAACTTGTAAAATAAAATGGTAGAACTTGACAAAATATACTTTTGCATCCAAAATATAATTGAAAACTTTCTTGAATAGACTAAGCCGTCTTACTTTGGTAAAATAAACTTAAAAATGAAAGGGTTAAAGTTGACAAAACACACGTCGTGTGTACAAAATCTAATTCACAACACATTTAAATTGTGTTATTTGAGTAAACTTGGAGAATAATCCTGTAAACTTGGAAATATCTCTCTCTCTCTCTCTCTCTCTCTCTCTCTCTCTCTCTGTGTGTGTGTGTGTGTGTCCAAAATGTAATAAAAGACACGATCAAATCGTGGTATTTGAGTAAATATTAGGCTAAACTTGAGAAATAAACAAATAAAAGTTGAGAACACACATTTTGTGTGCCGAAAATGTAACTAAAAGTCTTTCCTGAATAGTGTAAATAGTGTTATTTAGGTTAAAAATAGGTATAAACTTGTAAAATAATAAGTTAAAAAGTTGTAAAAATATCTTTCTGAGTCCAAAATTTAATAAAAAAATGTTGCCTGAATAGTATAAATAATGTTATTTGAGTAATAATAAGCCTAATAAACAGATAGAAGTTGAGAACACACACTTAGTGTGTCGAAAATGTAACTAAAAGTCTTTCCTGAACAGATTGAATTGTGTTATTTGAATAATAATAAGCCTAAACTTGTGAAATAAACAGATAGAAGTTGAGAACACACACTTTGTGTGTCGAAAATATAACTAAAAGTCTTTCCTTAATAGTATAAATAGTGTTATTTAGGTTAAAAATAGGTACAAAATTGTAAATAATAAGTTAAAAAGTTGTAAAAAATGTCTTTGTGAGTCCAAAATTTAATAAAAAATGTTGCCTGAATAGTACAAATAGTGTTATTTTGGTAAAAAATTAACATAAAATTGTAAAATAATAAGTTAAAAGTTGAAAAAATGTTTTTTGTGAGTGCAAAATTTAATAAAAAATGTTGCTTGAATAGTACAAATAGTGTTATTTTGGTAAAAAATTAACATAAAGTTGTAAAATAATAAGTTAAAAGTTGAAAAAATGTCTTTGCGAGTCCAAAATTTAATAAAAAATGTTGCCTGAATAGTACAAATAGTGTTATTTTGGTAAAAAAATTAACATAAAATTGTAAAATAATAAGTTAAAAATTGAAAAATGTTTTTTGTGAGTGCAAAATTTAATAAAAAATGTTGCTTGAATAGTACAAATAGTGTTATTTTGGTAAAAAATTAACATAAAGTTGTAAAATAATAAGTTAAAAGTTGAAAAATGTCTTTGTGAGTGCAAAATTTAATAAAAAATGTTGCCTGAATAGTACAAATAGTGTTATTTTGGTAAAAAAATTAACATAAAATTGTAAAATAATAAGTTAAAAGTTGAAAAAATGTCTTTGCGAGTCCAACATTTAATAAAAAATGTTGCTTGAATAGTACAAATAGTGTTATTTTGGTAAAAAATTAACATAAAGTTTTAAAATAATAAGTTAAAAGTTGAAAAATGTCTTTGTGAGTGCAAAATTTAATAAAAAATGTTGCCTGAATAGTACAAATAGTGTTATTTTGGTAAAAAATTAACATAAAGTTGTAAAATAATAAGTTAAAAGTTGAAAAAATGTCTTTGTGAGTGCAAAATTTAATAAAAAATGTTGCCTGATTAGTACAAATAGTGTTATTTTGGTAAAAAAATTAATATAAAGTTGTAAAATAATAAGTTAAAGGTAGAAAAAAATGTCTTTGTGAGTCCAAAATTTAGTAAAAAATGTTGCTTGAATAGTACAAATAGTGTTATTTTGGTAAAAAATTAACTTAAAGTTGTAAAATAATAAGTTAAAAGTTGAAAAAATGTCTTTGTGAGTCCAAAATTTAATAAAAAATGTTGCTGATTAGTACAAATAGTGTTATTTTGGTAAAAAATTAATATAAAGTTGTAAAATAATAAGTTAAACGTTGAAAAAAATGTCTTTGTGAGTCCAAAATTTAATAAAAGTGTTGCCTGAATAGTACAAATAGTGTTATTTTGGTAAAAATAAGGATAAGCTGTGAAAATGTTTGACATAAAGTCAAAGTTTGGTAAAAAATAAACTCAAAATTAAGTTAAATAGCACACAGTAACATACATTTACTACCTAAATCAATAATCAAAGGGTCCTAGGTTCGTTACCCCGTGATAAAAGCAAATGGTGAAAACTGTAGGCCCCGTCCCTAATAGCTCTCCCTTCTTCATAGTACAGATAAAAAAAACCTGCGCTAAAGCGTCCTGTGCCTTGGAGGCAAACCTGAGCGGAATATTAATTGGCGGCGGAAACCGCATAGCTTCAGAGATTTGACCCTTGCTGCGCATTCTCAGACATCCTTTGTTGTCTGGTTGAATACCTCCCCTGCCCTACAGTATTGCATAGCTTTCCCCTGTTCTTGCGTACTGGTTAACCTTGAAAAAACCGGTTCTGAAAATCTACCGACGCGTTCTCTGATTGGTCAATCGGGTTCCTTCTTTGTCCTGACGTTGTGACGTCATTTGACCTTGACCGCATATCTCCCAAATTCCTTTCTCGTCTACCCTCAGCGCGGAGTCGAGATTCTGAGACAGTATTCTGTCTACCGTCTGAGACCATCGTGTTTCATACAATAATAACATACATTATTACATAGTACTAATTAATAACATTACATATCGCGGGTTCAAATACCGGGACCGTCCCCAATCGTAATTGGACTTGTACCTACAGCCATTACCACCGATCATAGCGGTTCATAAACCATAGAAAACTTATTTTCAATATTATAAACATTAATATTATCGATTTATACATTACATACTTTGCAGTAATGAATATAAAAACATATGCATAGCGTTTAGTACCTCTAATTACCTTTTATATACATATTTTTCATAAAATAAATAAATATATATTCATAAAAAGTTATAAACATGCAAATACATAAATGTAAAGTACTCTAAGTACTTGCAAATGAATTCTAAGTACATGCGAATTAATTAAAACCCGTGCAAATTAGTTATAAGTACATACAAATGAATTGCGAATATTAAATAGCAACATCCGTTATCGTATTCTTTTACTACTGTCCTACTTCCGTAGCATGTTTGGTAGCATAACCAATCAGAAGCGACCTCTAGGTCACGATTGAGGATGTAATGGCGGCCGCGTTAAATGTAAACAATGCATCACTTCACATTTTTAAAAGCTGATAACTACCGGTATTCAACCGAGAGGAATATTCGTATGAAACGTTATTAGGCACAAAACAATGGCGCTGCTTAAATACATACTTTACAACGTTTACTGTAGATGTGTGGAAGAATATTTTAGTTGTTTCAAATGTGAATACAGTGCACAGATGGTGTAACTCGACTTGCCTTTCATGCTGTATATGTTGTACATTGTAATCGCAACAGGTAGCTTCTTCTTTTCATTTTTTTTTTTTTGGCTCACACCGCGTTTGCGATTTCTAGTCAAAGTTTCTGAGTTCAGGTATTATTACTATTATATCCAAACCAGTAGCGAAGCGTGGTCTTAAGAGGAAAGAAAGCAATGCAGTACTCCGAAAAATGGGGGTGGGGGGTGGGGGTATATAAATTATACAGCCCATTGCCCCAGTTTTTCTAGGAAAGAAAGGACATTTTAAATAATAATAATATATCCATGAACTCCTCTCTCAACGGCCATACTGCTAAGTTCAAAATTCTTGTCACGTTATTGATAATAAAATACTTGCTATTACTTACAGCTTCCCGTACGAAATTTGAAATATCCATGTTTGTTTTCGTAACTTCACAACACACCAAACAAAAGAGAACACTCACTTCAACCACTCGTTCTTCCCTCACAAATGGAAAATATTCCGAAAAGCTCAGAAGCTAACAGAAAAGTGATGTCAACCTCGTTGTAAAAATTAATGTTCACGGGGGAGTAAAAGAACTGACTTGAAGCTTAAAATTAATTAAGCTTTCGAATAATAGGTCATTACAATAGGAAGAACATGCGCTGGTTCTTCTTTTTAATAATGTATTATATTAATAAAAATAATATTTCGAGTTGGATAGCATTTATGACTTAACGTTTTTGTTATTTGCAGGTCTCGGGATAGAGTTTCATTGCTTTTTTTTGTTTTACATACGTTTTATCGAAAAAACATCAGTTTATTGTTTGTATGAAAACTTACGATAAATATAGTGTAAATTATTTGGTAGTTGTCAACACTGGCGTGCGTTGTAATTTGAGACAAGAGAAGTGTGAAGCGGACAACAGCCAGCTGTTCTGTAGATTCCAGCGCTCCCCAGTGCCGGAACACCATGTTTGTCTTAATCCCTGAACGTCGACATTATTGACACGTTTTACAAATCTTGAAACTCAAAGTAATGCTTTAAAGTTTATCTACATGGAATTTGGAACAGTTATATTAATTTATTTCAATAATTCTGTGTTTATAATAAAGCAAATATACATCTTCGAGATCAAGTTAACACTTATATGTTTTCTGATAGTAGTGTCTGATTTCTGCTTGGCTCGGGTGTTTTCGAGAAGCCGAAAAGCTCCGAAAAGAAGAGCTTTTATTAGTGGTTTGGGGACGTACCTTCACCAGCATCTACCCTTCGCCATATGATACTTGAGAAGCGTTGGTTTCCCTCACAGTGGCTGCAAGCAGAGAGGTTGCTGCTTGCCAACGGGCTGCGGAGAGAGTTTGCGGCCGTAAAATTTCGCGAAATCGAGTGCGATAGAAAATAAATAATGCACTCAACGTTAAGTACATTAAATCATATTTTAATAGTGCAAGCAGTGCTTGCTTTGCTTGTACTATATCTTCGCCACTGATCCAAACTGTTGTTGAATATCGTTCACTTTCCTCGCATCACTAATGTAGTCCATTCTGTTATTATGGTACAACGGTCTTTCTAAGTCTTATTGATTTAAATTGTCATGCGGATCATCATGGTTGTTTATATTGTAAACCTATGATTTCTAGCGAAACTACAAAGAATCTAAATAACTGCAGTGCGAGGTTCAGATATTAATGTCAATAAGGATACCGGAAATGGTACCTATGCAAGTTGTAAGTTTTTATATAGAGAGTCTGGGTATTGTTGTCTTAAGGAGCATTCAAAAAATAAATGATTAAGTGTTTGATTATCTTCTCCGCATTGGCAGGAAGTTGATGGCACAATCTTTAAACGAGCCAAGTGTTGATTTACTAATACATAGTCTGTACGCATTCTTAATATAAAAACAACCACTGCCCGAGGTAGATTCATGTTTTGGTACCAAGGTCTAAGATTCTGACTTGAGCATGCCACTTGCAGGATGTGGTATTTTGTAGCTCTATCTTGAACCACTCCTCCCACTGTTTTTGTAACTTACATTTTACTCTGGGTAAGAGATCTGTATAAGGTAATCGAAGAGATGTTACATAGTCCTGGGTTCTCGCTTTTTTGCTTTTGCATCTACTATGTCATGGTATTTGTTTTGATTACTATGCGCTCGAATATAAGTGAAAACCACTTTCTGTCCTTTTTGTCGAAGATGCTGTATCGTGCAGAAAATCAAGTATTCAAATGTTGTTAACTTGTTAGCAGCACTGCCTGTTCTCGACAAAGCCTGCAAGACGCTCAATGCATCAGTGAGGATTAGTGAGTGGTTAATTCTTAGTTCTAAAACGTAGAGGAGCGCTTGATATATGGCATAACACTCAGCCGAAAATATTGACGCATCTTGTGGTAAAATTTTTTAATTTCATTGTAGTATGTCGGAACATAAAATGCACAACCAACTCCATCATTGGATTTTGAACCGTCAGTGTATATAAAAGTCAACTTGGGCAAAAGCTAGCCGAAATGTCCATGAAATGCTTGCGAGTAAAGTGCTATCTGCTATAAGATTCTTGGAAGCTTTTACGTAGCATTTATGCTAGCAAAAATGTTAAAGAAAAAGCTTTCGTCTAAAGACGGCTTAAGTAACGAAATAGAGCGAAAGAAAGAAAGAAATCACACTTCATCTGTCCCCTTCGACTGCCAATATTGACATAAGCATTGCTTGTTCATTTCTGCAGTACGCAACGGTACGCCGTTACAGGGGATCATTTTACAGGTGATCATTTATGAACGCAGTATTTCGAGTAGTTCTTATGGCGGACACAATGACAAGCCAACTTGAAGAGTATTGGGACCTATCTTCCCAGGGGGGAAAAACAAAACCTTGGACGTATGTACTGTACGTGCGCTAAGTCTAGTGGTAAAGGCTTATTTGAGATGATGGTAGCGATGTTCCGATATTATCTTATACAGCATCTTAAAATTAAGAAAAACAACGAAAATGCAGAAATAAATTTCTAAATAACTTTAGATGCAATAGAGCGTCTAACTGCCACGCGGGAGACCCGGGTTCGATTCTCGGAGTGGGTGATCTAAGGTCGAAATTTTTCCGGCCTTTTCCCCGCATAAAGCGGCTCTGGGATTCACCCAGCCTCAAATCAATGGTTACCTTGGGGCAACCCTAGGGGATAAAGGAGGCCGGATCGTGGTACCTCCAAAATGACCGAGATCGAGAATATGTGAAGCCCTGCCCTCACATCCCATAAATGTGCCTTCATGGCACGGTGCTATATGTACGGGGAACTTTACCATACCTTACTTTACCTTCATACTTTAAAATTTATGTGTAGTTTTGAGATTATAGTGTTATTGCAAAGAGGCTCATCTCCATACGTTTAACTTTTATTTCTATGTGTGTAAATTCAGTGGCATGCAATATATATAATGGTATCAATTGGTGTGTTTTCCGTTCACATACTCGACAATTGAACATCAACTGAGTAGCCTACAGTGAGGGAATTCTTTAAATATATGAAATAATAATTTTTACAGTAGGAAATACGTTTTGCATTACGGAATGTTAAATTTTAATTGAATATTCTTTTTCCTCGAAATATTGGGTGCTAACAAAATTAAATTTTAAGGTAAAAGTGTAATTTTTTTTCTGTAAAATAATTATTTTTAATGAAATGTTACATTGTCTTTCTATGGGACCCTTGCAACGCAGAAGCACATATATACGTATCAGAAGTGTGCGTGTACCTCAGGAATTTTTACTTTCAATATTTAAAAATGTGGTTCATTACTAAATAAGAATTTCCAAGTTGCATTAATTATCAACAAATAAATATGAAATCTGTCTAGTTTGAGAACATTTCGTGTGGGGGGAAGGAAAAAGGGAGTCCATAATTATGATCGACTGAAACATGTTGTCCCAACTACCAACCAAACAGAAAGAGATACAATACTGGTCTCTACTGCCAATTTTATAGAAATTAATCTCGATTGTTATACAGGGTGTTCATAAAGTCCCGGTACCATTACAAAAAGACATAGCTCGGAAACTACATGCAGTAGAACAATTCTGTTGATTGCAAAATGACGGTTTGTTTGTTTACAGGTGTGATTGACCAAAATGACAACATTACAAGAGAAAGTACAATGCGCGCTGTGGTATGCTGAGTACAAATCACCAGTAACTGTTCAGTGAGAATTTCGCCGTCGCTACGGAAGCAAGCATTATGAGATGGCGGCAGAACTTCAGAGATACTAATGGTGTTAAGAACTTGCCTCGGAGTAGACGACCAAGTGTATCTGATGAAACTGTCGACAAAATCCAAACTGCATTTCAACGCAGCCCCCAGAAGTCAATTCGAAGAGCCTCACGGAAATGACTGGTGCCACCAACAACCATCCATAAAGTGTTGCAACTAGAGGGGCGCACATTGAGGTGTATGGCATATAAACGTGGAGAGTTGTAGCTCATTTTGCAATCAACAGCATTGTTCTATTGCATGTAGTTTCCGAGCTATGTTTTTTGTAATGGTACCGGGATTTTAAGAACACTCTGTACTTCCAAATATGGGAGCATCGACACTTTTAAAATTGTGTTTTAATTCTGCTTTGTCGACACAATTCTCGGCCTTGACTAGTGAATTAAACACATGGAAAGAATCCTCACTAAAGCAAAGGTCATATAGTCATCTCCATTCGGTCTACCACGTCTTTAAGAGGCTTCACAGTTTGCGTGAGAACTTGGGTAGAATTTCATTTTGAAATGAAATATGATTCTCGATTCTTGTGGCATGACTCCATTAACATTCCACATTCTAATTTCTGCTGATTAAAATAAATGAAGTACGTGTTCCGACTCTGATGATGATGCATATAAGGTTGTCTCATTATGTGGTGGTTATGTGTTAGTAGTACAGGAAGAAACAAGAGTTACCTTCCTATTTTGGTTATTTTGGTTTCATTTTCTACCTAATAATGACGATGAGTGTGCATATAAAAATTTAAATGTAACAATTTTACGTTTTTATCACGTTTGAAACGTACCAATTTATTTTTATTTTGTGGCCCTTTTCAAAGTCATTTTACTCAACTGGAGACCCTTTTCAGATGGAGGGTTAGGGCTGTAGATCTCTCCCAAACCCCTGCATGTAGTCGATTTATTATTATTATTATTATTATTAATATTGTTATTATTGCAGAGTATCGTTTCTTGTTTTCAATGCGGATTCACACCTTTACTCAAAACTTTGCCACTTTAAAGTCTTAATTGATTGGCTAAAGCCACCGCCAGGTCATGTGACGCGGTGTTTTATTTTCCCTGTTGTGGGTACTTCAGCTGTGCAAATCTGTATTTTTAAAAATCAGATATTTTATGTTCTTTTATACAACAATACACTACAGAATACCGTTTCATGAACCTGACGAAGGCTTCCCCGATGGCGTAGTGGTCGCCTTGTAATCAAAGGGTCCCGGGTTCTTACACCCGGTTTGGTTCGAAACTTTCAACTGCAGGTCTCAATAAAACTCAAACCATTCCCACTTGAGGCTGTAGATTCAGTCAGGTTTATTAAAGGTCCAGGATCCCATAAATTCTAATGGGTTCTATTGTGTTCCGGTGCAGGACCGGAACCTTCTTTCCTCGAACAATTTTAATTCGGTACAAGTTGCGTATTGTTTCATTGAAAGAAAAGCTTCCTGGACCGTATTTAAATTGATCCGGAAAAAAGGTTCCTGGACCGAATTAAAATACTTTACAGATAAAAAGGTTCTTTACGATCCAGAACCAATTTACGCTTGCTGATTTTCTCTCATGTACCGGAATTGAATTCATTTAAAATTCCTGGGCCTTTAACAACCCTGGATTCATTCTCGATTACATTGTTTCTACATCCAAAAGTGCATATGCGCCGGAATTTGGAGAGCAAGGCACTGTCTCCCCCGCTTAAATTCCTCGAGAGAGGCAGATTTGGCGCTCTTCACACAGCAAGATTTTGGCATAGCAACCGGTGCAAGGTTCACGGAATAACAGCCGATTCGCGGAAGCCGATGAAACAATTGTGGCACCCTTTGCATCGTAAATCAAATTAAGCACGGTAGCAGACTATGTGAACTTCACTGGCAAAGGGGCATTAAATTAAACCGCGGAGGGCATAAGCCTCCTGCCACCCATTAAAAAGCAACCTTGAGAAGCAAGCTTCTTTCAATGCTGAAGTTCGATATTTTTATTACAGTAAAATTTTCCTTGAAGTACTATTAATTCAGCGAACATTAACCCTAAATTGTTTTGTGAAGTGAAACAATTTTCGTTGATACAAAACCAACTAATTGTTTTTTTCTGCCAGACATAAAAGAAGCAAGCGAACTTCCTGCGGGCATTCCTAGAGTGTATGTGTACGTCAGAGTTCAATATGGGCGTGATATAATCTAATATAAATATATATTTTGTTGACCTGAAAGCACGCCTTAAAAAGTCACGGTTACGATCAAATTTCTGTTGCTACATAATAATATATACGTATAAACATGCGTATAAAATGTCGTTTATGGCAATCCTGTGTTCTCAACGAATTTGAAAGGGTCACCAGTGATAAAGTGGACTCAAAAGGATCAAATTTTCACTGAAAATCCCGGAAATAAATTTCTAAACTACCGTCCTATCTAAAACTGAAGGTACCTTACAAACAGAAAAATGCTGCTAAATCACGAAAATGATCTCTTTCGTATTCCGATGACAGCTGCAGATATATGAAATGAACTATCAAGTTATACAGAGGCATGTAATCGCCATCGACCATTGAACCCTTGAACGAACGAACACACTGCTGAACCGTACAAAATCCACAATTCACAAAAAGGACTACAAAAAGGGATCCTCGTTCTAAAGGCCACAGCCTCACGTGCTGGAGGCCCATTCACACAGTCAACTTTACACACACGCAGCCACAGAGGATCAAAGTGCAGGGCCATTCATTGTGTGAGCTAGACATCGATCTCTTGCCGCTTTTTATTTGCATGCTTCCCCAGACGACTAGTCTTCCTCTATTTGACGTCGCTTATTAATACGTTTAGGCTAATTGGTACGTACAAAGGCAAGTGGTATAAAGTATGGAGAGACGCGAGTGAAGTGTACGAAAGTTAGGATAGTGCTCAGTTTAACTTCACATGCAAAACAGTACATATCCACGCAAGCTAATCTAGATTGATTTATTTGGTTTATTTTACTACGCTTTCACGAAGATGAGGATGAATGATGATGTGATGAAATTGATGAAGGGAGGCTCACAAAGAGCACCCATCAAGTGGAGAGGAAATTACTTACATGAAAATTACTTTTTCTCTTTGATAGAACATAAAAAATTGTCGAGTATGTGGGTACATTTCAATACGTTGATCTGGTCCTTATGGTGGTAGAATAGTGTGTATTATGTACTTTATTTTGCACAACTATGTTAATATTTTCGTCAAGCTTCGTCGCTGAGTATAGTATGACAACAAATTGAAGAAAACTTTCTACCAGTTCTGCTGCAGACGGCAGGCTGTCTGACTGCTACAAGGGAGGCCCGGGTTGGATTCCCGCTCTGGGTGGCCCAAGGTCGGTTCTCGGTTGTTCCTGCATACAGGCTCTGGGATTGGGAGGGTGTAGAGCCCGCTTTAGATGAAAGAATTTCCTTTAGCATTTTTGCTAGCATAAATGCTATGTAAAAGCTTCCAAAATCTTATAGCAGATAGTACTTTAAAAGCAAGCATTTCGTGTAACTTTTCGGCTAGCTTTTGAGATTACAATGTATAACATATACAGCATGAAAGGCACGTCGAGTCACGCCATCTATGATGAGTGAGTGCACGGCGCTTACATTTGGAACAACTAAAATATTCTTTCATACGTGTACAGTAAACGTTGTAAAGTATGTATTTAAGCAGCTCCATTGTTTCGTACCTAATAACGTTTTACAAGAAACGTTATTCCCCCGGTTGAATAGTTATCGGCTTTTAAAAATGTGAGGTGATACATTGTTTACATCTCACGCGGCCGCCATTACAACTGCACTCGTGACCTAGAGGTTGCTTCTGATTGGTTATGCTACAAAAAAATGGTATGGAAATAGGAAGGATTCTATCCTTTATGAAATTCCATGAAATATGCCATGGCATCTGAAGTGCCATAAGATTTTTCGCTTTACACGGTAGTTAAGAAAAATGCTAAGGAAAATGCTTTCGTCTAAAGCGGGCTTAAGGGGTGAATTTTTCTCAAGACACTCAAAGGTCAAACTCCCTTTCACGTAGTACACCCTGGACTGCATTTGGCAGTGTTGTGTTTGTGATTGTCCTTTCGTTCATTTAACCTTATTATCACTATTCATCTTCGCAATTGGCCAAAGAAGCAGAAAGGCGAAGTAAAATAAGTGATAACAATAAATATATCAGTTGCTACTTTAGACCAGTGTAACTCAACCGCCGAACCGAGCCGGGGCCCGGTACCGGGATAAGCTTAGACCCAGAACGCCTAAATAACATCTGCATAGTAATTGTCAGTGAGAAAGTGGCGTATTTTTAAAAATGGAAGTATTCATGAATGATCGGGAATTTTCAGAATCGAAAGAGTGGACCATTCTCTGGCTTGATGTAATTGCAGAAGGAAGCAATGAAATGTTTCAGTCTTTTTCAGATTATATTATGGAAGCAGATGATTTCTGTTCGCAGAATTCACTTTCAGATATAATTGCAGGTCATTTGAAGATGTTGTTCTTGTTTGAAAAGGATCATCCCGAACATGAAGTAAAGATATGTGGATTGTGAACCCTTTTGTTGAACCTAAAGAGACATGACAACTCTTTCCCATGAAGAAACCCTTCAGCTTGTTGAATTTTCATTGGCAAAGGACTGGAAGTTCAGTACTTCTCATTCTATGAGTAATTAGAAATTCTGGATAAGGATGAAAACTGTATATCGAAATTTACATGAAACATCAATGAAATTTCACGTGAAACTACATTTTCTGCCATGACTGTGCTTAAAACGAAACAGAGGACCACCCTGTAACTTTCTGATTGTCTCCGTTTGGCTATCAATTCAGAATTAGTAAGCTGACGAGCAGAAAACAGCAACAAAAATTTCACTATAGTGCACGTCAAATCTCCTGCATATGGCCTTTAACGGCTGAACAGCACCAGCGAATCACAGACGTGCGGCGTTGCCGTGCTCTCCGTGACAAGGCGTTTCGCTCAACCACGCTGTCTCTTTTCCGTGTAAGATTTCGACATGGCACCGCTGCAGTACGCTGCTATTGGCTACCGCCATATGCAGGAGATTTGACGCGCACTCTAGCATATCTTACCTTCAAAAATTCAGTTGTAATAAACGAAACTAAGTTTAACTTTTTTAATAATTTTTAATTGCTGTGCTAAATTCTGCGTGAAAAAAATTGAAAATATTCGTATTGGAACTAGTGTTTAGTGATTTCATTACAATAACGAATAACAAACTCTCTAGCCTTCTCAAACCCAAAGGTTTATGGCTGCAGTCGTCCATCTGTCCCTATCCTGGGCAAGATCAATACAATCTTTACCATCCTTGCCGATTTCCTTTCATACATATCGTAAATTCAAAATATTAATTAGTGTTTGGACTACTTGACTAAATTACTTACTTTGCCTGTAATTAACTATTGCCTAAATTACATGCTTTGGTGTGTTCATCTGATAAAAAATTATTTACCTGCAAGTTGACATACCTCTGCTGCTTCCCCCGCTCAGCTGACTTCTATGAGTGGGTTATACTAGGGTGAATCAAAAAGTAAGTTACACCTGACCGTGTTCCTGTACTAAGATAGATAAAATAATCACGCTTGGTGGCAACACTGTCTGGAATGTTTTTATTCAAACTATTAATGTTCAGTCTATATAAATTGCTTAAATTTGCCGCTATTCATAGTTGTATATATATCAGTGTATAATGTTAACGATTATAAAGACGGTCATAGTAGAAAATTGGCTGAAGGCATAACTAACTAACCAACTCCCTAGCCTTCTTAAACCCGAAGGTTCATGGCTGCAGCAATACAGACCTTTCATCTGTCCCTATCTTGAGCAAGATCCATATACTCTTTTCTATCCCTACCGATTTCCTTTAGGTCCATCTCAACGTTGTCCCTCCATCTTCGTCTTGCCCTTCCTACAGGTCTCTTACCATCAGGTTTCCCAACAAGAATCCTGTAAACTCCTCTCTCCTCTCCCTTTCGTGCCACATGGCCTGTCCAGCTAAGTCTCTTTCATTTAATTATTCTAATAATATCTGGACATGAATACAAATTATATAGTTCTAAATTACGTAACCTTCTCCACTCACCTGTCTCCTCATCCCTTTTAGGCCCAAATATTTTCCTACGGATCTTATTTTCAAATACTCTCAATGTAAGGGGCCAAGTTTTACACCCATATAATACTACAGGCAAAATTACTGTTTTGTATATTTTAACTTTTAGTTTCTTAGATAAAACGAGAAGACAAAAGTTTATGAAGAGAGAAGTAACATGCATTTCCTGAATTAAGCCTACTTTTTATTTCCTCTTTAATATAATTTTCATTTGTTAATATTACTCCTAAGTATTTGAATTTGGAAACTGGTTCAAACGAGTTGTTATCAATAATTTGATTTTGATTATTACCTAACACTTGGTTTCGGCCTGTAAGTATAGATTATGTTTTATCTTTGTTAACTTCCAAACCTACCTCTTTACCAGTTTTGAAAAATATATTAGCATTATTCTTAATTGTATTTATATTATCCCCTAATAAGTCTACATCATCTGCATATGCTAACATCTGAGTCACACCATTTAATTTTAGTCCTTCTTTAGTTTCTTTTACCTTCCTAACAGCATATTCTAAGGCAAAATTAAAGAGCAATGGAGATAATGCATCTCCTTGTTTTAATCCATCATGAATTGTAAATTTGTCAGACACATTAATACCCACACGACTTTTACTTTCTGTTTCACTGGTGCATACTTTTATATTATAAAATTTATAATACTCGTACTAACAAGCTTAGGTATTCCAAACTCGACTAATATATTGTATAATTTATCTCTTTTGACTGAATCATATGCTTTTTTGAAATCAATGAATAGCTGATGGACGTTTCGATTATATTCCCACTTTTTTCAAGTGTCTGTCTGATGTGAAAAGTTTGATCTGTAGTTGAACTCTTACGTTTAAATCCACCTATAATTTCATTAACATATGGGGTTAATCTTGTTAAAAGAATGTTAGATAATATTTTATATGTTGTTGAGAGTAGAGAAATTCCACGGTAATTATTGCAGTTCATTTTATCACCTTTTTTAAACACAGGAACAATTATGGATTCTTTCCACTTTTGAAGGATTTCTTCTTTATTCCATATTAAACAAATTAATTTATGAATTTGACATATTAACGAATTTCCACCATATTTAATTAACTCAGCTGGTATTAAATCAATGCCCGGTGCTTTGTTATTCTTTAGCCTTTCAATAGCATATTTAACTTCAGTTAAGTGAAGGCATTAATATAATATTTATGAATATATATATATATATATATATATATATATATATATATATATATATATATATATATATATATGGTGTTGCAAAATACCTGCTACAACGCCGCTTGGGAGGTGATTCGACAAGTAAAAACAAGGAAAAATTGCCATGTGAACAAATGTCGAAATCGGCACCGTTTTCGAGTGACAGGCGTGCGAAAATCGCCTCACACCATGTTTATAGCACAATAACTCAAGAAGGAAGAAATATATCAATGTCGGAATAAAATAATACAAACAAAATCGTACCTGACGAATACAATGGTGCAGCAATTGAGGCCCAGTGTAAATTGCGCAAGGGGACTCTCAAAGAAAGTGGGTAAACCCCTGATGGAAAATACAAGAAATTTACTACTATCTTCTACATAATGTTGAGATCGGAATGTAGCCAGTAAAAAATGGCGAAGTATGTCTACATGTCCCACTACTGCTGGGACACCGTCCCACACCCGGGAAATAGGAAAATAACTGCAAATCTCCTGTTGTACACGGTTCACATTGCGGTACAAAGAAGAAAAGAAATCAATTTGTCCCATGTCCCACTACTGCTGGGACACCATCCCAAATTGAAAAAATACGGGAAAATCATAAAAAAAGCCGTTTCCAATCCCTTAATGTTGACACACTACTTTGCAGTACGAAAAACAAAAGTTAAACAATGGCCACGTGTCGTCAGGCTGTACATACCAGGTAACCAAGAAAGTTCATGCGGTTTTAGTACAAAGAAGAAAAGGTCCAAAACAAATGTGTTGACCTTATATTTATTCTGCAAAATATCCACCATCCGCTTCTACAACCTTCTCCCATCTTTGTACAAGCCTGTAGATGCCATGTTTGAAAAAGTCTTTGTGTAGGGCCGCAAGAAACTGCACCACCGCGTTTTCAACCTCCTCGCGAGTTTGGACATGTCGATTGCGCATATGGTTGTCCATAGACAAAAAAAGATGGTAGTCTGATGGAGCGATGTCGGGTGAATACGCTGGATGTGGCAGAAGTTCCCAGCCGAGAGAAGAAATCACCTCCAGGGTCATCTTTGCTGTATGCGGTTTAGCGTTGTCTTGGTGGAAAAGAACACGCTTCGTATTCACTAATGCAGGTTGTTTTTTTGCAAGCTGTTCGGCCACTCTTTGCAATTGCGCGGAGTACACCTCTTTGTTGATGGTTTTACCACTTACTAAGAACTCATAATGCACAATCCCAGCCGTAGTCCACCAGACACACAGCATCACCTTCCGCTGATGAAGAGCAGGTTTTGCAGTTAAAGGTATGGTGTCGTTTGACGATAGCCAATGGTATGAGCGTTTCTTGTTATCGTACATTACCCACTTTTCATCACACGTCAAAATGCGGTCCAAAATTGGACAGTTGTTGTTCCTAGTGAGCAAGGAAGCGCAAATGTTCAGTCGTTGGAGACGGTTCGCAGCAGTCAGCTCGTCTGGGACCCACTTACTCAGTTTCCATGATTTGCCAAGCTCATGCAAGTGCACACGAATTGTTTCAGTACTTACCGCAAATCGTTGAGCGAGTTCTTGACACGTTTGACGTGAATCCTCTTCAATTGCTGCCTTCAGTTGGTCCACATCGAGAGATTTTGGTCTGCCCGAACGAGGTTTGTCTGTCAGTGTCTCATCGCCACTCGAGAAGGTCTGAAACCACTTTTGCGCTGTCCGTTCACTAATTGTACCTTCTTCAAACGCTGCACATATTTTTCTTGCTGCTTCCGCTCCTTTTGTGGCCAACTTGTACTCATACAGTAAACACGCCCTGATTACTGCATTCGACACAGCCATAGTTCACTGCGAATACTTGCTCCCGAACTATCGACTGCGACCTGTTATCTACGTTAGCCAACGTGCCAAGGAATGAGCTTTCCGCCAATCACACATACATGTATCCCTGGCGGCTGAACTGCGTACTACCCCACGAAAACTACGGGCAGTTGTAAAAACCGCATGAACTTTCTTGGTTACCTGGTACTACAAGAGAGCTCCCCAAAGAAAGTGGGTAATCCTCGAAGGAATGTATACGGAGAATGGCGAGAAAACGCACACAATGGCATGTAACATTTCCAGGCACAGCACATCTTGAAGGGATTCCATTGAGAAGCGCACAATCTCCGCACATGCAGATCGATGGTATGAAGTACAGCGATCTCCAGCATCTTCACTTGCACCTTTCACTAAAGGACACTATGCGGTGCTGATATGGGCTCACAAACACCGGTATACTCAGAGACGTTGTTGAAAATGTCCGCAATTGACTTCAAGACAAAGATGGCATCGGTGAAGCACTGATTGTCTGGTACGCGCAAATACCTCTGGCATGTCACCAATTGTCCCAGCAGCGGCACTAACACGAGCAACGAGGTCCTCAGCACTTTCCACAGAGGTTTCATAAACGAGCCATTTCATTTCTCCCGACACAAAGAAATCCAGTGGTGTGAGGTAAAGGTCCACCCCTGCCAATCCAACGATCGCCGAAAATTTCGTTGAGTAAGGCCCTGGCTCCCCGGTCGAAATATGCGGGGGCGCCGTCGTGTTGAAACCAGATACGTTGTCTACCTGCCAGTGGTACGTTTTCCAAAAGTTCAGGTAATACGTCATGTAGAAACACCCGTTATTTCCCACCACACAAAGTAGAGGGCAAAATGTACGGGCCTATCAAGTGGTCACCTACTACGCCACACCACACATTCACTGCGAACATATGTTGATGATGGCGCACAATGATTGCATGCGGATTGTCCATATCCCAGACGTGGCTGTTGTGGCTATTGAACATGCCGTTCCTGGTGAACATTGCCTCATCGGTCCACAAAACTATTGTTGGGAAATCTGGAATGGCAAGAATTTGTTGCACGTACCATTGACAGAAATCCATGGGTAGGGGAAAGTCCGTAGGCAGTATGTGGTGCACCTTATGCAATTGGTATGGGTGCAATCACTCCTCCTGAATAACGCGGAACACATTGCTATGGTGGGTTTGTTGCGTACGAGCAATGACACGTGTGCTGGTGTCAGGACGGTCTCGTATCGCGTCCAACACGTCCTCTTCAAATTGCACAGTGCGGGGTCTTCCACAATCCTACCTACGGGGTAGTAGAGATCCGGTTTCACGCAGTCGAGCATGAAGTCTTTGAAAGAGTGCATGTGCCGGTAACCGCCTATTGGGAAAACGTTCGTGATACGAACGCCGTGCTTGACGGCTGTTTCGGTTTGCCTCTCCATAAACGAGATGCATATCAGCAAGCTCGTGGGTAGAGTACTACACCATTGTCCTGTTCCAGAACTGCCCAGCAACAGGGGCACTTTCCCTCCGAGTGACGGATCACAACTGCCGTGAATAGCACCCACGTAATGTCACACAGGTGTCCACGCAGTTGTTGCAAACCGAGAAAGAACACGGGAATACGTACTCTACGTACGATATTCCTTGGCGCAATTCAACCACACACACACGCCAGACTAAACTCCTCGCTGCGACACGCAGAACAGACAGGAAGAACAACGGTCGACTACACTCTCTACGTAGTATCCACCAACGCTAATACGTAATAGGTGACCTACACTCCCAGCGCCTGTAGTGGGGCTTTCTGTATCAATTACCTGAAATCAATCTCAGCGTAATCTGACGGCATAGAGTCATTTTCGGGTGAATTTCCTATTTCCCGAGTGTGGGACGGTGTCCCAGCAGTAGTGAGACATGTGGACATACGTCGTCATCTTTTACTGCCTACATTCCGATCTTAACATTATGTAGAAAATAGTAGTAAATTTCTTGTATTTTCCATCAGGGGATTACCCACTTTCTTTGAGAGTCCCTTTGCGCAATTTACACTGGGCCTCAATTGCTGCACCATTGTATTCGTCAGGTACGACTTTCTTTGTATTCTTTTAATCCTACATTGATATATTTCTTCCTTCTTGAGTTATTGTGCTTTACACATGGTGTGAGGCGATTTTCGCACGCCTGTCACTCACAATAAGCATGAAATAATAATATAAGACATAATAATATTCGTATAATAATAATAATATAAAACCAAGAAGTAATGGCCAGTTCTATCAACATTTTGATGCTGCGCTGTCATCTCTTCGGCGTTATTACACAGATGGTCCGCAGTTTCTGAGCAAAATCATCACAGGAGATGAGTCCTGGGTGCACCAATACACTCCCGAGACAAAGAGGGCATCCATAAGATGGAGACACAAGGATTCGCCACCACCAAGAAAAGCCGAAACCTGTCCAACTGTTCGAAAGGTCATGCTGACGATCTTCTTCGATTCCGAAGGCGTTGTTTACAGTGAGATTGTGCCCCGAGGAACAACAATCAATGCCGCAACATACTGTGAGAATTTGTAGAAGCTGAGAAAAGCCATTAAAGATCGAAGGCCCGGAAGATTGAGTGATGGGGTTGTTCTTCTTCACGACAACGCTACCCCCCCCCCCTACAGCTGGTGTCACACAGGATTTACTGCAGAAATTTAAGTGGGAAGTGTGGGCTCACTCTCCCTATAGCCCCGATTTGGCACCCTGTGACTACCACCTTTTCGGTCCTCTCAAACAAGACCTAGAGGGTCAGTGTTTCGCGTCAGATGAGGAAGTGCAGGAAGCAGTCTCAAAGTGGTTCAAAGAAATTGGACGGATTTTTGCACGCAAAAAATCGAATAACTGGTCACACGATATGAAAAGTGCTTGGAACACCTTGGTGGCTATGTCGAAAAAAGTTAAATGTTCATGCTTTCTTGTCCAATATTTTTTTTTCTTTCTAATGTGTTTTGTTTGTTTTTTACAAGGGGTGTAACTTACTTTTTGATTCACCCACGTACAATGCATAAATACAGTCTTTTTAAATCAATTTTACACAGAATAATATCTTAAATCTTTGATCAGAAGTGGACATGTCAATACAATGAAGCACAAATTAATTTAATGATGAAGGTACGTACAATATGCTACATTATAATAAATTGCCTTAGTCCGGTGAAGGCGGCCGGAGCATGGTGCGAATTGCATCATCTCCAAAAACAGTAGTCGAAATCGTGTATGGCAAGGCCCTATTATCACATCCCCACGTGTGTCTTCATGGTACGGTGCAATTAGCATGGAGAACTTTCTTTCATATTGGTTCTAGAGATTATAGTCAATGTCATAAATCCATTAATTGTTTAATTATTGGTGTTCCCAAGAGTGAAACGCCATTTTTAAGAAAAATGGGAGACAGGAAGGGTTGTAAGAGTCATTCCATGCCAAATCAACACAGATATGTGCAATTTTTAACCTGACCATCTCCGATTTTCATGAAATTTGGGGAGTTGAAACTATGCATAGAACTTAGTAACTATGAAAATTTTTAGTTTCGTGCGTCTTGGAATTGTTAAATTATTCAAGGTCAAAGTTTGCAGAAATTGCCCTTTTTGAGCCCGCTTAGCTATACTAAATCTGCTGTAACTCCGCCCCTATTTCGCCTAGGAAGCTCAAATAAAGCTTATTGTACAGGAAATTGAACAAGCTTTCCAGTGATGTATAACAAGCCTACCTTTGGATAAAAATATAATTTTGTCACGTGACCTTGACTTTTGACCTTGAATATCTCAAAACATGTCATCACCAAAAATCGTGAAAAAAAATATATTTGGTCCCTCATACCATACTCTAAAACATACCAAAAAATCATTCTGGGACTGCAATGGGATCAGAAGATACAAAATAATATGTGTAACTATGTGACTGATGAAAGCCTCATTACATGAACTATGACGAGTCAAATGTCCTTTAACACCCCCTACAAAATGTAAAGGATTTATCCTGGGTATAATTGGTCATGAAAGAAATAGGTTAGGCACAGGGAGATCCCTAGCCGTGTGTGTCAAGCGCTGGTCCGGCATATTGTTGACCGCCATATTGAATTCAACGCAAAAATTTCGAAGGAAAGGGGGTTATGTGATATATCAAATGAGGCTAGAATTTCACGAGAAATGAAGTGACGAAGGATTTTCCAACTTATATTTAACCAGCAAAAATTTATTACTGCATGCTTGTAACCATTTTCTCCTTTTCGAGGTGTTAAAAACAAAGCATTGGAATGCTCCTAACGTGTTAGGAACTCATCGAGATCACGCTGACATCTTGGGAGAGAAAGAAGTATACGCACCATTGCATATGATTTTAATCAGCTACATTCACCAAATAGTTGAATAGTGAAGAATATTGGTAAAAGTATCTCAAACAATTCCTGTGAGCACACTCGTTGACGTCTCTCACACTCGCATAGAACATTTGGTAATGTAGCATGTGCAACAACATCGCAAGCAACTATGCCTTCTCTCAGATGGTCAATATCAGGGACTTTTTGTGCATGCACCATTCTCTTCAAATGTTTCTGAAGGTAAAAGTCCTCCTAAGATGTTAGATCTGGCGAATGTGCAGGCCTTTTAATAGATCCCCGTGTGCCCATCAATCTACCTAGAAAATTACCTTGAAGAAATTGCGAAAATGTCCACATAGTGTGGTCACACTCTCTCCTGTTTCAAAACTCTCGAAAAGTGCCATATCCAGTAAGCAAGGGTGAAAAAACCTGTTCACTTAACAAATCCAAGAAGCCCTCACCATTTAAGGTTCCGTTGTTGAATATGGACCAACCATTTCCGTTCGCCATATATTATACCACATAATTAGCTTACCAGCAACAACCATTCGACTGAGCAAATCACAGGTATTGCATATTTTTTTTATTAACTTCACCGTGAACATAAAAAATTGCCTCGTCACTGAAGAATTTTTCATTCCAAAGGAAGTGTCACGTAATTGTTTGAGATACTTTTACCAATATTCTTCACTATTCAACTATTTGGTGAATGTAGCTGATTAAAATCATATGCAATGGTGCGTATACTTCTTTCTCTCCCAAGATGTCAGCGTGATCTCGATGAGTTCCTAACACGTTAGGAGCATTCCAATGCTTTGTTTTTAACACCTCGAAAAGGAGAAAATGGTTACAAGCATGCAGTAATAAATTTTTGCTGGTTAAATATAAGTTGGAAAATCCTTCGTCACTTCATTTCTCGTGAAATTCTAGCCTCATTTGATATATCACATAACCCCCTTTCCTTCGAAATTTTTGCGTTGAATTCAATATGGCGGTCAACAATATGCCGGACCAGCGCTTGACACACACGGCTAGGGATCTCCCTGTGCCTAACCTATTTCTTTCATGACCAATTATACCCAGGATAACTCCTTCACATTTTGTAGGGGGTGTTAAGGGACATTTGACTCTTCATAGTTCATATAATGGGTCTTTTATCAGTCACATAGTTACACATATTATTTTGTATCTTCTGATCCCATTGCAGTCCCAGAATGATTTTTGGTATGTTTTAGAGTATGGTATGAGGGACCAAATATATTTTTTTTCACGATTTTTGGTGATGACATGTTTTGAGATATTCAAGGTCAAAAGTCAAGGTCACGTGACAAAATTATATTTTTATCCAAAGGTAGGCTTGTTATACATCACTGGAAAGCTTGTTCAATTTCCTGTATAATAAGCTTTATTTGAGCTTCCTAGGCGAAATAGGGGCGGAGTTACAGCAGATTTAGTATAGCTAAGCGGGCTCAAAAAGGGCAATTTCTGCAAACTTTGACCTTGAATAATTTAACAATTCCAAGACGCACGAAACTAAAAATTTTTATGCTTACTAAGTTCCATGCATAGTTTCAATTCCCCAAATTTCATGAAAATCGGAGATGGTCAGGTCAAAGGCTGTGTTGATTTCGCATGGAATGACTCGTAAGCTGAAAACACTTCCCTGCACGCCACTGGTTATTTATATATACTATTATGTAGCAACATAAATTTGATCGTTACCGTGACATTTTAAGGCGTGTTTTCAGGTCAACGAATCTATTTACATTAGATTATATGACGCTCGTATCGAACTATGACGTACGTACACATACACTCTACGAATGCCCGCAGGAAGTTCTCTTGCTTCTATTATGTCTGGGAGCAAAATACATTTAGTTGGTTTTGTATAAACGAAAATTGTTTCAGTTCACAAAACAATTTAGGGTTAATGTTCGTTGAATTAGTGGTACTTGAAGGAAAATTTTACTGTAATAAAAAATATCGAACTTCAGCATTGAAAGAAGCTTCTCAAGGTTGCTTTTTAATGGGTGGCAGGAGGCTTATGCCCTCCGCGGTTTAATTTAATGCCCCTTTGCCAGTCAAGTTTACATAGTCTGCTACCGTGCTTAATTTGATTTACGATGCAAAGGGTGCCACAATTGTTTCATCGGCTTCCGCGAATCGGCTGTTATTCCGTGAACCTTGCACCGGTTGCTATGCCAAAATCTTGCTGTGTGAAGAGCGCCAAATCTCACTAACAGGTGGACTCAAGTAGTGGATTCTAACCATCATAGGCGTGCGCAGACCCTCTGATTAGGGGTGGCAAAAGACTTGATGAAAGTCGGAGAAAGAGAAACCTAATTTCATCTCGCTGTTTTATTGTATTGACGGGTGCGAAACAGGGGCGTATGTAGATTGCGTCCGGACCCTCCAAAAATCACTGTATTAGAAGAAACCCAACTTCCGTGACACCAATGTTTTTTGCCTCTTCCTTTATTTCCCCTCTCAGACACTCAGTGGTTCAGAGACTATTTTTGATATAAACATGATTTCGCACAGCAAATTGAAAACAACTACACATAATTTATTCATTTTCAATAGTGGCGGCTATTAGGGGGGCGTGGGTGGGGGGACAGTTGTCCCCACACCTTTTGCTACTTTTTGTCCCCGTACTGTGGCCTCTTAATGCTAAGTTTTTTATAGTTCAATTTCATGGGAAATAATGCACTCTTCCATCCGTAGCTGATTGGGGCTTGGAAATACTTAATTTTTTAAACACTATAATATTTTTTTATAACGGCGATAAGATTCCTCTACACTAAATTTCTAAATGGGAGTATTAGGAGGGGGGCAACTGCCCCCTCCGTGCGCACCACGCCGACAACTAGAGGGTGCTGTCTCCATTCGAGAAATTAGTTTACTAATGGTATACATGTCAAAAAGATGAAATTTAATTAACGAAAATTACCACCTTCAGAAATATTAATGATGTCGGAGATATTAAAGAGAAAATAAATAGCAGACTTAATTCAGGAAATGTGTGTTACTTTTCTCTTCATAAACTTTTATCTTCGCGTATAATATCTAAGAGGCTAAAAGTTAAAATATACAAAACCGTAATTTTGTCTGTAGTATTATATGGGTATGAAACTTAGTCCCTTACGTTAAAAGGGGAACATAAATTAAGAATATGTGAAAATGAAATCCTTAGGATAATATTTGGACCTAAAAGGGATGAAGGGACAGGTGATTGAGTGAAGAAGGTTACATAAAATGTAGAACTGCACAATTTTTATCCTGTCCAGATATTATTAGAATAATTAAATCAAGAAGACTTAGATGGGCAGGCCATGTGGCACGAATGGGAGAGGAAAGATGAGTTTACATGATTCTTGTTGGGAAACCTGATGGTAAGAGACCTGTAGGAAGGTCAAGATGAAGATGGAGGATAACGTTGAGATAAACCTAAAGGAAATCGGTAAGAATGTAAGGATGGAAGAGATCTTGCCCAGGATAGGGACAGATGGAAGGCTTGTGTTGCTTCAGCCATAAACCTTCTGCTTTAAGAATGCTAGAGAGTTAGTTAGTTAGTTAATTAGTCGGAGATAGTAAGGTTTATGTTGGCATACTTCTAAAAAAGTTGAGTCGAAGTCTCCCCGTTGGTATAGTGGTAAAGGCGTCGCCTTGTAATCAAAAGTTACCGGGTTTGGTATCCGGTGGAGGCAGGCAATACACTTATCTAAACTTGAAACAAAAATTAAATCATCATTGAACAACTACAAATCTAAGATTTCACATAGTTTTGGAAAAGTTGTTTATAATTTAGGTTTGTGGTGCTCTATTTTTAACATAATATTTTGAAAGATGTTCTGAAGATTATTCACTTCAGTATAGTATCACTAGGGGTGGGGGTGGGAAGGAGGTGACATGAATAAATAATCGAAAACGACCAATATTAGTTTAGAATCCATAGTTTTCGGGGTCGATAAGGTAAATAGGGACACTCCCAATGCCGTTCAACTCAAAGACACCCCTGGCAACCCTAGGGGTGGGGAGATAAGGAGTGACATGTAAAGATAATAAAAAACGACCGATATTAGTGTGGAAGCAATAGTTTTTCGAAGTCGCTAAGATGAATAGTGACACTCCCAATGCCGTTCAACTCCAAGACACCCCTGGCGCCCCTGGGGTGGGGGTGGGAAGGGGGTGGCATGTAAAACGACCGATATTAGTGTGGAATCCATAGTTTTCAGGGTCGCTAAAATGAATAGTGACACTCCCAATGCCGTTCAACTCCAAGATACCTCTGGCACCCCTAGTGGTGGGGGTGGGAAGGGTGACATGTAAAAATAATCGAAAACGACCGATATTAGTGTGGAACCCATAGTTTTCGGGGTCGATAAGATGAATAGGGACACGCACAATGCCGTTCAATTTATTTATTCTTGCATTTGGAGGTGGAACTAAAAATGTTGTTCATAAATTGTTGTTAAATTTATATTATAGTGAATTTGTAAAGATATAACTTTATAATTTGTATACTGTACTTATACTTTTAAATATACTTATACCTGTAAATAAAATTAGTTACATTTTACGCTATAGTTAGAATTCATTAAACACCCGGGCAACGCCGGGTAATCAGCTAGTTATTAAATAAAATAAAATCCATGTTTTCACGATATTAAGAAAGTATATTTCACTTCTTACTTATGTGTATAATATCGACTCTTTGTGGTCAGTTTGTCACTTTACTCTTCACCAACACAAAGGAAAACAACCTTATCCTCGTAATACATTGCTTGTCAAATCCGAAGAAATACTATCTTAAAAAAATTAAATGTATATTTCGCTAATTTATGAAACACGGTTACAATTAATAGTTAATTTTTATACAAAATCAAATAGGTGTGAGAAATGGAGAATGAAAAAATCAAATGTGTAAGATAATAAATCCTCAAAATAACGCATCTATGTGTATGGGTTTCATTAGAGTTATCATTTGCACCATACTATTTTCATTAAAGGTTATACTTTTTGTAAATATAATGTAAGAGTACTCAAATATTTCAACTGTCGAATTTAAATCTGCAGTTCTTTGGAATAATACTTCAAGTTCAATTATCGATATAATAACACCATTGTACTTTTCACAAACGTTATTATTATGACATTGACGAAGGTTTGTCTGGGTGGAGGCAATATCTCTTTGGAAATGAATAGGTTCCCAGAAGTTCTGATACCGTAGTTGTTGTTTTGTAACAGAAAAAATAGCTATCAAAAGTTAATTGATGGAATTTTAGTGTGGTACTATGAAGCGTGACAAGATAATGCAAGTGGAGTAAAATATCATTGGAGACCGACAAATGTAATAATTAGGTGCATAGACCGTTACCTAATAAACTATAGGACTTCGCTTCAAGGGAAAATCTGGGGTATAATCAGGGTAGGCCACATTCTTTTTCATCTAAACTGTTTTAAGCTCAACTTGTAACAGTGATTCTCACCCCCATTTCTCCCCAGCAATTATAACGATGCATGTACGTGATGTACTCACCACAGTTGTACTAAAAATAACTTCATATTTGTGTTTTTATCTTAATTATTTAAACATATTAAAGAAAAACTAAACTTTGTGCGCAACAGTTCTTTGAGAGCCAAGGCATGCCAAGGGGCTTTTCGTTGGGTGACGTATCGAGTCCCATCGCCGCTGTTTTCTGGATTTCGATACCAAAGCCCGCTACTACCGCCGCAACCGAATTGCGCACACTTTAGATCTAGGATTACGCACAAATCTCACTGACCTGTTTTGCGCACAGATTTTGATCGAACGTTGCCACTTTGATAGCTTTAAAGTCTGTGCGCAAAACTGTTTATTTCTTTAGACAAGAAGAGAGAGAGAAATTAGAAATAAAATAGTAAATCACACCAATTTACTCAAACTCAAAATTTAGGTTATGTTAATGACTGCAAATACACGTGTAAGTCCACACACAGTATGGGCAGGCAGGACGTCGGATAAGCGAAAATGTCGGATAATAGGGAGGTGTTAAGAAGAAGCCTATTAAATGTCAAACTAATGTTATAATTTTACACATTACGAACCTAATACAGTAATCATGTTTTACAACAATACAGAAATAGAGTGCTGCCACGCGGTAGAGTCGGGAGAAACTAAAAATAGACGACGCTCACGCTCGCAACTTGCAGTTCTTGTTGCCTTTTCATGATTTTTTTCCGATTGTATGTCGACGGAATGTCGGATAAACGAAGGTCGGATAAACGAGACTCTACTGTAGTTTGCAAAATATCAGCTGCCATGTTTATTTACAGTTTGATGATAATGATACTATTTCCGGTTTAACATGATTAGTATTTTGTATATTTTCCTACACATAATATTTGCTATTTTTGCTTATTAAAATTATTGAATTTTAAATCAAGATAACTTAAATGTGTTTACAGTTTACATATTACATTTCTTTTCCTATGAGCTTCACCCCATCAGTACATATATTTTGTTTACATTCTCTTCCTTTTTTAGAGTCTAATAAACACTATTATACGTATGATTACGAGATTAATATACGTACTTTCACCAAAAGTCATTATGATGTCCACAATATCCTTAGGTACATTATTCTATAAATTATTTATGTAAAGTGATTTAAATCAGTGATTTTTTTAATCACCTGATTTAAATCAAACAACCTTGCAGTGAGTGCACTGTAGACTTGTTTACCGCTGCCAGCAGTCCAAATGAGCGGACGGCGTGAACTGAATAAGGTTGAAGGTATCGGCGCCAACCGATTCGCGCATTTCATCCGTGAGATTTCGGACAGGTTCCAGATGCCACACGCGCAACAGTCATTGATGTGGTGACATGGAAACGTGAGGGTGTGATAAAAGCACAAGGGCGAAAGGTGAAGGAAGAAAAAATGACAGATAGCAAACGGCGAATGTTTGGACGTGTGGTGAAGTCAAACCAGGAGTGCAGCGCCTAGCAGACTTCAGTCCACTCTGTGGCCTCAGACGTTCGAATGGCATCGGGAAGTGACGCCAGTTCTGTTACCGTCCGGTAAGACGTAATGGCAATGAGATTCCATGGGAGAGCTGCAGCACATAATAATGATTGCTACCCGGAAACACTATCCTTGCATTGCCACTAATTTTTCACATATTTTGAGAAAGTTCCCTTAATCATAATCTCCTCACACTTCTGCACGATGTGCACTAACTAATTGTAAAAATAACAATAAAAAAAACAGTTGTGCTGGATATTCACTCATCCGGTGAATCGAGTAGACAAATCTCTCCAAGGATACAATAATAATAATAAAGTAAGAATTGGAATAAAATTGATTGATTTATTTATTTGTTGTTTTAAGTCCTCTTTATGTACAGGAAGACTAATCGGGACTGGGCCTACAGTTCAAAGTGGGATCCGAACCACTATGTGCCTCCACCGGGTATCGAACCCGGGACCCCTTGATTCCAAGGTGACGACACAACCACTACGCTATCGGGGATGCCCTGGAATAAAATTGATTTTATTGTTATGTATATTATATTTTGTTATAATAATTATAACCATAAGCATAATAAATTGTATTATTGTAATTCCTGCATTTCAAATCTTATCATTGGCCTGACCCTCCCAACAAAAATTTCTGGCGACGATCATTGCCAAGGAATGGTGCATTTGCCGTTAGGTGCATTGGCCATATCTCTCTCTCTCTCTTACATGCCATGCGAATCCATTCCACGAAAATTCGTTTCGCAAATTCACAGAAGTTCTCGAGTAGACGTGAAGCCAGTAATTATAGTCTGCATATTCTTTCCCCACTGCACCAGCCCTGCAGTAGGGCAGGGCACTGCGTTTATGAACTGTGACACCAAACAGTCCATAACCTGTTTTTCTTCTTCCAATGTAATTATAGGTTCTGGTGTTTCCTCCTGAAGAAGAGTTCCTTGGTTCAAAGGAATTGCACTCCCTGCTTGAGCAGCCGTGAAATGCTTGTTACTGTGCAACTTTTTGTTCCCTAAGCTATAAATCAATATTGTAAATATATGGTGCTACACCAGAAGGTCTAGCTTACCACATTATTACGTTATCTGCAAGTACTAAGAACAATTGATACATGTTAAATAGTGCGTTCGATTATTCCAGTAACCACTGAATATCTACCGCATAATAACAGTCCTGTTCCAAGGATATGATGCAAAAATCGGGATGTAATGTATTAGAAGTCTGGTACTTGTATTGAGAAATATCAATGCTTTTCTTCTTTGAAGAATCCCTAGTATATTTGTAATGGCATTGTCTTTACCAGGTAGCATGTAGAGTAATGCTGCGTGTACTCAGAATTCATATTTTACTTGTTACTGTCTGAGAAGGATTTTCCAAAGTTCTGTAATGCTTACTTCACTCTTGCGTGAGCAAAACTAGAGCAAAACGTAGGATTTGGATTGGATTTTTTAAAGCGTCGCTCTTCTGTCACCTGTTGACCAATTGCTACGGCGAGGATGATGAGTGATGATATGATAAAATTGTTAAAACAACACCCATGCCGAATCCAGGATTCCAACCCAGGACCCCTGGCGTCGTAGCACGCTGTGATAACCACTCCGCTTCGGAGGTCGGCTACATGTTGCGAATTAAACATTTTACTATGGAGATATCCACCCATTTCTAGATTCACATATAAACAGGGAATGAATAAAATGAACACATTTAGCAAGGTTGTCCATAGGGTTGCCTCAAACACTTGAGTTATAAGATCACAAAAAAATCCATAAATCCTCCTTTCAATGCATCCTTACTTACGTTTTTTTTTAAAAAAAAATGTTATTTACTGATTTCAACAAGCATTCCACCAGGAATCATGATTAAAAAACTGTAAAAATAATAAAAAGAACACATCAAATTATTGGGTGTGCTCCGGGCCGTACAGGCCCATATAAGTTGGCGCCACTAGATGCCCATGAACACGTTGAAACTTATGGGGGAAGTAATTCTTTTATCTCTCAACATGATGTGAAATGATCAAAATTATCATTTCTTTACCTGATATTCTCACAAATTACAGTATTGGTTCAAAAATATGAAAAAAATATCTATAGTCTCATGCTGTATCCGTTCAATGAACTTCAGCTTCGCAGTAAAAGGGATTGTCAGGATTTCTACCTGGTTATCAATTATGGAGGCTCCATTGAAAAATATTCTGGAAGGATCAACGCTCCTTGTAATCATCAAGACACATGGTTCATATCGGCACCTTTACATTACTGATAACTGTTCTTCCCTCCAAACATGAGTTAGGTTCGAATAAAAAATACACTATGGATGTAGTCCAAGAAATAATTGAAAATATGTGGGCAAAAATATTTTATGGTTCATCGACATGGCTAACAGCTTTCACTGTCTTCAATATATAGTGCCTTGTAGACCATGTGCTAATCTTACCCAACTCACGCCATCAAAGGCCTTTCTTAGATCCACATAACACATGCTCGTCACTCTGTTTCTTATTACAAAAGTTCTTCCACTATGTGTTGCACTTCTTATATGTGCCTTTTCGCTATTTGAATTTCAACTGTCACCTCTGTCGTATACGTTAGCCTATTAATTGATTGTATTCTATATTTGTTCATTTGCTTTTCAGTCAATTGGAAGTTTCTATTACGTTAGTTAGTCACCTCTTCCACTGCAAATCCCAGTTATTTTCTCAAGCCATTCTTTTATTGGGAGACTTGTGCTGTACAGTGCGTTGCAGTTTTCGGGAGTTGTCCGAACCAAGTGTCCGAGAAATAATAATAATAATAATAATGTTTAAATTTTAAAAAAGTAAATTATAATTAATTAAATATTAATTAAAATATGTAAATTTATTAATATTGCATTTTTATTATTACATGAATACTTAAAAAGATGGTATAAGAATATAAATACAACATATATTTATTATCTAGTTTGCTTGTACTAAAGATCACCAAATTAGTATAAAAACAAGGAAATTAATGTCAAATAGATTAAGAATTGAATATTTATTGAATGATGATAAAATGATATTCCTGATTAATTTTCAAAAGTAGTCCTACTGTCCTACAAAGCAGTATGATCCCAATATAATAATCCTTGACTTCCAAGTTCATAGGAAATAAATAACGATCGATAATAGTACAACAAATGCTAACAAGTACATTTTCATTATTTTATTTTAGGGTAAGTCTTTCGGGGGTGGGAGTCCGGACCGTCTGGACCCCCTTCACCTAAATACGTCCTTGCTTACAAGTAAGAGTTAGGTGGTCGATTAACATTCAAATCGATGTGTCTATATTGTATTACGTTGAAGCTTCAACCCAGGAGTGCCCATCCCCCTCGAGGCCAATGGTGCAATCCCCCCCAAATCTCGTCATGTGTCCCCCCCCAAATCATGTGTTAATCCTCATGAAGTATTTAATTACGATAGCGTGTCTACTGACAGTAACGTTTCTTAAAGCTTTATTGAACACAATAATTGATCTGCTCGTCCTCCTTAAACAGAGGTTTCCATCCCCCAGCTAGACCGTGGATGCATTACCCCTCAAAATATTTTGGTGAATACGTAATAATTCATTTTATTTTAATACAATAGCCTGTTAAACTGTCCATATTTTTAATGGTTTAAATTTTCGAAATAAGCTAGCAATCTCAAGTGTCATAATTATATAAATATGTATTTAAACAGTGTTTGTGGTTGGAGAACAAGATTTTAATAACCCACAACTTTGGTATTTAACACAAACTCTTATATAACTGAAGAACGAAAATTACAGAACCCTAGCTAGAAATTCCTAAGGCCGGGACGAGAATATAATAAGGTGCCCCCTTCAAAGAACTCACCCCCTCTGCTTGGGGTAATTACTTTTTGTTAGTAATCCATAGCAATAATTACGTGGATTTCATCTTGTGCAAATTTCACTTGCGAAAGCAAAATTACCCTGCAACAATAAGTTAGAAATGCGAATTTAATACTATTTATTTTCCTGTTTTATCGAGTAATTTGCAAGTACACAGTTAGTACAACTATTGCAGCATAGCCTACAGGGAATCAATAATATAATAATATTGTTAATAGAACCCTATCATCAAACTGACTCACCTGCTTTAAATTAAGCAGTATACCGACACTAAACATTATATTCTAAGAAATTATATTATTATATTATATATTATAAATATCGAGAATATTGTTTATGTCTTCTAATGCAGCTACAGTATAATTCTTCACAATCGTCTCATGAAAATGCCAGACACACATTTTTGTAACGCAAAATTGGGAGCGAAGCGAGCAAGAAAAATGTTATATCCATTTCTTTGCAGGCTTGCAAGAATATTAATTTAATGGGACGTCAATACTTTCATAGGATCCCTCGATATTTACTCTTTTCCCATGTTCGGCGCCGAAACGTGCGCATACCATATCGCTAAATATAGTCCCCAAATATAATGTTCGAACCCTAAAGAAATCCTTTGACAATCTAAGATTTTACACTTTATTAAGAGCCGCATATCTCCTCGCCTCAAATTTAATATACAATCCTTCAACCTAGATATTGACCCCTCCAAAAGAAAAAAAAATCTCCGTCCCCAAACCACAATTTCCGCTACAATCTCAGACGTAATATTAATACACAAGAGTTGGATATCCCCTCAATTATTATGCTGAGCCCCCCAACTAAAATTCCCACGATAATCTAAGATTTAACACTGATATTCAATAGTCTGACATTGCCCCCCTCCCCCCAACGTTTAATCCTCAATCCCCAGCAGAATCCACGTGTCGATTTAAGACCCAATGTGTAAGAGTTGGATATCCCCTCTTCCTTAATAATAATATTACCCGTTACAATTTCCTTGGCAGTCTATCATTTGCTATTTATGTAACAGCAATGGATAGTTAAATAATGTAATTCAACTTGTGCCAAATGCTGTACTGTTTCACATGAAATTTCCATCACAAAAAATCGTCCCCCCCAAAAAAAAATTGCTTGGACATAACGTGAGTCCACAAACCCAACTGTGGGCATCGCTATCTCTAAATACTTCATTTTCTTCACCTAATGGATTAAGTATGGTGTACCTAAGGTGTAAACGTCTTTACATTTACGTGTATTTTGGAAAAAAATATGTAAATGTTGAATTTTATATTACATTAAGAAAAACTCCCCCCAAAAAAATTTCAATGGCGCACTCTGCGCCATAATCCCCCCTGTGGACACCCCTGCTTCAACCCATTTTGGCTGGTGACTGTACGCGCACAGCTTGTCTTTCATTCTGCCATAGTCTGTCTAGTGCCTCCCCATTCTTCCCTTTCTTCATCTATGCAACAAACCCTTTCTCAACGCTCTTTCCTACTTAATATTGATGAGCTCCTTCCTGCTCTTCTATAATTATCCAACGACACATACCGTTGACAAGATAAGTAAATGTTTAAAACTTTTTCAGTGAGCTATTATAAATTTATATTACATAACAAAACCTAAAGGAATAATGAGCTTCACCGTATACAGTTGTAAGTAAATTCTGTGCTGACGAACCCATAAAATGCTAATTCATTCATTCGATTTAATTTCGCATGCGAGTTGCATTCATTAATTCAAATATTCAAAAACAAGATGCACCCAGTTCTAATTAGCGTAATAATATACGTAAGAGGGATGATTTTTCCATATTTTATAAGTTCTCTCTGGTTCCTTCACACAGTAAGTAATCATTGAGGGGGCTGGTGGAATAACCGCGAGAGAGATTACGAGCGAAAGAGCACAATCGCGAAACATAACACAGGTTTAAACGCGAAAGGAACAAGACCAAAACGGAACAATCGCGAACGAAATTAACGCGAAGGAACAAGCGGGAAAAGTTTAGACGCGAAACCCTGCAGTCCACAGGTGCATACGAGAGCGATCTTTCACAAATACGGAAGGGTTGACCAGGCCTGCAGTAGATTGTTACAGTTCAATTCAACTGGCCTAATCACAAGGTTTGACCCAGAAATTTCAATCTGGGAATGAGAAGGGGAATTTTACAGGGAAAAAAGATCGAAATTTAATACTCCGTTCAGAATTGTAGGGGAAGTTGTAGAAATTTAGGGTACATTTTTAGGGTGTTGAAAGAATAATCAGTGCCATGGACGTCCGCAGGAATTAATCCAGGGAAGAGCAACCAAGTTATTTTTTTCCAGGGGGAGGCAAACGATGTACATACCCCCCCCGCCCATAACATCATTGCCCCCTCAAAAATACTTCTTCAGTTTGAAGGTAACATATTCCTGCAACGCCATTACAATAATTTACCATAAATTACTGTGAATAAGTTAACTTACATGTGTGATATTATACATTACTCCATATTTGACCTGTACGCACCAAAACAACCTAAAAAAAATATCAAAATTAGAAATTTCAAAACCATGGACTTGGACAAGTTTCGTAAAGACGCGGAAAATGTGGAATGGTGTAAAATCGAAAGAAACGAGGACGTAGATGCAGCGGTGGAGGCCTTGAATGATAACATTATCAGATTAATAGATAAGCACGCCCCCCCAGCGAAAAATTCGTGTAACCAAACCTCCCGCCCCCTGGATTTCAAATCAAGTAAGGGAATTCTGGAAGTTGCGCGACTTCTTTCATCTGAGATATGTAAATACAGGAGACCCAGACGCTCTCCTATCGTACAAATACTTCAGAAACAGAGCCAAAAAAGCAGACAGAAACGCAAAATTTAAGCACTATAACGAAACGGTAAATATGAATGTAAAACATGCTAAAAATTTATGGTCTAACCTCAGAAGCCAGGGACTTTTACCAAATAAAAAGAGTAATGCGCTCTCCTCAGATACATTTCGGCCGAATGCGGTAAACGAGTTCTTTGTTAAGCCGAGTGCACCCTCAGATAACAATGCAGCGGTGATTGATGAAACCAACACGCATCTTGAGCAACCCAACAATGACACGTTCTTTTTTAGCCCAGTAAGTAGCGAACAAGTACGTAAAATTTTTAACAAAATGAAATCAAAAGCGTGCGGTTATGATGGCATAAACCTAACTGTTTTACAGTATTGCATCCCCTTTTGCTTAAAAGCTCTTACGCACATTATTAATCTTTCAGTTTCCAAAGGTTGGTTCTCTCAAGAGTGGAAAAAATGCGAAGTAACACCTATACCTAAAAAATCCAACCCCACAGAAATAAAAGATCTACGATCTATTAGCATTCTATCCACAATGTCCAAAATACTTGAAAAAGTAATTTTTGAACAAATACTTTCTCATATTCAAGGTTTCCTACCACACTTTCAATCTGGTTTCAGAAAAATGCATAGTACTTGCACTGCGCTGGTAGATATCGTAGACAATGTAAGTAAAGGAATAGATGAAAATGAAGTTACACTTTTAGTCTTGTTGGACTATTCAAGAGCGTTCGACTCGATCAATCATGAATTGCTATTGGCCAAACTGTATCACTATGGCGTTACCGGAAACGCGTTAAATTGGTTTCGATCATATCTCGGCAACAGGAAACAACGTGTGAAATATCGGGAACCGGAAATCACATACTCTAAATGGTTAGTTGTTCAACAAGGCGTCCCTCAAGGAAGTATATTGGGTCCACTACTATACATGATTTACGTAGCTGATTTCGACCGCGTTGTCCAATATTGCCACTACCATCAGTATGCTGACGATTCGCAAATCTACATTCAGTGTAATACAGAAAACTACGATAATGCGATGACCAAACTTCAATTCGACCTTGATGCTATAACAAATTGGTCACGGAGAAACTCTCTTCAATTAAATCCATCAAAATCTTGCTTCATGACCATAGGAACTCATGGTACCCTTAAGAAACTTCACAAAAACGCACCTTCTCCTCCAGCTCTTGGCAGTATACCGCTAAGCGAAGTGGATACAAGCAAAAACTTGGGGATTGTGTTCGATAGACACTTAAATTGGGAGCCACAAGTCGAATTTATTGTGGAAAACTGTATGGGGAAACTTAATTCTTTGTATAATTTAAAACATACTCTGGACGCTAATGTTAAAGATCTTCTTATGCAAGCACTCGTCCTATCCACATTAGACTATTGCGCTCCAGTGTACAGTAATATATCCCAGGGCCTAAACTATAAACTTCAAAAAATTCAGAATTGTTGTATACGTTTCATATTTAACCTAAACAGAAAGGAACATGTATCCTCCTATTTAAAGAAACTTTCTTGGCTAAACATTAACAATAGAAGAAAATACTTAACACTCACCTTGATGCACAAAATACTTAAGAGTTGCTCCCCAAAATACTTATCCGATAAGATCTGTTCTCGTAGAACATCAGCCGAACATAATATCCGCAAGAAGCACAATCTAAAAATCCCCAATCATAAAACCGACACATATAACAAGTCATTCACTGTTACAGGGATTAGGGAATGAAACAAACTGCTTGCACCATTGACTAACATTATTTGCCATCAAAGTTTTAAGAAAAATCTGAAGAACTTACTATTGTCCCAACAACTTCATTAACCTTCATATGTTAACAATTGCACCTGCACTTATACATCATATAATGCATACCTAACCTACCCCCCTCCCCCCGCACACACATTGAACTACCGAAGACTTATTACTTATCTTTACTCAACAGTATATATTCATTTATTGTATCTTGACAAGGGGTTGGTTGTAAGAACGGCCCACGAGGCCGAAACACGCCTGCTTAAATAAAGACCATTCTATTCTATTCTATTCTATTGGTTGACATTGATTTTCGAGGGTGTGTGTTCACTGCCCCCTTCCCTTTATGGGCGCCAATGATCAGTGCATATACGTTAACCTGTAGGGATGCATCAACGATGCTGCTGCCATGTGAACTAATAAAGTTGCAATGAAAAAATTTAATTCGAGGTGGAGGATCAGATGTAAATTAATTGAGACACTATGATCTCTGTCTTTTCCAAACTAATGGAATGTATTTGAAGTACAGTACTTTGATTCTGGGCCTCCAACTGCTTTGCCTATTTCAACAAGCGAGAGGCACACTCTTATGCCAAGTGTTATCAGCTAGGAAATGACTCGTCATGCTGCAGTACGTCAAAGGAAGGTGTTTTGAAATCTGTGAGCCACAATTTCAGATAGAGATGATCTATAATCTGGAAATTATCTCGTCCTCATTTCCTTTCACATAGGGCCAGAGGAGAAAACAGAAGCTTTCGCCGGTGCCTCTGAAGCGTAACGTGAAATTAAAATTGACATCGTGGTGTGATAACTGTGTGAGTTTGGATTACTATGCTAAAGTTTTGGAATTTCTCAAAAACTATAATAGGAGCACTTTGTGAGTATTTAGAGCACATAAACTAATTTTCCAATTTCATTGGACAATGACTGGGCCTATAATGCGATTTCAACAGTAAGTAATACTCAGGGTGTAAATATTCCGTGTGGTTTATTGTTAAAGCTCCAGGAACCCACAAATTGTAATGGGCTCTATTGGGTTCCGCAACAGAACCGGAACCGTTCTTCTCGCACAATATAAATTCGGCCCAAGCTGCTTCATTTCAATACGGAACTCGGACCGGACCGTATTTGAACTGATCCGGGAAAAGAGATTCCTCGACCGTATTTAAATTGATCCGAAAAGAAAAGATTCCTGCACCGAATTGAAATACTTTACAGATAAAAAAAAAGGTTCTTTACGGTCCAGAACCCATTTACGCTTGCTGATTTTCTCTCCTGGATCGGAACTGCATTGATTTGTAATGCCTTTAGCAACCATGATATAGAGAATGACTATTCCTCCCAACAAAGGTTTCCAGTCAACTGAAATTCAAACCAGAAGCGAATAAATACCGAAAATGCAGTGAGGTGGGCGACAGATCTTCTAAATAAGTGTATAAAATGCAAGAAGCATCTGCCTACAATGACTGGCAAGGTTAAATCTGACGGCTGAAATCTTTGTGATATAAGGTGTTCTCGGCCAACTTACTGTACGGAATTCTGACGAAATTGTTGCAACCTCTAAGGACCTAATGTAAGTCTTATTCTAGGAATATGTTTTGATGTGTTAATCCTTGCCTAAGGTAACTTTAAAATTGTAATTTGTATAATATTCCTCAAAATTTTCATAGCAACCACAGTATTTCATTTGTTTGGAGGCCATTCATATGGAACAATGCCAATTCTACCGCAACACAAGACACATTCCTCACAAAAAGTTTGGAATATTGTTATATTAGGCATTAGGTGATAGATACAGCTTTGGAATGCAACAACACATGGTATTTGTCTGTCTGCTGGATGTTCTTGCGTTTTCCCTACATATGCCACTGTGCCTATCATCTATTGCCTAATATAACAATATTCCAAACGTTTGTGCCTAATATAACAATATTCCAACCTTTTTGGGAAGAGTGTATTTTTTATTTTGAAAACAATTTATTGAGGATACAATGGTAAGGTATGTCTTTAAGATGCGAGATCTTCTGTGAAGATGTAACAGCTTACGAGTTTTAGCATTGCAATTATAGCTTAATGGTATAGTTGTGAATGACAAAACTGTGAATAATAAATCTTCTCTCTCCGTTCAGAAACATCCTCTCGCAAATATTCCAATGACTTCATCCAGTTGATTTTTTCTGAAGAAGTTCCTAATGCAGCAAGTGCTCTCGTTGTGTAAAGATCACAAACTACATTTCGGAGAAAAATCTACTTTGAACATGTAATAATTGACTCCAGAGGCCTACCGAAAATCATTGCATCCTCTCAATGAGCGAGAGGACAGTTCTAAAGGCACAGTTCATCTATCTTGTACATCTCTATGCGTATTAGGTGCTTTAGGAAAACGGCGCACAAGCTGCGAACTCACACCGTTGTAGTCCCGAGTGTCTTTTAGCAATATGCAAGGGCATCAACGAACTTAGCGTATAATGCTGAAAAGCAGAGGCAGCCGAAGGTAGAAACGACACCCAAGAAGGCGAAGGGGCCTCTATTTGCCCCCCCGCCCCCAACACACACACATACACACATATCTTAGGAAGATTATAATGCATATTTGAACTTTAAAAAGGCCGTATTTATCAAGTTTTCTTGTTTAACTGGGTGACCACAGGGGTCCAAACCCCCTTGACAATCTTTGACTCCGTCACTCGTCTACATGATACTAAATATTATATTCTCTCTTTTGGTTATTTTGCGTCACTTTCATACCTCTATGGGCTAATCGAGACGACGAAGATGAATCATGAACTGACGAAATAAAATATGTTCGTATTGCAACTGAATAACACCAAAGTTTTTTTTTTTTTTTAAAAAAAATGCGTTAGATCGAAAACTGAGTGAAATGCAGAAACCAGGTTATGTTTTCATATTCTACCAATTCATCGAAAGAAGAAATGCTTAAGTTTTCAAAATTTCAAAAATTAGAATTTTTATATGAAAGGTGAGAGAAACTGCATGAAATTTCGGTTGTGCTGGATATTCACCCATTTGGTGGATCAAGTATGATGTCTCCCCAATAATAATACATTTCGAATACAATGGATTTGATTGTATTAGTTTATAATAATTTCGTTATGATTGTAGACTATAATAATAATTATTATTATTTCTATTCAACTTTTATCAATGGCGCCCATCACAGGATCATATAATTATTCGGAGACATGTGACTTTGAATTCAGAAAGATGGGGGAATCAAATGGGTGAAATATGGTTGCGTGGATACAACCATTCATTCATCGAGTTGTGAACTTGCAGGTCTTGCATCTCGAAATAACCCACGCCGCTTCCCTCCCTCTGTGGACCCTCTTCGCAACGGTTTAAAAATTTCGTATTTCTGTACGGAAAGTGGAGAAAAATTTCGACTTTGCAACAACCTTCCCTTGCAGTGATTGCAGTAAACAGGACTTAACCCACGCCCCTAATTGAAGCGCAAAACATCAGAGACCAGAAATTATTCTTGGCGGGCGCAGAAAAGAAAACCTTGGTGAAGCCTTCATCAGAATGAACCCGCTTCCTGCCAGGGTGCAATTAATTTGAATACCCAGCCCCCGGGCGCCCCCTCCCGCTCGCCTCTAAGTAATTGGCCGTGCTTATTCACACTTCTGAAAACCGGACCCTCGGTTGCGTCAGAACATGAAATTCGCACAGAGGGATGATTGCCGCCTACTCACCAATAGAATTCGAGTAAAGCTTCGAATTACAAATCACCGGGGTTCTATAAAACCCCATGTTCTTCCGTTGGGGTCTACAGAAACGTCTGCAGACGTTACGCCTTTCGAAATCAATCATCCAGCGTTCCATAATCTCGCGCAACAGCCAGCAGCTCTGCGTCTCACCGGAACACGCGCTGAAATCCCTGTTTCAATAATTGCTCACCTGTGGCGCTGCGCCCGTCAATCGCTCCTATTGCGCTTTGACCTCACGCCGCGCGTCTCAAGCCTACTTGCGCCTTTTTATTTCCACGGCGGTGAAAACACGTGTTTTCCACATGGGTTGCTTGCGAGGAGCCGTTCTTATGTCAGGTAAGCGATTCTCATTTTTAATATCTCAATTTTAATCCGTGCAGTTGTTTCTCCATTTTTATGTTCGAATATTGCATCATGGTGCGCGTGCGATCTCATTCATTTTTCTTTCATTGCCTTTAGTGCGTACTAAAATTTATACAGCATGAACTGAATTCGAATATTTGTACATAGAAATGACCGGGACACACTAAAGGATGAGTGGGGTCTATCATCATCATGTATTTTTCAATTTTTTTTAAAAAAAATACTTCGCCTTTCTTCTTTTTTAGATAAATCGTAACGATAAAATAGGCGCGAATCCACGATGCAACTTTTTTTAACATTCAATATGCCTAACATTATTTATTATTTTTTAAAGTGTAATTTCACATTTTTTTCGGGCTTAACAGAAACGATTATATTCTGGACAATAACGTGTTTCTTACTTTTCTCTCTTTACGTCGCATTTTGATACCGTTAAGTTTATCATTATAGTGCATTTAAGGTAGAGAACGTAAATAATTAACATGCACCCCTAATGTGGGGTTCGTTTTGATTTTTATTTAGCGCCGGTTTTCTGCCACTTTTGGTTAATCGCGACGATGAGGATGACTGATGATAGGATGGAACTCGATGAAGAGACAGACGTTCACAAAGAACACCTATGCCCAGGCCAGGATCCCTGAAGTCATAGCGCTTTGTGCTAACCACTCCGCCACGGAGGGTGGCTCTGAAATTCTAATCTACTACTATATTCCCTCAGGGTAAAACGCTAATCAATTTACATAAACCAGGCAGTTTAGAACACTTGGTGAGGTGCCCGACTAAAATTGACCCTTCCCAAGAGCCATTTCTAGATCCCCTACTGTGAAGAATGATTGATGATTTGATAACATCCATGACCAAGCGGGGATTTGAACCCGAAATCTTTGGTGGCAAGAATGAGAGACGAGCACTCGACGTGTTGGCAAGAGAGGCCGGATTTGTCGATTGAGTTTGTGTTTTATGTTCACTTTATGCACAGTAAGTCTAATCGGGACTGGAACTACAGTTTAAAGCGGGATCCGAACCACTATATGTGTCCCAACCGAGGATCGAACCGCGGATCCCTTGATTACAAGGCGACGACGATGTCACTACGCCATCGGGAGGATGCCTTATTATTAGTGTTAGTGCTTGGAAGTGTTACTGTATGGGACTGACCCTCCCTCAAAAACAAACCTGTCGATATGGTTTTGGAGAAACTGTTATAGGGGCAACATGGCGGCAACCACCCTAAATTTTCCTGCCCCACAAATCTTCCCGATGCACGCAATGCCTTGTGATCCATCCTGCCTTCGTATGAATTTCAATGGGTCTCAAATTACGGAATGTTAACTCCCATCTCCCCTTCTCGGATACGCCACTGATTCAATTACTCTTACTCTTACAATTAGGCTACGACGAGCGTAAAACGTCTCTGCAAAATTTCTCTGACGTTCTCTAACATACAAACACACCTCCCAATATCTGACACAAAGGTTAAAAGGTGTCTCATATCTTGAGTGCGTTTATCTTCTGGTCGTACCAGCTGGACTGGCCCCAATCTTTCATGTTAATGATCTCGGTTAGCCTTCGAAACTATTTACCACATCCAATATGCTTGCATGAGATGATATTCAAGGTCCTATACTATAATTTCGAAATTGCTGTTTAGCCGATCGATCTTGTTGAATTTTGAAGAAAGATTTGTTTCTCTTTACAAGAGTTAAGTTCCAAATCATGTCTTTTCCTTTCATTGATTTGGGTGTAAGACATATTACTGGATTATTTAAGCTGTATATTCTTTATTTATATCAGTGTATCAGTTGCTACTCAAAGTTTGAAAGCCAGGGGTCATGGCTTCGAATCCCGGCCTCATGGGTGTTTGTGAGTGTCCATTCATCTCTTTCATCATAATCATCACTTATTCCCATCTTCGCAATTTGCCAAAAGTGACAGAAAAGCGAAGTACATACAATAAAGCAAATCAATCAATCAAAGTTTGAAAATTTCATAGGGTGTCCCAAAATAAACGCAGGATTCAATTTAAGAAAAAAAAATTGTATATAGTTGGCAAAGTTATTACATTATTTGAAAGGGTATACACTCACTGTCTTTCAATGTGGAATAGGGTATGTGGCAAATATCCTCCACGACGCATTTGACATTCTCGAATTCTTTTGACTGTGAGGATGAATGATAAAACAGATGAAAGAACAAAACAGAATAAACAGTGAAGCCTTCACCAGGATTCTAATTGCCATCCGTGATTCGGCATGAATATCAGCCACAAACTCATTTATTACAACTTCAATATTTAATACATTTAGTACAATAAATGTCCTCGCAGGAAGAGGTCAAATACAAGCCATTAATAACTTATTATGATAAGTCTAGATATTCACAATAGTTTCATAGGCTTACTCACAAAACTATTGTGAATAACATTTTGATTAACTTGTTTTAAGATTTATGTTAACTAACTTCGTGGCATAACATCTGTTTTTAGAGGCAATGTCTGCCAAGTGACGATTCACTGGGTGCCACGTGGTCAGCGCATCGAGTCCCATTGTTTGTTTTCTGGCTTCGAGACCGGAGTCTATGCTTTAAAGTTGTTTTCACAAACCTGCGGTCAAGGCTGAAATTTCGGGATTTCCATCGTTGATCGAACTCTGCTTCCTAAGGTTCGGTTGGTCGACGCCAGCAAAGACGTTTTTGAAATTTCCTCTCCTTTCGAAGGATCGCTATGATATTAGAAAATCTGAAAAATTACATCTGCTTGGATTTCCATCTACAACATTTACATGAAAACTCGTGTGGTTTGCTTTCATCGTTGTCTAGATATTCACATTAGTTTCAAAGGCTTATGTTCTCAAAAAACTATTGTGAATAATACCCAGACAACAGCAAGATCAAATCACAGGAAGATTCATGTGGATCTCTAGAAGGAATTATAAGCAGATGTTATTTTCTTCAAATTTTGGAATATAGGGTAAAAGGTAAAGTTCCCCGTGCATATAGCACCGTGCAATGAAGGCACATTTAGTGGATGTGTGTGAAGGACCACACACATTCTCGATCTCGGCCATTTCGGAGGTCATGTGATCAGCACCACGCCCCGGCCGGCTTTACCACCCCTCCCCACCCACAGGTACCCATTGATTTGAGGCTGATTGAGCCCCAGAGCAGCTTTATACGGGGACAAGGCCAGAAAAATTTCTACCTTAGATGACCCACCCCCAGGCCCGTAGCTAGGATTTTATTTCGGGAGGGGCTCGCTCATCCCTTGACAGCAGCCACCACATAAAGGTGGAAAAAGGCGGGTAAGAGCCCTGAAGATGAATCTCTCAGTATATTACAAATTATTATACAAGGTATTTAATCCGGATAAGGAAGTGAAATTAATTACCACTAACATTATTTAAATGAAATATTTTTGGGATTTCGGGGGGGTTCAGCCCCCTTAGCCCTCCTTCTGGCTATGTGCCTGCTCACCCCAGGAATCGACGAGACCGCCGCGGCTCTATTTTTGGAATATCATGGCGATTTTTCCAAAGGAGAGAAAATTTCGAAAACTGATTTGCTGGCGTTGGCCAAATATCCAGTAGAGACTTAAGATCTATATGCACATCGAAAAGTATACAATACATATCATCTGATGTAGTGACAAACTTCGATATCTACACATACACTCACAGAACTATCATCTACTGAAGATAACATCTTTCAGATATCTGAATTTTATCTCACTCTTTAGTGTATGTAATTCGTGATTTAAGATTTACAGCTGATCCGCCTACGTAAATCTTCAATTAACATTTTACTAACGCCATGTAAGGAACAAGCTTACACGAGTTGTTAAAGTGACAGAGTCGTATTGGAATATCACAGGTTCAGAATCTACAGGCAACCATCATTCTGATAGTTTTTCCTTGATTTTCTCAGACACTTCCGGCAAATCCCTTTCGCGGTTAATCTAGCGGAACACACAAGTGACGTTAAAAAAATCATCCAATCACCTTAGTGACTGTTGAATCGCCTATGTAAGCAGCGTCACTGTCCGAGTATATATGAGCCTTTTCCCCGCGAAGAGTTGTTTTTCTTCTGCCGGAACGGGGATGGCGCCGATATTACTGTTTAGAACTTACTCTGTCCAATAGTCTCGTTTCTTTCCGGACTTCCGTACGCGTAAATTAGAATTATAACCGGAAGTTTCGCTGAAATCAAAATTACATTAATAATAGACTCATTCCAAGAAGAGCCGGGATCCCGGTTTCGAATCCCGGCCTGGGCATGGGTGTTTGTGAGTGTCCATTCATCAATTCATCACTCATCCCCATCATCGCGATTAACCAATATTAGCAAGAAAAGCAAGAAAACCAAACCAATCAACTGATCATGTCTCAAAACAGCCAAGTTACGTGTGAAACACGAGGAACCTTGTATTTCACAATCAAACACACTTTGGTTGATTGATTGAATTTGTTTATTTTACGTCGCTTTTCTGCCACTTTTGGCTATTCGCGACGATGAGGACGAATGGTGACACGATGAGATGGATGATGAAAGGACAATGACAAACACATATATAGTAAAGAATAGCCATCTTCCAGTAACATTAGCGAAACAAAATTTTTAGGAGAAGCTATAAATGAAAATCTAAATTCGTCAAACCACGTAAAATACTTGTTAAAAACTAAATTCCAAGATATTTGCACTGAGGATATTAAAACAAACGCTTCATACAAATTCACTAATTCAGGTATATTATGCAATGTTACATTCACTAATAAATTATGCAATAGAATTTTGGGGGAACTCACCGGCAAGTTTAGAAGCATTTAGAAAGCAAAAGCAAGCCATTATAATTATAGAAGGAATAAAGCCTAGGGAATCGTGCAAAACGTTGTTTAAGAAATACAAAGTATTAACCCTCCCTTCACTGTACATATATGAAATGGCATTATATGCGAGAAAATATATTGCGCTACGAAGTTCAATAGCACATACATATAGCTACATAACACCCGTAATAAACATCTTCTAAAGCCATACTTCACCAGGTTAACATTAGTTCAAGAAGAACCCCAACAGATGGCAATTAAAATATTCAATAACCTACCAAATGATATAAAAGCAGAAAATATGACAAGTTTCAAAAACCATTAGTTAATAAGGAATATTATAACGTGAATATCTAGATTGTAAATTGTAGAAATTTTGTAATTATATTTTTTATCTGAACTGTACTAAAACCTCCAAATACCAATGTACTGTATATGGTTTATATGGAGTAATAAAAATTCAACTTCAAATTTCAAATATGGATGACACAATACAATTCCTAGTGAGAATTATCCTAGTCTGCAGGCCCAGACGCCAGAGCCTCGTTAGTCTGCAAAATGCAGAGAATGTGACTTTGACATTTGGGTGTCTCTATAAAGGGTCGCCCCTTGCACCCCAAACACAGTTTGCTTCCTACTTTGACTGTAGGAATATATCTCAGGTCCTTGGTTTCAAATCGCTGTTTTCAATTTATTCTTAGTCACAATTTATCCCCACCAGAACTCCCAAGTGAGTTAATTTCTCCTCCGATGCCGTATCACGTACCCAAAATTCCATAATACACACTTGTATGAGACACAAAGTTACGTATACCAACATAAAGAATTTGATTATTATCCTCTGTAATTACTGTAAAGCTCGTGACATAATGCAAGAAAATGAGATTATGAATTTTTTCATCTCTTTGCGTAATTACATTTCTAATTCGAGAAAACAAACTGAAAAGAAGGTTTTTCTTGTATCTCTCTGGACAAGATAACTCGAACTTCTCGGAATTCCAAATATTAAATATCTGTAAACATTAAACATACTTTGAGCTTAGAAAATATATTCGCGCATCATCTTCATGTGATTTATCTTGTGGATTTCCTGTAAAAGATACATTATCACTTGGTTTTCCCCTCTGAAAATGAACATTAAAAACTTATGTAATGATGCAAAGTGGGGAAAACCAAGCAGGCGCGTACCCACGGCGAAGGCGACAGGGGCGATCGCCCCTCCCAACTGCCAGGTTTTTGGAAATATTATTATGTCTAATATTTTTTTTAAGACTCGAATGTTCAGGCTTGAGAATATTTTTTAAAGTTTGATTTACCTCTACTTCATGCTCATGATAGGCTAATATGAACTGGACCTACAGTCTAAATTTGGTTCCGAACCATTGCGCAACATGCCTCTAAAGGAGATCGTACCCAAAAACCCTCGATAATATGTCTTTCTTTTCTTTGCTTCTTCACTGTACTCGTCATATCTGATCTTTCAGTTTACCTTACCATTGGGAGGAATTCAGTAATAACCATCTATTCCAGCCATGAACCCCTATTTTTGCAAAACTATACTCTAATCCAGGTGCTCCCAAACTTTTTCGTTTCATGATGTCCGTAGTGTTTCAAGATTTTTCCCCGGCGCCCAAGTCAGAATGTAGGCCTATCTAAAGCCCCATCACACGGAACTGGATTTCTAGTAGGAATGCCCTAGTTGGCGCTGAACTAACTTTCTAAGTAGCAATCATGGCCGCCTGACTGACTGCTTGACTGGTTTGGAGGAATAGGACATGTTCTAATTGCTACTTGCTTTCCTCGACTGGATTCTGTGGAACAGCCAATCAGAGCAAAGTTTCGCCATGTGAAAAGTTTCAAATTCAGAAACATTTTACATGTAAAATGTACTAAATAAGCACATATTTGGAACAATCATATCATTGATTGAATTTACAATTGAAAATATTGTAACATTTCTCGGCGCCCCTGTAAGCCATTCACGGCGGTGCACACTTTGGGAACCGCTGCTCTAATCTCTACAACTCCTGTTCACAGTATCATGTATTGGTTACAAAAAACAGTCCAAGTGTAGGTTAGAATTGATTCTCGGTTAAGTGAGGTACAGGGCTCGCACGAATTGCGCATCTATCGTGTGCAGGTGTCTCACCGAACCCGAATTGCGCACCGGACCGAAGATCACCCCCTTCCACCGAGCACGAACTGATCACCAAGCGGAAGTTTGCTGGAAATACATACTGAAATGGAACAAATTCAAAGCATGTAACAATTAATGTTAAAGATTTGGGCAAAATTGTCAGTAACCATATACCAAATTACATTTCAAAATAGACATTAACAAATTTATTATGATTAAACCACTCACTTCTAGTTAACAAGATACCTTGTAAGATGCGCACTTCACAAAACTCAAACGATCACTATTATTATTTCTAAGCTGTACTAATTTATTTTCGATGAATGCCTACTTTTGTTTTGGGTAATTTAGAATGTACTTGCAACCGAGCTTAATTGGTGTTGTTCCTGATGAGCTTTATGTCTTCTCGGGTTAAGATTTCCACAATGTTCCGCTTCTCCTGTAACTCTCTGTGTATTAACTTAAAAGGTATTTCCTCAATCTCATCTCCTTTTCTCTTGATGCTGTTGCTGAGGGATTTTCTCCTTAAAACCCGGTCTCGGAGGGCATCATGATTGTGCTCTTTTTCCATCCGCGAAAATGTAGTTCCATCGTCGAGTGTGTAAAGTATGGCCTTACATGATTTACTGGTACACCTCCAGCGTTCTTCACCCGTAGAAACGTATGTTTTAAGTAAACGAGAAGTGCGTTTCTTCTCTCCCTACAATTTTTTTGGTATTTCCATATTGTACACTTTATTCCACACGCAAGTCACTTTCTTCCCACGAGTTGAAATTAATGTCACAACTGCAAACGAAAGAAATGGCTTGACAACTTAACAGATTTCACATTAGGTCGAACGTTATTGGCTGAAATCTATCACGAGCACTTTCACTTCACTGCTCTGTGCGCAATGCGCGATTGACATCCACCTGCCAGCGCACCTGGGCCTCCTCCTATCATGTGTCGGTCTGTGCGTAATTCGTGCTCCGAGATTAGTGAACCCTTATCAACATCATCTCTGGCCAGGTTTTGTGCGCAATTCGAGTTTGCCCGAGGTACACGGGCGAAAATCGGCCCTCCCTACTGTAACTTCTGGATACGCCACTGAAACCAAGTAATTATGTTTCGTTGCCAGGAATTTTACAAAAAAAAAAAAATCACATGTAACCGAGATTTAAAGTAAAGTTTGTTTTGGAATTCACATATCCAAATTCTTCTTCTTCTTTATTATTATAACCGTAAACCCAACCAATATAGGACAAGCAAACATTTTTTTTCTTTAAGATTATGTAAGTGAAAGAATTCGTTGAGACCCCTTCTGTTGCAAATCCTGGTGGAAAAAGTAAAATTGAAAGTTGAAAAGTACTTGTAGCTTCGTTTTCAATAATCGATGATTTGGCAATAGTTATGTGCACAAAAATGTAGCAATATAAATTATTTTAAAAATCTCTACTGAATAAAAATGTGGATACTTCATGCTTCTTGACAGCTTTAACATTTATTTCTCATAGGGCATTCAATGTGAAAGTCTCCCTGTATCTCAATTTTTTAAATTAAATACAACGCTGTAACTTTATCCTATCTTGTGAGTGAACAATCTAAAATTATCATTTGCATAAAGGTTCAAATATTATACATAATTAAGTTAGAAGGTAGAAGGTATTTTACATATTGTTCGTTTATTTTAACTTTTTGATTTACTTGTGTTCTGTATTGTCTCCCACCCGTGGCAAAAAAAAAACAATTAATTTCTCCTTTAACTGTTACATTTCCCCTTCAACTCCACTAGAATATTCAAAGGTCAATTATCTTCTCTTTATGTCTTAAATAATTTACTTTTCATCATTTGACAATTCACAGAAATTAATAAATTTCTTATTAAGTGAAGAGGCAGTGTTTCGTTTGTCCTACCCGTGACACAAAGTTGTTCACTTGTAGCTACAAATGTGTGAAAGTATTTTAAGGGTGCTTATGTTTAATCGACAGTGTTAAGTTTCATATTTCATTGCACAGAAGCTGTAAGAAAAATGTTCCTTAACTATCAGTAGAATAGTTTGTTTAGTATAAAAAAATGTAATCCGCATGTCCCAACTATGACAATGCAAAGCCCTTAAAAACAATATTGGTAGCCATATTTTGACATTGGCCTGTGAAAACACTTCAATTTGGTGCAACGAACACTTATCAATTTGGGGAATAGTACCTTCTGCTTGTTAAAACTTCATCGACGTGTGTCTGTGTATACAAACATAATGATCTTGACCCAATATTCGGACTGATTACATTGTGATTCATACTAGCATTCCACTTTCACAGTTGTCCGTCCAGACAAAATATCCCTGGGCATACGTCTTTCTGGTTAGTGGAAATTTTTGTATGTTCAGCAGGTCATTATTCGATGTTCAAGGCGAGTTGATGGGACGGCGATATAAGTCAGGTAGGTTATGCAAATTACACATTGCTTAAGAACGGTTTTATGCTATAATGAAGGTCTCATTCCGAGAAAGACTGGACACGTCATGGAGGAAGTGAGATTTGGTGCCAGATGCCTCTAAGACAAGACCTGTGCGAACATGTTTCGTGGAATGATCCAGACACCTGAACGCACAAAAACCACGATGCGTATCGTGAACTATTTGCATAAAATGGCGCGTTTTCACAATGCAGACGGCTTCCTGTTTTGGACAGCTAGAGAATGTAATAAGAAAGTTACAAGTCTGGGCCTGTGCCGCGTTCGTAGCAATGTCTCGTTGATGTCTGTTCGAGTGGACAGACAACTTATGTCACGAAACTGTGTTGGAAAGAGTTGGTGCAAAAAGAGCAATGCTGGAAAGTGATTAAGAAGGGAAAAGCATTTCGAGGGGCGTTGGCAAAGAAGAACTGTCTGCTACAAGTACTTACTGGAGGGAATTGCTAACGGGGAAAGAGGAAAGAGTCGGGGAAGAAGAAGATATCTGCTGATAAATGATATTAGATTAAGTGAACCAACCCTGCCCTGGCATGAAGCTAAAGGTGCAAGATCGAAAAGCCTGATGGGAGGAAAAAAACGTGCCCATTGGACAGAGAAGAATGAATGAAATGAATATATCTATATACACACGCACACACACACACCCAGGGCCGGATATTAAGACGAAATTGGGCCTGATGCTTTACTAAGTAAACTGTTTAATGTAAACTTGATTGCATTAACTTGAAATATTCAGTGAACAATAAACACAACGACGATAAAGTTACGTCACAGCGCAAAGAATAATAGTAACTGTATAATAAGTAACGCTGTGTCTAAGCGTTCGAAATTGGGGCTCCAGATTTCATTCTAAGATTTATTATCAGGTTAATATAGCAAAAGAAAACTGTTCAGCTTTCGGAAAATTCTCGTCTGTTTTCATCTGGGCCTAATGCTGCAGCATCAATAGCACCCACCTTCATCCGTGACTGCACACACCTATGGTATGTCTGTATGTATGCACACATGCAATCCTTCTTTCTGGGAAGAAAGGTTCAGGTACTCTTCAAGTTGTTGTTTTTTAAGTCCACTTTATGCACAGATGTGCTAATCGGGACTGGACCTACAGTTTAAAATGGGATCCGAACCACTGTGCCATGTGCCTCGAACCCGGGACCCCTTGATTACAAGGAGACAACGTTACCACTACGCCATCGGGGAAGCCTCAAGTTGGTTTGTAAGGGAGCTTTCGGACGATATTGACAAGTAACACGGAATGGAAGTGACGAGCGACACGTGCATATTGTCGTGTCGCTTCGATACGAAAGGTTGAATTTACTTGTGAGGGTTTGTTTTCAAGTGTCGCTTGTCGCTTTTCACTTCCTCCCCTTTTGTGTTCATCTTAAGAATCACTCGAAATATTGTAGTATGTTCGTAAATGAACGCGCATCTATGTAATTGCACAAAAAACGTATCGTTCGTTAAAATAAAATATTATCAGTTTTATTTTATTCTCACCTATAAAAGGTACCGGTATGGAGGGAGGCAATATTCGTGAATATTTATTATTATTTTCATTTATTTCCATTAAATTTTTAAATTGTTTTTTGTTCCCCAATGTTTTATTGAATTTAAATTATTTAAGTAGTAAATGTAAGACAGTAAAAAAGCACTGTGTATATGTGTGTGTGTGTGTGTATATATATATATATATATATATATATATATATATATATATATATATATATTGCAATTCCAAAATTATGTGAAGTCGGCGCTACTGCTAAGGGAAAATACAGATTCAAAATACAGTAAAACCTCGTTAATCCGGACTAATGGGGGCGGGATAAGTTAACCGGTTTAACGAAAGTCCGGATTAACTGAAATAACCTAAAAGAACAGTAGAAAGTGCATTAAAACTCCGTTTATAGCAACAAAACACGTTTATTATAGTGTATTTAAAGGGCATAGGCCTAAATACACTACTTTTACAGTACAGTACAGTACAAAGTCTGCGGGAAACAGAGTTTCATCAGTGGTTGATTGCCTTTTCTTTGGGAAGTTCTCTTGTTGACTTCTCGCCACATTTAAAACCTTGCATTCTGCTTTTTTTTCCTTTTGCCTGTCCGGATTAAGCGAAGTCCGGTTTATCGGGATCCGGATTAACGAGGTTTTACTGTATTGCAATTCTAAAATTATGTGAAGTCGGCGCTACTGCTAAGGGAAAATGCATATTCATAATATGTGCTAAAACAAAATATAGCAGCTTAATACTTCCATTAATTAATTTTCCTTTTCAAAGATACAACTTCTGCATTTATCGCAAGGATTTAATATACACGGAAAACCTTAATAACATGGATCCACCAATTTTCACGCTTCCTTAGTCGTCTAGAATATTGGTGTCTATGGTACCGCCACCTGTCTACGTCTAAACACACTGAAGTCCATTCAAATATCTGGCCCATGCGCATGTAGAAAGTACTCACGACCTGTTTTGTGAGGGCGATAGCTCATAACCCCTGACATTTTCAACATTGTGGTTGGACACTCCATTCCAATACTTATCTTGGGGTATTATCTCTTGGCCTTGCAATCAAGTTCAAACTCATTTTTTTCTGGTTCTGTATGAAAGGTTGACTTGGTTTATTTTACTTCGCTTTTCTGCCACTTCTGGCTAATTGCGAAGATGATGATGAAGGGTCCAAGGATTCGAACCCGGGACCCCTTGCGTCATGTCATGTCATGCCTTGCCATGGTACTTGTATTTTATGCAAATTTCGTCGACTTTTACCACACGTGAGCTAGATAATGAATACGTGCAGTTTTATCACTATCCTTACACCGTGTAATGTAATAAAAATATAATATTAATTCATTTGAATATTTTAATAAATACTTGAGTTGGTGTTTTAAGTCCACTTTATGCACAGTAAGGCTAATCGGGACTGGACCTACGGTTTAAAATGGGATCCGAACCACTGTGCCATGTGGCTCCACCGGGTATCGAACCCGGGACCTCTTCATTACAAGGCGAGGGTGCTACTGTCTGGCTGCCTTAGCCGAGACCATGGACGGAAGTGCGCATGCGCCAACCGGACGTGTTCGGTGGCTAAATAGGGGTGACGGCACTTTGGGCAGGGAGCGGGTTCCTTAAAAATAGTCTACTGTGGAAACAGCAATGAAGATTCAGCGCAGTAACATCGCCGCCAAAATACATAGAGAGATGTTCACGAATTATGTAAGGGTTCAGAACGAAATTAAAGCCATTCATCAGCAAACATAACGTATGAGGACAGTATTCAAAACGTCACATTAGTAGATAAACTTGTTTGTAAACCAGTAGCTTTATTTTAGATCATTCAATTAAATTTATATCCTTAGTAAATATTATAATTAGCACAAATGTGCACAGCATTATTGAGCATAGTATTCACTAATAATAGTATTATTGCATATAGTATTATAAATATAAATGTAGTAACTGAATGGTTTGTGACATTTTCTAGTATAACGAGGGTGTTTTGTAGAATGTCCAACAAGGGACCAAAACGCTCCAATTTCCTTCATTCCACTTCGAAACGGTTTCTTGCGAATTGTAAGAGCCATCACAAACACAACACAGAAAGCGGTAATAAACACAATAATACCATAGGGTAGTTTTGGGTAGTGCTTCTCCCTGCTTCCCCTCTCGCGTTTGGAATCGTCCTGGTAGCTTCGTCTTCCTTGGCCGGACTATACCACCGCGCCATCGGGGAGACCTGTTAATTAATTTCATGTAATTATAATTATTTTAATTTAACATTATTATTATTTTGAGATACTTTCTGTGGACCCCTCCCGAAATATACTAGATACGTGCCTGGTGAAATGGTCCAGAATCTATTCCCGTAAGAGATCCCTCACGTAAAATCTAGTTCCTGCCAGCGCGGGTAGTCTGAGTGGATTGGACTTTAATACAAAACTTTCGTCAACCTGTTCCCAATTGTAAAGCCATGCGTGCCCACTTACGGTCAGTCAAGTTCGAGGAACCTCGTTATCAAGAGACTGTAGACAAAGTAGCATTAGGGTAGATGATCAGGAAGGCATAGGAGATGAATGAACCACACGTGTATGGACAAATCTCTGTCACGGGAACTGGCAGAGTTCCAAGTGTGTCTCCGTCTGGGTGAGACGTCCTCTTCTTCTCTATCGACAAATTAAGATTGTGAACATTTACATTGTGTTCTATTTATGTAACAAAAAGCATCATAACGACTAATGTCAATATGCAATTGCAAGGTGTTCCAGCAACCCCGGTGTTAGCAATCTAATGGTCCATCCACAATGTCAAGTTCAGATCCATGAAATGCATTTTTGCATATCAAAAATGGATGTAGTGTATTTCAAACCCTTGTTTGAATTTGCATCCTTATATTTATGGCCTCATGAAAATACTCTAAGTCTATATTTTTATATTATAACCACTTCAACATTGAATTTTTAGAAAGTAATGTAAAAATTATTAATTACTTTATTTGTTAAACATCAAGGTACTTACTTTAATCGCTTTCTCAAAACACTAAAATATTGAAGTAAAGTAGAATTTGTTATTTACTTCACAAATTGTTAATCATCAAAATATTTTTTTCAACAATGCCCACGCTCACAATGAAAATATTGTACCGCTACAGTCTTTAGACTTTTTTTTTTTTTACTTAGTTTCGAGTTGACAAGAACTTTCATAGTGTAGTTATCGTTTTAAAACTGATATTTGAATTATTGCAAAAATAGTAATCAACGAAAGGCTTGTAAATCAACTCATCCTTCTTCAGTGAGAAGTAGCTCGTACCATTTGCTGGGTTTTAAAACACCCACAGTAATTATTTAGTTCCTGTTTAATACGTTGCGTTCTTTGTTACTTTATATTACTTAGAATCTTTTTTTACTTGCCCATTTGCGTGATTTGACGTTCAGCATCAAGTACAGAGGGAACCAGACATCATGGGTTCGAATCTGAGACAATGCACAATTGCTCTTCTTCATGCTTATCATCACCCATCGTCAAAGAGAACTTATATGAATAAATATGTGTAAAAATACATATATGGTAGACCAGGGCATTACGGATCAATTTTTCTTTACAACTGTTTTTATTGGCCAAGGAATTATGCTAGCAACACAAAACTCTACCAAAAAATTAATTATAGTTTCTACTACATGTGCATAGCATTGAAAGAACCAGAAGTTGAAAATACAATTCAGAAAAAAATATTTTGTGGGACACTGCAATTGATCCGTATTGCCCTGATAGCAGGGGTAAAACGGATCACTAACGGGGCAATATGGATCAGTTTAATTTTATGTATATAACATAAGATTAAAAACATAAAAAACATAAAAACAAGTACCGTATACTGTATTACAGTTTTGGGATCTGACATATACCGCACGCAAATTGTTTTCTTCCGACAGCATTTACGCAACGCTCATGATACCATTTACGACAGGACTGACATTGAATCCAATCTCCCATCTGTGCACATCTTGGATCATCATATGAAATCTTACAAAAACTACACGAATTGCTAGCAATCATGTCTACATTCGACATGACATTTGTTCGTACGCCCTGACTAGTCCTTTTTCTTTATTAAAGGGATGCGGTATGTTCTCTTTCTCTGCAAACTTGAAAACGGATCTTCGCACAGCTTTGGGTGTTGGCCCGAATCCTCTTCGAGCTAAATCACACAATCTCGAAGAAAGAGCCTGCTCAAACTCATCACTAAGCACTTGCTTTACACCAGGACGACCAACGTCATCTGATCCACCAGATGTTCTTCGTTGCAATGAAGTATATGGCACACCACAAAGTTCCGCAGCTTGTCGAATAGTCTTTTCTCCGGATGTCACCAAACGCACAGCTTCACACATTCCTACTAAAAAAAGGTAAAGTGCTCCCCTGTGCATAGCACCACGCCATGAAGGCGTATAGGGGGTGTGGGGGTAACGCCCCACACTTTCTTGATCCGGTCGTGAGTGGGGGTGATGTGATCAGCATCACGCCCCTGACCGCCTTTACCCCCAGGGATTCCCCCAGGTACCCATGTTATTCGACGCTGGGTGGGCGCCGGGGCCGCTTCCATCGTTAGAAAAGTTCCCGGAATTGAACCGGCCGGGGATCGAACCCGGGACATTCCTACTACAGACCACGAATTTCTGGTGGACTTCTTTTGATAATCGCGAACTATCTGGAAATTGAAAGCGTCGTGTTAGAAGAGATACTGTTAAGTAAAAGTACGTAAAACGTACTGAAAGTGGGAGATCCGTTTTGCCCCGTTTTGGCCGATCCGTAATGCCCTGATTTGCATATTCTCGACATATGTCCATTTAAATAATAACAAATAGGGTTAGTCATATCAAATACTGGCACATCGCAAAAACACACCCTACCTTATCACATGTTAAATTGTAGAGCACTTAGACCCCAAAATTCTACAATGCAACCTTACCAAACGTCGAACAAAACTTACAATGGGTACTTTTTCTGCACCGTCTCCGCCAACTTGCTTACAACAATCACTTGTCACATACGCGCGCCAACTGCCACAGCGAACAAAGACAGACAGCTAGTAAGCGGACAGATGGCAGCATGATCCGCTATATTTTTCAAGTTCGTGCCTGCAACAGTTTTCTTTGCAAGTCACGTGAACCTTACATTGATCCATAATGCCCTGTGATCCGTAATGCCCTGGTCTACCCTAATTCTGCGTAGAGGTGATAGTGATCAACTGAAAGAAACTGCAAATATTATGGTGTTAGACAAGGGTGCCCTCCCTGAGATTTCTGGAAAGAGTTAATGTAATTTGAATGGTGACATTGTAGCGATATTTTATAACAAGAAAAATATTGTTTTCTGTAACTTACAGTCCGTACGTTACAGCAACTATTATTATTATTACTACTACTATTATTATTATTATCATCATTATTGTTATTATTATTATTTTACAGTACCCTTCGGCACGTAAAAACATGGATCAGAGGTACCATGAAGGACAGTAGATTATGTGGTCTCTGATTGATATATGTGCATTGTGAAAAAGTACAAAAAGACAAAGAACTTTTCATCAACAAAGTGATAGATGTTTATTTAAAGGAAGCAAGGCGAATCCAGTTTCTATCTAAATAGTAGATTGGGAACTTGTATACAACGCCAAAGCATTTTTAATTCAATTTAAATTTGATGATTTGTAAAGTAGTAGTAGTAGTAGTAGTAGTAACTAATAATAATATTAATAATTAAAAAAAATTCTATGACTGCTCCCCCCTGAGAAAAAATCCTGCGTCGCCCTTGGTGTTAGATTTTCTAGAATATGCGAATGTTTAAATCTGTTGGAAGACAGAAGAGACCAGGTCTAGTTTGCATCAGACGTTAGGCAATTGTTCGGTCAAAATGCACAATCACATTCTACTAAGAAAATTATCACCACTACCACATTAAGCGCACTTAAAATAAACCTGCTCGTTGGATCATATGCTGATCAAACAAAGTATTGTGTGTAAGTTTAAAGGTCGTTCAGGGACATTTCCGAAATATAAGAAGCATGAATTTCGAAAGATTAAGTGCCAAACTGTATCGTGTGACAGGGTCTATACCTCATGGCGTAGTGGCAACGTTGTCACCTTGTTATCAAGTTGTCCCAGGTTGAAGGCATATAGTGGTTCGAATCGCTATTAGCCTATCTGTGCAGAAAGTGGACTTAAGAACAAAAATTCAAATTCAATATCGTGCAACAATAATTCGATCCTGTGGGAGATGGGAATTTATCTTACGGCTGCATAGTTTACACAATCATTCTGGCTAAACCATAAGGCTGCAGTCCCTCCCGAATATTTTAGAAAATCTAAATTTACAAATGAAAGCAAACTCGAGAAAATCAAAGTGGTAAATCCAAGGTAATTAAGAAATATTTAATATCGTATCTCGCAGTTATTCCACAATTCCACCCCCTTCTGGAAAGAAATTGCGTACTCTTGTGGAGTAAAATAGAATCCGGGAGAATTTCCAGACAGTCCGTGCTGTAGGAAGTTTCGAAATTTCATATTTGGAAAGTACACTGTTCACAATACTTAATATCAGTGGCGGGTCGTAGTCTGACGTTATGGGTGTGCACTTCAGACTCGTGTCCAGAAGAAGTGTTATCAACCTCCTCAAATACTCGCACCCGTTTTTGCGTGCATAATGATGCTAAATGTATTGGCAACCCAAGTTATGACCAACTTTTACTGAAAATGAGGCTATGAGAGAGTTTTATTTCATGAAAAATATTAATTTATATAAATTGGAAATACCTCGGTGAATTTTCCGTCGATCACGAGAAGAGTGAGTGATGTTATTGTGTATAGATAATTCCACATTCGATAACCTGACAAAATCACTATAAACATAGAAATACCGATACAATATTCAATATTATTGTCGATCTTCAAAATATTTAGTAAAAATTTTCTCCGCTCCGCTGATAATAGTGAACAAGAATAATAACATTTGCATACATCAAACAAGCAGAGCCAGGCAATTATCCGGGGCGCCGATCTCGTAGGGCCGCCAAACCGAGGATCCTCCTTGATTAGAGGCAAATTCTAACCGTGGCTATTTCTTTCTTTCATTGAATTATTTTATGCACTTTATGAACAGAAAAGCAAACAGAGACAGATGATCTACAATTTAAAGAGGGGTCCGAACCACTATGTGCCTCTACCGGCTGCGTGGCTATTTGTTTTAAAAAGAGTTGAATTCATTGTTGACAAGAATTAATTGAAGTTACTGCTGAATAACTTAATAAGTATATTGCAAAATCATGAAACAATTTAAGCTAAGATATTTTTTTTGTTGTTGTTTTGATGTCATTATGTAGGTCAAGGGGTCCCGGGTTCGATACCCGGTGGAGGCACATAGTGGTTCGGATTCCTCTATAAACTGTAGGTCCAATCCCAATTAGCCTTACTGTGCATAAAGCGGACTTAAAACACCAAATCAATTCAATTCATTATGTAGGTATTAATTAAACACATACATACAATAAACGTGTTCTTCAACAGTATTAAAGTATTTTTAAAATATGGATATGATTTTTCGTCATTAAAACCGTATATATATATAACATGGTTATGATTAATATTGGAGGAAGGTGGAAAGCAGGGGGCGCCAAATTTCCACCTCGCTCGGGTGGACATTTTATCTCGAGCCACTCCTGCAAACAAAGTAGCAGATCCAACGACCACATGCAGAAAATCAGTTGTAATCTGTCTAGCAGTTGTTTACTTCTAATGACCGACAGAAGCAAGCGAAATCAAGAGAATAATAAATATTTAATAAAATAACAGAACTTACTCAGTCCACTCCACACTGCTCTCTTGGTACTTCAAACTTTTCCTTTCTCTTCCGCCGTATCCGTATTATTACTGCAGTCGCTGCACGCTTTGTTGCTAATTTCCTTCCAAAAATTCAACAACGTTAAATATTACGTCTCTGCTTTCGCTGTGTACAGTTTTTCCTTTCATTATGAAAGCAAACACTTTCCACTGAAAGAGGAACGAGCTTTTGATAGTGCAACAATTTTGCAACGCACGAGCAGGTACAGCTGACTGATCCATGGTTCCCCTGCGCGGGTTGATAATTCGACTACAGCGCCACAAGGTCAGTTTATTTTGACCAAGCTGCACTAAGCAAAGACAATGCAAGACATTGTTTAAAGCACGCGTTTCGCTTTGCCCCCCCACCCCTTCCGTCCTCCCTTCTTTCTTGGCCTGTCATGCTCGGAACCCTCGGAACAGTGTGGGCGAAGATACCATAGAATTTTCCTTTTTCAAAAAAAAATCCCTCGATTTACGACGATGTGTGGGTTGCCTTTACTCCACTACACGATCTCGAATGGAACGGGATTGCAACACGCTGCAAACAGCGGCCAACGAGCACCAGGCGATTTGTGTTCCGAGCTACGTATCTCAGCGGCTGGCACTGGTAATGCGAAGCCGACGGGGCGATGGGCTTCGGAACGTTTGATGTTTTGAAGGAGATAGTGTCCAGTGAATAAGTATAATAAAAATTAATTACATTGCAAATTTATTTTGGTGTGCACGTGCGAATAGGCAGAAGCCGCTACTGCTTAATATTGCCTAATTCCGTGACGGAGTGGTTAGCATAGCACGCTACGACGCCAGGGGGTCCTGGCTTCGAATCCCGGCCTGGGCATAGGTGTTCTTCGTGAGTGATCCTTCATCATTTTCATCATATTAGTACTCATCCTCATCGTCGCGATTAGCCAAAAGTGACATAAAAGCAACACTAAATAACAAAAACAAAATCTAATCAAATACTTAATATTAAGTGCGATATAAAATACAACTAAACGTAACAAATAAATGTTTCGCAAAACATATAAATATCACGTCAAGAAAGGCAAAGAAACAACAAGAATATTGCACAGGCTTCACCAGCTGCTTTATGCGTAGGAGATCATCACATTGAACTCCGTTAATGAAAGACTCGGAAGTTTCAATGTACAATGTTCTTTTAACTACTAGCAATTCATTCAAACGGTCGATGAACGGAATAGGGAATAAGGAACGGACTTCTTTTTGTTTTGTAGTGCCTGATCCAGCTAGAGAGATAGGTCATGAACCGATATCGACTATCAAAACTATATTTTTATATATGTAACATAAAAAAGTAGCAAGCGACTGCAAAAACAACTATGACTCATTAACGCATCCTACTGCCATTCGTTTTGAAACTACTCTAGAGATCAAAGGACCATGAAAGTGGAATATCCAAAAATTGGCTCTACATAGTTCATTTGCCTCTATCATGGATGAATACAGTTAAAGCATTCAGTAGTTTAAATCTCATGTGTATATAAAAGATGTAGATGTAAACATGGTTAAGTGGAGGAAAAGGCTCAACAGCCATAAGTTCGCAATGAAAAAACAAGACGAGATAAATAAATAGCTAAATAAAAAAGAAATAGACCAATGTACTCTTGCTCAATACTTGAAATCCCAGCTGTGATGTTGTCAAGAAACGAATCTTTGAATAATGTATTAAGGGTTAGACACAGATAGATCAACAAACTTTACAGTCTTTATACCACTTTCAACTGTAGGTCCACTTCAAATTAGCCTCTCTGTGCATAAAGTGGACTTAAAACAAAAACTCAAACTTATAGTAAATTAGTTTATTTCATACTGCAAACGTACTTGATAATGGAACCTATATTACTATAAATGTAGTAAGATATTGTAGTGTATTCACTGAAATAAATAAACACGACCGTTAAGCTAAACCCAAAATTTCTTCCACGTAAAATATTTTTATTTTATTTTGTGAATGCATAACCGTGGGAATTCTACATTACTTTTTATTCGAACTTCCTTCTCGATTAGTAATCATTGACAGACAATAGCGTAAAAAATACGATTTCAATAAAATATGGAAAGCTATCGATTTTAATTAATATTCTTCACTGCGAGACTCGTAAAATAACAATAGATACAAATGAATATTTCTAGAAAATCTGTAGTTAATTTAGGCATTCTAGTGGAAACCATGATCCTGCCATGTGTGGTTGCATATGCTCGTATATACAGGTTTAAAATGCAGCTTTCGAAGGCTCGTAGCATACAAACAAGGCTTCAATGAACAAAACGATATTAAGAAAAATTGTTCGTCTTGTTGTACGCTATGTGAAAGTTTATGATGTGTCTGTATGTATGAGAGGAGGAGGAGGGGAGTTTGCAGGAGTATGCGTATGTTTTCAGCAAATATCTGAGATTTTTCTTTTATTTGGTTTATTTTACTTCGCTTGTCTGCCACTTTTGGCTAATCGCAAAGATGAGAATGAAATTGATGAAGGAACACTCACTGGAACACCCATGAGCAGGGCGGGAGTAGAACCCGGGACCCGTGGCGTCGAAATATCTGAGCTGTCAGTATTATCTGCACACGAAGTGTTTAAATTCTGATGGACGGTAAGAGAGGTTTATTATAGGTCGGGAATTAACTTGTAGCACTTGCGAAGAAACCATAGAACCCCTACCATAGGCGTAGCTAAGGTGTGTGCCGAGTGTGCCTAGGCACACCCTAATGGACAGATAATTCAATAAGAGAGAAAATAAGCGGCAGTTTGTAAGAAGTTGAAAATGTCATTACTTGGTACCAACGGGTGCATTATCGCTGATGAAACGAGTGTCTGTAGTTTTTCGATTTTTTTATGTCATTGGAGAAAGAAGATATTTACTGCATTCTACTCTGTACTACAGCGCTTTACTTCTATACCTGTCACAAGCTGCACGTGTGAGAGAGAGCTTTCTCCAAGCTTAAACAAGTTACAACTAAATTAAGAGCAACTCAGAAGCAGGATAGATTGGAAGTCCTGCTCTTGCTATTTGTGGAACAGGAAAAAGCTTAGTCTATTGATGTAAATGAAGTTATTGATGAGTTTAAGAACATTGTACCTTTTGACAGACGTCTCTTGTTATAGATAACGTGTATTTTGATGTATTTGTTTCTAACATTTATGAACATTTTCTGTGTGTGTAATTTCTATGCAAGTTGATATTTTTCTACTACATATATTCAGAAATTTTCAACACGGTCATTTAGTGAATTTATATTCCTTTACAAACATCAGTTCAGTTAAAAATCCAAGTGATTGTGTTGCAAAATATGCTATTAAAAAGGTACAAGACATCATTTTTTTTTCCTTTGTGCACACCCAAATATAAAGTTCTAGCTACGCCTATGACCCCTACATTTTGTATTTTTCTTATTTAGCGTCGCTTTTCTGCAATCGTGGCTAATTGTGGCGATGACGATGAGATTGACGAAAAGACAGTGACAATGTCCACGCCAGAACTCGAACATCAGACCGTCGATGACGAGATCATGAGTCCGTCCTTCAATTTCATTCGAATGAAACCATCAACTGACAATAAAAGGCTGAGAAATTGGAAATGTAACTTCCAAAGAGTAATCAAAAGACAGGCAGAGTTTTTATGTGATTGTCCTTTAAGCAAAAGAGTTATGTGTCAACGACGATAACGCTGACCTATCACAGCCTTTGCTGATCGATGAAATAAGAAACTGGGAATATTCACACGGACCACATCGCTCTCGGCTCTCAGGCACAGCGGAAGAAAGGTCATTGACAATTCATTTCAAGGGGAGAATCCTTGTCTCACTCTTTGAGAATCCAGCATCCGTGTTTCTGTGAGCACGAGTCATTTTCCTGTTTAAAAGGGTCACTGGGACTAATTTTTCACAAGGTATCTTACTGTGATTTTTCAAAAGTGAATTCATGGTTAAAGTTATTAAGTTTCTTCATATGGGCTGTTATGAATGTCAGTACTTAGTCTTCTTGATTTTTTTATATTTTGTTTGTTTATAAAATCACGTTGCAAATACACTTGTCTCCAAAACTTTAGCAAGGACACGGGTTGTACATTACAATAGTTTTTTCACCGCTCATAATCGTAGCGATTAGCCAAACGTGGCAGAAAACGACATAAGATATTTCGAAATACATATTAGTGGCGAATATTTTTGTTCTTTTGTTAGCAATTTTTAAGCTTGTGTGTGTGCGTGTGTTTGTGTGACTACAATATTCTATTTACGAATATTCTTGGTCCACTTTATATTTTAACACTTTTACATTTTATAATTACTACTCGTATTTTTTCCGCATTGTAAAAATTGTTCAGTGGAAGAAAACGCATATACCTTAACTTATTAAATTATATAAGAAATAATACAACAAAACTATTAGTCGGACATTATACAGCGTGATTCAAAAGGATAGACTCAATTTCGTACAGGTATATTTCCTGAACTATACATCACATGTGAATGATCTACATAGCATTTAAAAGAGAAGGTTCTGAAGTTTCAAATACCACCGCTAGATCGCACAGATCGTCTAGTGCACAGTCGTGAAGTAGGTTCAGTTGGGAGCAGAAAGGCTACTATGCAGCACAAGATTTTTGCGTTCGTGGGTGAGTTCTTTAAAACTAAGTCTGTGACTGCGTTCGAATTTCATTTCCTCTTCGTTTCGACATTGAATCTCCAACGAGGAAAAGCCTTTGTCGTTGTAATCACCAATTTGAACAAACAGCCTGTCCTGGCGCTTCGTTTCTGGCCTCCAAGATCCCCCGATCTCACACCCTATGACTTTTTCTTGTGGGGAATCGTAAAAGAAGCAGTTTTCTAATCTTAACCAACAACTTTGGACGACCAACTAACCGTATCAACCGTATCAGTGAAAAAAGACGGAATTCATTCTTCTTTGGGTTTGGAATGAATTTAGCCAGCGTCTAGACATTACACCTATGGCCGGAGCCGGAGGGAGTACATTGAACATTCATAAACTTTATTGTGAGTATAATCGAATGTAATTTGAAACTTTAGAACCTTCTCTTTCAAATGTTACGTAATTCATTCACGTACGATGTAGAGGAAATGTAGCCGTATGGAATTGACTCCATTTTTTTTAATCACTCTGTACTTCGAGTCAATCAAGGTTTGTTAAAAATTCACAATCACGATCCTTAGCCTGAAATCCAACTAATTCTTATTTATTTCTACTTGGCAATATTCCCAGCTTGTCCTTGTTTTTTTCTGCGAACAACATAATCACACTCGTCTGTTTGTACACAAAACAAAAGTACTTAAGACGAGCACAATTTGTAGCGATTCTCATAACTTTGCAGTCCATCGAGAGGACTGATCGTTTTTCAATTTGCATAATTTTATTATGTCATCGCACTCGAGCGTGCAATTATATGTTAATCAAAACTCGCATGACGCGTAATGACATAAAAGTTAATTTCACACTCCTCTGCCGCCTTAAGATATCATTGGGTTTAAAAGGTCGAATTGGCAAAGGCATATCTCCTCGCTCGTATACAGAAAGAAAATGCTCGTAAACACACTTCCTTGATAAGAAAAAAATAATTTATAGTCATCAAAATTTCTCGAATTCATCTCCAGTGAAGACGATAACCTGTATTGAAAAAGATCTGACACTAAGGGGCTCTACATGAAACTCGCCATACTCAAATTAATACGTGAGTACATTATTTTATTTTTTATTCAAGTCGTGCGAGTTGTAGTATTGGTGCAATATTCGTACAAATTTGCGACCTGCCAATATTTTGCACGGTATAATAAAACAATATTATTAATGACAACACAAATTAACAATAACACTAATCTAATATTTCTACTACTAATCATAATAATAATAATAATTTTAACAAAAGCCACTTTCAGATCAAATATTGCCATTAAGTGGGCTTAGTTGAAGATATTACCAAACATAATTTCGAAGTAGGCCTACTGAAGGAAAAATTTGGGAACTTCGTGCAAACTTACAGGGACCTCAAAGCGCAACCCCCACAAACGAATTCAATTTGTTACCAGGTGATTTTTTTTTAAAAAAGTCATAATAGTGATAAAGGAATTACATCCATTGGCTGCATTACTACAAGTAATTAGCTTTTAGCACACCTTACAGTCCATAACTATCACCTTGCCAACACAAGGAAATTGTAATTTTCTTGTGAACAACGAATCATAAAAGAGTTATGTTGATTCTGAGTGAATGGAAAAGCGATTATTATCAATTCATAATTTCACAATTTAGAAAGTATTTTTTTTTTATTACGGGAATTATGAAACAACAAGTTTCTTTAAAGGTCAGAGTTCTTATGGTGCAGCGCATGCTATCATTCTTTTGTTCCGTAGTTTCCTTGAAAAACCCGCTATTTAATTTCTCAGTGTTACTGTAAGACACAAACATTAACATTGCAGACAATTTTAGAAGCCCTATTGGAAACTAACATACTGATGATTATAGATAAAAAGCAGTCCATGTGTGTTTGTGATTGTATTTTAATTAATCATCTTATCACTATTCAGCCTCATCTTTGCGTTTAGTCAAGTGACAGAAAAGCCAAGTACAATTAAGCAAATCAATGCAGGGCCGTATCAAGGCTTGGGGAGGCCACTGGGCAAAATGTTTTGTGGAGGCCCCCCATTTTTTTATTATTTTTTACTAGGAGCTTTATTAGCTCAATATGTTAACCACCAATTTTCAGCAGTTGAAATGGTAGACGTGATTTCAGATTCAGTAGTCATTCACAATCGAACATATCGCAGATAGGTTTGCAGGGAGAATAGCGCAGTAAAATAAAGTTACAGGACGAAAATTGTAGCGCTATAGAAGCAGTGAAATTCTGCGTCTAAATGTCTACAGTATATTATGAAAAGTGAACACTGTAACTACAATATATGGTAAATACTAAGGGGGTTCAGACGGAAACAGAGAACTGAGTAGTAGACTTTACTTACGTACATAATTTATTATAAATGATATTATTTACAATTAAGAGTAAATATGTCACTACATATGCACGGTCCATCTACTGGACAACTACCGACAGGTTCATTTTGGAAATTGTAGTAACCACTTTCTTCAAGAACATTCCCAAAGGCATAACACTTATAGTAGACCCAGTTTTCTTGCCTTTTTCGCCGAAAATTCATCTACTATATCATCGAAGTTCAATTCATTAAGAAGTTCATGTTAAATGCTTAATAAACAAAGATTGGATAGGCGAACCTGTCCCATGGCAGCACGAAGCCTGTTTTTCACTAATTTCATTTTTAAGAAAGATCTTTCTCCGTTGCAGTTTGTTACAATTCAGACCAAATACATTCTAAAGAGAATTTCGACATTGGGAAATGTACTGCGGAACGGGTCCTTACATACAATATTTTAGAGGTATGAATATATTTCGTTTTTGACGATAACACGAAATGTGAAATAACACATTCTAATGATAATTTTGCATGTTTCTGAAAGGTGTGAGGTGTATTTTCCTACCCTGTTTGTCACGAAATGATGCGAAATGAACTGCAAAATGCGAAATGGACTCTTAAACACGAAACTTGCCGTTTATATACCGACGCTCTGAAGTCTGAAGTATCCTGAGAGTTTAGCAATTCACGGAAAATTGATTAATTCTGCTGTAACTATTTGAGAAGCAAAAATGGACCCCTTTGTACAGGAATAAAATTAATATTCTGGTAATGATTTAATGTGCTATTAGAAGGGATATGTTTGTTTTGTGTAATAGTGCAGTTTTTAAATCAAATTTGGGATTATATTCACATTTTTTAAAACCAAAATGTCATTTTATATGGAGCTTTTTCACCGCTATAACAGCGAAATTTCATTTTATTTGCCGCTTTTGAACCCGAAATTGACTGTTTTTGTACCGATATTTTGCTTTTTTATTTACCAAAAATATGTGCCTCTAATATTATACATAGACAGTTCCATTGGGATGTCTTCCTGATGTTTCACATTGCTACTGCTTAGAACTCACAGTTAACGAAAGAAAGTTATGTACTTCGTTGGATTATTTATTAGCTTAATCGTATCTGAGAATTGATTGTTGGAAAAAGTGTGCCTTTTTTCCGCTCCATGGCCAAATCAATCCATAGTATAAACTATACTGAGCTTCAGATATCTACAAACAGATCGACTGAGAGCTGTGCTACAATTGGATCCAAAAGAGTGTAGGCATATGACAATATTGAAGGTTTTTGATTTTCAAAATACAACTTCTTATGTAATTTTTCACAAGCATAGCTGGTTAAAAGTTTTTTGGTGGGCCCTTCACAGCTTCCTTTTGGTGGAGGCCCCGGGGCAAATGCCCCAGTTGCCCATAGCTTAATCCGGCCCTGCCTATATACAATAAAAATAATTTAATAAGTGTATTACATGATAAAACATACTAGTGCACTTCCCGCCAAATTGTGCCCCACAATAGTCCAAACTTGAGTCAATTATCCAATATGCTTCAGTTATACATTGTTTACTATCTGATCGACACTTCTACAGGTATCATTGAAGTAAAGAACTTGGCAGGAAGGACCAAGTTGTGTCTATATTACGAGGATGATCCAAAAAGTAAGGTAAGAAGAGCTCTCTTGGACAAACTTTATTCCACAGGCATACACATTATTTTTCAACTTAGTCACCATGTTCATCCAAACATTTGTTCCAACGGTACACCAAGGCATCAATGCCGGTATAGAAGAAATCTGCGTCAAGTCCCTGAAACCACGTCATGACGGATTGCTGAACTTGTGAATAGCTTGTGAATCACCTACCACCCAAGTGGTTCTTCAATGATCCAAAGAGATAGAAGTCACTGGGTGCCAGGTCGGGGATGTAGGGAGGATGGCCCAGTACCTCGCACCGGAAGCGCCGTAACAGTTCACGCGTGCTGTTGGTTGATTGTGGTCGGGCGTTACATTGGCACCTCAACCAGTTGACGATGAATTTCTGCTGGTGAGGTGCTCTTTAGACGCAAAACCCTGATCGCACTACGCACTTCCACACTTGTTCCCGTGAGCGCAGCCATCTTCCAACTGATATTGCGAGGGTCTGACGGAACATATGCGCCATCTAACGGCTGTGTGATAAAGCTGTGCTCTTCTGCTGCGAGCCTGGAGGGGAATTCGAAGAACAGGATGGATATGATACCCGTGAGAGCTCTTGTTACCTTACTTTTTTAATCACCTACGTATTATTATTATGATTATTATGTTGTGATTAACAATAGTGTGTTTCTTCCCTAGCCGTAGCAGCGTTATTGTTGGTGTCGACGTCATTGGCGGATGGCAGACGCAGGCGAAGAGTGATTGTTGACCGAGTGGGGAAACATCCCTTCCTGCAGCAAATGGCAGAACCCTGCAAGTTTCCTCCAATTACCTTAGACGATTACGATGAAGACAACAGTCTGAGAATTGTGGCTAGAAATGGCTTTATTAGAACCATTCAAACGACCCTGATGGAACTGACTTCCTTCGTAGAAAATATTGTAAGTAACTAACGTGTTTATAACTACTTTTGCACTTTTGTCATCTCAGTAAATCTTCATATAAAGATATGAACTGTGATTTTCAGTTTACCATTAAGTAACGTGTAGGTTAGGGCGAAATTAGTAGAGCAGTATGAACCGTACAGTCACGGGCACTTCTGGGCTGTAGCTATCCGACTGATTTTCACTGCGGGTCATGACAACCCAAAATGTCCGTGACTGCACAAAAGTGCATTTTGTGCTAAAAGAGCATTTATTTATGTATATGTTCTGGTTTGGTTGGGAGGCGACTGGTCAACCCGGAGATATATGCCCCCACTCTCCCTCTCTGGTGTCGCCACTGGAGTATAGGGGACGGTGAACTGTGTATTACCATAGAATAGTTAGAGCTATTCTAAGGTATTACTCAAAATAATATTTGTTGAGTATCAAGACATTCTTAAAATGTCTGATCAGTCATATATTAGGTTCCTTAGGTTTGTACACTGTTATTATTATTATTTATTAGTTCAGCACAGTATACATCTTCCAATTATGTTGAACATAATATACTATGCATATAAAAAAGAAAAGAAAATATAAAATGAGAATGAAAATCTATATACACAATACGTATTTACACTAATTTATGCACTTGTTGGTGTGAGTATTTTTCTTCTTCAGTGCACTAAATGAATCTGTGAATATGTCAAATTCTACAGTTTTTAATAGTTCGTTCACTGTGTCCTGCATTCGCACTGCAGGTGAAAACCAATGTACGTTGACTCTTGATCTCTATTCGGATTCTTTTATACTTCTGAATTTACCTACTTAAAGAATTGTTGGAAATTGATTATTTACCGTAACTATAATTGTGGAGAATATATGTAGTTTAAGTAAAAGAAAATTTATTAAAACACCCTTACTTTCTATTCGCTTAAGAATGAATGCTTACTATTTCTATCAAAGTAGTTTTGAGATTAGTGACCTAAAAAACTTAATAAACAAACAGGTGATTACATTTGCAAGTTAGAACGGAGAATGAAAATCTTTTAAGGTCTAAATCACCATCCCTGAGACCTTCTGTAAACAAACGGTCTCACCGATTCGATGTATCACTCCGCGTCAGCTGATCCATGACCACAATCATCTGCTGTTACACTCATAGTTCGCCGCACCTATTCATTTTATATAACAGCCTCTGAATGTGAGAACCCGTTCTCAAAACATCAGACGAATATGCAGCCGCATACATTGTTACTCTCCCGGTCATTCTCTCTTTCATAACCCTTAAAACTGCAGACACTGACACACCACTGCATTGGGATACCAACTTAACCACTTCATTTACTGGTTTCTCAGGATACTACTGACAGAACGTTACATAAATATTGAGTAGAATCTGTTTCTCACCCCTTTTCAAAGGCTGTCCTTGCTGGTGTTTTGAAAACAAGCTCGGAGTAAACGGAGACTTTCCCTCACGCATGGAACTCGGCATGTTATTTTTCTAAGGCTAAGTCAGGCAATATTACTAAGTTGCACTACTTCCTTGCTGTTCACATGATTATTTTTAGAAAATAACCAATGTTATAAAATATCATTATGTACACAAATCTCTAAGCTCATTGAAAGTTATATTACTACAAAATGTTCACACTTATCTTGCCTTGCCATGTCACCAAGTTATTTTACGAAGTGCACTATATTTGGCGGAACAAAAATCGTTATTAGGATGCTTGTCAAAGTTTCCAACCGCAATAAATTTACGAACTTTTTGTCTTGTTTTGATCATCATCAATATATTTATTGGACTTACAGCAATGCATATGGCTGTTTATGCCCATTATATATTTTATTTACATAAGATACAATTTACATAAAATGTACAAACAAATTTCAAATACACTCCTATCTATACCAAACCTTAGAAATATACATTACCATGTTATATCATTTTGTCTAAAAAATGCAAGTAAAATATATTCAAAGAAAGAAGCCAAATTTATGGGAAATGATTACTGGTGCAAAGAGTTAACCATAAAGGTGAAGCAATAAGTAAAAAAAAAAGAGCATTGGGTTTAAAGTGAGACGTCATTTGCGGCAGCGTATCCCATACTACAAATTTGCCATTGTTTTACCTTGCGTAATGAATCCTGTAACAACGCTGGATTTTCGTGTGGATTATTTTACTTCTATGAGTTTGCAATGCTTTCTGCATGCAGGTGGTTTTGTTTACAGAAGGTGTCAGGGTTTGTGATTTGAACTATAGTCACATGTAATGATACGATTTGTATTACATGAAAAGACAGAGAATAGAGTGGCTTCCTGAAGTATGGCTAACTACGTATATCACATCCACACATTCGCTCCGAACAGGAACAATGAATTTATAGATGCCAAGCTACGAGCATAAGCTGTGATCGGCCCGATCTAAAGCTCATCTCGTGTAGAAGAGAGAATCCGCCGATCTAGGCAAAGCACTCTCTGGTCCGCGGGATGTCCCGAAGTTGATGGTCCTTACAAGGACCGATAGAACCATAAACCTTGAACGTCCTTTGGAGGCACCCACCGACAGCACAAGGATTAAGGATTGAAATCCGTGTGGATCAAATTTCAAAGAATCAGTTATGTTGTTATAATTGTTCTTACCTCCCAAAAATAAATGCTTAGGAGATACCGACCCCAGAGAAGCAAACGAGATGCTCTCACGGACTGGGCAAAGACTACAGACCACTCTTCTCACGGAGGCATATTTTCACATAAGTTCCGGGTGTTGTTTCAGGTTCAAAATTCGATAACTTACTCTTTCTGGTCGTCAGTCGGAGTGCGTAAGCCCAACTAAAACACAAGCTCTGTGATAGAACTTCAGGTGTAATCCATTTCCGCTTATCCCTGCCACTTATGGGTTCGTTAAGGTTAGGAACAGACAAGGTTTGTGCTTCTGCTCACCATTCATCGTGGGGGGGTTCACATTTTAGCATTCTAGTTAAGTCTATGCAATACATGACGCAGCTGAGGTTTACTAGCTTGCTTGGTTTATCCTCGGGATTTTCCTTTTGAATTTCTTGTTTTTTCTCTTCTATTAGATTTACGATACCTGTCCAAATACTCTGCCAAAACAGAATCTCATTATATCCGATCCCATGTAGCAGTGTGGGGTCTCCCTGAAGGCGTAGTGATAACGTCGTCGCGGGTTCGATACGCGTTGGAAGCACATATTGGTTCAGATCCCACTTTAAACTGTAAGTGTCTCTATTAGGACTTGATTTGTGCATAAAGCAGACTTCAAATAAGAAAAACCTTCAAACTTCCATGTAGAAGTGTGACTAGTGTCCTAAAGGTCGTAGCAACCTGAAGCTCCTTATGAAATTGAGGAATGGGGGGGCTGCGGAAATATAAACGAACCAAACTGCCTCTACATTGGGATGAATACAAACGGTTATGAAATTTTACTCCCTCCATCATGAGGCAGGAGAAAGAAAAGCTTACTATTCGTTTCTTGTAACAACTTGACAAAAATACAAAAAGTTTGTGCAACAACCTAAACACAGTCGGCATAAGTAGCAAACTAAATACTCGCGAACTTCTACCTCACCTCAGTAACCCTTCTAAAAAAAAATCACCATTTCGCGAATGTTTATGATAATGCTTCCCGTGACACCGGGAAAGGAGTGCAAATATTTCTCTGACAACATTTTGAACAACGACGCGGAAGAATTTCAATGTCATCCAGTGTCTGAGTCTGAAGTAAAAAGGCCGTGCATAGCATCCGTTCAAATATAGCCGGAATAGATAACATTTCGGGCAAAATGCTTAAACTACCCCTCCCTTTCGTACTCCCTGCGTCATAAATTATTCACTAAAATCAGACCAATTCCCTAGTTCTTGGAAGGAAGCGCAAGTCCTCCCGCTACCCAAAAAAACAAACGATAACATCTTTGAATGATTTAGGCCATTATCAATACTTTCGAAGCTTATAGAAAAAATAGTATCAATACAATTTAAAGATTATATTGCAAAATATAAAATTTTACCTGATACACAGTCGGGTTTCTGTGCATCTCACAGCACTACTACGGCTTTATTGTCTGTCACGGACAATTATTTATTATTTATTTTATTATATGTGTGTAGAGTTAGATTATTTCCGTACATCTTTGGCTGTTATGCATTTGAAGCTTCGGAACGAGTCACAACTCTCGAAGCAGCCAATTAACCAAACGAGCCGCTGACGTCATCTCAACCCAGAACCTATCGTTAAGCCCCTTGCTCCGGTTCTACACGGCCATTAGGCTCGCTAGACAGACTCGCGTAGTCCGCTGGAGATGTTCCAAAAGTAATTCGACTCTATGTGTGAACCGGTTTGTGTGCTTCTATTTCTTTTTCATGTATTTTTTGTATTCTAAACCATTTTGTTTAATGTATTTCACATGTAATCCTATTTTGTAATACCTTGTCCTGAGTTAGGTAGTAGAGCAGTCCTAGGGTGAACCTCGCTCAGTAGAAAATTAAGAAACTGTTCTATTCTTTTCTATTCTAGTGTGTGTTTGCATGATTTCAGGGAGCCCTCTCGAAGCTTTGTATCCTTCCAGATTTTTCCCTTTGAGTGAAGTATAGAGAATTCACCGCGATGCCGTAGACATGATATTGGACTTCACTATGTGGCAGGCTTTCTTCTTCTTCCTCTTCGTCCACTTCTTTGGTGATTATACCTATCCTGTTACTCTTTCAAATGCGGCAATTCTTGCGTTACATTTAAACACGAATTTGTCAAACTATCTACTAAAATGTGGGCAGAGCAAGGGGGCACACACAGTCCTTCCGATGTCTAAAATCAACAATAAAGAATTAACGTAAGAGTTAACATAAAGGATGATCGGGAATTCTTAATTCGTCACCGTCGTATTGGTACCGAAGAAAAAAGCCCCAAGCTTCAATTGTAAGTATGTCATAAATATTTGTAAAGTTTCTCCATCTCATTATACTACTTATAAGGTAACTTGTCCGGTGTTAAAAGCAGTGGTAACTAAGGAAATGATTTGGCATGGTTTAGCACTCCCATATAATCTGCTACCTGCAATGCAATGTGCCTGAAGCTGATGGTTCTAATGTCATGTCTTTTACATAGAAATGAGTAATCTGCATCGCGATCCTTCCAGGAAAAGTGCAGAGAGGAGGAACAAACTCCCAATGGACTGAAGAAGAAAAATGCAAGGGTCTTTGAAAAGTTCGTGATGAAACATCACAAGAAGGAAAGCAAGATAACTTGTGGGCACTCTTCCTTGATTTTTTATAAAACATAAATGGCAATAATGAGAATGTATTGCGTGTGGTGCTGCGATAAGTATTTCCGTTGCTTACAAAATGTCTTTCTCCCTCAATAAATCTATTTTGCCCAATTTAATTATATGAACTGCAAATGCACTCAGTCAACCGATCAGAACTTGTTGATTGTTGATTTAAGTCCACTTTATGCACAGTAAGGCTAATCGGGACTGGACCTACAGTTTAAAGTGGGATCCGAACCAATGTGCCTCCACCGGGTATCGAACCCTTGATTACAAGGCGACGACGCTACCACTGCGCCATCGGGGAGGCCCTCCGATCAGAAATATTTATCAATTCAGTTCATTTTATTCTTCTGCTAATAGTATTTGTAGGTTAGGGTTGCGATCTGCTAGATGGGAGCCTGATGCTGAAAGATAATTAAGGATCTATCTATCTTACATCCCATTATTCAGGATCTTCCTCCTTACAATCAGCACATTTTCTCTCTGAAGGAAATGCCGATAGAATGGGCCACCAATAGCAGCAGGAAGCCAGCCCTATTTCACCATACCATTCTCTCTCATCTGCCGTGTCATTCAATTTGACTCGCAGTGAGGAAATCGGAAGACGATCTGATTGGTGAAGAGTTTCACAACATCACGAGGCAAACTACTTTCATGATTCAAAGTCGATCACGGTTTGCAGATCCGCAAAGATTTCCTAGAAACGCATCAGAAGTCATCATCCTACTTTCCTGCATCGAATTGGTTCACACCTTTCCTCTTTCTTTCTTTCAATCATGAACAGTTAATTCTCGCAGACAGTCTGGAACGTGATCCTCTTCTGCGACTCGCAGAATGGAAGAGAAAAAAAGAAAACCGCTCCAAGGACAGAGCATGCGTACGTTACCGCCTGGGGGATTAGACTGTTCTCTGACGGGCAAGTTAGGCGTAATGAGAGGGTTACCAGCCGACTACTCCTTGAGGCAGGCATTCTCCAATTTCATTGATCAGTTCGTTGAATCATTGACGAGCAGCAGGAAGCCAAGAGGATTTTTCATTGTTAAGTCTCGATGGAATGAATTGTATGTCGTTCACCTTACGAAATCCGAAAGATGGTGTTCCACGAATTCACTTGCCCGTCGCCTATTTTTTTTATCTTTGGATGAAGCAGTCTGGGAATTCAGGAAATTGCCTGTCAGAGAAAAATTGCTGGCCCCTAAAGTCAAGTTAACAGTAACGAAATTTCACTTTTTTTTTTAAAGCAGAGGTCCATTTAGGTCCTTGACAGTTCGAGGAAAACTCTAATACTGCACATGGCTACGTATCGTGCACTTTTCTATCAGATTATCAACATTCACGCAAGGAACATCTGAAGACACACAGGAAACTATTTCCTCTAGCTTTGGTTAATGTATAATTAAATGCATGTCATAGCAGCACTTGAGGGTAGATCAGGGTCGGCGCTAGCCCCCCCCCCCCCGGCCTTATGCAGAAACAGGAATATATTGATTTTCAATTTCCTAAGTAAAACATCAAACTATAAAAAAAATATTGAGACTTGTTATGCTATTTGAATGCTATTAAGCACTAAAGGATATCTCGCTCGACCACACATAAACTCTAACTAACTAACCAACTCTCTAGCCTTCTTAAACCCGAAGGTTCATGGCTGCAGCAACACAGGCCTTCCATCTTTCCCTATCTTGAGCAAGATCTATATACTCTTTTCCATCCCTACCGATTTCCCTTAGATCCATCTCAACGTTGTCCCTCCATCTTCGACTTGGCCTTCCTACAGGTCTCTTACCATCAGGTTTCCCAACAAGAATCCTGTAAACTCCTCTTTCCTCTCCCATTCGTGCCACATGGCCTGCCCACCTAAGTCTTCTTGATTTAATGATTCTAATAATGTCTGGACATGAATACAAATTATGTAGTTCTAAATTATGTAACCTTCTCCACTCACCTGTCTCCTCATCCCTTTTAGGTCCAAAGATTTTCCTAAGGATCTTATTTTCAAATACTCTCAATTTATGTTCCTCTTTCAATGTAAGGGACCAAGTTTCACATCCATATAATACTACAGGCAAAATTTTAACTTTTAGTTTCTTAGATATTAAACGAGAAGACAAAAGTTTATGAAGAGAGAAGTAACATGCATTTCCTGAATTAAGCCTACTTTTTATTTCCTCTTTAATATAATTTTCATTTGTTAATATTACTCCTAAGTATTTGAATTTGGAAACTCGTTCAAACGAGTTGTTATCAATAATTAGATTTTGATTATTACGTAACACTTGGTTTCGGCCTGTAAGCATACATGTATATTTAGTTTTCTCTTTGTTAACTTCCAAACCTATCTTTTTAGCAGTTTTGAAAAATATTTTAGCATTATTCTTAATTGTATTCACATCATCCCCCAGTAAGTCTACATCATCTGCATATGCTAACAACTGAGTCACACCATTTAATTTTAGTCCTTCTTTAGTTTCTTTTACCTTCCTAACAGCATATTCTAAGGCAAAATTAAAGAGCAATGGAGATAATGCATCTCCTTCTTTTAACCCATCATGAATTGTAAATTTGTCAGACATATTAATACCCACACGAATTTTACTTTCTGTTTCACTGGTGCATATTTTTATCATACTAACAAGCTTCTTAGGTATTTGAAACTCTACTAATATATATATATATATATATATATATATATATATATATATATATATATATATATATATATAAAAGGTAAAGTGTTCCCCTGTGCTTAGCACCACGCCATGAAGGCGTATAGGGTGTGTGGGGGCAACACCCCACACTTTCTTGATCCGGTCGTGAGTGGGGGTAATGTGATCAGCATCATGCCCCTGACCGCCTTTACCCCCCAGGGTTTCCCCCAGGTACCCATGTTATTCGACGCTGGGTGGGCGCCGGGGCCGCTTCCATCGTTAGAAAAGTTCCCGGATTTGAACCAGCTGAGGATCGAACCCGGGACCTTTAGCATGGTAGCCAGACGCGTTACCGACTGAGCCACCGCGGCCACTAATATATTATATAATTTATCTCTTTTGACCGAATCATATGCTTTTTGAAATCAATGAATAGCTGATGGACATTTTGATTATATTCCCACTTTTTTCAAGTGTCTGTCTGATGTGAAAAATTTGATCTGTAGTTGATCATAAACTCTAAAAAATGCAAACATTTTGTATTATTATTGTATTTTATGAAAACTCTCTCTCTCTCTCTCTCTCTCTCTCTCTCTTAAACGTATCTTAAATCTAACAAGTATTAGGAAAGAAATTAAGGCTTTATTTCATATGGTTACCGTTGTAGGTCTGTGATATGTGATTGGATTTTAAAAATAATTACATGCAATATTCCCGGATCTCCTGCGTGGGTGATCTAAGGTCTGAATTATTTCCTGAGTTGTCCCCACATAAAGCGCCTCTGGGGTTCACCCAGCCTCAAATTAATGGGTACCTGGGTCAACCCTGGAGGTTAAGGCGGCCGGAGAGTGGTGCTGATCACACACCTCCAAAATGGCCTACATCGGGAATGTGTGTGGCCCTACCCACACATCCCCTAAATGTGCCTTCATGACATGGTGCTATATGCAAGTGGAACTTTACCTTTACCTTTACACGTAATATTCTTTTTCGTATAATGCTATTTTGCGTAAAATGGAAACAAGCGTGTTTCAGACATGATTGACCGAAGATAGTATTTTTTATTAGCCTTAAAAAAAAGTTTTCTACACTTTTCAGACAAAAGATCAGATGGCATGTCTTTATGCTTACTAATATCGTAACATAAATTGAAAAATTCACTATGATGTTTAAACTGATCAAATCTTTCTCTTAGAGCTAAAATAATCGTCTAGGACCTGGTAATAAAAATCAACTTTCTACCGTTTTTGTGGATCTTCAACAGTTTCATCATACTCTGAAACTGCTTCTTCTTTCGATATCGGACCTGTACAGTGTTGCCTATCTTTGGATCGTCTATATCTAAATTCGATGCCAAATCTTTCTCATCAACTGGAGCTCAAAGGCCCCCCCCCCCCCCCGACGCCTCCGCGAGTGGAGGGAGGGAGCTGCCAAGTGGCGTAAATGAAATTTTTCATCATTCCTGCTTTTTTCAAAGCGCTGATATGTTTGCAAGAAATCATCTAACAGCATTGTAGATTAATGTTTTGAAGACATTTGCTCATTACATTACGTGGATAACAAGTGAGCAAAAGAATGTAGAGCCACACAACTGGTTTGCAATGCATTGAGCCTCATGTGCGAGCATTTGGACAGTTTTATTGTCGCCAATTATTAGAAGGAGCGCTTCATAGACCTCTCCCACTTGATGTCTGAACGGAGTTAAGACATCAATTTGCTTTCCCAATTTGTGGCACTTGGTTTTAAAGTGAGACTACTGATATGTTCCTTCCAAAACTATGGGTTGGCATATACTATTAACTTCCAAGTTATAATATAATATTATAACTTTCAAGTTTTCCATAGGCTTATTTTTTTCTTCTCTTCAAATTTTGCCGCTCTGGGCGGTGGCACGGTTCGCCCCCCCCCCCTCCCTTTCCGCCGGCCCTGTGGTAGATATTATTGCGCATTGACGGACAAGGGAAATCTTGGAAATTTAATAGCCGCATTTAATTCAAGTTTTCACAGCCTCTGGTCAGATTGGCTGCATTGGGATTTCTCACATTTTGGAGTCCTTTAACCTAAATCACCAACTGTTCTAAAAATCTCACAGACTTTGGCATTTTTTGACTGTTCCACACTTTCTGGATTTTTTTGGTGTTCGGGTTTTCTTGTGATTAACTTTGTAAATTCCACGAAACAGAAAAGAAACCTTCAATGCAGACACATTATCTAGAGATATATTTCGGGAAAAGTTTACGCATATTAACAATCTGCTAATGTAGGAAATATGTGTATCACATACATCCTTCCTTCTTCCATTTTCATTGTTAATTCATTCCTATCTTCTTTCCTTCCTTCCTAATAGCAACAAACTAATATAATATTATTCCACTTCAATATAAATATGTGGTCCAGCCTTTGAATTAGGTAAAGATGAATAAAAAATGCTCTGAGTACTTTATTGTCTGTGTATTGTGTATGCCATCGTCAATGGTCAAACATAATTAACATTATTGCATCTCTGGTGTTGTGTTGGAGAAGATAAGGAAAGGGCTGGCCCTAGGTGAGTGCAGGGTCTTGGACACACACTGTACGCAGGGCCTTAACCAAAGTTTTTCAGAGGTCAGATTTCTGTTCCTCAGTCTGAACTGAAGTGTTCTATATGTATTTACAATATAAACATTACTACAATTAATGTATATAAGTCTTATTATTACCCAAGAGCAATAAGTAGAATGAAGGGAGGCTAATAAAAGTTGTTGGGCCTCCCCGAGCGCAGTGGTAGCGTCGTCGCCTTATAATCAAGGGGTCCCGGGTTCGATACCCGGTAGAGGCACATAGTGCTTCAGAACCCACTTTAAACTGTAGGTCCAGTCCCGATTAGCCTTACTGTACATAAAGTGGGATTAAAACACCAAATCAATCAATCAATCATTGAAAGTTGTTATTTTCATTTCTGATGTCTCACTGGTGTGACATACATTATATTTAATTACAAAACTGAATCTATCATTTCACCTATCAAAGTGGTAATGTGTAATCATATTAAATAACATTCTATAGCATAATCATCTTTTGTTTACTTTTCATTCAATTTTGTAGCTGTAGAGAATTTATATTGTTCCATATAAACTAATATTTTCACTTCATGCTTTTATTCTATAATTAAATTAATAGTGCACATTATCTATTTTTGATTGAAGTATTGGAATATGATTTTTATGTAATTCTTTCTTTAGAATATGATTTCAGTATTTTTTTGATAATTTTAAATTTGTCAAAACAATCCATGAAGTCAGGAACAGTACACAAATAATTATTTTTATCTGGCATGAGGCCTCGGGTGAGTGCCAAGTTGCCCCTCCCTAGGGCCAGCTGTGGATATTGTCACATTTCAATTGCGGAAGTGCATGATAAATACGGAGAATAATTAGTAGTTACATAGTTTTATGAATTGTATGGAGGAACTCATAATTAAATATACTGTTGGGCAGAAAATCATCAACGTCAAGTCTTAAAGTCAGTGCTATAGATTGAAAATAATTGTTCAATAGTAAACATAATTTTGTTCTTTAATTGCAGGAACTGCCTGACTGCAACGGACTTCAACTGATTACAAAGCTTCCTGAGGTACCAAACCCCAATGAATTAAGTGTAAGTATAACCTGAGAATTGTCTAGTATAGTTACTGGTTTCAAAGTTTGTATCATGTGTATAAATGTTCCACAAGTATTCCAATTAAATATAAAACAAATATCATCTCTCTTATGTATTAACAACAAAGATTAGACAATATTACATAAGATAAAACCAAAACTTATACCATGGATGCCTCTTACACTAAGTTTATTAGAAGTATAGAAGTCTAACACTTTGTACCTTCTTGGTCACTATGTTTTCTTTACATTCAGATATTACTTTTTTAGAGGTGTTATGAGAGGAAGGTATGCCCAATTGGTTGGGATCATTGGCGTATGCAGGGACAAGCTGATGGGGCCCTTTCAGAAATTTGATAAAATCAAAATTTTTAAATGGAAACAGCAAAGAACTCAGAGGGGGGGAGGGCAAAGTGTTAAAGGCAAACTCCCCTAAAAATGACCCCCAATTACCATTCTTGCTTGAACAACTTTTAAAATGAAGGTTAAAAATGATAATTACAAAATATTTTGAAGTGTATCCTGTTCCTACCTGGAACGCAGCTAAGTGATATCCACTTTCAGGATTTCAGCCTCCTCCAAAAATAAAAATAAAAAGGTTTTGTGTACACCTGTGGTTGGGATGCTTAGAAGTGTTAGACCTTAGTTGCTTTCCAGTTGCATGATTGTTTTTGGCGAATGTGGCTAACAGTGTGAAACATTTCATATTTTTACAAAATATATCACTTGAGAAACATATTTTATAATTAACTAGCTGATTGCCAGGCGTTGCCCAGGTATTTATTTATCCCAATCTTCTATTAGACAGGAATATAATGAATTCTAACTATAGTGTAAAATGAACTTGGAGTTGAACGGCATTGGGAGTGTCACTATTCATCTGAATGGCCCCGACAACTATGGATTCCACACTAATATCGGTCGTTTTCGATTATTTTTACATGTCACCCCCTCCTACCTTCATCCCTAGGGGTGCAAGGGGTCTCTTACCCCCACATCATTTCTTTCGACATTTTTATATATTAGATATAATCATTCTATTATATGTAAAATCACATAAAAATTATCCACCCAGATAGCCTGTACTTCATAATGTTACACAGCAACAAATTATACAAATATTAGGAGAGTGTTTCCTGAAAATCTTTAATTTTATACCTATTTTAGAAAAAATATAAATATGCTGACCAAGGCAGTAATTTATTTTATTAAAAACATAAACTAAACGTAACGTTTCAACCTTCTAGCAAGGTCTTCATCAGACTCTGTATAAGACTTTTGTACTTGATACAGAGTCTGATGAAGACCTTGCTAGAAGGTTGAAACGTTACGTTTAGTTTATGTTTTTAATAAAATAAATTACTGCCTTGGTCAGCATATTTATATTTTTTCATAATCATGGAAACAAGGCTTCATGGTGTTACCTATTTTAGTAATATCAATAAAATGTTTGCACATCACACATGAAAGCACCTTACACAGCCTCCAACAATGTCCGATGTATTTGAGTTTAGAAAAAGAGAATTTTGAGTGAGTGAGTGAACAAGTTAGTTTATGCATATGTGTTATACACACACACACACACATATATAAATATATATTAGGGCTGAGCCGATACCACTTTGAGCTGATACTAATGGCGATACTCTTACTGATAGAAATACTTGAAAATTGCAATAATTAAAATTTGTTCAAAATACTGATTAATATTGGTGTGTAAATATTCTTATCCATTTATATGAATCAATGCACTAACAAATTTCCTTTAGAATATTAAAAAAATACATCAGAATATTAAAATAGATGTTATGTAATCAAAAAATACAGTCTTTCATGCAAAATTTGTCTAAAATAAAGAGCAAGTTTGAATTTTGCGTAATTTTCAGTCCAGGTTAATTAGATTCCGTGAAAAAGTCAAGTGGCATTTTTGGGGAGCTCGTGAAATGCCAAAATACCAGAAAAGTCTCAGCTGGCATCAGATGATGAATTCCAACCAATACTTTTTGATCCGATACCAATGGTATCAGACAATACCTAGACATCCGCATCGGTATCAGCTCAGCCCTAATACACACACATATATTATGTGTGAATTTGTGATTTCTAATTTTTATCTTTTTAAAAACCCTTTTAGGATAGCCAATTTAATAAGGAATTATACAAAGCTTTACTTCTCTCTACTGCATACATGAACTACATGATTCTGGATCAACAAAATGCAACAAAGCCATGTCTTCCTGGAGCTCTTTTTTATGCAGAACAAGTAGAACGGTAAGTATTTAATGTTCAGGTTTATGTTTGGAAATATAAACTAGTTCTGTCATACATTTGTACTCTTAATTAGTTATTTCTAAAAGTGCTAAAAATGTTAAATTAAAGCTTGTGTTATAAGTCCACTTGATGCACAAATACAATCTCAACTGGATCTAGATCCAGACCAGTTAAATTTACTCCTATTTGAAACTGAATTAGAAACTTTGTTAGAAAGACCCATTTCATAGGTTTCAAATACAGTACTTATGCTCATGATAAATATATGATTAATAAATATGATCTGGAATTTTATGTAGCCAAAACATGTAAAATATGTACGTACATACAATGGCGTGTACATAAGAGGGCAAGTGGGGGCAATTGCCCCTTCTAATACTCTCACTTAGAAATTTAGTGTAGAGAAATCTTATTACCTTTATTAAACAATACATAGTCCTGGCCTTGTGGTCTAAGGTGCTGTGCTTTGGAGTTTGACTGCGAGATGGCATGGGTTCGAGTCCACCTGGGTTCAGTCTCTGGGTTCTCGGCCTGTGTATAGGACCGGTGGCAACCCACCGTCGTGAGGAAATTGGAGAGCTATGAGTGAGTAGCGTAACCCGGTCTCGGAAATGTCCTATAATGGCTGGGGTTCGACGTGCTGACCCCACATTACCCCATTACTGGTTGAAGATCTCTACACCTCTAGGTAGGATTATGGGAGGGAGACTGGCAGACAGAAGATCAGCCTAGCTCCTTCAAGGGCTGTCTAACCACAGGTTATTATTATTATTTTAAACAATACATATTATTCTCTTTAAAAAATAAAGTATTTTCAAGCCAACAAAAGTTCTAAGCAACTGCAGCAGGTTTATTTCCTATGTAATTAGGCTCACTTCATTCTCCACCAAATTACTTGTTATTAAGACTCATGTATTTTATTCGTTAGCCTAGTTCTGTTACACCTATGTGGTCACAGAATAAATTGGTCACACATTGGAAATGAATTAATTATGTGAAGTTGTTTCGAATCTTCTGTACGAAATCATGTTTGTATGTAAATTAGTCTGAACCACAGAGAAGGAAAATAAAGAGGGAGAGGAACTGAGAACTTTCGAAGCATGGAAGCTGGAATTCTTCTAATAGAGTGATTTTCGCTGGTCTAGATCTGGACACACACAATATGCGCCCCTGTTTAGCACCCATCAATACAATAAAACAGTGAGATGGAATAAGATGTTTCTTTCTCCAACTAAACTATCATAAAGGCTCTTGCCCCACGTAATCAGAGGGTCTGTGCAAGCCTATGCATACATACATAGAATAAATCACTGGTATATGTAAAAATATATACAAGTATATTTTTCATAGTCTTCAATCATTTCATTCTAGTGATATATTTAGGTTCAAGTTGATTTCTATGAACTGCTGACCTGCAGTCACTGTTATCAGAGTCAGCAGGAATTGTGTGCATAATAATAGAGTAGCGAAGAACAAAGATCTAAATCTTCCATAGATTTCAGTTAAGTAGAAAAGAAGTAAGAAAAATCAAATAAATATGAAGTAACTCAACATATTGGAACAAAACTTGAACAGTATGTATGCACATTTTCACCTATCCTGTTTTAGTTTCTTTACATGATGATCATTTTTAAAAAAAGTAATTACATGCTCATAAATTCCTACTTATATATTATAATATACGGTATATCCTTCGTAATAGTTTCCATCTGGGTATAGCACATATTGCCAAATTCTGCCAATTTCCTCACGCCATCACTGGAATTATTTTTCCATCTATCACTGAGGGACCGCACCAAGGCCTGCACTATGTCATTGAAGCGACGTCCTCATAGAGGATTTTGTATCTTCTGAAACAAGTTATAGTTGCAAGAACGCATGTCGAGACTATAGGGAGGTGATTTAGAACTCCCAACCACACTGTCCAAGCAGGTCCTCCACTGAATTTGGAAAATGACACCTTGAATTGTAGTGTAGCACAATTGGGTGTCTAGCTAGAAGTATTGGTGGTTTCCAATCAAAAGTTGCACAAAGGTGATTCTCCAGAAAGTTACTGTAATACTCACTTTTCACGGTAACTCCCTTTGATACTGTGTAACAAAGGAAAATGACTTCATAGTCGTAGGCAATAAGAAGCATCACTTTAATGTTGCTGGGTGCTTGTTGGAACTTTCGCGGTCTTGGCAAATCAGTATGCCTAATCACTTAACACTGTTGTATATTGAAATGCCTTATTGCCACAAGCTTGCACAAGTTCTCTGTGACACTTAACAACATTTCCTTCACATGCAACTTGCGTTTGGATGAACACAATTTGTTCTTTTCATCATAACATTGTTTTAGAGCGCACTACTCAATGGCTAGTCAGCACAGTGCTGCCTCCACATGCCAATCGGTGGAACTACATGTCACGTGTAGAAATAGAAATAGAACCATTATCTAAATCAATGATTAATTTTTGCTACCAATGACGAACAGTGGACATATTGTTGGGTAATTCTTTTGTTTGGGAATAATTCTTGTATATTTATTATATTTAACGTAGAGCACACACTTTTTTACAACGCTTTTGAATTTATTTTCTTTCAGATTAGGTAGTAAGATGGATTATGTCTTGTGTATGGCAGTACAAATGATGCCTAAAGAAAACATGAAACCAATCTTGAGAGAGGTGTCTCGAATGAAGCTCTATCATCACAATGACTGCTCAGGTCGTTTGATGAGGGACTGTGTAGTCTTACACCACACTGTGAGGTTTTTCTCAGAAATTGAAAACTACTTTCTACTCAACAGTGCAACTCACAACAATGGAATATCTCCAGTGACAGATGAAGAAAAACGACGAAGACGATCTATACTTTATAAATAAATAGGAATTAACAAATTAAATTAATAATTTAAATGCTGAGTTGAATGAACAAGTTAACTCTTTTAAATATTAGTAAATCTGTTACTATGAGTGTATTGGCCTCTGTGGTTATTGCACCTATAATTCTTAATGTTTTGCTCTGTAAGATATGTATTAAAACACATTTTATGCTCAAGTTTCTGGAACATGTAATTAATAGAAACAACTCATATATTGTAAGTTAACATAGCGCGTGACAGCAAATTTCAACTGTCAGTGAAAATAAGCAACAATATTTATTAAGTTATGTTAGTTTATTTATGTTACAAGAGTGTTCTATTTGCTATTAAGTTATGTCAAATTGTAGATGTAGCCATAGGTGTAACTTGGGACCTAACTTTAGGGGGGCAAAGTGGTACTTGGGGTTTAACTTTGGGAGGGGGGCATAGCCGAAGTTGGGGCTTAATTTTTTTTTGGGGGGGGGGCAGAATCGAAAATTATTCTATCCCATAAAAATAGCATCTAGACAGGACTATTTTGCTAACTGTCACATTTGTGAAATCATAATAATTACTCATTACTTTGCTCCTCGAGTTCCAGGAGGTAAACAAAAGTGCCATTAACGTCTGAATTAAATAGATCTGAAAATTTTGAGGGGGCAAGTGTCCCCCTTGCCCCCACCAAGTTACGCCTATGGATGTAGCAATGCTCTGAAAACGAAGTCTCTATTGTCTTCAGAGTTTACCATTACAGTTGTAACTAGGATTTTGAAAATATGTGTTGAGGGGATAATTTACAACTTTGTAATTTATTTTTACACAAATGTACAGTGGTACATTTACACACTGAAGCGAGTACAAGTGTGTCATAATGCACTATCCTAACCTCTACACATCTGGTTCTGACTACCATCATTTGTCAATCGTTTTTTATCTACGCCTCAGATCAAATAACTTCCTTGAAAAGTATGAAACATAAACTGAGACAGTTAACATGATGTATTTTTTAATAGAAATGAATACGACTGAATCTGTAATTCAAGTCTTGCATATATTTCACTTGTATTTCTTCTACTGTACATGCACAGTAGACCTACTGAAATTGTTCAGTAGGAAACCATTGAGTTTCAGTATATTTCTGAGAGACACAGTAGAATTCAGGTGATAACAGTAGATTCTGTCTACTGAAAACAGTAGAAATTTCCTGCAGTTTCCAGTATTATTATAATACGTGGAGAAGGAAGTATTGACCTCAATTCACACTATCTGTAGTTCTGAAATTTAAGTAGCTTTCAGGGAATGACCACTAGCAAAATTACAAAAAAAAAAAAAAAATCAGTGTGGTTTTACAAAATCAGATTAGTAGTGTACATTGCAATTCTGTACTTTTAGTTTCATGTTGAGAAAAAAAAAGTAGACAAAAAATATTTTCATATTCTCTTCAACATTCAAAGTAAAACTTATAATGAAATAAGTTATGTGATCTGTCAAGACATTGACATTTTAACAAAAGCTTTGGTTAAATTTATTTCAAAGTTGACTAATCATTACTGAAACAAAATGCAACAATTATTCACCCTGAATGAACTCGCAATACTGTGACTAAACAGTATGATTAGTACTTGGCTATGAACAATCTCCTTTCAAATTTTATAGAATGATGACAAGTAGCCTTTACTGCATCAATATGCACTCTTGCTATATATATATATATATATATATATATATATATATATATATATATATATATATATATATATATATATATTATATATATATATATATATATATCATAGTGATTTCCTCTCTATAAACATATGAATTCATACTGTGAAAAGGACTTTCATTTGAAGGAGATAAAAAATTAATGCAACCTCTTATTATTATCAGACTGCACAGTAGAAGCATTTATTTAGAGAATGTTGCTCCATATTTGTTCCTAACATGCACTGCTTTCATCATACCTATGTCTCATGTATTATTTATTGAATTATTTATTGTTTTGTACTTGAATGCTGTATTTGCATTTTGTTTACTGAAGCATATGACTTGTTGCCGCCCAGTATTTTTTTTTAGATAATTTGTAAATGTCAAAAGAAACTCAAAATGGTGTCATCTAGTTAGTTTTTAAAACATGGTTAATTTTCTTACTAGCAGAAAGCTTGGTAGAATACGTAAATAATATGCTGAGATCTGAAAGTGGAGGAGAGGGGAATAAAAACACTTATACCATATCATTGATAATATTAACATGAGGAGTTAAATATTGTCATGTTGTGATGATACTACATACATTTTGTGTGTGTGTGCCAATCATTTATTATTTATACATGTGAGTATCCTTTTATTTTTGAGAACTTTTTATTATACACAATGTGTATTGTATGACAAGTCTTTAATGTTTAGTTCATTTTTTATTATTGTGATGTTTAAAATGTAAATCAGAAAGATTCTACAAAAAAACGTTTCAATCAGTGTATAACAATGAAAAGATAAATAGAAGATTCGATTTGATATCTTATTTTGTATCATTCCTAATCAACCATTAATTGTATTTACTTGTTTTACAAAGTTTGAGTAATTTATTCCAATGTAAGGTGTTATTTTGTCCTGCAACGTGGCCAGGACGCATGCAGGTTCGAGTCTCCTGGGAGAAGCGTAACAACGTTTCTCCTGAGATTTCGGCCTGTGTATGGGACCGGTGGCCACCCACCATTGTGAGGAAATTGGGGAGCTACGAATGAGTAGCATAACCTGGTCATGGAAACCTACAATGACTGGGGGTTCTTCGTGCTGACCACACATCACCCTGTAACTGGTTGGATGGTCTCCAACCTCGGCATGTGGGTTGAGGCTGGCAGTCAGTAGGTAGGCCCTGCCCTCCCAGGCTGTTGTGCCATGGGATATAAGGTGTTATTTTAGACACTATGAAGTGGACAGTGACTTTTAATTGGCAATGGGTAGTAAAGTGGCTGTGCCGGTAGACAGTGGTTGCACTTGGATTCCATGGTTTGGTTGCAGCCTGATAGGCTTATGAGCTCTGCATGGAATGCCAACTGCCATTTACAGTGGTGTAAAGCATGTCGCCATTGGCCAGTTGAATAATACAAGTGTGTCCTGTAGAGGTATGGTGTGGTCTTGGTCCATTGGTTTATGTTACTGAATGTATGAATGTGAAACCATTTTGCACAATTCCATGCTATCCATGGCCATGAGGGGTAGTCGAATGGGTCCTTCAACCCTTCCTCAAAATCAGCATCATTCATTTCAAGTTACAAAAAATAATAACAGAAATGAAGTTCATTTAGTTAGTATTCCAACAGAATAATCTAAGTAAAAACTGCATTAGATCAAAGATATTGAATAAAAAATACAGGAACCAAGTTGTATTTCCATATTCTACCATTTAATAAAAAATAAATAAAAAGTAAATGGTTCCACAGTTTTCAAAAATTCCAAAAATTACAGTTTTACACAAATCTTACTGTAAAATCTTCCCCTAACTTTTACAGCATTTTCTTGAATGAGGTATGCAAAAGTTAATAACAAAGTACAATGACTGAATTTCAGTACACTAACTGTCTGAAATGTAAAAACAACAGTTGTGCTGTATATTCACTCATCTGTTGGATCAAGTACTATAGTCTCCCCGTTTGTATAATAATAATAATAATAATAATAATTTGGAATAAAATTGGTTAATTTTTATTAGCTTAAAATATTTTTTATTGTATAATGACAATTATATTTTTAATTCTTATCTATTTTTTATTATTATTGTTGTTATTTCTACTATTTAAGTTGCCAGCCCCCATGGTTGAGTGGTTAGCACATCACACTATGATGCCAGGGGCAGAGGTGTTCACCCTCCAGAGGGCAACCTTCGTGAGGGCAGACTTCACCCTCACCCTCCGGAAGACTTGTGAGGGTGAGGGCGGTGGAGGGCGAGGGCAACTGCGATCTCGAAGGGTGAGGGCGGTGGAGGGCGACTGCGATCTCAGAGGGTGAGGGTAGGTTGACTCAAAATGAACACCTCTGGCCAGGGGTCCCGAGTTCAAATCCCAGCCTGGGCATGGATGTTTGTGTATCCATTCATCAATTTCATCATATCGTAATTCATCCCCATCTTCGCAAATTAACCAAAAGTGGCCCCAAAAGCGAAGTAAAATAAAGCAAATTAATAACAACAACAATACTATTTAAGATTTATCATTGGCCTGACCCCCATCCCCCCACATCCTGCAAAAATATCTGGCGATGTCCATGCCCATGACCCATTTTTGCTTTCAGCCATGGACAGAGTCTTTTGCTTTGGGGGGGGGGCATACTCTGGGGGAAGCATATGATGTACCTGAGGGTTGTTGAATATCCCCTAGCTTATAAGGGGTCCGGAGACCTTCCCCCGGAAATTAAAAAACAACAACTTAAACACACTGAGTTCTAGGCCTTTTAGATTTGAAAATGTTAAATTTCCTCGCTTAAGTAAACAAATATTAATTAGTATATTGGTTGTCAGTTTTGAAAGAAGCAAAACAGTACGATTATTGCATTTTGCATTTCATTATTTTTTTATTGATACAATACTTGTATTACTTTAAAAAAGTTACGGTACAATAGTAAGCTTCAGAATTTTTAGAAAAAATAAATTGAAAAGTTCTTTTGATGCCTCGGCAGTAACTGTTGACTCAACACAAAGTCATTTTACATTTTTCTTTTTTCAAACTGTACACATCAATGAAATCATCTAAGTCCCGCTATTGCGGCGCAATTACCGCACATGCCATCATGCCAAATGTCAAGATTTGCGGTATGGCTTCATAACAAAAATGTAGCAACTGAACTTAATCATGCGTTATTTTTTTAAGTTGGGGGGGGGGGCAGGCCCCCATTGGACCCTCCAGAACTCCACCTATGCTTTAAGCATGACAATGTTGCAGTTCATAAAGCAAAGGTCATAGCTCCACAGTCTGCGGAAATGGAGGAAGAACTGGCCCAAACTCTGACCTGATTCAATCGAACACCTGTGGGAAAAGTTGGATCGATGGTTCAGAGGGCCACACTTGCCAAGACACATCAAAGAAAAAGTACATCAAATATCAATTGCCATAATGATGGAGGAATGTATACAATACCCACAGGGTAGAGACTAAGATAGCAGGATTCTGAATCCAGATAAGCACACTAACAGGTGTGTGATCATTAATGAGCATATACATAGTGTATGTTTATCTCAAAATGAATGCACAGACGCCTATGCAGAATCATGTAGAGGTATTCCACGAAAAGTAGTCCTACTCTGTATTAATAACAAAATGAATTAATATGGAAATTATTATTTTTAATTGCATTAAGGTTTAGATGTTTGTGAATGTATACAGGGTACTCGGAAACCCCTTACAAACTCCTAGAGCTAGTAGAGGCAGAGGGCTGCATATCGGTCAGAATCGCTTACTAGGCCCGCCTGGCTGGTCGGGCAGGCGAGTAAAACTATATACCTGAGTTTTGACCCCTCAAGCATCGAAAGCACACGGGTAACTGGAAGGCCTTGCAAGACGAAGCTCGCTTATCTTCAGCGAACGCTCATTCCGGTTTTGCACCGTCTCCAGATACATGAGTCACGCAGTCACCGTTGCCAACTTTTACATTCTAAACTGTTCTAGGAGCACTTAAAATGTTCATCACTTTTATCAATTTGAAATTGCAGACATTTATTCCTTGCTAGAAAACATTTGTATCACTCATACCCAGTGGCGGCGATTGGGTTCCAAAACTAAGGGGCCAAGGTGCAAAAGTGGGGGGGGGGGGGCAAGGACAGTTTAATTTCCCTTGATACATGAGGTTAGAGTGGTGCAAAAGTTTCAAAAAGTCGGGTGGGGGAGAGGCTACTGCACTTTCTCGGCCCCACCCCTAATTGCCACCACTGCTGACACCTGTAAAGGAGTACGAACCAAGTTTTGTAAAAAGTGCCATCGTAAATATTTTGGACTTTGTGTTACTGGTGGTTGTTCTACATTACTTTTGCGGGGGGGGGGGGGGTGCTCCCCTATAGCGCAGTGGTAGTGTCGTCGCCTTGTAATCAAGGGGTGCACATGGTGGCACATGGTGGTTCGGATCCCACTTTAAACTGTAGGTCCAGTCCCGATTAGCCTTATTGTGCATAAATTGACCAAATAAATGAATCAATCAATCAAACAGATTTTCTCTCTGGTGTAATTTTGCCAATTCTGATATCTACAAATTTCTTGTGTACATTATTCTGTAATTTTATTTAAAGTGATTTCAATAAGTGCTTTTTTTAAAAATAGAATTCCCCAATTTAAATTTTGATTTAAATCAAACCACCTTGTTTAACAGAAAGCTGGCTTTTGGGCAGCGAATGATACTTTTACATTAGATCTTGTCCTTTATCGTTCAAGAGTGAGATTACCGAGTCCGGTAAATTTGGGCTGAATCATGCCATTCGACGCTACCTTCCAGAAGTTTTTCCTAAGTTTCAATTTTGAGAAAGTTCCTTTTTCGTGGCTGTTACTTGAAGAGTAGGAAAAAAAAACAGAAGGCGGTACAGGATACAGAGAACACTGGAAGCCAGTGTAGAGCTATCAGGAGAAGAAACTTTGCCAAAGCACTTGATTTCAGATTTAAGCACATTCCTGAAACGTAAAACTTTATCAGGATATTCTGAAGATAAATCATCTTCGTGCCCGTTACATAGGGCAATAGTTGCATCTGTAGGAAGGAAGGAAGAACTACTAATATTATCCATACCCTTCCTCAGTTTAAAACACCGGGAGCATTTAAATGCCCCATACTTTGCTCCGTGGCAGTTTGAGGTGCTTTATCATTAACATATTAAAATCGTGTAGGCTATGCAAGGTCACGAACAGAAGAAAAGCCAAGACAAAGCGCTTTCTATTCAAAAAAATAATAATTGGATAAAATTGTCCAAGCAATTTTTGCGTTAATGTTTCACATGAGAAATGAGAATTGTTTTGACTTTTTTGGGACTCCTTAGACTTAGAGCTCCCGCCCGCCTCTGATTTGACGTATTCATTCAATATAAAGCCAGATAAAAAAATGTTTTAATTTTATTGCCCAAAAAAATTAGCCTTTTCTATTTTTTCTATCTTTCAAACTTCCATTTATTACGTTTTTCGTATCAACCTCATAGGACGCGAGGCCCCTATATGCGCGAGGCCCAGGGTGGTCGCCCACTTCGCTCACCCCTTGCTACGCCAATGGTTATACAACCTCAAGGCACCTGCGCCTAGCAGAAATTCAAATATTTCCATGCGTAGTGAAATATAATGGCCGTTGGCAACACTGACAGTAGTGCTCGCCGTCTACCTGCAAGAACTACATTGAGTCTAGAAAAACCTGGCAGGCATCGATGCCTGTGCACAACTGTGACGTGAAGCTCGCTTGCGCGATTTCGAACACCTGGGCTTGACGTGCGTGTTGCATATTATTGTAGGCGCGCCTCCTCGCAGACGGGTTTTTTCCGGGTCTTGTGCAGGTCTCTAAGTAGAGGGAACTGAGTAGACAATATTTGGAATAGGAACCCATGTCCGGAAACATATCGTTTCTGTGCTACAACCATGACAATGTGTCGGATGTGCCTGTGTTGGTATGCAACCGGGTGGGCAGTGTCAAAAGATCACCTGATGGCACGTGACGTCTACCCTGCCTAGAGCCCCATTCACGTGCCTGTTTGTGAATAAGCCGAGGTGGTCCAACCATTTGGCCCACACAATCGCTGGATTTAACGCCATTGGACTATTTCTTACAAGACTTTTGTAGAGACAGAGGGGTCGCTGCACAAGAGATTGACGGCACCAGGTGTGATGGAACGAGTGCACCGGAACATGATTCGTCGGTACAATGTGTGCAATGACGTTGGTGGTCTTCACATCGAGCCATTGCTGTAGTTGAGCAGTGCCATATGCGACACATCCAATGCAGAAGACAGAAACAAATTGTTGCATTGCACTGTTGACACAAGTGTTATTGTGATCAATCAATAGTACATTTCTTTTTTGTTCCCTTGACATTGTTACCAAATACATTTGTTTGTATTATGTACTGAGTCACACGTCATTCAATTCTGTACCTTACGTAACACCTCATTTGACATGGTTGTAATAAATGATTACACTTTATCTCATCAGGTGATCTGACGTCATGTATTGGCTACCTGGTTGCATACCGACACAGGTACATCCGACACATTGTCATGGGTTCCTATTCCAAATATTGTCTACTCAGTCCCCTCTACTAGCCCTAGGAGTTTGTAAGGGGAATTTCCGAGTACCCTGTATAATTTACACATATCACCAACAAAAGTTACTAATATCTGCAGCCTATATGCTTCACAGACAAATGAAGTCAAAATATGCTACATTTTTAAAACGTCACACACGTAACGCACTTTTGTTAATGCTTTTCATGCATTCAGCTTATGCCATCATACTATGAAATTAGTTATGAATATTCTAATTCAATCTCATGCCTAAAACCTCAAATTTTGGGTGTAAAATGTCACACACGTAATGCTGGAATGCTCCTATGTGGAATGTAGCAGCTATACAAAATTTCAGCTGAAAAGCTTTATTTTCACAGCAGTTGTAGTTTAGCATTTGTCACTAGACTAGGCCTTCACTACCCTCCTGTACAGTGGTGGCTGGTGGTTTGTGTCTATAGGTGTGCGCCTCAGCCTCACGTCCACAAGAAGTATTGTCACCCCCAGCCATTTCTGCTAATTGTCTTGGCAATCCAAATTATGATGCACCTTTCAAAATTCAAATTCATAACTTCTCAAATTAGTTTCATTATTATGTCAAAGCGACTACCACATATTTTCCAATTTGTTTTTGAAGGTCTTGAAATAGGTTTGTGTGTCTTGTTCATTTTATGTTACTTTTCTGGTATTGAAATCATAAATCTTCTCTCAGTTTCATTTTTACGTCATTTGTTTGTTGAAATGTGTAAATAGCATTGCCTGCCTATCAATGTGGTCTGTAGAACTAGATAACTACGCATAGCAAAAACATGAGCGAACGACGATTTGTTGAAAGAGATGACAATATGCAAAAAACTTTTATAATGCAAATTCTGATTTCACGTTCCATTTTATGGACCATCGTGCCTTAGTGTTGAGGGGTGATATCTTGAACAACTAATTCGGATATTGAATTGACAAAATTACACCAGAGAGAAAATCTGTTTAATTGATTGATTCATTTATTTGGTCACTTTATGCACAATAAGGCTAATCGGGACTGGAACTACAGTTTAAAGTGGGATCCGAAACACTATGTACCTCCACCGGGTATCAAACCTGGGACCCCTTAATCACAAGCTGACGACACTACCACTGGGCCATAGAGGAGCACCGCCAAAAAATGTTTAATGTAGAACAACCACCAGTCACACAAAGTTCCAAAATATTCACGATGGCACTTTATGCCATACTTGGTTCGTACTCCTTTACAAGTGTCAGCAGTGTCGGCGATTAGGGGCGGGGCCGAGGGGGGGGGGGGCAGTTGCCCACGCTAACCTTATGTACCAAGGGAAATTAAACTGTCCTTGCCCCCTCCCTACTTTTGCACCTTGGACCCTTAGTTTTGAAACCCAATCGCCGCCACTGGGTATGAGTGATAGAAATGTTTTCTACCAAGGACTTAAATGTCTGCAATTTCAAATTGATAAACCTGATGAACATTTTAAGTGCTCTTAGACCAGTTTAGAATCTAAAAGTTGGCAACGGTGACGACTGCGTGATGACTCATGTATCTGGAGATGGTGCAAAACCGGGATGAGCGTTCGCTGAAGATAAGCGAGCTTGGTCTTGCAAGGCCTACCAGTTACCTGTGGGCTTTCGATGCTTGACAGGTCAAAACTCAGGTCTACAATTTTACTCGCCTGCTTGCCAGCCAGGTGGGCCTAGTAAGCGAATTTGCCCGATATGCAGCTCTCTGGCCACGAATGGGCTCTATGTTATTTGCAACCTGTTGATCCCACTCTCAAAAAAACAGACTGAAACAATAATCTCTCTTCGCTCTTTCTCCACCGTTGACTGGAAAACATCAAACTTCTGTTTCTTGAGCAGAATTTCTTAGTTGTTCTTTTACATTCTTCCTCCCTCGCAATTCCACGCAAAACTTGTCAGCAACTACATTATTTCCTTCTTTATACTAAGCAAAGGCAGCTCAGTGTTGCAACTCTGGTTTCGCTGTAAGCTGTTTCCCCCTTCCCTTGTACAAGGCAAGACACCAAATGTTTGCAGATTTTTATGCCATGCTCAGAATAGCATGAGGTGAGAGAGATATTATCGAAATTTCCCTTTCTAAGAAAAAATCCCTCAATTTGCAATGATGTGTGGGTTGCTCTCAACTACGTCACATGGCAAGGAATGGAAAGGGATTGGAACGCTACATGGCGAAGAGAGATGTCTATATGTACTAAATCTCAATTTTTTTCTGCGAAGCGAGTACAAATGCCCACTAATCCAAGCCATAAGAGCCTTTCTGCTTGCTCTACTCACCGCTGAAAACAGTGTCATGAGGTGGTTCACTCTGAAAGTTGCGAATGTGAACCTCATTCAGAAATCCTGAAGTAAGGAAGTAAATGGAAGGTGATATGGCCCAGAAATATATGATGTTTTGAAGAAATGGTGTTCAATCAATAAATATAATAAAAATTAATTGCATTACACATTTATTTGGGTGTGCACATGCAAGTGTGTGAATAGGCAGCAGTCGCTACTGCTCCTGAACTATGAATTATATTTGAAAAATTTCATGGCAAAATTGTGGCTCAATAAACGTTTCATAACAACTGTGAATTTATTCCAAATTGTATTCTAGAGAGAATTTTGAAGAAAACTGTACAGATGGTATAGCGTGCATAACAGAGCAAAAATCAGTTTTCTAACAGCCAGCTCTAACTTTAGAGCAGTGATCATGTTCACAAAATTTATGACTTTCTCCCCTTTGCCTTCTACCCTTCATAAATTGGGTATTATATTTCAAAGATTTTATTGTCTGTTTGTAATACAAATCATATTGTAACACCATTGCAAGTTTTGTTTCATAAGCACAGACAATATAACCTGCACAGATTATAAAAATGTCAAAAATGACCAAAATCAGGCAAATACACTGAAAGCAACTCCCGAGTTTGAGTATGCGTTTTTAAGTCCACATTATGCACAGATAGGCTAATCGGGACTGGACCTATAGTTTAAATTGGGATCCGAACCAATATGTGCCTTCAACGAAAGCAACTTCTGAAACTAAGAAGCATTGAATAAAATACAGACGTGGGAAGACTAACATTAGATAGCACTATTTGCAGTCAGAAATGACTCTGTGGCTGCCATAACCACTGTTATATACGTATGCATGGTTTACAAAAAACATTGTATAGTAGAGATTGTGTGTTCAGTACACAGATGCATTAATAACAGTAAGAAAACCAAAGAATTGTGGTAATTATTTCATGTATTAACAATTTCTGTGCTTAAAACTATTACAACTGTGCAAGATGCAAATTTTCTTACGCTTCCTCCCAAATAATTGTAATGACAGGCAGGGGCGCCGACTTGTCAAAATTATTGGGGAAGCTCTGATCACTGAAATAAATGAATGAATGAATCACTCTCTCCCTTTTTTAAGTTTTGGCCTCAGTGTTCGGAATCTCATAAAAGCCCATGAATTCCTCAAAAATATCAAATTTTTTATTCACATTTCGAATACAGAATATTAATTGTCCATGGATGGATATGTCACAAGCAAAATATTCCCGACTTTTAATATCTGCTACCACGGAGCGCAAAACAGATCTCCCTAATATATAAATGATCTCGTTCTGAATGTCATGTGAGAGCCATTTGTAGCCCGAACGTCCCATCCACTACCCTAGTTCATGCACAGTGTCTTTTGAAACTCTTTTTAGTAAAAATTTTAACAATACTCATAATTACATACTTAGTATAGTAATAACTAATAAGTCATGTGTTTTGCTGTCTCTGGTCATATCCTCCCCCAAGCCCCATGGAGTCGGCGCCTATGGTGACAGGTGAACCACATGCATATTATTACACGAGTCAAATTAAAACCTTAAAAGTCCAATAAAAATTGCAGGGCAGACTGTATACCGCTCAAATTTACATGAGGTATCAACTCTTACCTACAAAACAACTTCAAGGCAGCAACACTAATCATGTGAGCTTCAAAACGCCATTTTTGTTATTTTAGAGATGGCGCCTCCTATACACACTTGCACCAGTGAAGAGGAGTGGTTTTCTTGACCTCTGTCAGAGTAAAACTTAAAGAAATTTCTCGGTAAATGATAATTCAATATCTCTGTGAGTAGTATAATCATCCCGTTTCTGCGTCACAAATTGGGCCGCAATGTTGCCAACTCACCCCACGAAAATTTTACCATATGATATTTCACAGGCGAAGCTAACCTGCAACTAGTGAGCTGGCAACACTGATACGACCTAGTTTGCTTACATTGGGTGCGTTCCGAAAGTCATAACGAAACGAACGAATCAAACGAAAGTAACTGGACTCGTGAACCTGGTGAAACCAGTTATTTTACAGACTTATGGGATGCTGTAGACGAAAGCGCAGGCGCAGCATTTTGTTTATAAAAATTTTCCGCATGGCGTCCAGCGGAAGGGCTTTCCTTCTGACAGAAATAAACTCTACTGCGGATACTGTTACTCATTTTAATCACATTGTAAGAACAGTTGAGGCACACTCACCTTGTGCATGTTGCTTCATATCACTCTCTGTTAAAATTATAATACAATTCCCGAACTAGTGCATCATGCACCCGCGGTGTCTGCAGGCAGCAGACGATTCTCACTGAACAAACCAGCTTCCTGGCCCGTGCGTTTGGTGAATCTCGTTCTTGCACGAGACGCACGGAATGCGACTTTTGGGACAGCATAATCAACCTCACGAAACGCACGGATGCACTTATGGAACGGCCAGTTGCCATAACTGTGCTTAAAAAAAGTTATATATGCGATTATACAACCGGTTGTGTGTGTTAAATTGCTAGCAGCTTTGTAGGCAAGTTTTTTTTCTTCTTATTTCTCTTGCATGTGTGTGTGTGTGTGTTAATAATAATAATTGCGAGTGGTGTTAGTGAACACCAAGTGTTTTGATTAAACATCGAAATTACGCTAAACAAAATATGAGCATACATAACTACATAACGTGCGCTCGAAAAACCTTTTGTGGATTTTATAGCGTTCAACGACATTTTAGTGCAATTCTCATGGCAACTAAATTTCACACTTAGCCAGAAAAAGGAAGACTCCTCTTTTTTTATGATTTAACCTCAGTGATAGCCTTTTATGATGATTTTTTTTGTGCAATTTTCGCACCGCGATCTTACGTGATATAACTTAACCTCTTCACTGATCATTTTTTGTTTCTCGGTCTAAATTAACCTAAGTGTCGTTTACGAGTTACCGAATCCCCCTGGGCCAAATCTCGAAAACGGTGCAAAAGAGAGGTACCCCCCAAACCCCCACCACCTGTTGACAAAGAGGCTGGACTTGGAAAATTTTCGATTGATGAAAAAAAAAAAAAAAAAAATTGGTTCTATGATGACCTATACTAATTTTGGTATGGGAGGACACCGAGACTCGACCAAAACACTAAACCCGACCACTCTACGACTACATGTTCGGAAGCTACGAGTGATCAAAGTTTTGGGGGGCACTCCTTGCCCTTGAACTCAGGACCACCAAACTTGGCATACATACTCTACATCCCCAAAATCGACAAGGGTGTCAACGGGGGAGATTTTTCGATTTATTTTCGCGCTATCTAGAAAATTTTCTACAGAGGGGTCAACCATGATAACCTATGTTCATTTTGTTAGTAGCCGATGCTCTAGGATGATCCTATCGAAGAAAAAATCGGCAATTGGCCCACCCTGGACCACCAAACTTGACATACCTACTCTACATCACCAAAATCGACAAACGGTTAAACGGGGGAGATTTTGTGATTTATTTTCGTGCTATCTCTCACCGTTTTCGAGATATTAATAATTTTAGCTCTGGACTTGGAAAACTTTCGACAGAGCGGTCAAATATGGAACCATGATGTTCATTTTGTTAGGAGCCAATGCTCTACGATGATCCTATCGAAAAAAAAATTCGGCACCCTTGAACTTTTAGGACCATCAAACTTGGTACACGTACTCTACATCACCAAAATCGACAAGGTGCTCAATGGGGGAGATTTTTCGATTTATTTTCGCGCTATCTCTCACCGTTTTCGAGATATTCGCATTTTTTAACGCTGGACTTGGAAAATTTCATAGACGACCCATATCAATTTTTTTGGTATGAAAGGACAGAAACAATGCTCTACGATCATTCCTTGGACGATGAAAAAAAATGTATTTTTGGCAATTGACCCACCCTTGACCTTCAAACTTGGTACACGTACTCTACATCACCAAAATCGACAAGAGTGTTAACGGGGGAGATTTTTCGATGTATTTTTTCGCTCTCTCTCACCGTTTGAGATATTCGCAATTTTTAACGCTGGACTTGGAAAATTTTCAGAGCCTACGTAATTTTTGAATTTCCAGTCAGGGAGGACACGAACATGCCAATGCAGCCTTCGAAGTTACGAACGATCGGAAATTGGCCCACCCTTGACCTCCAAATTTCATACCCATCACCAAAATCGACAAGCAGGTCGACAGGGGAGATTTTTTGATTTATTTTTGCTCTCTCTCTCACCGTTTTCGAGATATTCGCAATTTTAGCTCTGGGCTTGTAAAATTTTCAGAGGTTGTGCGTGTGTTATGTTACCCTCACAAATTTTGATGCGTTAGAACTGTTCCGTCACCCTTTCGTTCTTCACATCTTGGACAAAGGACTTCTCGGCAACCAGGATGACGCTGCACACGGTGTCGTCGGGCAGTGCATTGTGAAATTCGCACACGATCTTGATGTTGGTACGATCGTTGACCACCACCTGTTTCCTCTTTGCTGGACGTGTATGGGAAAAAATAGAACCGATCGAAAAACAGCATATTCTTGGTTAATTAACATGGATGAATGGAATGTGTGATAACTAAAGTTTTTTCTAGTCTGATAGGGGGGAAAAAAGTTGATTTCGGCATCTGAAAAAAGAAAAAGAAAATTAGTGCGATCGCTCAACAACATTGGAAATGACCATCATTATTTATCCTCGTCGTTGCGATGTAAAGAGGAGAAGATTTTTCCATGTGAGTTTTCGTTATATTATTAGTTGGTTATATTATTGTCTCGTCCTTTAGATCTGTTAGGAGACACAAACTTCCAACTTCTTAGGATTTTATGTATTTATAATATAAGAATTTTAGTTTCTGCGATATTATACATATATTCTCTTATTCATTCTTCCCTTTTACATTAACTCTCTCTCTCTCATCTAGTTTCATATTCTAGCATTCTGTTTAATTGATTTATGGTATTCTTCGATGGAACAAATTGGTTTTAGCAATATTAGAAAATGTGATATATTTCTAGACGAGATTGCCTTAGTGACAACATATGCCTGTGAAACATGGGTCCTGAAAGATAGCTTAATACAAAAATTACTAATATTTGAAAGGAGAATATTAAGAAAAATATTTGGCCCCTCCATATTGAGCGATGGCTCTTGGAGAATAAAAATAAATGACGCGTTAGACCAGTTGATTAAGCATAAGAATATAATTTGATTAAAAAAAGACGAAAGATTAAGCTGGTTAGGGCATATCGAAAGATTGTCCAATGAGAGAACAATCAAAAAGATATATAAATGGAAGCCATTTGTCAAGAGGCCAGTAGGTAGACCTAAAGTTAGATGGGAAGATGATGTTAGAAACGTTATTAGAATAATGAAGATCTCAAATTGGAAGAAGGATGCCCAGGATAGAATTAAATGGAAGAAAATTGTTGAGCAGTCCAAATAAGAAGAAAATAATTGGTAATTTTACCGATAAACCGATATGCCTATATCAACTAATACCTAGGGGCATGCATATTTCGTTTTTGATGAAGAAACTAAATTTGAAAAAACACATTGTAGTGTTAATTTTTCATGTTTTTGAAAGGTGTGAGATGCATTTTGTGACCATGTTTTGTCACGAAATAATGCGAAATGAACTTCAAAAAGCGAAATTAACTCTTAAACACTAAATTTACCATTTATATACCGACGCGACACTTTCTGAAGTCTGAAGTATCCTGTGAGTTATGCCATTCTCGGAAAATTGATTAATTCTGCTGTTAATATTGGAGAAGCAAAAATGGACTCCTTTACACAGAAATAAACTTAATACTCTTATAACTACATAAATGTGCTATTAGAAGTGAAATGTTAATTCTGTGGAATAAGTGTAGTTTTTAAATCAAATTTAGGATTATATTCACAATTTTAAAACCAAAATGTATTTTTATATACCACTTTTCATCCAATTTTTCACCGCTATAACACCGATATTTCATTTTATTTACCGCTTTTGAACCCGAAATTGACTCAGTTGTTGTACCGAAATTTTGCTTTTTTATTTACCAAAAATATGTGCCTCTACTAATACCGATAGAGTACCGATTAATTGGCCCCATCCCTAGGAAATATTGATAGAACTGTCAATGTTTTTTGTTACAATGTATGGATTTTTACATCTACTTGAAGTGCTTCATTCAAACTGTTATGAGGACATGGCTGCAAAAGTACTACATAAAAGTGTCACTCATCTAGTAACAATATCACTTTTCATTTTTCTGGTACTTACATTTTTATACTGCTGGTAATTATCACACGACAAATCTAACACCTATATCACCATTGCCTACAATATTGATAAACTACACAGTAGTAATTGGGAGTATAGGGGATCTGGGAAAGGAAATAATTTTCTCCTTACTTCTTAAAGTAATATAAGGCATAAGAGTATTTTTTCTGCTTGAGAATCAGATTTATTTCAAAATTCTTTTTTTTTTTTAAACCACATTTTCTTATCATTCTTGATTATAAAACTTTTTCAGGAAGTATGAAATTCATTTAAAAAGCAGATTAATATTGAAATGCTAACGAATATACACAGGAATATTGACATGAGTTGCTGCAACTGATAAAATAATAAGAAAGGTATGCAGTTAAAAATTCAAACAGTTGCTCACTTTCAAATAATGCATGAAAACATTGTAAAATATTTTGTAGGTGGGCACTTTGTAGGTGTTGCTCCTTTTTTCGACAGGCAGCACGTGCAGTGAGCTTAGAACATTTTTAACATAAATTATATACATGTTCATGTTGTTTCTCCACTTGGAAAGAATTAATGCATGTACATCACATGAATAAACACATTATGAACACGAACATCAAAAATATGAAAATTACTAGCAATGCATCAACTAATTCATTGTGTTTATCACAAGACACTGTAACTGTAATGCAATACCCTCTCGATCACTGTCAAAACTGCAATTACAGTTTCTTTCTGCATGTAACATAAATTAAGGCACAGATTAAATTAATACATAAATGAAAAAAAAAGTACTCAGTAGGCCACAAAAGCTTAAAAAATACCTGAAATTTTTTTTCTGTTGTGGTAAAATGTTGTTCCATGTATATATTCAAAACTGGTACACATAATAAAGTTAACATGAAAATAATACTCTTTATTGTCACCTTTTGCCCACATATGCTACAGGAATAATTCAAACTGTACACATGCCATGTTAAGAAAAAAACTCAGTAAATCTGGTTACTAGTACAACTTGTCATGTTTCCTGTGCTTGCCGGTCATTTCTAGTAGAAACCACATGGTGTTGCCACTGTGGACAGAGTGAACTCCATGTTGGGGAAGGGCAGGATGAGGTATAGCAAGATGACACCACAGTAACCAGCACCACGCTTACAAAACAAGCTTCTTCAACAAGACACCAACAAAACACGTGGAGTTAGATTACAATGTGGTGCGTAAGTGCCTTTCATCTGGCTTCCATTCGTTCCTTGTTGACTAGCAGATGACTTTTCCATAGTTTCTCATTTGCACCAACTGTCCATCCATCGCCAGTGCGGGAAATGTGACAGGCTGTACCAAACATGGTATAACTGATACAAGCCACACTTTTTTCCCATGTAAATTGTTGTTAATGCTCATGTTCTTTCTGTAAGAAAGCTTTCCACTGAAGTGAAGAGCTACAAATGACAAGCATCAAGCGACATGCAACATGAGGGTTTCATGCAGAAATGATATACGACAAGCAACATGAGGCCCTTCCAGTTATTAAAAAAAAAAGGTATCACTAAACACGCATCACAAACAGACCAAATTGATACAATGCACAGTTTTGAGAAAACACCCCAGTCTAAGTAACACAAGCTACAGACATCACTTCAGTCAGAATGGCTGCATTTTTTTTCCTGTACGTTGCTCCTGCTAATGTTTTTGGCTTCTGTCTTGTCATATGTTACTTCTGTCTGAAAGCTCCCTTAGTGTATTAATATACAGTGAACCCCGTTTTTACATTTCCCCACATTTTAAGTATTTCCAGCTGGGTCCCCTAAAAAACGAAAAATCGAGGTTTCACTGTATGTTTTAAAATTACTGTCTACACTGCTTGCAGTTACATACTAAAATCAGTAGGGGTGTGTGGGATTCCGAAAAGTCGGGATCGGGAAAAAAAAATTCCCATCCTGATCCCAACTTCGGGAAATGACTTCCTGACTTATCGGGATCCTGAGCAGTCAGGAAATACTGAATGGTCATTTTAAAAAGTATTTAATTCTTGATGTTTTCTGCATTGTAAATGCCTGGAACTTATCGGAAATTGTTAGTGTTTGTACCAGGAATGCAAAAACAATCACTTAAGGTGAAAATGACCTGTACAATTCAAGATTTCCAGTCCCGAAAATTTCCTGACTTTGTCGGGACATTGCGAATTTTTCCCATCCCGAATGTCGAGATTTAAAAAATTTCCAGTCCCGATACAAAAAGTTGTGTCCCACAAACACCTAAAAATCAGTATGGTTAGTTATAAATCTGATTTTTAATAACAATCACTTTTGCGTAAACAACAATTATCTTTATACTAAAAGTTAGCATAATGAAGGAACTGTTACAATTAAGAGAGTGAGTAATAATTACTATCCCATTTCAGTGGAGAAGCAAAAATAAAATATTATACAAATTTTCCGTTTCACATGTTTAACCCATATAAATGTTAACCATCTATTCTTTCTATTCTGAAGATGTCAATCAAACTCTGGGTGAAATAAGAAGGCCCTATTTCAACAATGATGAGCCAAGGTGACACTTGGTTTACATTCAGTTGTGTAAATACGGAGAAACTAGTACTCACTTTTATCCGCGAAGCTTGCAAGTTCCAACGAGGATGGTGGCAGTGGCCACTGAAATTACTCGAAAAAGAAAAAACAGCTTCACGGATAAAAGTGAGTACTAGTTTCTCCGTATTTATATACTACCGCGTCTCTCTTTTCCCAATTATGAATTCAGTTGTGTGTTGTAAAGTTTTGTACCGATTAATTAACTTCTTTAGTTATCAAAAACACATTGAAATTCCTACAAAAATTACTCCCTATTCTCAGAAACAACATTGTATTATAGCAATTTTAGGGCATGTTTGAATGATTCCATGACATGGACAATTTCTCTTGATTATACAACAGTGACAAAACAACCCTATGAATAATAGTTTTTCTTGTATGTACGCATTGCTTGCATTGTAGAATTATTTTCCAGTAGTTTACGTTTTTTTTCCTGTAACATTGCCAACATCCATTATATAAAGAATTCTTTTTATTTAAAAAATTACTAACCATTGTTATAACTGTATCTTTAGTCAAAATGAAAATAAATGTCTGATGAAAGGAGTGTGTGTTCTCCTGAAACATCACAAAGAAAAACTGTTTTCTTATGCTTGTAATAACCATAAGCTACAGGAAAATAACCCTATGAAACCTGTTTTGATGACCTGAGAAGCAGCTGATGATTGTTTTTAAAAATGCATTCTACCCTTACTCCATTTGTAGGCCACATACATGATAAAACAAAGTATATTTTACACAAAGATTGAACTGATAATTCAGTACTATCATCTATTAATTACTTGTCTTTAAGATTGTCGATAATTTTTTGATTTGATATTTGCATAAATAATCTATAACTGAGTAAATAAATCTGGCATTTTGTTTTTTGTGACAATAGAGCTATTATTTGTGAACCTACTATTTGTAAAAAGTAAAGGTCTAAATATGTAATTTCTTTTTCTGAGATAAAATCCATTGCAATCACGATAACATACATTAGTTAAGAAGTGACAATCATCATGATTCTAAAATCTGTACAATAATAATATTGTATATTATTCATCTTCACAGAAACAACATTTTCGTGTCTAGCAACCAGGAAACAACATTGAAGCCAATATTTTAAAATCAATGCATGGCATTTTGAGCACGTGGTGAAGGACTGAAACCAATATATATAACTTTTCATTAGGCATAAAAAAAATTCTTAAGCTATTCTGTATACAATTATACTTTTTAACAATGAAACGGTTTCAAATTATATAAAGATTTACACTGTCCTATTTACACTTCTGGCCTGTTTTAATACATATTAATAAATAAAATACCATACAGTTTTCTTTTAGTTCTGATACATTTCATTTGCTTACGCTGCAACTAGCTTGTCACCTGATCCTGCAGCTTTCTTCGTACTCAGCTGATGATGACTGTTTGCGACAATCAAAATATTGTTCACAATCACATATACAACAGAACCAATATAAAACACTGCAAGTATTCATAAAACTTTGATTGTACTAAGCAGAGATTTAAATCAGCTGATTATTTCGGACGTTTTAAACTACTAAAAAAATATGACAGGGGTGAATGTGAATAACACTGTATAAGTACTTAAGGTTTATATTGAATTAATTTGGCACATAATGTATGTTACACATTATCGAAATATAATTAATTATGGCTAATTTAAACCTGCTTCCATTCTTATACTTGCTCATCTTGAAGAGAACTGTGAAAAATTACTCTCATTATCTCCTGCATACAAGAATATCAAGAGGGTAGACACACTAAATAGAAAATCTGATAACTCAGAGGTTATTATTAAAAGTCATCTTTTTGACATTTCAGAAAATCAAATAATTCAGCAAAATGTTTTGATATCAGCTAAACTAAAATAATAGGCACATGGGACACTTCCAGAATACGAGACTTCTATGTTAAAAGTTTTCATTGCTTTCATTACACACCTTAGTTTCGATCTAATGCTCCTACTACTGTATTACTTGTAACTACGCTTGAACTACCAGTTTCAACCAATATTATTTCTGATTCTCATCAATTCCGAAACCGATGCTTCAAAATTGTAAGATTTAAAAGTTATTCAAAATATTAATTGCTATTAATATGTAAGTATTCCAGTGCAATTATATGTATATGTATCAATTGATCAGTTTCAGTTTTAAAATATTAAAAAAAATATTTTGAAATATTAATATAGCAATAATTTAATCTCAAAATACATTTGTTTCACACAATACTGGTGTAAAATAAATGAAAATTTAAGATTTTGAAAATATGACAACAGTGTGCAAATTTAACATTTCTTCTTGTTCCCAGTCAAAGATTATTTTAGACTTCATTTTTTTCATTACAGGTACATGTTCTGTAGTGTAATATTATTTTGTCCATATAACTGAGGCCAGGATTTTTATGTAGCCAAAATATGTAGATCATTATGTAGAAAAATCAAATAAATATGTAAAAATAGGAAAGTACATGAGCGGCTCGGAACTAAAATTTGATAAACCACACACTGTTAAAAATTGAGTTAACATTGGATTCAGTTGTTGTACAATAGTGAATGGAAGTTCCTTCAGTAGCCGCTGATGGCCAGAAATACATTGGAACATCTGGATAACCCCACAAGCCACAATGTAATAGACAAACTTTCACTTGCATTCTTCTCGGTTTCATAATTTCGTGGGTCAAGTTTTAGTCCTGAGCCGCTCATATATTCTGCAGACTTAGATCACCCCCTTCATTTCCATGCTATTTTTCAAGGATCGAATGAATTGTCGGAAATGCCTTGAGGGCCTCACTTGAACTGCTGACCTGCAGGCAATATTCACAGAATCAGCAGGAATTATTTGAGAAATATGATATGGGAAGAAAAAATATGCATGGAGCCTTGATTTTTGTAGTCTGGTTTTCATGGCTAAAAAAGATTAAGTGAAAGTAAGGCAGCGGGATTGTCATAATCAGATAATTACCAAATTTATTAAGAGAAATCATATTTTTAGTGTTAGTCCCACAATGAAAACTGGAGAGATGGCAAAGACACTGGATTTTATATAAAAAATATGTACAGTGGAACCCCTATTTTACATTCCCTGTTTTTACACTTTTCCGCATTATATGCAATCTTCATGGTCCCAATATAGCAAAATGCTATAAAATTGTTGTCGATTTTACATTTGCCCGCAGTTTAAGTTCTTTTACCTTGGTCCCCTGAAAAACATAAAATCGAGGTTCCACTGTACTTAAGTGGAAAATATGTAATATACCTCAAAATATGTAAAAAATATGTAACATAAAATTCACATATATCATTCACAACATTGTAATTCATTGATATTTGTAATTTTGGCTTGGCTACACACAAAGAAAGAAAATGTGAAATTACACAAAAATCCGGTTCCTACATATACATACCACATTGAATTGTTTTCTGAATAGACTTGTAGCATGATACTGATCAAATCTGACTTCAAAATTAAAAGAAACCACAGGTGCTCAAATATTCAATTTTGCATATGTAGGAGCTCTATTCAAAACCAAATAGCAAATTTTACTGACATATTTTAAGAAACATTCGTTTTCATGGAAAATAAAGCAAACCTAGACTATTTTTAGAGAAATGTGGCTAAAAGCTGATAATACAGGAAATGTAAGGCTAGGGTGGGTGAAATCTAGATTCAAGTGATTGTGGTTAAGTAGACAATTTTAGATCTGTGAAAAACATTAAGCAATCTTAGTTTTCTTACAGAAATAATGCACTCTTGAGCACTGCTATATGATTCATATATGGCACAAGTCTGGAATACTGTAATACATCTATGAAAATACATGCAAAACAAAGAGAAAAAGTAAATTAGGCCAGCAACTTCCTTTCATTCGTTAGTAAGTATCCTGGTCTATTACAATAATACATTTCTTTCAAAGGCAATTTATGTAACAAAATGGCATTTAGAAATTAGTTCGCCACTACCTCTATCATCACTCATTTAATAGCCTCAAATACTACTTTTATCAACTAATGCATTTTATGCATTAACTATTTTAAGTTCTTCCTTATATTAACTTAGAACATATATGTTACCTGTAATATGTAAGCTATGTAAGTAGAATCTCATTCGATTGGGCATTATTGAATGCAGTAACATTAAATGCAATAATAAGACACACCTGATGCTGAACATTGATGCATTGCTAGTAAACACTCTTATGTTGCGGACTTAATGAGTCTCAAAATTCTGATCTCATTTCGATGAATTTTACACTAGGAAGGGAAATTCCTAATCTCTATTACTGCCAATTTCTAGGGAAATCTACTGCACACTTCGCATAAACATTTCCTGGTGCCAAATCTGTTTTATTAGGTAGCTACATATATTTGTGGCCTTGAAACTTATTTTGTAAGTTTTACATTCGTCTTTACAGTAGGAAGAATTAGCATCACATTGTATATATATTTCCATTTAAAGGGAAATATAAAATAAAGGAATGTAATTCGTTCATAATAATTAGGCAGGATAGAAAACTGTATCATTAAGTACACATGCACATATACATAACAGCAAAAATAACACTGTCAGTTTTGTAATCCAGCAAATTGTTTAAAAAAAGACATCAACCAATCATTCTTCAGTCAAGTTGCAATATTTATTCGCAACAACATTAAAAGAATGAAACCCGACACACATCCTAACACATTCAAACACACACACAATATGCACACACCACTGTACGTCTATTATTTTTAAATAAAAACATATGTACAACTTAAAAATTTGGCATCGCAAGTGTATGTACCTCAAAAGAGCACCAGTCTTCATTAAAGCTGCACTTTTCTTCTAACAATCCTTTCTACCAGTTTCACGTTTCTCTCGGTCGTTGTTGCACTTCTTGGTACACAGGGAAGTCTACAGCCTCCACTTTGTCCACTGCTTTAAATGACGGGTACAACCCTTCCCTTCCAGTTCTACGGTTTCGTCCTTTGGAAAAGCCATCCCAATGATTCCCCGCTATCCCCACAAAGTCGCCCTTTTCTAAATTGATTTCGTCTGCCTGCTTCGCACGATGGGGGAAGATAACAATTTGGTTGTGAGGATTCTGGCCACCATAGTAATAGATGTCATCAAGGGATCGAAATCTATCAGCCGCATCGGGATAGAGCTGTTGCATAATTTCATATGCTATCCTACAAACCTATAACAGAAAGATAAATAGGAGTTTATTTCAGTACCATTTCATACTTCTCATGGGTGGACACAATACTGGTTACTGTACATCTAACCATTATGTTACATCAAATTCAAATTTCACAGAAGCAGTGTTGCCACGTGGTTACCACAATTAGTTACTTCCACACCACTTTTCTGCAAAACTCATTTCCGCACATCATATCACGGCTGTGTAGATGCTTGTTTGAAAGATATGCATAGAGATTACATTTGAATTATATCAACGTGACTTTTTAACTGCACCATCTTTAGCTTGTACAATTGCAAAACTGTACAAATTTTCATGTAGGCATTTCTGGCTCTTTTCTTTTCTTGCATTTCACTTTTTGCCCAGCCTTTTATGATCTTGAGAATGAACTGATAAATAGATTACTTACAAAACAACTAAATATCCATGCATTGTGAAGGTTTAAACTCCTAGATTCCTGGCTTAGCAGCATACGGTGGAACACCAATTTTATGTTCCCTGGTTAAACATTTTCTCACATACATTTAATATTCATGGTCCCAATAGAGCAAAATGGTACAAAATTTTCTCAGATTTTGAATTTTCCCACATTTTAAGTTTTTTCAACTAGGTCCCCTGAAAAACGTAAAATTGAGGTTCCATTGTATTAGACCACATAACCCACTATTAAGGCTAAGCTGGTACCATTTTGAACCTATATCAATGATGATACTCATATCAATTACTACCAATACAGATTCTTACAGAAAAGGTTTCTCACAATATTTATGAATATTAATATACAGGGCAAGTCTATAACTTCTTAACAGGTTAATAGTTACTGGATAATAAATTACATAAATCAATTGTAATTTACTAAAATGCATATGCAAAGTCATCGTATTTTGAATGTTAGTGGTACCCTACTAGGAGAGTAAAGGAGGTTAAGTGACAACTTGTTTGAAAGTTTTCATAATCTCACACAACTTTGGTAGGAAACATATTTTGATTGGTTGAATGGTTTTCAAACAGCTACCCAAAAACAGTTTCATGGCATCACTGAATCTCCAAGCATGTATCCGGTTAATATTTTCAAAATGGAGAGCAAATAATAAAAATATTACATGTCATCACATGAAAATCATGAGTCAAAGGTGGCATTTTGAAAATTTGTGGTGACCACTCCTGGAAGGGTCTCCACAGGACTTCATGAAAGTTTTAAATGGGAAAGGGGTGACCTTTTTCTTATTCAATAAGTCTCCCAATTCCTAGAAAATTTATCTGGTTTGGATATGGACCACCATATTCGAACGGGCAACCGAAAATTACCTTTCTTGAAGAGATCAGATTACAAAGTTACAGACTCATCTTGTACAAGAATTCCATTATATTTTCCCGAGTATTATTTTAATGTTCAAAGAATTACATATGAAATTATCAGAATATTATAATAACTGTCATTTAATTATGAAATCCACTTTTGTCACACAGTGTTGGTGCATTTAAATTAAGATACAGTTTGCATAATTTGGCTCCACAAAAGCATCAGGTTTCCAGATTCTGGAAAAGTATTGGTACATTGGAATCAGCACAGCTACTTTGAACTGTTACTAGGCACCCAATGTAAGCTTGGCTCCGTGTCTTTGGATTTTTGCTGTCTTTGGATTTTTGCTGATCTTACTTTGAAGCAAATCAGTGTGGAAGAAAACTTGCTTACAAGTATTTCTATTGCTCATCAAACAGAAAATACTAATTTGTTCAGTGTCTGAAGGATCAAAGCAATTCAAGTGCCGTAAACTTTGCACACAAGTCTCATTATATGATTGTAGATATGTAACTTGGAAAGCTGAATGGTGACTTATTATGCAGGTAATATGTAATACACGAGAACTGGAAGCATAGCCAGGGAGAAGAGGTAAACGAGTTAGTCATCCCTATACCTGCAAATTATCATGAAAGTGCATGACACAGCAATAACAGTTAACTCAGTTTGAGTGGGGGAAGGGGTTAGTTTGGTACGTCTGTCCACTGTTGATGTATAATTCACGTACGAAGAGGACAGGCACACCACACCTAGATCTCCCTTACTACAGCAGTTGACAACAAGGAACTGCATACAATACCATGGATGAACAGGCAATAGCAGTGCAACTAGTGGCATATTGCAAAACTAAAAACAACAGAAAGTCACCAAGCAATACTAGTTTCTAAGAGAATAGTGGCAGTGGCAATCAAAATTAATCGAACTTCTTAAAACCAGTGAGTACTTCATTTCAGTATAATAATTAAACATATTAGAAAGATGTAACTGTTTCCGTTCCTTGTTTCATGCCTATGAAATCTCAGGAAGAAAACACAATGAGCATTTAGATTTATTTGCTTCCCAAAGTTCCTGCTTCTCAACGAGAAGTTTACCATTGTAAAGAACATCATCTGCTGTACTCTTGAAAATAAACAGTAAGCTGCTAAAGAAACTTTAGAATGTCTACAAGAATTTGGTTTAATCCATTGCAAGTGATCTCTATCATGTTATTGCCGGTCCCTGTGGCCGAGTGGTTAGCACATCACGCTGAGACACCAAGGGTCCCGGGTTCGAATCCCACTCGGGCTTGGTTGTTTGTGAACGTCCATTCATCAATTTCATCATTTCATCACTCATCACCATTTTCGCAAATTAGCCAAGAGGCACAAAATGTGAAGTAAAATAAACTAAATCAATCAATCTATCATGTTATTGAGACAATTTCCCGTATTAAAGCAAATCCTGGAGGTCCACTATGCCCCCACTAAAAAATGCTGACCCATCTTCAGAAACTTATTTTCATGCACCAAATTAAAAGTTTGTGATTATGGAATGTGTGGTGCAGATAATTATGGAGTGTCGAACACAATGGAAGTCTCCCCGATGTGTGTGAACTACTTGATGTAAGTCCGTTATTGTAGGAATTGTGAGTCATCCCTGCATATTATAGACAACTATATTTTAATAAAACATTTAAATACTGACCAAAGCAGAATTTATAGTATAAAAAATATATACACTAAAAAGGTAACGTTTCCACCCTCTAACAGGATCTTCTTCAGACAAATATTCACAGTAGATTGATGAAAGATACAAAACATCATCTTATATATACACACTCCCAGACAGGGTCCAAATACAAAACAACAGGAAGGCACCAGTCCTTATCTCAGAATATTTCCTGTAAGGAATTCCTGAGAGTGGAATCTCCTGACAGGTACTTGACACCACCTGACAGGTGATTGACAGGTACCTGATGAGAGCCTGTGCCTTATCAATTCCTCCACTAATGGACCTACACAGATTCCTTATCTCCTGGACTCCTTCCCTCCTCTCTTCTTTCTTCCTTATTCTTTCCTCTCATCCTTTTCACTCTTTCTAGCACTCCTTTCCATTCTTTGTTAATTCTCAGCCCCATTCCAGTTCATTATTTCTTCTTCTCCTTTTTTCTCTATATCCTTGGCCTCTATCCACTTTCTCACTATTCCTCTCTTCTCCCTCCCTATCCTCCTAGCCTTCTCCCATTCTATGTCGTGTCCCGTTTCTTTTGTGTGCTTGAATATAGCATTTTCTCCCTCTTTAATCTTACGTCATTCTCATGTTGCTGTAACCTGTCTTTCAGCCTCTTTTTTGTTTCCCCTATGTACACACTCTCACATTCCTTGCACTGAACCTCATATATTATCCCTTCCTCTTCATCCTCTCTGCTTTCTTCCTATTTCTTGTTCGCTATCCTTAAAATGCCGCGGCCTCCCTTTCTGTATGTTTTTATGCCCGCTTTTCTAAGCACTTTGCTTATCATCTCCGTGGCTTTCCCCATACTCCTTATACCAAACCACCTCTCTTTTTTCTTCTCTTCCCCCTCTCCTGTTTCTTTATCTTCTTTCTTCTTATGTTTACGTCAAGTCTGTCTTCCTTTTTGTACCCATTCTGTTCTAGCTGCTCCCATAGGCTCTCTATTTCTTCTTCTTTCGTGCACATTTTCTTGATTCTGTCTTCCATATTCTTTATAAAATTTATTTTTGTCCCCTCACTCGCATCACTTCTTCTGTGACAGAAGACTCCTGCTGCACACTTTTCCTGATGCCAAGTGATCTCAATCTTCTTTCCTCTCCCCCGTCCATAATTATATCTAGGAAACTTATCTTCTCTTCTTCTTCTATTTCAAGCTCCAGTAATATCCCTCACGCTTCATCTTCTATTTCTTTCACAAAAATGTCCAGCTGCCACCTTGTTCCCATTCATCTGCCGAAACAATTGTCCACATATCTGCAGAACAGAATTATCTTGTCCCCTCTTTTTTCGATCACCTTTTCCCACTTGCTCATTACCAATTCTGCTAACACTGGGCTTAAACTTGAGCCTATATTTAGGCCTTCCCACATTTTCATAATTTTATCCCCCACTTTGCAGTAGCCATTATCCCAAACAGTTTGCAGAGCTTTCATTACGCGTTCACAGTCCGAATCTCCTATTATTTCTTGTCCCATCTTCTTCCTAACAATTTCCACTATGTATCCCCTCTTGATGCTCGGGAACATGCTTTTTACATCTAAGCTAAACATTGTCGTCTTGTCCCCACTCACTTCCAGTCCTTTTATAAGTTCCACCACCTGCTCACTGTTCCTCACTGCTCTGCTTTCTTGTTCTTCCACTAACACTCCAATTATCTTCTTTAACTTCTTCTCCAAGGGTTCCAAAACACTGTTCCTGCAATCCATTATTGGTCTCAATTTTGTCTCCTCTTTGTGTATCTTGGGAAAGCCTTTCAAACTGGGTACTCTTCCTGCCTCCTTTATGCACTTTCTAAATCCTCTCCTCCCACGGTCCTTTATAATCTTCTCTCTAATATTTTGTTCCTCTTCTGATCCACAAATCTCCTCTTTTACATCTTCATACTTCCACTCGTACCATTCATTTTCCATAACTACAATGGCTCCTCCCTTATCTGTCTGCTCCACAACAATATCATGTCTTGCCTTGATTTTCTTTATGCCTTCTCTTTCTTTCTGACATAAATTATTTAATATTCTCTGCTTTTCCATTTCTTTCTTCAATATAGCTGCCGTCTTCCTTCTAATCTTGTCCCTTTCTGCCTCTTCTTTCATCTGGAGCACTGTTTCCTCGATGTCATATATAACTTCTTCATAGACCACATTTCTTTCCTTTACTTTGAAACCTCGGCCTAGTTTCAAAAAGGCTTCATCTTCTTACGATATTTCCACCTTCCCAATTACAACCACTCTTCTTCTTCTTCTGTCCTTCTCCTCTTCCCAGTCTCTTCTTTCCTCACTCCGTCCTAGTCTCTTTCCTTTCTTCTTCATCTTCTCTCTAAACTTTTCTTGCCAACTTCTCATTTCTTGGAATGTATATTCCCTAGTAAATATGGAGAGTGCATCTTCTATGGTTTCCTCTCTCATTGTCAGGTCCTCCTTCAATCTTTGTATCTCCTTTCTTCTCGCTCTTATTTCATTCCATATCAGTTCTTTTTCCATTTTCTGCACTAGTCTATTCCATCTCCTGGTGTGGCAAATTACTCCCTTCTTACTTATCTTCAATTTTAGAATTATAGTGTAAATCTTTGTCTGAAGAAGACCCTGTTAGAGTGTATTTTTTACACAATAAATTTTGTCTTGATCAGCATTTTGAGTGTTTTATAAAAACATGGAAACAAGGCTTGACAGTGTTACCACTAACTTAAGGCTTTAAATTGCTTTACAACTTTTATTTGCATCTCACTTGATTTTATTGATGGTACTACATTTAACCCCTTTACCGCGGCAGCCTTGAAGAGAAGTTCGACAAAAAAAAGATCGTCTACATATAAACGCCACCGCAAAATAAATTCATCATAAATAATAACTATATTTAGACTCTCCGCAAAATGAAGTTAATCAAAACAATCTATATATAGACTCTGCCGCAATTTACCATTATATATTAATTTTTGGATTCATAAATTATTTTTATTTTTATATTTTTAAAATGCACATATTTTTAATTTGTACTTTTAATTATTTTCATAGGATAAAATGTGTAATAGTTTTTTTTTGTTTATTGAAATTTTTGTTTATTTCTTCAATAACAAACAAAATACACGTAATTACAAAATTAATATTAGTGAATTTTTTATATTTTGATTACAATAATGCCACAAAAATTTTGTTGCTACCTAACTTACAATAAGAAAAACTAATAATTGCAATTGTGATCTACATTCAATATATGTCACTTTCAATAGTCCTTTTTTCTCAGGCTCATATTTACTTTGGTAAGTTCTCCACTGTATGATACTCTTTAAAACATGGTATGATGCACAATGGCAACTCGCATACGTCACAGCAATAGATACTTCTTCTAACTTTGTTTTGTAGTGTGCAATACACGCATCTTCTTTGAAGCTTCTTCTTGGGACTAGGTGCATCAACTGTAAGAATTTCGACTGGGAAATGTCTTCCTGTAAGCCTTGTGGGACATGTTCCTAAGTTGAGGGGGCCTGTTGGTTTTCTAATCCAGTACACATCTTTTCCATAAGCACTGATGAGCTTCTCAACGAGATCCATTTTGAAATCAAGAAATTTCTTTCCACCTCTATTGCGTCTGTAAATGATGTGGCTGTTGAGAAGAGTTATCTCAAGCAATCTGAAAAATATCTTCTTGGAGTATTTCTTAACTTCTTTTCTTGTAGGCGAGCAAGCAGATGTAATTTGGTCCATTAGATCTATTCCTCCCGTGTGACACCTTTTATACTGTACACATACTGTGGGTTTGCTAATGGGTTTTCCTGCAACCTGGACTTCTTCTTTCGTGTCATCATAAATTGTGCTCAGCATATGTACATATTTCTTGTCTCTCCACTTCATATGCATGAGCTTACTCTTGAACCTAACAATAGTTTCACCTTTTTTCAACACTTTGTCATTTACTTCCTTGCAAAGGTTCTTCCACGTGAAACGCACTGTTCCTATAGCATCTGTTTTGTTAGTGACAAGAATTTCATAAAGCTCAGGAGAGGCATAGAAATTGTCTATTCCAAGAGTGTATCCTTTATTCAATAATGGTTCAATAAGACTCAAAACTATCTTCGTTGGCTTGGTGAATCCTTTGCTAATTTCTTCAGATATTCCTGGAATATTACAGGGATAAGTCATTTTTTTACCCGTGTAAACTAGAAGATTAAAAACATAGCCAGTTTCTGCTTCTGCTAATATGTAACATTCGATGCCAAACCTGGCTCTCTTGAGAGGGATGTATCTTTTCCACCTGAGTCTTCCTTTCCACAAGAGCAATGATTCATCAATACTTATATTTTTAGATGGAATGTAATGGGATTTGAACTTTCCGAGAAGAAAGTCTAGCACATCTCGAAATTTTATGGTTGGCACATCTTGTTCTACTTTATCAGACAAGTGCAAATATTTCATAAGTAAGCTGAACCTGTCCCTACTAATGCACTTGGAGAAGAAAGGAGTGGATATCAGAGGATTGGTAGAGTGGTAAGATTCGATTGTCGGCTTTCCGACAATCCCTTGCAGAATAATGATAGCTAGGAAGACGTACATCTCACCAACACTTGTGTCCTTCCATAAAAGGTCTCTGCTTTTCCGTCTCATTGTACCTGATCTTCTTTTGTCATCTCCTACTTCACTAGCATATTTATTTGTTTCGCTCACAATATATTCCATCAGAACTTTATCAAAAAAAGACTGAAATATATCCAATGGACTTTGTGGATTCGAAAGCACTAACTTCACACCACTGTCACCTGTGAATGGGAAAGGGTCTCTGCTTACCATTGAAGATTCAGTCCATGTATCAGATGCAGTTTCATCTTCCAACTCACTGCCGCTAGTTTCACCATCTTCTTCTTCAATTCCTGTCCTATCGTTTTGAGCATCTTCATCACTTGAAACAATATCTTCACTGCAAGTACCTTCACTTTCAACATCAGAGATTTCATCCAGAAAATCATCATCTAAGTCATGCTCCAGTAGATGCTGAATATCAGTACGTCTGAGGTTTCTCCCCGCCATTGCAAAAATTCTGTGTGCAATACACAAAATTAATATGTACCATTGCACAATGCACACCACTAGCTAACGAAACTTCCTCTTGGGAAGCAGCTCTCGAACTAAAAGAAAAGCCACCTAACACAAAGCAGTATACGATAATCAATAGAGTCCATATAGTAACAATGGTAAACACACAATGCAAAGTAGTTTTTTTTCGGGACCAACAATGCATAAAAATGGACTGTTTGCTTGCAAACTTCTTGCACAGACCTGTAAAAGCATTAAAAAGAGGGGCCGATAAATATGACTTGCCGCAATACAACAGCCGTTAATTTTCAAACACCGTCTATATATAGTCGCGCCGCAAAATAGTCCCGTTTTTCGAGAGTCTATATATAGTTCCGCCGCGGTTAAGGGGTTAAGTCACCTGTCTTGGACAAATTAAAATTGTGTTCTAAAATCTGTGAATAAGAAAAATTAAAACAACTTACCTGGGAGGAGAACGTGCACACTAAGTAGTCTGACAATGACAGAAAATTAATGTCTATAATGATTCCTCTTAGTGACCCTTCAGAATATCTTCTTCCAATCCCTGCGGTCAGGGCTATCTGGGTATCACCCAAAATTTCATAATTTGGATATCTGTAAATCACAAATTATACAAATATTATCCATTTCAGTTAAGACATAAAGAAATACTGAAAACAGGTAGTAAAATTCTCGTGATATACAATTTTTAATATAAATATATTCTGGCATCTTGAAAACTGAATACTAACATAGTAACATGTTGATCTATCCGCTAAGACCTCCCTGGGGTGAGCCATAAGTAAGTGAAAGGACAACTGGCATAAAGTTCTGTTGATGTTGTGCTTGTACTGTTTTAATCAATGCTGAATTTTGAATTAACTACAATTCCAGCTTAAGCATGACTTCAGTTTAACCTTTTGAGTCCCAAGGCCATTTTCACATGTAAGCCTCTCGGTCCCGAGCCGATTTTGAGCAAAATGCAGAGTTTCAATTAAAAGAGTGTAGATCGGAGACTAATTGCCCTAGAGAGATGAGTGATATACCGTTGTACGTGGAATGAACCAGAGATTCAGACGATATACAATTTATGCACATTCGGCGTACATATGGAGGGGGAAAGGGGGAAATCCCCTGAAAATACTTTTTTTTTAAAAAATGGGGTTTCGCAGGCGGGAGTGAAAAGCATTGCTTTAGAACAACAAAGCCGGTGTTCCTTTCGACCCCCCGAAAAAAAGGATATGAAAAGTTCAAAATGCACATAGAAATTATCGCTGGCATGTAATAAACAGAAAAATATTTGCATGATTGTCGTATGACCAATGTAACTTGAGTTGTACCCCCAAAAGGAATGGTGGGTACGCCATTGATTCAAGCTTCAAAATGCAGCGGTATACCTTGAAATGACTTTAGCTCAGAGACTATTTGCCCTGGAGATATGAACTATATACCGTTGTACGCAGAATGAATCACAGATTCAGACAAGATATAATTTATGCACATTCGGTGTATATATGGAGGGGGAAAGGGGGGAAATCCCCTGAAAATACTTTTTTTTAAAAAAATGGGGTTTCGCCCCCCCCACCTGTCCCCCGAAAAAAGGATATGAAAAGTTCAAAATGCACATAGAAATTATCGCTGGCATGTAATAAACAGAAAAATATTTGCATCATTGTCGTATGACCAATGTAACTTGAGTTGTACCCCAAAAAGGAATGGTGGGCACGCCACTGATTCAAGCTTCAAAATGCAGCGGTACCTTGAAATTACTATAGCTCAAACTAAATGCCCTAGAGATATGAAAGATATACCGTTGTACGCAGAATGAATCACAGATTCAGACGATATATAATTTATGCACATTCAGCGTACGTATGGAGGGGGAAAGGGGGGAAATTCCCTCAAAAATACTTTTCTTTAAAAAAATGTCAAAAATTTGTGCAAATTTGGCGTATATATGGAGGGGGAAGGGAGAAAACCCCCAAAAATTATTTTAAAAAATTGTTGAAATGTTTGAAACTTATCTTTTCCCTTGAAAAGAGACTCAACAGAGAAGTCCCTTTTCCCGCCTTTTCACCTCCATTTTCATGAAGAAAAAAAAGGTGCAAGAAACATTTCTGTTAAATACATGTGTTAGGAACAATATATATAAAAAAAAAAATCGAAATTCTAGCCAAAAATAGAAAAGTTATAACGTATAAACTACGACCTGACACAGGGTATCTCGATCGAGATACTTGTGACCGTGAGGCTTACATTTGGGTATCTCGATCGAGATACTTGGGACTCAAAAGGTTAATACCATACAAAGAACATTTTCTATTTTTATTAATTTTTATTCAACAATGTACATCGTTCTTTCAAATAATTATTATTTATTCTTCCTTTTGACATAAATCCTGCTCAAGCCCTGAAGATGCAAAAGTGAATTTGTTTGAGTTTTTACAAGTAAGGTAAAGTTCCCCGTGCATATAGCATTGTGCCATGAAGGTGCATTTAGGGAATGTGGGGATAGGGCCCCACATGTTCTAGATCTCAGCCATTTTGGAGGTGATGTGATCAGCACCATGCTCCAGCTGCCATTACCCCCCCACGGTTGGCCCCAGGTACTCATTGATTTGAGGCTGGGTGAGTGCCAGAGCCACTGTATGTGGGGACAAGGATGGAAAAATTCCAACCTGAGATCACCCACTCTGGGAATCGAACCCGTGTCTCCTGCATGGCAGTCAAATGCCCTACCTACTAGACCACCGTGGTAGTTTTACAAGTTATTCCTTTAATTAAAATGCCATTTATTGGCGAAGGTTCTTTGTAGATACAAAGAAAAACAAAATAACACCAACAGAATAAAAAACTACAACCAAAAGGCAATGTTAGTTATCAGAGGGGAATAAGAGAAATATAATTCACAGTCTAAAATACATACTTGTCCCTGGCCTCTTTGATAACTTTTGGATCATCTGAAGCAAGATAAATCCTTCTCTTCTCCACAGGTTGTTTCAACTCCAGCTGGACATAATATTCCTCCACATACTTCATGTATTCATCTAAAGGATGGAATGCAGCTTCAGATCCCACTTTGTCCGTGCGTCGGATGTGAACCCTGCAATGGAATTTCTAAGGTAATCATGTCCAAAGCAAACCAACGTTACTATTTTTAAGTTTCATTTCATGGCATTCATTGCACACATGTGAAATGTAAACGATTCCATTATACTTACAATATTACTACCAATGAAGGAAAGTAAAGTATAGCATCTAAGAAATGTTAAATAAAAATGTATCCTAATGTGTACAAGTAATGGCATAGAACCACAAAATTAATTTCAAATTTCAATATTTTAATTTGAAAATTCATAGATTCCTTTATCTTCCGATCCAAATATGACAATCTCCATGACAGAGTGGGTAGAACAGCATGTCACAATGTCAGTGCTCCGGGATTTGCATCCCAGCCGGACAGGGTGTTCTTTGTAAATGTCCCTTCATCAATTTAATCACATCACCACTCATCGTTATGATTAGCCAAAAGTGGCAGGAAAGCAACCTTAAATAAACTAATTTAATCAATCAATCAAATCCAACTATGTTTCTGTGGAAGTCTGTCAGGTATAAAGTAATTAGCATTTCATTTGTGAATATATTATAGATTACGTAAAGCATATTTTTGGCACACACAGTATTTTACCTCAAATTTTCACCTTATAATATGGTTCTGTATTGGCTGGCATTCACTGAATGGTGCACATCTTGAAAACACAATTACTGGTTTCCATGGAGGAGTAATCAGTGTAATGCATGAAAAGCAAGAGGTCCCAGGTTCAAACCTTGGGTAAAGCATGGCTGTATCATTATGTCTGTCCCACCACCCATTTCATCAGGTCATTATTACCCAAGAGGTAGAAAAAAAATTAAAGAAAGATATAAAATTACAATATTTCTTTACTGTCTACCTTCTATTTTGAAACTTGCTTTCCTTCTGTTTTCAATGGAGTTATTTCAGTGAATCTTGTCCAGTCATCCAAACCCACATGACATAGTGAAAATTTATGGTACAAACAATATACATGCCAAAATGTGGTAAAATATTGAATGGCCTTATCTTTAATATTCAATTTATCTTTATGGATCCATGGTGCCCTCAATTTTGTATTAAGTGAATGCACAAGACAATCCCCTGTGATATACAGTGGCGTAAATAACACTTGCGCACCTCCTGTGGTACACAGGTGGGGGTTGCACAAGCTTTGTGGGTGCAGTATGAATAATAAATTAATAAAGAACGATAGTTCACGAAAGTTTTCCTTTCGGCGTTAAATAAAATACATTTTCAACCAAGCATATTGTATTTTTATACCTCTGCAACTAAAAACAGAAAATGTTAATCATAAGGAAATTAAAAAGTGAATAACCAGATTAGAAGAAAACCTTCACTAGCTGAATAGTTCAATTCATAGATTACATTCATCATTCATAGATGACGACAAGAAAATGTGCTGGCAACGTTTTCACCCATCCCCGCCCCTACATACTGCTAACGTTTCATCAAGGTTTGGTGAAACTGTGCTGCTGTTAAGTTTCCTATGTAGTTGTTGTAGTGGAATCCGCTACAAATTTCTGTGAGAAATATGAAGAAGATCTTGCACTACAGCTACACAAATTGTTTCATTTCAGAATGTAGTGTGAATTGAAATCAAAAGAAGAAACATGTTGAACACCAGCGAAGATGCAGAATTCCTCTTCATAAAAAACAAAATTCTGGCTAGCAACATTCCTGACGTGTGCACGGCTTAAATACTGAGTTTGACCCTACGTGTGACGTTTTCATCAGCTGAGAAGTAGTTTTCCAAATCAAACTTGATCAAACATTACTTGAGAAGCACAATGACAAGAGTGAGATTGAGTGGACTGATGCTGAGAACTGGCAATGGACATTAAACAATATCGTAATTTTTGTAGTAACAGTGCATTTTCATATAATTATAATACATCATTTTTTACAGTTTGTCTGTTGTCTTAACTTTTCGAACAAGTTTTCCCATTGAATCAAATTACATGTATGTATGTTCATATTTGTATGTACTACCTAATAATATAAATACAGGAGTGATTTTCCAGGTATTTGCACTAAAGCCAAGCGTGTTTTCTGTGGGAAATTTGAAACTCTGCATGTTTCTAAATGAAATTTTATATTTTCAGAACTAAAAACATTAGAAGTACAAATGATACCTCATTTTTTGTTCAGTATACTTTGGGCTATAATCCTGATGGGGGAAAAAAATTCCGTAATCAGTTAGAAGAAGAAGTAGTAAAAAAGGGAAAGTAACTATATTCTTACACGAAATTTGAAATTCATCGAACCCCCACAAAGGTTACGCCAGGACGTGAATCTCCAAAAGGTACCTGCATAATGCCTGGTATATTTGCCATTAATGTGGAAAAATTTAGGCACTTATTCCTAATACTTTCGGAGAAAAAAAATGCCACAGCTCGGTGCTGGTCACATGCCACAAGCTGGGGAACTGAACGAAAGTTCAAACTTAAATAATTTCAATTCGTACAACTCGCTTTTTTAGTGTTGTTTCTGTCTGTCATGCTATTTTTAGCCCCTTGCATCACGTACTTACTTAGCTTTTTTAGTATGTCATACCCTCCGCAGCAACTTATCTATGTAAATACGTGATGCAAGGGGCTAAATATAGCATGACCGACAGAAACAAAGCAAATCATTCGACAATACTTCCTTTGTAATCCTACAACTCACTTTTTTAGTCTGTCATACCCTCCGCAGCAACTTACCTAAGTAAATACGTCATGCAAGGGGCTAAAAATAGCATGACCGACAGAAACAAGGCAAATCATTCGACAATACTTCCTTTGTAATCCTACAGCGCAGTTTTGTGAAACAGTAAAGAGCAGCCTGCTGTTTACCAAACCCTTTGTTGGCAGCTGAAGGCTTCTGACTTTCCTTCCCTGCCCCCACCCGTGTTTTTGGCACCAGGAATGTTGGAAGGTCGTACTGTGTTTTGAAACACAAAAATTGAAAAAGAAGCTATGTTTCCAAAACAAATTAAAATAAATCACAATTTTTCGGATATCGCCTCCCCCCTCCCCCCAATAGTAACAATGAAATTAAAATTTACTAATTGTTAATTACATACCTCTAGACTCAAGCAGAACTCAAAACATGTATCTCCGATTATTATCCAAGTTAGAGTATGTTAAAAAAAAGTAACATACTATGAGGAAAAGCTGCTTGTGACACTGGTGTCACAAGTCGTCCTTAAGGGAAATACCTGCTGTGACACCCGTGTCACAGCCCATCCTTTAAGGGTTAATATTTTAGTAAAGAAAGCTTTCTTTTTTAAAAAAAATGAGTAGGGGCACACGACTGAAAGTTGCAGAGGGGGGGGGGGGGAGGCAGAGCATGTTTGTTACGCTACTGGTGATATAGCAGGGGTCCCAGGTCCCTTCATCACATCATCACTCATCCTCATCTTCACAATTAGCCAAAAGTGGCAGAAAAGCAAAGTCAAATAAACAAAATCAATCCTCTGTGATGTGCATTGCATTACAATAAGTAATTATAGTACAAATCACCAACCCTGAGACCTTCTGTAAACAAAACCACCTGCATGCAGAAAGCATTGCAAACTCATAGAAGTAAAATAATCCACACGAGAATCTAGCGTTGTTACAGGATTCATTACGTAAGGTAAAACAACGGCCAATTTGTAGTATGGGATACGCAGCCGCAAATGACATCTCACTTTAAACCCGATGCTCTTTCTTTTGGACTTATTGCTTCACCTTTATGGTTAACTCCTTGCACCAGTAATCACTTCCCATAAATTTGGCTTCTTTCTTGCATGCGAATTGAATATATTTTACTTGCATTTTCTTAGACAAAATGATATAACATGGTAATGTATATTTCTAAGGTTTGATATAGATAGGAGTGTATTTGAAATTTGTTTGTAATTTTATGTAAATTGTATCTTATGTAAATAAAATATATAATGGGCATAAACAGCCATATGCAATGCTGTAAGTCCAATAAATATATCGATGATGATGATCAAAACAAGACAAAGAAAGTTCGTAAATTTATTGAGGTTGGAAACTTTGACAAGCATCCTAATAACGATTTTTGTTCCGCCAAATTAGTGCACTTCGTAAAATAACTTGGTGACATGGCAAGGCAAGATAAGTGTGAACATTTTGTAGGAATATGCATTGTAACTTTCAATGAGCTTAGAGATTTGTGTACATAATGATATTTTATAACATTGGTTATTTTCTAAAAATAATCATGTGAACAGCAAGGAAATAGTGCCACTTTCAACATGGTGCGGGAAGGTCTCTGTGTTCAGTGATACATCGAATCGGTGAGACGGTTTGTTTACAGAAGGTCTCAGGGTTGGTGATTTACACTTTAATAAGATGAACTTGATGAAAGGACACTCTCAGAGTGCCCAAACTAGAACTCGGACCTGATGCTATCAGTGAAAAGATTGAGTGCATACCTCATAATTGTTATACCTGATAAAATACCACTGTAATGTTTAAATTTCATTTGTATCAGTGATGAAGGTGGTAATGTGGATAATTGCAAATATTTAACAGAAAAAAAAGGACATGCGTCATGTTCTACACCTTAAATCTTTCAACTTACATCTTCTAAACCTTACAACTGCTCTCCACAATGACAGAGTCTGCGTGTGATCCACTTTGATCACGAGACCAAACCAGGTTAAACAAAAGTGAACAATTAGAATGCTTACCCCACAATAGGCCTTTGGAAACCTAATTTTTCTGCTGTTGTTGCCAGCAGTTTTTGAAGTTCAGCTTGTGGCCTCAGGAGGTACTTGAGAAACTGCCCAACCCACCAAGCAGAAGGATTCCCATGTAGGCGCACAAGCTGCTCCGCAAGGTCTCGAGGAACTGCTAAAGGAAGGAATGGAGGCCTTGGAGACAGTGAATCGATTATTGGCAGCTTCACTACTTGGGTGCTGGGCTTTCCTGAAAGTAGATAAACTCTATGTTACTTTCAAGTTTACAATTTAACAAAATTTATCATTAAATTTTAAGCAAAGGAATTGACTGCTACGTTAAATTTTAACTATATGATTTTAATGCAATGGAAGTAGTAAATCAAATAAACACAAGACAGCTGTACTAGAAAATGTTTAGAATGGAAAAAATATTTTCTATAGTAGCTTAAATTAATGTTCACATTTCAACAGTTGTTTTTTTAACAAAATGCATGGAGAAATGTATTCAATAATCAAATTTCAAATTAAAATAGTAAGGAAATCCATAAACAATTTACATAGAATAAATTGGCAGTTGCATTAATGGATTAAAATCTACATAAAAAACTTCTACATGTTTTACTCACAAAATTGGAATAAGCAAAGAGTTTTGCATGAAATATGTGGACAACGATCTAAAGAATTTAAATGTTTGCAGATTTTCCATGTAGTCATATTTTTAGCAGCATTATTTAAATTGTACTTCTTTCCTTTCAGTGACTGAATCTTTTTAGGAAATGCAAAGCCCTGTGTGAACTGTATGGGAGATTTCAGACTGAAGCAACAAGCGACAGGCAACATATGTCGCTTAGGACACATGCTGCCAAACAAGATTAATGTTTCACTCCATAGCAGTACGGCAGGGTGCACATGCCTGAGTTCGATTGGCAGGGCCACCATTAGAGAACGTGAGGCCCTGTGCGAGGCATGAGGCCTTTGTGTTATATAATGTTAAAATATCGATAACATCAGTTTCTCGTAAAATTCTTCTCTAGCGCCAAGCTGGTTATTAGAATTGTGTTATTAAGCACGAGCACGCGTTCGCAATATCGCCGTTTAGCACTAATAAAATTTAAAATTTGTCAACCAGATTTTCTTAATGACTGCTGATTGAGACCTTGTTTTAGCGATACAAGCCCTACAAAAAAAAAAATATGTTATCCTGTGTGTTCGCAGCCATGTATTGTAAATTTACCCTTGTTGTTGATATGTATTTTTTCTGCCAGAAAACGCATCGGGTGCATATACTTAAACATATCCAAAATTACTGAAATCGTAAACAAAGTAGCTACTGTATAGTGTTCCAAATACAGTGGAACCTTGGTAACTCAACATCTCGAATTCCTTGATAAGTCGATTTTTTTGTAATCCCCTTGAATTGTCCATAACACTCAATACTAATTTTACCTCAACAACTCGAATAAAACCTTGATAAGACGAATTTTTGTACAGTTAATGGGATGCCGTTCGAGCTCAATAAGGTAGACTATGAAAAACTCTATGAGTCGAAGTTAAATTCTAATCACCTCTATAACTCGAAGTTTCAGTCGCACAGACTTCAACAAGTCGAAGTGTACGGTGCATACGTACAATGTCAGGTTATCAACAATCGTGTCGGGACTTGAACTCCCCCACCCTGCAGTGTATGTAACCATCACTGTTAATGTTCTTAGTGTGCATGCAGAGGTTCAGAAGAGTCAGTAAACTATAACCTCTATAACCCGAAGTCGGCGACTTTGGCCCTCAATAACTCGACCCTTGGTAAGTCGAAATCCTTGATACCTCGATTTTTTTTCTTTTCCCCTCAAGTTCAAGTTATCAAGGTTCCACTGTATTTGTATCAAAAATACTTAACATATACTGTTTGTTTACTTATAGAATGAAATATATGAAAATAATATTTTATGAAAACAATGCAAATTCACTACAGTGTTAAAATTCAATGAATAGTAAAGAAAACAATTATGTTATTGGATATGATTAAATATTGCTGCCTTTTTAGTTAAAGTAACAATATGATATTGAACATTCCCGGTTTTGCAATTAAATATGTACTAGGGGTACATGAGATTGATTGAGTGGATTTGTTGTTTTAAGTTCACTGTATGCCCAGATAGAGTAATCAGGACTGGACCTACAGTTTAAAGTGGGTTCCGAACCACTGTGCCATTTGCCTTCACCTGGTATCAAACCCGGGACCCCTTGATTATAAGGCAACACCATAGATCAGAACGAAAACAAATGAACATGTAATAGTGTTCACATTAAAATTTTGTAGGACACCTGTACTTTAGACTAAGAAACAAAACTTGAAAAAAATAAATTAATTATACTTCCCGCAAATATTTTATGCCCCAGGCCCCGTAATGCAAGATTATGCTCTGCCAAATACTTAAGAACATACAGTATTCGTTTGAAGACCTCACGCTAGTGCTGGTTTTCCTGTGAAATCAACAGTCCCTGTTGCTCATCAATAGTTATGTTTTTCTGCAGTCTAAATTCACATTCAGTCCAGTTTTTAAGGAATTGAATTTGACTTTCTGATATTTCATGGTTACGTAGTTGATACCTTAAATGCCTCAATCATCGCAGCCTTCATTTGCCAGCATGCCCCAACCCCTCTTCCCAAACAGCTTACAAAAAAAACAGAAAATCTTATCTTTCCTCTTAGAGTACACCAACCACTTTCTGTCGACCGTTTCCCCATTTTGCATAACACGCTTATAATATCCAGGTGCAAAGTATTGATTATTATTAATTGGGTAATCATAATCTTGAATGATTGAATCAAATTCGGAACTGTTTAAAACTGATGTCCACTCACCTGGATCTAAAAGCAGAGGCAGAAGATGAACATGAAACATACTCCTCCTTGCAATTAGTTCCTACATTTGGCACCTGGTCCACAGACGAGCTACATTTAAGGTCACCGCCGCCACTGGTACTATATTGCAAACACACTCCCTAACACCACCATCAACACTAAAACTAAAACACTTGACATCAAGTGTATCTACATTATTTCCTTCTATTGTGGCGAAATTTGAAATGGAAACTGTATTTATAGGCAGCAGGATATTCTCGAAGGCACTCTTCTGACTTTTTAAAAACACGTCCTTTTTCCTTTTTTCTTCTTCTTCTTCTTTTGGAATCCAGATTCAAATTTACGAAATTTGTCCCATTCCCTAAACATTCCCATAATGGCGATTCTACACACCTGACGCACTAATGTGTCGAACAAGAATGACTTGAAATTTGTTGACACATCGGCATGGTTGTAAAATCGGGCAAAATCTGGAAATGTTCCTTCTCTGGAAGGGTTTGAGAGGCAATAAAAATAAAGTACTCATATCTCCAGATATTTACTTCTATTTCATCTGTGGGGACCCAAGGTTCTTTGACCAGCACACCGCTTGCCTTGAGATGCCTATTTCTGAAGCCCCTTTTTTAAAATGGACGAAGTTCTAAAGTTTGACGTAAGAGGGAGGGAAGGCCGTGGAAGAAAACACAGTAGCTACACCCCTGACTAAAAAGTGAAATAACCTTGTGTAATTTTTTTTTGTATTCCTGTGTTCCTATGATTTATTTTTGTAGGATTCTAATTTCATATCTAAGTTTGAGACATAAATAAAGTCATCAAGTACAGTAAAATGCAATATTAAAAAACTGATATTGTTCTCCATGTTTCCTTCCGACAAGTAGTTTCGAAGAATTATTGGGAAGACAAATTTGACGTGACAAATTCTAAATTTGCCATTCATTTTTTTGCAAGTGTTATTTACAATCTGAAGTGCTTGGAATATCACCAAATAAAGGACAAAATATTGGCGCCAATCCTGTGTTGCAAATTGCTTGCCTAAAAAAATTGGGAAATTATTATACATGCAGAAAAACTAAAATGAAAACACAATGAAAATTAATTCTTGTAAATTGATGTTTGCTTAAATACTGCAGTCTCATTTCAGTGCATAAAAGTGACAGGTAAATTATTGATTGTGCCAGCAAAGGGACTGTTCTTAAACTATATTTATGTCTACTTTTCTTATTTTACATCACTTTTGTGCCTCTTTAGTAAAGTCTTAACGATGAGCATAAATGACGCTTATATAGAATTGAAGAAGGGACACTCTCAAAGGAACATCCAAGCCCACGTCAGGATTCGAGCGAGTGCATTTTTTGAGAATTAGATATTTGAATAGTTGAAATTTAAAAAAATGGGATGATATGAGTGAAGCAAAAGAACTGAACTTATCTTTAATCTCGAAATTCTTCACAGTAATGCTGCTACAAACAACTCCGTGGTGCAAGAGCCATCTTAGGGGCACAGCTGCCAATCAGCTTTTCTTTGGGTGACCTGTGGTGAGCACATTCCATCGCCGCCATTTTCTGTCTTTCGAGACTGGAGCCGGCTACTGCTTCAAGTAGCTCCTTAATTCTTCTCACGATGCTGGGTTAACACCGAAATTTTGAGAGTTTGTACTGGGAATCGAATCCGAGACTACTCACACCAAAATCTAGAGCGCTAACCAGTAGACTTCACAGGAGCCCTCTTCACAGTAATAGGTATGCTTAAATTTATTTCTTTAATATAAAATAACATTCTTCTAATTTCATCTAATCACCATTCATCATCATCACCACGATCCCGCCAGAAAACAGAGAAATGCATTTTTTATCCTTTGGGTGCCTATTTGTCTATTTGATTCAGAGGTTTTTGCTGACTACAAATTACTACCCATTATTCTCGAAAACAAAATCGTTACATGCTTTGCACTAATGGAGTATTTATTAGACACTCTGTAGATTGTTTCATCTTGCCGCTGCAATTGTAAACACGAGAGGTTGTAGTAAAGAGCCCAACGGACCTTCAAGGCTTTGCAGACTCTTGTTTTCGTCTTTTTGCAGATTGGCACACCCACAAATTTATTGGGTCTCAAGTTTCCAGACAAATAACCATTTTATGATGCCTGTCCTACGTCGAACATTAGGCAGGAAATCAGGTCAAGTTGGAGTCACAAATGGGTCGTTGATCCTTGCTGGCGAATTTTCACTGGTGGCTTGCCAAGGGGGACATAGTTGTCCGTTACCAGAAATACAACTTTGTTATGATGCAATTTTTCTTTTCACAACAATTATGTTTTTCTTCCTTCTATTCGAGTGCAATCGCGTTTGCACAAAATATGAGCAAATAACTGATTTGGAAGTGTGATGCCCTGTGCGGTGGCACACGTCGCACATCCCTAACGGCAGCCCTGTCGCTTGGTGAAATCCTCAAGTGACACATGTTGCCTGTCACTTGTCGCTTTTCTGTGAAATCTCCTTATCTATATTTTGAAATGTGCAAATATACACAACATTCATCTCTTGTAAAAATTCTACACTTAAAGTAATATGGTTATTAGTATTTTATCGTATATGCAAAGAAAGGGTTTCATCTTGAACCCTTCATTTCATGTGTATATTAATATCTTACAGAAACTTCTTAAGTCCCCTAATATGAATTGAAATCTTTGTTTATAAATTTAACATTGTGTAGAGAACACCAAGGCAAACAATTTCTCTTCAATTTCTTAATGATTTTTGAGTTTGTTTCCACACTAACAGCTCTCAAATAACATATCACATTTGTATGCACCCATGCCCTACATATTCATTGTTGACACAGCATGATGATGCCTTTTATGAGAATTGGATGATGCTAGCAAAGAAGGTGCCAGAATGAAGAACCCTCTTGCTTAATTTACACACTGTTGAACTGTATTTGAGGGCAGTAAAAAAAAATGAAAGCATTTCCATAATTTTTTTTTTCAAAATGCTTAATTTTTTTTGTCTTCTTTTTACCCTTTTAGAATCTTGATTCAAGATTCAAATTTACATACAACATATCGGAAACGTGAGTCCCTATACAGCGGCGTGCATCGCACACCCCTAATTACAGCCCAGACATAAAACAATTAAAATAGATTGTGACCCATTACATTTGCTTGGAGTTTATGAGATTGAATGTTGACGATGTGTAAAGCAGTACATAGAAGTGACCAAAATGTTTATTAGGAAGCAATTTAAGGATCATCTGGATGGTATTTAACAAGGTAGACCCCCAACATTAGTGAATACACTTAGACTGATGGGCACACAAAAATTTAAAATATTTAAATTTGAAAAGAGATAGCAGGAAAAAATCAACCTTGACACAGTTACTTTTAAGGAATTTAAATGCCAAACTGAAATGATGGTAGGGTAGTATTAAAGGTGTTGAATGTTTACATTATTAAAGTTAATATTTACACAACCATTCCTGGCTTTCATCCTACAAAAGAAGTGAAATATATGTATTTACTTCTTTACTCATTTGTTGTAAATGACATTGCATTTCATTCTCTATATAACTCTTGAAAGAGACACATGTGAAAATGTCTCGAACAGATTGAATAGCAAAAGATTTAGTCACCAAAAGGGGAAATAATAGTTTTAATTTGTTGAAACAACAAATAAACTGTGAGATCAAACGTGCTTTGGCAGAAAAATTGCACATTGAAACACGTGATAATTTTATTAAGGAAGTATATTTGATTACAGAATATTTAAAATATAAAAAATTTTAAAAGACAAAGAATGTTGCATAAACAGAGAAATTGAGAAAATCTAATACAGTATATGAACAACTGAGAAGTAAAACGTTGGGACTCAGAAAGTCAAAAAGCAGCATAGATTGCAAGATTTTGGTTGAACAGTGGAAGTGCAAAGATTCAAACATATTCATATCTTCACGAAACCCCTCTGCGCTATGTGTAATACATGGTAAGTGACATTTTGGTTATTTTTGAGTTACAAAGTAAAATGTGCCATTCTTCAATTTTACAGTGAAATTGCAAAGTCATTCAATTTGCATTGAACTCAGTGAAGCCCGCTGAAATCGGTAAACACAACACGAAAACAACTTATCTATATTATAGCTTCTAATAACCTTTTTTCTTAATGAACTCAGAAAGGACCAAAATGCCACTTACCATGTTTTACACCCGAGCCCTTCTATTGACAAACATATAACCTCTATTCCGCATTTTTTTTACAATAAATGTGTATATATGCAGCTTCTTTGCATTGCAATCATCTGATAACATACATTTATTATAAGGAGGTCAATGAATCATTTGGAATTTTATATTGAATTGGTATAATATCGGTTATCGGTATCGGCCAAAATTTTATATTGTCCCATCCGTATTTTATCTCACTAGCTGTAAATTCAGACAAAAATATCATGTACCACATGTAGAAGTTATGTTGTAAAACATGATTCACTAGAAAATGGAGACATGACACTTACCTGGCCACTGTCCACGTGAAATACCTGAGGGATCAGTACAACTGTTGCTCACTGGAAGGAACACTTCCTCCCACCCAGCTGCATGGTAACGCCAACCTTTGGACTGAAGAATTAATGTGCGTTCTGTCGCGTATGCAACAATGAAGCAATACACCGCATGATGAATTTGACAACCATAACCACAACCCTGTGAAAAGAATAATGCACCATTAACATTCCAGTCAATACCCGTACGTACTAGATATTTTTCAATACTTTGCTCACTTAAAGTACAGCAGAACCTTTGAGATTTACGATTTTACAATGCAGAAAACATGTTTCATTCCGAGGAACTGTGAAATCCAGGAATGTAAAACTGAAGATCCACTGTATTAATACAAAGTGGTAATGATGCACATCTTAGATATAAGTATAAATTTACATGTATAAATTCCCCTTCACATCTTCCATATCTATGGCTAAGTCGATACCGATGCTGATGTATCGGTAGGAAAGTATTGGCAAAAATTTATTTACCAATACCAGCCGATACTTTTCCGACATTTTGGTCTTTTATTGGCTTCACAAAAATAACGTGCGACACTTTCACAAAGTCTAATTATCTTGGAAATTATGCAAAATTTATTTTTATTTTGCATCAGTTTTGTGTGAAAAACTGAATTTTCTTATTCACTGATTGATTTGGTTTATTTTACTTCGCTTTTCTGCTACTTTGGCTAATTGCAAAGATGAGGATGAGTAATGAGATAATGAAATTGATGAAAGGACGCTCAAAAAACATCCACACTCATGTCAAGATTCGAATCTGGGACCTCTGGTGTCGTAGCATGCTGTACTAACAAGTCTGCCATGAACGTCAGCCTGGATTTTGTGATAACATAACATGAAATTTAATATTCTGATGTAATTATTAAATATTTTAAAGGAAAAACCTTGGTAAACTGATGCATATAATTAGGGTTGAATACTTACACATTAATAATAATTAATATTTTGAACAAAATATTAATTATTACAATTTTTAACGAACTATTAATTATTACAATTTTTAAGTGTTTGAAATCTGATGACGAGAGTTTTGGACAGTTATCCCTTAGAGTTTACTTATTTTCTGACAATGAAAAGTACGACAGGATCTTACCTTATTTAAATCACATACTAGTTTTCGAGCTGAGCCACAGTCTGGAGGGTTTTGCAAATAATGTAGCCTCCTTTGGACCAAATCACTTAATTCCCTGGATTCCCTTTCTCTCCATTCAGCATAGCCATCTACTTCAGCAAGCCTATCGGCATTGAGCAATAAAGACCTACAAAATAACATTTTAACATAAATTTTTGTAATTGCCCATGGTACCAAAGTGCTCACTTTATGAACTTTGATTTTGTCAAAATATAAAGAAAATGTATATTCAAGTATAACACAAAAGAAAACTGTTAAAGAAATCAAAGTTCATACCATTTTCAATAACTATTGTTTACAAGAACAAGAATTGCTTTAAATTGAAAATTCTAAATTTAGTTTTGAAACAAATGTCTAACAAAGATAGTATTATCTGATAGGTAATGAAAAAAAGTGATTCATGTGCTTCTAAAACTACTTACAAACAAACAAAAATTTATGCAATGGAATCAAAATGTTTCACACTTTTCAATATTTTTGGTAAATTTCAACATTTTACAACAATGAATAAATAAGAATAAACAATCTAAGAATGATATTTCGCTATTCTTGAAAACAGCTAATTTCTTTCTTCTCCACACTTTATTTTGTGATTACACATCAAAATCAAACATTACTGAAAATAAAAAATACTAACAAAAATGTCGGAATTGTGAATTCAATTACAGGATTTATACATAGAAATAAGAGTCCAGTAAAATTGATGGAAATTTTATCTTTCAACCATTACACTGATGCCTAAATCAGCTGATACCAATATACAGGGTAATTCAAAATGAATGGTACAACTTTACACAGTTATTATGAAATTACTGTTTATGATAGAAAATCAGACAAGGCATCGATATGAAGAAAAATTCTGGAAGTTTTATTCCCACTTATAGCCCAGTAAATAAAGGGTTTTGAGCTCAAATAATTTATATAAAGCTAAAAATTTCAGGATTTGTTTTTCCAGTTATTTGGAATAACTTATCGAAAGTCGCGGAGAATCGCATGTGTGCGTCATCCTCAAAATGGCGGACAAAGATGGCGGCCAGTCGATATGAGTACAGTTCGGAATTTTGGTCATAGTTCGGAAATGATAAGTCGTAGTTCACTTGTGTAAAATTATTTGAACTCTAAAATCACCTAATTTTAACTATAAGTGTAACAGTTTTGGATCCAATCACTTTTAAAGGATGCGTTTTTAAAAAGTCAGAAGAGTGACTTCGAAAAAATGTTACTATCTCTAAATACAGTTTGCTTCATATTCTGCAGCAACGGATAAACTGAAATAATGGCAAAATCCTGGGGTTTAGTGCTAGCGTTGTTGTTGGTGATTAGTAAATAACAGCCGTGAGTGCCAGTGGCATTGGTGATCTTAAATTTAACTCTTCTGTGAGCCAGGTGGCAATGTAGGAACAAATTGCGAGGAAGAGTGTATTTCATCTTCTGCACCACATGATAGATTAGTTCTGCTTTTGCTTCTAGACTCAGGTGAGTGAACGTCGGTTTTAAATACTAAATTTGCAGTACATGGCTACAAACACAAAGGATAGCGCAGGAACGAGGTCTCAATCAGCAAAAGTCATTAAGAAAAGTTGTTTACCTTGATGACACCTTCCTCTACAGGGTGTCAAATTTTAGATTTTGTTGGTTGTAAAAGGGGATACGACCAACATGTACGTGGGTATAATAGATAATAATTACATAATACTAATAACCATGTTTGTTTCTTACGAAAAACGGACGATGTCGATATTTTCAATTTTCATAATACAGGGGCCTTGCGGATATAGTTCGCACAGGGCCTCGTGTTCCCTAACGGCAGCCCTGTTCGCCCTATACCAGCAGTTGCAGACACATTTACAACCCATTGACGATATCACAAAATCTGAGATCCGCGATCTCATTCAACAATGTCTGAATGGAGAAAACAATATCCAAGATTTGCAGAAAAATGAAACTATTCGACATGTGACAAACAATATCGAGGAAAAATCAAAGGGGGTGACTTTTCTCGAACAGGGAAACTCTGGATACAGTACATTGAGCAGGTCAGAATCGTACTGCTGTTCATCCATGCAGATTGGACAGGAGACTGGAAACTTCACTTGCATGTTATTAAATCAATGCTTCCATATTATCACACAGCTGGCCATCATTTCTATGCAAAATGTGCCCATCACTATATTCAGCAGATGGAAGCTTTAGAGGCAACTATGAAACCAGAGGATTACAATAAATTAACAACCCAAGGATACTTCACAATTCGCAGAAAAGAGTCTTTCTGGAGCGGAGTTCCAACTGATCTGGTTATTAAACAATCTTTAATGAAATCCATAAAAATTTCTGGGGGGGGGGGGTTAACTCAAGGCTGTGGATTAACAGACTCTATGTTAGCGAGATGGATTGTGTCATTCCCAATCATTGTTAAGGTAACAGAAGTTCTAGAGGACTTTTGTGGGAAACAGTTCGTGTCATCTGAACAGCATGTCGAGCTAAGACCCTCCCGTTCATCTTGAGACGATAAGAGACTTGAAGAAATTCTCAGAATGGTTGTCTAGTTGCAGACAATAAAACAAATTGTGATCAAGCGAGGAGTGTTGGGGAAACATTAGGGGAAACATTAGTTCAGAGAATGATTGGAGGCTTCTATGGTTCAGTAAAATTTGAAAGAAAGAAGATAGTCATCCCTATCTCGGTCACCTACAGCACCATCAAAATCAAAGAAAAACAGATTGTTATAAACCCGTTGCAGCTCTTCGGCAGAATTGCAGCTGTAACTAAGCAAGATGAAAATCTTTGTATCTGAAGTATGAATTAGCTCCAATGCCACCTTCCCTGTATGACAACATCTCCATGCGCAAGAACGCCAAATCAATTATGGTAACTATTGTTGAGTGTCTCCTGCCTTGTGTTCAAACACCAGAAGATATTACGTATGTTGTGGATGGAGGATTCCTTCTTAACGCAATGGTGTGGACTAAAAATGACACTTACCAACAAATCTGCGTTAAGTATGTGAGTTATGTCAAGCAACATTTTTCACCTTGTAGTGCCGTTGTATTTGATGGATACAAATTACAATCAGACACAAAGAATGCTAAAAGACAGAGAAAAGCTTTTGGGAAAATGTCTGCAACGATCGCATTTGACTCTGCCATGGAAGCAACGACAGATCAAGCACAGTTCTTCAGAAACTCAGAGAACAAATCTAGACTTACTCTAATGATGAAAACATACTTCGAAGCAGCCAGGATAACCGTATACCAAGCAGAAGGAGATGCCGATACATTAATCTGTTCAACAGCAATAGAAGAAAGAACGAACGTCAAATTTGTAGCTGTTGTTGGATCAGATTCTGACCTTTTCACAATCTTAATTGCTAGAAGACTTCCTGAGCAGTCGCTCTTTCTGTTAAGGCCCCAGACAAGCAAAACTGACGGAAAATGCTACGATATCGCTAAAATTCAAGAAACTCTTGGGTCACTCAAAGACTGCTTCCTCTTCTTTCATGCTGCTACAAGCTGTGACACCACCTCGGCTATATTCAGAAGAGGAAAGTCGACAGCGTTCAAGATACTCCAAAAAGATAAAAAAGCTGTTTTCACATTTCAAATTCACCACTTTTTTCCCTACCAGCGCGGCAGCCGCTCAGCACTCACTTCGAGTGTATATCCAAGTCCAGGAGTGGAAACTGACGAAGCATGAAGCCAATCGAATGGGGTTGGTGTGTCAAAGAGGGTATGCTGAATCCAGTACCCACAGAGCTACCACCAGCTCCAGCCGATATACTAAACTTACTTGCCCGTAAGTGCAAAGTGACTGCAAGAAAGGATTGTGAACGAGCAACATGTGAGTGTAAGAGAGCTGATCTCAAGTGTTCAAAGTTCTGTGCATTCTGCCAAGGAAGTTCCTGTACAAACGGCCAACTGGAAGACAAATCTGATTTAGATTATCACAAACACCAGCCCTAGAAAACCCATATGTCAATCACAATGCCAGCATTCCATAAGGTAACTGGTGTACCCTTACAATTTCATCTAATCTGTTTCAAAATTAAATATCTGAGATAATTTTTATCCGATCTGAACGAGCTTTTCTTCAAATTGTAGGTAATGATTAGCCCATTAAAAACATTACAACCTTTATCGTTACTCTGCATAAATTGCCAGAGTAAGAGCCAAAATTCCTACATTTTTCAGATTTAAATGGATGTAAATTCTTTAAAAGTGATTGGATCCAATACTGTTACACTTAGAGTTAAAGTTAGGTGTTTTTAGAGTTCAATAAATTTTACACAAGTGAACTACCGCTTATCATTTCCGAACTATGACCAAAATTCCGAACTGTACCCATATCAACTGGCTGCCATCTTTGTCCGCCATTTTGAGGATGATGCACACATGCGATTCTCCGCGACTTTCAGTAAGTTATTCCAAACAACTTGAAAAACAAATCCTGAAATTTTTAGCTTTATATAAATTATTTGAGCTCGACCTTATTTATAGCCCTTTATTTACTGGATTATTAGCGGGCTTATTCTGCTTAGCCGATGCTCCACCAGGATCGCCAGTGTCGCAAAATGGCTAATAACCAGTAGAAGACATTTCCGCATGCGTTTTGGTAGTAATGCATATGTTTCACCCTACCGAAAGATTTGCCAAAGTTACAACTGTGAATTGTTAGTGCCTTTGAAACCATTGACAATGACTTGCTGTCTCATGCATAGCAAGTACTTGATTATCGTTTGGGCCTTTTCCATGTTACACGTGATTCCAATGTTGAATCTTTATAATATGAGTCACGTGAGTAAAACTTCCACAGTTCTTCTTTATATTGATGCCTTGTCTGATTTTCTATCATAAATAGTAACGTCATAATAACTGTGTAAAGTTGTACCATTCATTTTGAATTACCCTGTATTACAAATCAAAGTGTCCTATCCCTAATGCAAACAAAACATAAACATGCACATAGAAATGTAAATGTCCATATTCTCTTATCAGTAATCTACAGGAAACAGAATACATTTTTAAAAGATAGATTTCTAGTTGATATTTTATATCTTCTCTCGAAACGTTCATTAAAAAACAGAGAAGTATTTTACCTCTTGTGTTCCAGTCCCTCCTCTAAAAGGCGAGATATCTTGTTCGCTATGTTTGGTGAATGTGATTTTGTTTGTTCATGTAATTTTTTTAGTTCCGTGCTGAGGAAATACCACATTTCTTTTACACCACTTATTATTCTCCTGCGAGTTAATTCATACTCTTTACTAGGCTCCCCTTTTGGTTCTGAAATTAGAAAAATGCACAAAGCCTACATTAAATTCTGATAAAAGAACACCTACTTTTATAATGGACCTTTACCAATGCACAATATGCAATCCACAATAAATGCTAAACTAAAGATAAAAAAAAATGTTTTGTAATTCTATTATTATATTCTTACATGGTATGCACTTAGCCAATTCACTGCTGTTTTGATTTAAACGCCCGTAAGGGTTGGGTGGAATTTATAAATTTATCTTTCAAATGGTCTTGCATCTAAATTTCAACCCAGTATTCCCTTCTCGCCTTTAAATCGTAACAGGTTCCCCTGATTAGAGAAAAGCAACAAGCCAAAAGCAATAACCTCCTTCGTCGGCCGTTACTCTCTGAAGCATTCAAAGAATGCTAAGTCAGTATCAAATCTATCTTCCTGGTTGATTGAAAGTAAGTTGCTGATCAACGGGTATTGGGGAGCAATAACCAGGTGGTGGAAGAAAGGATAAGTTAGAGTGTAACGGGCGACTTGGGGTCTTTTGCTTTGGAACGAGGAACGAGAAAGATCGGGGAGCTTGAGCGAGTCTGCATAGAGCACTTCTAGGAGGTAATAGACAGGTAATATCCTTCTCTAACCATGTTGATCTAAACTGGAAGACATAAAATCCAAGTTCTTAGTGTTGTGCCATTTCAAGTGTGAAAGTAACCTCTCGCCTATTACCATCAAGTTATCTGCCAAAGGGCGAGTGCTCACCAGTGAGGATGAATGATTAAGCGAGCTACATCACCCCCAAGCATAATGGTTAGGATTCTGGTAAGATCCCAACGAGCAACAGTTCGTTACGTGGATGGAGGTGCTGGAATTTTCATTAATTTCAATTTGAAATAAATGAAAATTAAGAATCTAGTACCAGGATTTCAGCCTTACATTTTTTTATTTACGCTTAATCAGGATAAGAAAGGATGAAACTCATGATGAAAATGTTAAAATCATTAACTGTTTACGTACGCATTTTAAATAGAGAATTCATAAGGCAGCACGCGTTTTTTTTTTTTAATGCTAAAGGTCAGGGTAAATTATTTTTGTTATGATAAATGTTAGAGTTCCAATTGGAGGATGAATTAGCCACCCGCAAAATGTAAAGATGCGGAGGAAAAGAAGGTAGGATGTTGTCCTCGGTAGCCACGGGCGAGCAGGGAATAGCCCTGCGCCCCAGTTCCATCGCGGTTATCCACGTCGGGCTGGCGAAGTGGGTTCAGGGGCGTCCGTCATTCCGCGTGGTGGAAGGTTTGATGGCGGATTTTAGGGAAGCCCATTCCATCAAAAATGTGGCCGGTCCAGGGACGTCCGTAGACGTTTTTTTTTATTATTATCATCAATTCGCTCCTGGTAGCGCGGTTTTGCTCGCGAACCCGGTACCCTGGCTATGAAAGATCAATTTTCACCCTTTCCAGGATTTAACTTAATTTTGAACAATGACATTAGAAATTAGACAGTGATTCTGTTATACTTTTATGTATTTGATTAATTAAAATTTTAATTAAAAGAGGGATAATAAGATTATTCCTAAAGAGGAAAATAATTTTAGTCTTGAATCCGACTCATTTCCACTATGTATTCACTGAGTACAGCAACGAGTATGCTAAGTCAAATTTTGTTGTTGTTGTTTATTAATTAAAGTTCTTAAAAGTTTCAATTTAAATTTTGTTTAAAACTGACTGTAACTTGTAAATGATTTAGAATGCATGAGCTATAGCTGTTAAGATTATAGCAACGAGGATATTAAATTTTAATAAATATTGTTTTGGGAACGAACAAGGTCCTATGGTCGACTCATTTGCACTCAAAATGACTGAAGTCTCCTAGCACCTCAAGAAGGGAGCTTAGATTAAGGAGACAGTCGAGGAATTCACGAGTCAATCACATTGCCTTATATTACCCTAATTAAGCAATAAATTATTTATTATCAAATACATGTTAACATGTGAAGAGATGAAACGCCAATTATGTTTCTAGGAAAGTGTAGCAATTATGTCCGCTACTGCGCTAAGCAAATGTAGTAAGAGTGGCGCTACCAATCGTATAGAATATAAACCGCTTGATTAATTAAAAGTTCTAGTTTAGGAATAACAGGTGTTTTAGTGGCATTCATGCAGGTGTAAACAATACGAATTTTTGATTTTGGGTGACGACCCAAAAATCGAAAAGTTAACATTTTGCTATTGGCAAAACGATGAAGTTTAAACCACTATTGGTTTTAGTTATAATTTTATATTTATGCTTAAAACACCTCAGTTAGGCAAAGCCAACTTAATAGGATAGCTAGAAAAATTAAGAGAGCAGTATACACGGCGCGGACGTTTCTCACATGTTAACAGAAATTATTTTTTTGTAGATTATTTATATTTTTTTTCTCCTCAGCTATTGTATTCATAGCTTAATATCCCTGTTTAGTTTTTTTATAGCTTTAAATTTTAAATATTTAAACTTCATGTGTTACATTTTAAACCTTAAAATATAAACATCGCAATTATATTTCAAGTTACGGCATTCACTAATATTAAACAGGTCCTACACGACTCAAATGTGCATAAAAAAAAGTTTTTTTTAAAGGCATTAGTTTATTAATTTATTTAAATGTTATAATATGTGATAATATTTTTTAAGTGGTATAATTTATACTAGTTTAGTCATCACATCACTAAAATTATAGTTTTTTTTAATAGAAGAAGGCAAACCTTCATACTAGCAAAGTTTTGTATTTAGCGCAAAGTTATTGAGAATATTTATTTTTATGTGAATATGTATACATAGATAAGATTTTATTGCACCCAAATAAGTATTTTCCTTTGGATATTGGATCCGGACCAATTCTTGGAAATCCATTTTGCTATCCCAGAATGTTTATGGTTAAACCAGTAAAGGTTTTAGTTTTAAGCTTTGCTACAATAATATGCTAAGCATATTTAAGAATGAATAGAGAGAATGATTACGTTCTCCAATTTTAGTGATGTTAGTATTCAAATGCATTTAAATATCGCATAAGTAATAATTATTATTTTAGTTTAGGTAGTCAAGAGTGAATTAGAGTTATTGTTCATCACCTTGTACTTAAGTACAGTTTGACTGATCTTTTAAGCAATTATAAATAAAGATAACATTTGAGATTAAATTAGATAATTTTGTAGTAATTTTAAAATATGATAAGTCCATAAATAGTGCTTAAAAATAAGGGATAAATAAATTATATTAGTTAAATAAATTCAGCAGATAAATTGTGCCTTGTAAAAATTTATTACTGAACCCCGATTGTATTTCCATGGAAAGTTTATTAGCTTGTATTTTCGCTTGCATTTTTCCGAGTTGTTGTTTTGCGCAAGCACGGGGAAGCATTCAAGAATTGCAACCGCTCTTTGTATGCCTGTTACCCCCCCCCCACCACACACACACACACACACCTTTTGCCACGCTTGCATTTCAAGGTCCTTGCCATTCAATCAGCCCAGCCTAGCTTACTAAATCTTGTCCGCAGTAATTTATAGTAATGTCAACATGTACGCGACGCTTCAGCAAATCCTAGCGCTCCATTTTCTTCTTCCTTTCCCTCCTCAAGTAGTATTTTTTTTTTTTTTTTTTTTTTTTTCGCTGCCAGCTTCGAAGCGGCAGAAAGTTTCTGCTCGTAATACGAAACGCAACCTTGCAAGAATTTCGAATACATGTAGTCAACACATTCCTTCTCCGCGCTGAAGCTCTTCCGAGTACTTTCAGTACTTAGCATTGGGAAAGTCAACGAAAACTTTAGACTATGCATATTTTTCTGAGCCAGTGACGTTCATTCATTAAATTTTCAAGGGACAAGTTTTATTTAAGGATATAGCCGTTAGATATTTTATTTAACGATAGAATTTATTATTAACAACGTTAGGGATATTTTAGCCTAAATAGATAAAATTTTGCCATAAACGTTGCATTTATGCACTTAGGTTAATTACAATAATTAGATTTATTTTAAGTATTTTTTTAAAACAACTTGCAAGACAGAGTAATCAATACGTATTATCACATGTATTTTGGACCAGCAGTGATACCCGTCACAAATAGGCACCGTGACTAATTGTTACGATGTTTTAAAGATCACAAATTAGCACCTTTAGGCATGTCACTAAATACTTTCACCTTTAAGGTATACTCATTTCTCTATTGACAACAAGATATTTCTCACAGCACAAGGGAAAACAATGTAATAGTTTCGATAAATTTTAACAAATATTTAATTGGTTTCTTTATGAATTCTCACATAAATGTGACAAAACTGATTTATTATAAGTTATCCATATATTTTATTATTCTAATACTTCTTAGTCCATTTTTTAATTTGCATTTTCATAGTAATTTATAAATGTTCACACAAGGTATGGCACAGCATTGGAAATTTGTTATTTGTGTTAATAAGTCTAGATCAACTCCCCTTTCCCGTTTACGAAATTATATTTTATCCTTTACCTAAGTCTGTCTATTCATCACACCAGTCAAAAGCTATCAACAGGAGAAGGATTTTCCCAGCGAATCTATTGGGGAATCAACATGCAGCAGTTTGGTCAATCACCAGCGAGGAGAATGGGATTCGAACCCGAATCCGCACGCATCCCGATGGTTTATCTCCCCAGGAAAACAGCATGCAACAACCATGTGAGCCAGCACTTTAACTCCAGTTCCCTTTCCCCAACTTCATCAACGGAAGATTCCCGCAATTCCTTCCCTTTTGTACACGATGAAAGTCGCCGGAGTTACCAAGTTCCAGCAACAAAATTCTCCACAATTCTCCACACGAAGAAAATCCCCACAACGGACTAAGTTTTACAGTCCCTTTCCCCAATCACTGTTCCAGTATAAGACGAAAAGAAGAATAAGAAGAAAAGAAGAATAAGAAAATGAAAACAGAAGAAAGAAGAAAGCAGAAGAGTGTGTTCCAGAAAGTGCGTTGACCTGTCGCAATTAAGGTCACATTACGCCATCAAACAGTGCAATTTACACGTCTCAGATTACCTTACGTGTAATGTATTAAATATTTACAAGCCTATGTAGATATTCAATTCAAAAGCCACAGAAGAGGAAACTAATCGGCGATGAACCTTAGTTCCACAAACTTCATACCCATTGTTCCAGAATTTCAATACATGACCCCTCCTAAAATGGTCATGTCGCAACGCTTCTAGAAGTGCATCGATGTGATATAGTCACCAAATCACATCCAATTATACACGTTTTCATGCAAGACAGTTTTGAAAGGTAAATTTCCAGTATGTGAAACCTTCCTTCAATGATTAGTGCATAGGAGTGTACTAAGTGAGAAAACATCAGGAATTGTTCACTTCTCAACAATGTATATTAACAGTGCATTTGATCCAGTTTAAGTGAACGTGCAGCACGACAACATTTATATTTTGAAAGTGCTTACCAGTTTCATTGACCATTTTCTCTTCTTCTTCCTTAGTTTTAGAAAGAAAATGTTGCAACGGAAATCAGTGTGTGCAAAATGTTCTAACATAGATTGTGTTTCACTGGAATTATCATCCACAAGAGTATGTGTGTGAGTTTATAAAGGAATACTGGAAAAGAAAACATCGCAGTACAGTGTATCAATTTCCTAAGGGAAATCCCAAACTGAACCAACGGCAATTTTTCACCCACAAGAGTACGTGTGTGTTTCCTGGATACAATTAAAATCATACTTACTTCTGTACTTCCAGTTAGTGCCTCAGCGATCCTAGGAACCTTTGTGATCAACGAACTATAGTGACACAACACTTTCTGCGAACACGTGTGTTTTATAAAACTACTGTGTGAGCTCCAGTGTGGATTGCATTCATAACATTGTGTCAATGTTATGAAATACAGTTCCATCACAACACGTAATTGTGTAAACAGGCCGCTCGCCTCCGGCGTGCCATCCCCAAACACATGCGACATCGAAATTCTTGGGGACAGTCACGTGACTAGTGGCCATCTTTGTGTACCTAGCCACGCCCTCGAACTATGTCCATCCTTGTGTCATCAAGTGATAGCCACGGCCGCGATTACAAAATAGACGTTGGGCTCCGCCCTCCAGTGATTATGACACAGACAGACTGATTACGTGCGGAAAGCATTGCTTACGCTAACCAAAACATTTTTTTTTCTCTCTTCGGAAAACACGTGTGTTTGTTTTGCTTACCTTGTTTTCACGGCCAAGTACATAAACAGTTAAGACTTATCACATTACTTATGGCCTGTTACCGCATCTGCACTTGATATAATCATACAATTTTAATTTCGTTAATTTTTGGGTTTTGGCAGGGAAAATATGGTTTATTTTATTTTGTTTTATTTCCTTCTCTACGTTTTAATAAAAAAACTCCAACTTCTAAGGATAGATCAACATGGGTATTTCGAATATAAATTTCAATTTGGGAAATTTATTCCCAAGGGAGGTACCGTAACAGGTTCCCCTGATTAGAGAAAAGCAGCAAGCCAAAAGCAATAACCACCTTCGTCGGCCGTTACTCTCTGAAGCATTCAAAGAATGCTAAGTCAGTATCAAATCTATCTTCCTGGTTGATTGAAAGTAAGTTGCTGATCAACGGGTATTGGGGAGCAATAACCAGGTGGTGGAAGAAAGGATAAGTTAGAGTGTAACGGGCGACTTGGGGTCTTTTGCTTTGGAACGAGGAACGAGAAAGATCGGGGAGCTTGAGCGAGTCTGCATAGAGCACTTCTAGGAGGTAATAAACAGGTAATATCCTTCTCTAACCATGTTGATCTAAACTGGAAGACATAAAATCCAAGTTCTTAGTGTTGTGCCATTTCAAGTGTGAAAGTAACCTCTCGCCTATTACCATCAAGTTATCTGCCAAAGGGCGAGTGTTCACCAGTGAGGATGAATGATTAAGCGAGCTACATCACCCCTAAGTATAATGGTTAGGATTCTGGTAAGATCCCAACGAGCAACAGTTTGTTACGAAATAATAGAATCACACAAAATAATGTGTTCCTTTGTGAGAATCTTCACATTCCTATGTTCACGAATTTTTAAATCAAATGTGAGTCATTGTGCTCAAAGTGAGTGAAAATTCAGAAGAAAATGTGCCTCTTTCCTCTCAGCTCTCTCCAGAATGTAAATTCTATCGAAAATGGAAACTGTACCTGCTCTATATATGCTGACCAAGGCAGCCTATATTTAAAATAAAATTTTAAAAACTTAACAACGTGATGTTTCAACCCTCTACTAGGGGCCTTAATCTTCTGATATATCTATAATTATCTTACAATTTAGTGCTATACTGAACCATTTTGTTATAATTTTTATGGACATAGGCAAATAATCTCCATTCCATACTTTTTTAAAAGTAAATGTCTAAATACACAGCTTCTTTGCATTGCAAAAACTTGGTTCAACTCGTTACATGCAGTTTTTAAGGAGGCCAACAAACCATTTGGAATTTTATATCAGATCTGTAGGATATCGTTTATTGATATCTGTAAATTTTATTTTGGTGCTTTATCGGTATCGGCCAAAAATTTATATGAAATATGATATCAGTACAATATAAAATTTACAGATATCGATAGACAATATTCTACTGATCTGATATAAAATTCCAAATGGTCCATTAACTTCCTTAAAAACTGCATGTTACGAGATGACCCAAGTTTCTGCAATGCGTATTTAGATATTTACTTTTAAAAAAGTACGGAATGGAGATTATTTGTTTATGTCCTTATAAATTATAACAAAATGGTGAAATATTGCACTAAATTGTAAGATAGATATATCGGATCGGTAAAATTATCCGTAATTGGACCGAAGAAGCGATATCCCTACATCGAGCAATATCAATAGAGTATCAATTACTCTGTCCGATCCCTTTTCTTTTTTTACTGAAATATACATTGCCTTGGCCAGCATATGCAGTGTTTTTTTCTGTCATTAAAATGAGGATTAATAATGTAACAACTGCACCTGCTTCACGAGTGATTACATTTAATTTGTTTACCTCAGTTCTCTTTATGCATTTAAGTTAATCAAGTAATATACTTTCTGTACGTTTGGCAGACAATCAATTACCTACATATACACTTGCAGGATTCACCCAATATTACATCTCTGATGGTTCAGCAATGCAATATATAGGGGCCTCCACGATGGCGCAGTGGTAGCGTCGTCGCCTTGTAGTCAAGGGGTCCCGGGTTCGATACCCGGTGGAGGCACAAGTGGTTCGGATCCCACTTTAAACTGTAGGTCCAGTCCCGATTAGCCTTACTGTGCATAAAGTGGACTTAAAACAGCAACTCTAACTCTAACTCTAAGCAATGCAATATAAGAACAGCAAAATCTTTGCAAATTTGTGCAACCATCATAGATATTTCGATGGCATTGTGGCTGAGTGGCATTTTTATGCAACAGCACATGGTAAGGGAGTGTGTGATCGTGTTGGAGGGACAGTAAAGAGGCTGGCAGCCAAAGCTAGTCTCCAGAATCCTCTTTCAAACCAAATCATGACACCACTCCAGCTATTTGAGTGGGGAACGGAGAACATTCCATCAATAACTTTCTTTTATGTGACAAATTAGAAATATTTGGAAGAAGAGAGACTTTTACAGACACGGTTTGCTGAAGCTGTAGCTGTAACAGGGACTCAGATGTTTCATAAATCCATACAGAAAAGTGGAGACTAAAGTGTTTTCTGCATCTGAAGAAACTTTGGTACATTTTGTTACAAGTTAATGCAGATGTTGAAAATGCACCCTTTGAACACATTACAGGTTTTGTAGTGTGTGCATATGATGCCAGTTGGTGGGTCGAATGTGTACTTTCGAAAGATGATGTAGAATATGAAGTTCAGTTGTCTTTCTTGCATCCTTGTGGTCCAGCACAGTCATTTAGTTATCCAAGGTGACCAGATGTTCTTAAAATTCAAGACACACAGTCCTTTGCAAAGCACAGCCTGTGACAGCCACAGGTAGAACATACCAGCTGAAGTAAGTATTTAAAGTTTCAGCAGTGAGAGGTTTTTGGGCAAAATTGTCAATTTTCAAAATTCTATAACTCAAAAACCAACAACATGAAAAATAAAAAAAAATATTTTCTATATTTCAGATGATAAGAAACGTGTATACCAAAAATTAGTCACATCCATGACACCAAATTCCAAAATTTATTTTTTCTTGGTTGATTTGACATGGAATTACCATTTATCCAACACCCCAATAGTAGCAAAAAACATGGACGATAGTTGAGATTTGATAGCAAGAATACCTGTATATCAATAATTAATGCACCTTTATATACAATATTTACGACAGCATTTGGATTTCTGTTATTTAGCACCACTTCTCTGCCACTTTTGGCTAATCACGACAATGAGGATGAATGAGAATCTGATGAAATTGATGAATGGACATCCATAAAGGTGTCTGCCCAGGCTGAGATTCGAACCTGGGACACCTGGCATCATCATAGCATGCTGTGCTAACCACTCTGCCACAGAGGTCGACATTTACTCACAATAGTGTAAACAACTATGATGAAGATGAGCTTGTGAATTATTAATTTAAACTGTTTCAAGATGGATTTATCTGAAAAATGCATTTTTAATACTTAATATCCAGTGACAATAAATTCTGTATCATTCCCAGAATTCAACGAATTCCCAGTTAGTAGAAACACTGGTTTACTGAAGCATATTTTTCCCACATAAAAAGTAAAATTAAGCATATTCTGTAATGCTAGTTGAAGGGGAAAAATTAAACCATGTTTGATCTAACCTGTTGACCTTTAAGTGCTAGTTAGCGTCGTCACCTTGTAATCAAGGGATCTCGGGTTTGATGCATGGTGGAGGCACATAGTGGTTCGGATCCCACTTTAAACTGTAGGTCCAGTCCCAATTAGCCTTATTGTGCATAAAGTGGACTTAAAATACACAAACTCAATGAATCTAACTCAATCTTTAAGTGCTAGCAATGACTTGCTGTTCCTGTACCTATCAGACAAGAGGAAGAAGTCATGACAGTAAAGAGCCAATGGAAATTAAAGTAGTAGGGTTTATGCACATGATGTTACCACATTGAACTTTAATCCTTTTGTTTTGGGTCTTTTTTTGAAAAAGCTACATTTACAAAAGTTAGTGTGGTGTGGTGGTTGTAGGTAGTGTGCAGTACATTCAAGCATTACAATGTATTTGGTAGCCTGGTTTTCAGCACAACATGGTGCTGGGTTGCTCTGTGGCACCAACACCCCACAGTTTTGGAAGGCCAGTGTGCAGCAAGTGTGAGAAGGACAACACTTTGATTTGCAGTTAAAACATCAAAAATTCCTTCAAAACTATCAACCTGAAGAGAAAGAACCAGGTGTGTAGCATCACCTGCCACATTTAATGAAATACTACACAGCACAGAAAGCTACAAGTGGAACACAGGATTTTAGGCTCTTATAATTATCATCTAGAAAATTGGATTGGCCAATTTATTATACTGAAGTTAACAGTGCTGTTAATATTGCAATTCATAGAAGATAAAAAAACATACAAACCTATTACTGGTTCTCCATTATCTATATTTACTGTCTGTAACAATTTTTCTGCCTTAGTCAACTTATCTTGAAGATCCTGAAGTATGGAGTCCTTGTCGCCTTCATTAAGATCCGGATTTCTGCAATGAAAATTATAAAATCATGGTTTAATTACACTCAATTATTTTAATTTTAAATATACATTATAAATTACTTACATTTCAAAAGTGAAAAGGTTATGAAAATTAGAGATACTATTCATTCCATTCAAGTTTAACAGGTATAGTCCGGCTGATATACGCAGATATTTGCTGAATTGTGCATTTTTGTGATAAAAGCATGAAAATTGGTCGATAAGTTAGTTATATCATATCAAACATTTTGAAGATTGGAGGCACTGAAAGTACCCCATAAGAGGGGGCATTTTCAAAATGGCTGTCATAGGAATCCTCAATAGATCTTATGGGTTATATTTTGATACTATTAGGGATGTGCCGAAGCCGATTACAGATGTATGAAAATCGGAAGAATTGACACATCAGCATCGGCAAAAATCCGATATTTAAACCGGTACAGATTATACTAGAGTTTTACCTTCTAATAAGTTTTATATTTTAGTTTTGTAAGATTTATTGTAAATTAGTTTAAGGTTCATCATTATTGTAGAGTTTTTGTAATAATATTATTGCAAACTCCCATTCAGAGGATCAACCTAACTCAAAATCGGAAAAAAAAACAGTACATTGCTGAACCAGGATCTGCTGTTGTATTGGAAATTCAAAAGTGAGTATTCAAACCTGAAGCAAGTGCTGAGAAAATACTTGGGCATACCTGCTGCATCAGTAATCAGTGATTGAGTGTTCAGTGTTGCTGAACAGATTTGCGATAAGAGAAGAAGTAGGTTACTTCCTGAAGTGCTTCCAAAACTCGTGTTTCTGAAGTTGAATCTGGCAGCAGTAAATTGCCAACATTAAGAACAGGAATTAATTTTGCATTTCAAAGAACTGCTTGTGTACTAATGTTAAATCTCTTGAGAATCCATGTTCTTAAAGGTTCACATAACCACCATTTTAGATGCAAATGTACATTTGCATCTCTTGAGAATATATATGTATATACAGCGGCGGCTCAAAGGTGAGAGCCGCCGTGCCATGGCACTACCCTCGGAAGAAAAGCATACCCTGGCAAAGTATTGTTAAAATAATACATTTATAATTTACAGACAAGGAGATTCAAATCTCGCAATCAGTCAAGCTGACAACCGCCTCAACCTCTTCACCGCATCGCCAGCTGTTTCTACCCTCGCGAGTCGCGAGGCAACGAACGGTCCGTGCGCTCCAAGAGCTGGCCTACAAGGCGCTGTAGGTGGTCTAACGAAGTTGACACATGTGCGGAGGGTTGAAGCTGAAAACAAGGTGGTGGGGGGAAAGGGGGGGTAGCCTTTCTGGTCATAACACCCAGCCTTTGGGCCCGATTTTGCGTGGCACGAAGGAGGGAACTTTCGCAGTGTTGCTCTTCAGAGAGATGTCGCTAAATCTGACTGATTTGTAGGACCCGCTGGGGAAGTAATTCGTGAGGAAAGTAATATCTACTTTTCTGCCTATTTTGGAAAAAAATCCAACTGGACGTCGAAAATATACTACATATCTGTTGTAAAGAAAAAATAAGTCGAAATATCAAACGAAATTCGCATCACCATAGAATCTTTCACTTTTATATTTTTAATAAAAACACGCAGGAAACTTAGTATATGAACTTTACTTGGTGATAGAATTCAATTTTTTACATTGGATTTTGCAATTTTTAGATCCACATTTTATTCAGCAGATGCTACTGGAGTTTTAGCGCTAAATATATTGTAGTTGTTAGTAACACTGGTTGTTGATGTGCCTTGCTGGAGTGGAGGAATTGGAAACAAAGCAAAGCGTTATTTCCGTGTTCGACTTTGCAGCTCTAATTGTTGTTCTTTTAGTGGAGTGGAAGGTGTCCGATAGTGTACAAACGGTAGGGTAGTGAGTGAAGATGAATCGGATTAGTGCGTTATTACATACCTCATTTTCCACGTTACCATATGAGGATAAATTAAAAGTTAAGCATCTTGGTCGGCCCACGCCCGATTTAAACATCACTTGTACACAAAAGAGTGGTAAAGGCGAGAGGCGTCGAAAGTTCAATAGTGGCATATATTTTCAGAACAAGTGGTTATGTGGTTGTGAAGATAAAATGGCCTTGTTCTGTTTTCCGTGTGTACTCTTCGGCAGGGAATTCCACTGGACGAAAGGGGGTCTTACAGATATTGTGCATGTGTGGGAGAAAATGAAAGCTCATGAAAAATCAACAGAACACATGAACAATGTAGTGAGTTTATCCATGTTGGGGAAAGTTAATATTGAAGCTCAACTGAGTTCGTATTACAGAAAATCCATTGCGAAGCACAATGAACATGTGGACAGAAACAGGTATGTGTTGAATTTGATAATAAATTGTATTCGTTTCTGTGGGGCTCTTGAATTGGCTTTGAGGGGTCATGATGAGAGAGAGCAATCAGAAAATAAAGGCATTTTTCGGGAGTTAATTCACTTCAGTTCCGAATTAGATAAAGATTTCAAAGATCACCTTGATAGAGCTCAGTATAGTTCCTAGGCTGCTAAATACACTTCGAAAACAATACAGAACGAACTGCTTCAGTGCATGCTGGAAGTGTATCATAAAGAAGTTCGTGAAGAGATTAATGGTGCAGATTACATAGCGATTATTGCTGACGAAACCACCGATGTGTCTAACCAATATCAATTTGTTATTGTACTGCGTTACATAGTTGGAGGAAAGCCTGTCGAAAGATTTTGGAAATTCATGAATCCAGGTGGACACGATGCAAATGCTATTTCGAAATGCATCCTTCAAGAACTTGAGTCAATTATAAGAAATAATTCACCTTTATTGATCGTACAAAGTTACGACGAAGCATCGGTAATGAGTGGGCGCATCAATGGAGTGCAAAAGCAAATAAAAGATAAGTATCCCTTTGCAAATTACATCCATTGCTATGCACACCAAATGAATTTAGTGATGTCAAAGGCAGCTTCCATCAATAGGGACATGCAAATCTTTTTCGCTAATCTGTCTTCGATTTGTTCCTTTTTCTCCAGTTCTTCGCAGAGAACGGAATTCTGGACGAGATCGTTCACAGGAGGTTGCCTCGGGCATCTCAGACGCGATGGAACTTTCATTCTCGCAGAGTGAACACGGTGCACGAGTACAGAGAAGACCTCATTACCGTCATGGACACAATTCAGAACCGCAATGACATAACTCTGCAAGCCACCCTCGCCCAAGTCTCATCCTACAAGCTTCTGCTGCGTGAAGCGAACTTCGTGTTTTGGTTGACTTTCTTCCATCGCATAATGCCGCACGTAGAAATAGTCTTCAGCCAACTGCAAAGGAGGAACGTCGATTCATAAAAGCTCGCCAGTGTTTACAAAACTCGAAACATGCATACAGGCAGTGCGGCAGCAGATTGATAATGTAATTGATTCTGTTAAACTGGAAACTGGCAGTGAAGAAAGTGAACCCAAAAGACAGAGGACAGTACATTCTAACAACAAGAGAAGAGAAGCACTGGAAGTATGCGATACCATTTTGTCCGAAATGAAAATAAGATTTCAGTTCATGACACACCTTGCGGCGGCAAATTTGTTCGATTTGAACACCATTTAAAACACTTCCCCGATGGGCACCTAAAAGAATTGACCAAAGCGTACCCGTTCTTAGAAGACAAAAGACTAAAAAGTGAACTCCAAGTATGCTACTCCGGACCAGAATTGACAGCGGTGTCTGGCGCTGTTCCGTTCCTTTCTCTCATCATGAACGAAGAATTATGTGATACATTTCAAGAAACCACTAAAGTGCTCAAATTACTAATAGCAATGCCAATGTCATCGTCAGAAGCAGAAAGGTGCTTTTCAATGATGAAGAGAATAAAAACATTTCTACGCAACACAATGAAAGAAGAAAGACTCACGTCGTTGGGCATGCTCTCTTGCGAGAAAAGTTTTGTGAACAATGTAGACAATTTTAACAAGAAAGTGATAGATTTATTCGCAAACAAAAAGGAACGCAGGATGGACTTCATCTATCGCTCTTGCTGACTGTCTCGCGAGGAATGCAGGCCTTTTCCTCTCTGGATCTCGGTGAGTAAAGCATTTCAGATTGTGACTATTGTTTAGAAAATTGATATTTTGTCTGCATGTAAATTCTATTAAACAAAATTCCATTTAAAATTACTATTTCACTAGATTCCTGTCATTGATATGCTAACGGAGATTCTTTCGATTTCTCAATCACGTTGGCACTACCCATCATAGTAGGCACGGGCCGCCACTGGATACATATGATATGCAATAGAAATGTACATACCAAATTTATTTTTGTCATGCTGAAAATAACATCCCATTTCTGTTTAATAATCTTATGTATTGGAATCGGTTAAATATCGGCATCGGTATCGGTTCCAAAAATTATCGGTGAGTACATAGGCATCGGTAAATTTTCAGCTTCGTCACATCCCTATTCTGTTTCCAGCTTTAAAACGAAGTAGGTGTGGCCAATAACTTACCGAAATTTGTATTAATGCGCACGGTGACCACTTTCTATTCGCCAGCACTTGCCCCTCCCTCCCAGCGCACGTGTTAGCTTCAGTGTCAGTATTTTCCACAACGTTTCGAAACTAGAGTGACTTATAAAATGTGTAAATATTAGTTTTTAAAATGAACACTATTGTAAATACGAGAGATGAAGAAAATATAATAAAAGAGAGGTAAACACTTACGATGTCAGTTCTTGTCAGTGGTAATATACCATGTAAGAAGAATTCACACAGCTGGCCGTTGTACCGGAGTGGTTATCACTGCACGCTACGACGGCAGGAGTCCTGAGTTTGAATCTTGGCCTGGGCATGGATGTTCTTTGTGAGTGTTATTTCATCAATTTTACCATATCATCACTCATCCTCATCCTCGCGATAAGCCAAGTGTGGCAGAAATGTGAAGTAAAATAAACCAAATGAACCATGCAATAATTTAACCAGCGTAGACAAACTCATATCCATGAAAAAAAGAAACATCCACTTTCCTGCTGACGGCAGCAAGTACTAAATCGGCTAAAATGTGCCATCCGCGTTTTTGTTCGGCTGATTTTCCTTGCGGACCGCATAAATGCTTGTTTTTAAGACACCTGTTCAGAAGTTAATGATTCAACACAATACTCTGGATTCACCGCAATTTTGGTATCGCCACTTGTTGAAGGTTTCAAATGTAGATGTTTTGTAACACTTGCTGTTGAAGCCACATCAACATTCCATGATACTTACAACCTATAAACACTATGCAAAATCTCGAGATAGAGAACCACCACACGGCAACGGAGAGGAGGGCAGGTTTTGCAGGGTCGAGGGGAGGAAAGCTATAAATAGCCGTGTGCTTGAGGGTTTCGGAAGATTCTTGACCACGAGAAGTAGTGTCTCCAACTATGTTATTTTTTCCCTTATGAATTAGATACAAGAAATGTAAAGGTCTTATTACGTACACGGGTATTGGAACATTAATAGAACTTTGTAGTTGCGAAGTTGGCTATATAGCAATTAGATACGATAACACCTTTGGAATATTACTGAATTGTAACGATGTTTCTATAAAGGTCGGGTAGCAACACTGAATGACACAGTTTGCCCATCTGTAACTCGTGTCCCCGCCCTCTACGAATTCCTTCTTGGAAGCACTTGCCAGTGTATGCATCTGGCATTTCTCTTTTACAAGCTGGGGGAATTCAGGTTCCTGAAATCTGAGCATGTTTTACGTGGGAAGTAAAGGAAAGGAAGCGTAGGTGGATCATTTAATAAATGCTAAAGTAACATTCTGTACGATTTTAAGCATCACTGGTTGTATTTGCACCAAGCACTTCGGCTTTTCTCAAAGATTTCCCTACAATCTTTTGCAGTGTGTTGATTTTACCATTCTAGATAAAACGCATGAAGTTCAAAGTAGTGTGTGCGTGTTTGTGGTATATACATCAACACGTGTGTAATCTAGAGATTCCCATGTCAGTCACTGTCAGTCTAAATCATGTTTTCTGATTCTGTCTAGTCCGGTGTTTCAAGATTATAGACTTGACTTAATATTGCGAATTTGCAACACTGCACAACACAGAGTGACGGACAAGTAGCGGGAATTTCGTTAATTTGAATGAGTGAATGTCACCGTAGGTGCTTTACTAAAGAATGGTTATGAATTCATAAGCAAGGATAAGGCTAGTATATGCTTTGAACAGCATACAATGCTGTATTACTCTAGTTTCAAGACGGCATTGAATGAACTATCTATCAGGGTGCAAAAGGTCTGCGGAGGGACTACTGCCAGAATCCACCAATAGGGCTGCACTGGCTTTCTCTAGAACACGTGCTTTTGTTTACATCCACTTCGTAGTGGAAAAAAATGGACTTTAGATACTATCATCATTTTTTTATATTGTCATCACAGAAAATAGTGCAGGAGTCTATAAAAGTAATTATTATATTATACAAAGATGCCTGATAACAGGTAAATACTGATTGCCTAAATTACAGGGGCGATTCTTGAACTTTGATACCCTATGATTTTCCTGCATCATATGACAGTTATATCTGCATGGTTGAAAGTTTAACAATAAATAATAGGTTCTTTTATGCTACTTCCATTCAGATTACTTCAGCGAAAAACCCTACAGACAAATTATGTTATAATCAAGCAGCAGTATGAAACCTGCAGATTCTTGTCTTGATGCAAGACAGCACCAAATCTAGCACCTGGTGAGCTCCATAGCAATAGCATTATTTAGGCTACATCTGTTATGAATCATGTTGAAATCGAAGTCATTATCTTTGTTTAAAATTTTGTTATTGTGCCCATCCAGGGGAAAATGGTTGGTTGATTTGGTGTTTTAAGTCCACTTTATGCACAGTAAGGCTAATTGAGACTGGACCTACAGTTTAAAGTGGAATCCAAACCACTATGTGACTCCACAGGGTATCGAACCTGGGACCCCTTGATTACAATGTGACGATGCTACCACTGCGCCATCGGGGAGGCCCAGGGGAAAATGACTATAAACATTGACAGAACCCACACTTTGTGTACAACTTACACTTTACAGATTTCTAATGTGTATATTTTCCATTTTCCTGGTTCTCTGTCGAAGGAGGAGACAAATCCACCCACAGACTTGGTAGTCCGACAAACGAATAAGTGCAATTTAAGACAGCATCTTGCAGAAAAGCGGTGCGACACTCTCGGAAGCAAAATATTAAATAAAAGTGAAGTAGAGTGCAAACCATAATGGAGTGAATCTACTGTGGCTGCATACATGGCAGATTGTTCAAAGTGGATTTGGTCATTTGTTTAACTCTAGCTCAAGTGGCTAGCAGTGGAACATCGTACTCATTCATTAAACATGTGAAGAAAAAACTTCATACACATCAAGTCACAGCTTCCCCAGGCAACTTCAGCTCGAAGCCTATGACCTTCATAGGCAAGATCAACCATTGTTGATCTTGCCTATGGTTACTGGACCAGAAATAGCGCATGTCGTTGAAGAATTCCACACTGCAAACAAGGTACCTGAACTGCAGAAACTGAGAAGAATCTACACCACAAAGGTTAATCCAACAAAGAAGCATGTATTGTGAAGCATGTTAAATCTAATGTGTCGAATACAAGAGAACTTGGAAAGCAGTTTTCCGATAATGGCACCACTATCTTGTTTTAGATACACAAATATTAGTTGCAGCTGCAGCAGTTGCTCAGTCTGTAAGAGACATCCAGGAACTTGGACGGAAGCAATGCAGTAATTTCTTCCAAGGGTATCTAATACATCGAACAGTGCTGTTCAATAATTTACTTAAGGAAACAATCTTCTCCTCTTCAGTCGTCCTCATGTGAGAACAAAATCAGGCAAAAAGGAACAGCTCATCTCCGTAAAACATGATATAAACTTGATCTGGGTTATGAATATTGCTTGTTAAGTGACGAATGGCCTCCTTTGTCAGTAAATGGATGCAGGTTGGGAGGCAAGTCCGATTTGTTGCCATGTATAAAGGAATTGCAAGACGAAATTTACCTACCACCCTGAAATACTAGTAGATATGCTTGTCATAGATGATGCAGCAATAATTAACTTTCTTTGCATCTGACATATATCACAGTTCAAGTCAGTTTGACGAGTAGACATGGTTTCTTGACATATATCGCACCACGACACTCAAAATACTAGCAAAAGAGGGAAAAAAAGAAATTTTCTCTAAACTTCCCCATAAAACATCAGCCTCCTTCAATCGTTGAATCTACCTGAGTAGATTAAAGGAAGGCCACTGTGGACAAAAATACAGATTGCTTTCACTATGCTCTCAGAAACAGCAGACACTATAGTGTTCTTGCATGCACTAGATGTTGTTGCCTACAAATTCTAGAAAGGTGCACTCTGAACGATGGACACAGTCGTGATCGTCATTGCCATCAGTTTTGCTTAGAAGCTCGTATACGAACATTACACGGTGGCAAACGGAACTAGCAAAAATGTTGGATATCTGGATGCCACGAAAATAGATGGACTAAGGGGTGAGGCAAAGTGCCCCCTGATGTTCTGGATTAGTAGTAATTAAGGCTGCACTGATACCGATGGCGATACTCTCACCAAATCCTACCAATACTGACACCGATGCTTGAAAATTGTAATAATTACAAGCTAGTCAAAATATTGATCAGTATTACTTGATTAATTGATTGGTTTATTAAACATCACATTTCTACTACTAATTGTGATGATGGGGCTGGACGGCCATAACGACCCTGCGTAGCCACATTTAACAACCCTGCGCGGTCGCAATATTATATTTTGTTAAGAAGGTTTGGATAAAGAGTGGATGCTAAAAGTCCCTGTGAAGCGTACACTTTTAGTTTAAATGTGTTAACGGATCCACCTCTACGTTTATTAGCTTCGACCCTGCGTGGCCGCTCTATTCTGAAAATGTTAACGGATCCACCTCTACGTTTAATAGCTTCGACCCTGCATGGTCGCTATATTCGGTGAATGTTATCATTTATTGTCATTTATACTGTTCAATTTGTTGAAGAGTCCTGCGAGGCTCAATATCAATTGTATTGTCTGAATGCACACAGTTTTAGTTTATATTGACACGTGCATCTACTGATTTTCCCACTAGTGATTTCTCAATGTCAAAACCTTGATAATTCTCAGTACGAAGTTTGCAATATTTAAAAAAAATGAGTTAGCAACGCGTACTTGTAGTTAAAATTTTCACCACCCATGCGCCACCGCGAGTATAAAGCCAGCGCAGCGAGGCCCGGAGCTTAGTTGGCTCCCTGAAGTCATTCCAGAAGGAAGGAAGGAGGAAGCGGAAAGAAGAAGAAGAGCCTAGCTGCAACCTACCTACCTGGTCCGATCGCTTCAGCTGATAGGTGCTCAGGTCCTACCTGCCCGGCTAGTCTGGGAGCACCCCGGACCATTCCTTTTTAACCTGCTGTCCCTGCATAGGAGACACCGGTTGGCTCGCCAATTCCCCGCTAACGCAGGGGGGTGTCATGGCAATCCTTTGATCCTTTTACCCAGCGCCCGCTATTCGGGGTACCGATTGGTTTCGGCCAATTCCCGGCTGTGGTTGGGGATACTACGCACAACCTACTCTCTCTTTCAGGGGAACCCGTGACGACTGCGGCGACCAGGCCCTAAATAAAATTAGGTCCCCATACTCCTCATTGGCGCCTCACTGCGAGGAATAAATTGGATGTTCCCTGTTCCCCCCTTTTTTTTCTTCGAGTCTAAAGGTGGTACAGGTATATGCACATAAGGGATACAGGTAAAGACTCGTGTGCTAACGGACATCATTGTGTTCTGATTATAATAAACTTTATATATATATATATATATATATATATATATATATATAAACCTGGTTTAATCTTTCTTTACACCCAGCAAGCCCTGAGATATTTCTGAGTCTTTGTACTACGACTGAATCAGTTAGCACATATGGGTAAACTTTTGCCGACCACCCAACTGCAGTGTTTAGTGTGTTGAACGCAGCCAGTACCTATACTCCTGCGCTGTGGTGCTCAGCTCTGCGTGGGTGGACGTTGCAACGGTGATAAGATGGTTGAAGGGAAAAGCCCAAAAATAAATGGGAGATACAACACAAGCCCCACTGAGGTTTTGATTTAATGATTTGGTGTTTTAAGTCCACTTTATGCATAGTAAGGTTAATCGGGACTGGACCTACAGTTTAAAGTGCGATCCGAACCACTATGTGCCTCCACTGGGTATCGAACACGGGATACCTTGATTACAATCAACAATGCTACCTACTTCTGCGCCATCAGGGAAGCCCGACTCACTGAGGATTAAACAAAGTAACAACGAGTCCAGAGTCTCTTTGCTCTGATATGCAGTCGGGGGTGTAATATGTGGAAGTGAGGTTGACACTTTGGTCCCTTCTTAAAAAGATCAGTCCTTACACCCCTGATCAATATTTGTGCGTAAATATTCCACTCCAATTATATGCATCAATTTACCAAGAGTTATTCCTTAAAACATTGCAGAATAACATCAGAATATTAAAATATATGTTACATAAACAGAAAATCCAGTTTTCAAACAAAACTTGTGAAAAATAAGTACTTCAAATTTTGCAAAACTTCCAAGACAATTAGACTTCACGAAAGTGTCACACGATCTTTTTGCAGACTCAGTGAAAGACCAAAATGCCAGAAGAGTATCGGCAGGTATTGGTAAATAAATTCCAACCGATACTTTCCGATACTGAAACATCACATCGGTATCAGCTCAGCACTAGTAGTAATTCATCGGTTTGATCCCCACCATCAGAAAAATCAATAAAAAGTTCATCTCAAGAGGGAAGAGGAAAGATCATGTTAGAATAGGTAAAAGTTACGTTAGACGTAGGATAATAATCAATGTAAGTAAATAATATAGTGTCATTTTTGCTTTCTGTTGAATGTACAAGTATCAGACACAGTGTGCATAAGGCACAAAACACATGCAAAATGTGCAATTAAAAATATCAACAAGCAATATAAATATTAATTGAATACTTACACAAGAACATACCTAAGATTAATATCTCCAAACAAATTCTTTAGCTCAACATTCTGCTTCTTCAAGATTTCAAGATCGTTCAAAGCACGAGCCAGCCTCTTCATCAAATTCTCATCTGTTTCAGGAGTATGGAAAAATGGTGCTGCCACCATAATTAGCACCACTAGCCATACACCAAGCAGAATCAGAACTCCTCGTCCCCATCTCACCGGTTTCCAAATCCTCATGGCTACATACTAGAAAAAAAGACATAGACATATAAACTCTTAAAATATCGAAGGTATTCAATTGCTTCAAATAGCACATGTGTTACAAAGATCATTTCATGTTCAATTTTGCACATATAGCCTAATCGAGACTAGATACACTGTTAGAGTCAGATTCAATTCTACCACATTCATCCTCACTCCCTCCCTGCCACCAAATTCTGTCCCAAGTAATTCAAAATCACATCATTTAACTTGCCCCATGTAGTTCCATGCATTGATGTTGAAAGTTTGTGAACATTGTTTCCAGTTTTAAAAATATCATTCCCCAGCAAAGTTACAGACTCACCTCATTGGTGGAATGCCAAGGATTCACAAGGGAAGTGTGACTTCTCTTCTTCTGTACTCTGTGATATATCTTACTGCTTTTAGTATTGAATTGAATATGAAACTGTGGGTGCATCAGCCCTTAAGCTACTTTGCACCCATCACATTATACGGGGTCCAGCCTTTACCATAACTAAAATATAATGAATATAACATGACACATAACTGTAATGTCAGAGGTCTAAAATTACTTGGGTTAAAAGCTGAGGCTGTAAAGGGGCACTCAGCACAAAACACAGGATGACACACACACAAAGTCCTAGGAGGATTATACTGGTCCAGATGCCAGTGCCTCGTAAGTCTGCAAAACGCTATTTGTATATAGGTATCTGATGTCATTCTTCTGGTTTAGGAAAGCTACAAAGATTTTCTTAAATAAAATCTGTACTTCTTGTCCCAGATTGGTACTATGGATTAGCAGAGGGGTCATGTATTTTAGGGGAGGGAGGGGGCTCGTTAAGTCAAATTCATCCTATTTGTTTAGTAAAAAAAAGTCCATGATACATAACAAAAATCGATCAAAGATTCAGTTGTTGCACTCGAAACAACCATACTGTTGTCACGAGCTATAGACATCATGACAGGAGAGATTGGACATGAAATTTTACCTCTTGAACCTCTGGAAAAAATCAACTCTTTGTTACACCTATGTGGCTGCATGTTCTATTTTCCGATATTTATCTAATATTTCTAATAACATGATAAAATATGTACATCAGAATTAACTGCAGGCTTCCCATTACAAATAAAGGCTGACATGTTTTGATAAAAAAACATTATCATTTTGAAATAAAAGTATACGCGGAATTTTTAAAAGTACAAACATTGGCATGATTTATTGTAAACACATATACACATGAAACCAGTATATAGAAATATAATATTGGTAATCTCGTTAATAACAATAAGCAACTATTAAAAGTGTATTAAAACTATTAAAATTGTATATCTTTCCATTTTTTAGCTCTATATACGGCCATGGGTTTACCTATGTTCGAACATAATCTACGTTCTATTACTTCGTCACAAGCCTGCTTTCAGGCAGGTATTTGTCTCCATCGATAAGAGCCTCATTAAGACATTGTGTCGTACGTGTCTCGCACACTTTTACGGGTTTTGTTCTATTTGACGGCCCAGAAACCAAAACAAATAACGGAGTACATGTTGAATGAAAGCTTGAAAGCTAAACAATGTGCTTGCCAATAACTGAACAAGTGGAAAGCCTGAGAACAAACGAGAAATAAGCCCTACACAACCTGCCACGATTCGCAAGCATCATTTGCTAACACTAACAACTGTTAAAATCGAATACTTTTTCCCTTTGTTAGATTACCTTCTTCCATTCCTTCCTTTCTCTCACAAATATATAATATCTGATACAGTAACGGAAGTTTATATGCAGTGAAATTGTCGTCCCGCCAGGGGTCGAAATGGACTGGAGCAGACCGGAACGGCGTTCCGGTTTGTATATACCTAGAACCTTCCCGTTCCGTCTCGTCACTGTCGTAATCGAACAAAAAACGAATAAATAAATAAAACCGTCCACAGCGTGTTAACGAAAATTTCATGAAAATTCCCATTTCGAGCCCTGCTTCCCGCCCCCGAATGAGAGGTCACACTACACGCATTCCTTTAAGAGTGAAGTTTCGCACCAGGCGTGTATTTATTTCAATATCGACGTAAATGGGCACTGCTACTAAAAATAAACCCGACTATACAAGAGACTATGAATTTCTCCCCACGTTGCAAGTGGTAGCGATTTTTCAAGTTGATTATTAAGCTGGACACGATGTTTGAAAAATATAATAAATACGAATTTTCAGTTTCCTTATGGAGAAAAAAAAAACACGCAACAATTTCCACTTACGGCTAATCAAATGGGATTTTCGACAAATCAAATCTTCAATCTGTCCTCTATCCATTCATGTGTTTTTCTACGCCATCGGAAGTTTGGTATTCCCAAGAGAACAAGTAAAATAATACTCCTATTAGCGCAACGCTTAGTTTTCTCCTCCTCCTAAGACCATCCAGCATACAAACCTCTCTTCTTTCCCCGGCTCACCGCGGGGAAAGGTAGGTGGGGGAGGAGAAATCAGGATCCTCGCGTAGGCGCTAGTGGCAATTGAATACCTTCATTTCGATAACTGCGTGCGGGGATAATTTATTTGAACAGCAACAACAATAAGAAGTATTTAGTCATTTAAACAGCAACAACATTAAGAAGTATTTAGTCATTTGAATAGCAACAACTTTAAGAAGTATTTAGTCATTTGAATAGCAACAACATTAAGAAGTATTTAGTCAGTCAATGAGTTTATCATCATTTCATGGCAACTTGCCACCTATGGTGAGGGTGTTTTGTCAGCAACTGTTTGCTCGAAACGGACACAGCATATCATGACATTTTGTAACACTAATGATAACAGCAGCAGCTGGATGCTAAGAAAATTCAAATAATAAGAGTAACATTTGTTTTTGTGACAAGGAAAACAATCATGAACTAAAATATAAACAATACACACCAGATCCGTAGTTAGAGCCAGATACTTTTAGCCATCACTCAGTGCTTTGCATGACACAACATTATGAATAGAGCCCGGAAGTTTGGCAAAATGCCTCTTTTTATCTACTGCATATATTGATAAATTTTTCCGGATATACGTTTCTTATGTTGTTTCGAATGTTTTAGAAGCCTTTTCATTTTGCCTATTTTGCCTATTTGGGACCCCACTGCCTATTTTTAATTATAATGCCCATTTTTGCCTTTTTCAGTGAAATTTGGCCATTTTTTTTAAAAAAATGTGTATATAAATTATTTTTCTCTCAAAAAACGTTGTTGGCATTTATTTTTCTTCCGTTTATTATGTGAATAATTTTCGCCTTATTTAAGTAATATTGAACTCATGCATGTTTCAACATTGCTGAAGGAGAAAAGTGTGAGAAAAAAGTATTTCATGCTGAGTCAGGATATTGCATTTCGGTTAACATTTCTTGTGCAAGATTGACTGCTGAAGTGGACAGGTTGATTTCGAACACAAAGAAAATATTTCTGAAATCTCCCTCTCGAACCCGAAAATTTCAGGAAGTTGCGATTGAGCTTAGTTTACCTCAGCAACCAGTCTTGACGAGATAGGGAACCTGGATATCAGCAGCTATATATTATGCTAACAACCTTCAAAAAATCAGTGAGGTGATCGATGCTCTTCCAGAAAATGAAGCGGCTTCAATTCGTGAAGTGAAAAACTCCTGTGCTATTCAAGTTTATTTTTGCACATTATGGTGCATTTCCAGAGACAATTACAATTATAGCATCCATGAAAATCTACAAGGAATCTATGCAGCAGATGATGGAAGTGGTCAGCTGTTGCGGAAAAGTGCTAACGGATAGTGAGTGCAAATGAGGACTTGAAACAATTGAAAACAATTTGTGATATTCTAAAAGGTGAAAAAGCTGTTACCCAAAATGAGTCCAGCTACATTAGCTTGTTTTATGTATGCTCCAATAACTTCTGTCGAAGTTGAAAAATCATTTTCTATTATGAAAAACATTCTCTCTGACAAGACGACTATCAATGAATGTTGAGAACTTAAAAAAACACCTTGTAGTTATGTGCAATCAAGACGGAGAAAATTGAAATGCTCTTCCCAATGTAGATTTTAACATTTTGCCAGCAATTATAGATAAAAGTAAGCGCTTTCCAAATGTGCCTTTTTCGGTTTATTTTGCCTTTTTTTTTCATTTTTTGTGCCTATTTCCCACATTATAAATGCCTTTTTGCCTGCCTATTTTAACGAAAATAAACTTCCGGGCTCTAATTATGAACAAATCATATGCAAAATCTGTATTTAAGCAATAAGTATAAACTTGATGTGACTCTTAGAGCTGCCTTGCGTACTAAACAAGCACAACATAAGTAGATTAACTACTTCTTTGTAAATTAACATGGTGACAATATTTTCACAGGGTGACGCGACGTTATCCTGTTCCAACTTTCCCCGTTTTGCTCGTTTGGCGCCAGGTCACGTAGCCAGGTTTGATTCAACGACCAACCCCCCCCCCCCCTTCCTAGGGTGACCAGACGTCCCCTTTTATCCGGACACGTCCTCCTTTTTAGGTGTCTGTCCGGCGTCCGGGCGGATTTTTTAGAAATCTGTAAATGTCCTCCTTTTTTGGAAAGAGTACAGCCTTGACCATAGCAAATGTGCTGCATACAGAATGCTTCATTTGGGGCGCGTTAAATATTCGAGCAATGCTCACCTAGCATCTGGGAGCTCAATACGATCACTTTCCCGACTGAGTCTCTAGAAGGGCGCGTATTTAAGGCACTAAAAACCTCTGAAATAGGCAGTCAAATAGGCATCAAAATGATGAAAATAGGCACTTAAAAAGCCCCATAAACTAAGAAAGGTACGAAAATAGGCACTTAAAAGGCACCCTAAAATTAAAAAGACATTAAAACAGGCAATGGATGTGAACTTATTTAAATTTTCTTCTTACAGTGTACAGTTATACTGTATTAGAACTTCAGTTTATACATAAAAGTGCGCTAGCGATTAACATACTATAATACACTTTTGATCGAAATTCATATTTGCGGGGAATCGTCTGTTAAAGTAATTCTCACAAAAAGAGCTTGTGCTAACGATTTGCACCATTCTAACAAAAAAATATTTAAAACAATGTTCCAATTCAGACCATCAAATCTGGCGAATTCCACATATCAATCAGTACACCATCAACAAAGCCTTACATCTTTCAGTATAGGGAAAGCGAAATGCACGGAAGAAAAACTGAAGTATGCAAAAATTGCAGAATATCCATTTTTTTGGCACGATTAAGCAAAATAGTCACTAACCATCAAAATAGAAATTTATAGGCACTATAAAATATGTGTTTTCGGAATAGAAACTCCATGAAACGAACTTTAAAGTTTAAACATGAAAGCCTTCTCTTTCTCTGCCACTTTTGGCTAATCGCGAAGATGAGTATGAGCGATGATATGGTGATTTTGATGAAGGAGACCCATTCCCAGGCTGGGATTCGAAACCGAGGTCTCTGGTGTTGTGGCGCGGTGTGCTAACCACTCCACCACAGAGGTCAGCCAGTTCCTTTTCGAGTTATACATACGCGATACAGAAATGCGTAGTGAGAATTTTTATTATTAAGTAATATTTACTTTCATGAAATAACGAAGCGAAAGTGTAAATTCAACAATGATCTTGCAAGAAAATATCCAGTTTTAAAGGATAGAAGAAACGAATATGGGGTAAAGTGTAAGGTGGTTGTCACTTTCCTCTGCTGTTGAAAGAGTGCTAGAAATGTTCGTGGCATTGAAATCATATTTCTCTACCCAATCTAAACTACCTAAAATTTTAATTTGGCTTTTCGAAATAAGTTAAGCGAATCTTTCTTGTTACATTTACATTCACTTGTGGAGAGATTTCAGTCTAATATCCAAGAATTAGAAAAGGAGTAAAATTCTGTGCTTCAAATTATAGACATTCTTTGTAATTTGTTAAAAGAACAGATTAGGAGATTGCTTTCTTTGCTTAAAGGTAAGATGAAGTTCTTGAAAGAGATCTTCTGAAAAGCATCAACACAGTGTCGCCAACTCTGTGCCCCCAACAGTGTTGGCAGACATAAAAAATACATGGGCCCCTCAGGCCCCTTTGAAAATTTACAGTGAACCCAGGTTGACAACACTGTCAGAAAATCCACGGCAGTGTTGTCAGACATAAACAGGGGGCCATAGACCCCCCTCATAAAAAACTACGACAACACAGAGTTTGCAACACTGGGCCCCCAACAGTGTTGGCAGACATAAAAAGCTACAGTAAAAGCCCACAGTGTTGCCAACTCTGTCAGAAAATCCACGGCAGTGTTGCCAGACATAAACAGAAAACCATAAACCCCCCTCATAAAAAACTACAGTAACACAGAGTTGGCAACTCTGTGCCCCCAAAAGTGTTGCCAGACATAAAAAATACATGGGCCCCTCAGGTCCTTTGATGAAAATTTACAGTAAAAAAACCCAGTAGGTTAACAACACTGTCAAAAAATCTACGGCAGTGTTGCCAGACATAAACAGGAGGGCAATAGGTCCCCCTCATAAAAAGCTACAGTGGGCCCACAGTGTTGCCAACTCTGCCCCCAACAGTGTTGCCAGACATAAAAAGTACATGGGCCCCTCAGGCCCTTTAATAAAAGTTTACAGTAAAAAACCTAGTAGGTTAACAACACTGTCAAAAAATCTACGGCAGTGTTGCCAGGCATAAAGAGTACATGGGCCCCTCAGGCCCTTTAATAAAAATTTACAGTAAAAAATCATCCTATCGTGTTTGATGCGATAGATGTTCTTGCCGGAGGAAATTTTGGCCTCTCCTTTATTCTCGGGATTCATGTCAAACTGCAGTTTGCCGGAGATGGGGAATTGGTAATAATTCAAGTTGTTGTTGAATATGTAGAAAATCTTGCCCACATCCTCGTCGTACTGGGTCAGGATGCTATTCAAGTGTATAATCAACAAACCGTTGAGTTTAGATAGGGAGGGTAACAGGTCCCAGCTCGCAGGTGGCGATGGTGCGCTTTGGGCGGATACCTCCATAGCCTGCTTCCTGAAGCCAAACAGGTTCATAGGCATTGTTATTTTATTTTATATTTAGCGATTCGATTTCGAGCCTCAAATAATAATTCGAGCCTCGTCAGTGCTGCCACTATTTGTAGGTTAGCTTAGCCTGTGAAAAATCATATAGTAGAATTTTTGTAGAGTAGGTAGGCAAATGTAAAAAAAAGCCATAGACCCCCCTCATAAAAAGCTACAATAACACAGTGTTGCCAACTCTGTCCTCAAATACATAAGGCTACAGTGGGCCCACAGGCCAACTCTGTCTACGGCAGTTGCCAGACAGGTGCATGGGCCCCTCAGGTCCTTTGATTACAGTGAACCCAACTCTGTCATACGGCAGTGTTGCCAGACATAAAAAGCTACAGTGGGCCCACAGGCCAACTCCTACGGCAGTGTTGCCAGATGTAAACAGGGCCGGACCCCTCAGGTCCTTTGATTACAGTGAACCCAACACTGTCTACGGCAGTGTTGCCAGATGTAAACAGGGCAATAAACCCCCCTTATAAAAGGCTACAGTGGGCCCACAGTGTTGCCAACTCTGTCTACGGCAGTGTTGCCAGACATAAAAAGCTACAGTGGGACCACAGTGTTGCCAACTCTGCCCTCAAATACATCATAAAAAACTTCAAAATATCAGTTGGTGAAATTTTCGTGGGGTGAGTTGGCAACACTGAGCCCCACATGATGATTCGAGCCCCAAATGAGGGCGTAGAACCCGGGCACTATACTACTAGCATCTGTGAGCAAAATGTTGGTAAGAGTTTTGTATATTGATTAAATTATGAGTAATGGCAAATGTATAGCCATTTTTTTCGGTATCCTCTTTTTTATGACTTTGTCCTCCTTTCTCGCCATGCTCTGTCCTCTTTTTTTTTTGAATGTATGTGTCTGGTCACCCTACCCCTTCCTGAAGCTTCGGCTCTGACACACACTCCTAAAAATATATTCGTGTACTGCCATTATCAAAACGAAAACGCTGTGAAACACACGTGTTCCTCACACGTATGCACACAAGCATGCTTTAAAATGAAAACAAATGAGTGTGAAATTATCGGCATTCATTGCAAACAGACCGTTAACTTCATGCTCGAGTGTGTTACGATGCATGCTCTCACCACTAACAAACCATCACAACTCTCGTGCTGACCATTTGCATGTAAGTCCCTGAAACGGCGGCGATTTCCAGAAGTTACTGAATATGCATATCCCATGTGTTTATGTTCTTACAACATTTGCATCTAACATTTAAGGAAATGGTGGCTTACATTGTAAGCAATGTGTGTGTGACATTCCTCGAACTGAAGCCGAGGCTACACACTCCCTTTCAACGTCATACAACCATGAGGCACATAAACGAGTAACTTATATTTTTCAACCACAATATCGTGTATAAAAAATACGTTTTTGTGCTATCACTCTCACTTCCCGTGTGTGTATATATGCCATTGTGCGTGGGAAACGTTAGTGAAACATCAATCATTATTTTAATGCTCAATATTGGAGACTCGTTGGCAAAAGGTCGACATTTTTCCGTCTTGTCCGTGCATAAAGCGACTCTGGGGTTCACCTAGCCTCAACTAAATGAGTTACCGGGAGCAACCCTGAACGATAAAGCCGACCGGAGCGTGGCGCTGATCTCATCACATCCAAAATGACAGAGCTCGTGCATGTGTGAGGTCCTTACCTGCATCATTATATCTAATAGGCTCAATACATTTTTATTTCTTTACAATATTGACGGAGCTAGTTTTCGTCGACTCTAATACATGTATGTTTATTTACTTCTGTAATCTATTTGTAATGCGGAATGTTCTGTCTCGAATATATGTTTGGAACTGTATATTCCGTGCATTATTTTATAATGTCTTCATGATTATTACATGTCTAAATTTGAAATAACAACATTCTTTACTTTTCTTCCCTTCTTTGTCTTGTATATTTATTGTAATATTCCTTCAAAAAAAGTATTAGTTCAATTGTTTGCGCACATTTATTGTAATTGGTGAGAGAAAATAAGTAACTAACCGTCACGTAGTGGTCAACGGCACTGACCTTCCATGACAGACGATATATTCTGGTACGAAGTAACCCCCTCCCGGCGTCACCAGAGAACCGTCCCAGGGACTGAAAAACATTAGTCCGTAACTCTTTAATAAGTCATTTCAAGATACATAATGGAAAGATAGAAATAGGGTTTCAGATTTCTTCTTATGATACAAGTTTCTCCAAAATCAGACATCTTTCTGGATTTTTGGCCGAAATTCGTCCTTGTCTTGTTTGTTTTTCCGTTTGGAAGCTTCTTGAAGGTAACTTCAACGCAAAACTGACTCGTCAGCAGGTTCGCGACACCGGCATTTTCTACAACTGGGATTATTCGAATCCGACTTCATTTCCCTAAGTTGTAGTTACAGAGGACGGAACGAAGCTCGAGTATATGTACCAATCTTACTGTTTGTTTATATACTATAGTTATGTAACGTCTCGTTGGGCTAACCTCAGCAATGGAGACAAATGACTGTTAGCCACGAGAGACAAACATTCAACCCTGTTTCGCAGATAGTTACGCTGACTGCCACATATTTCAGAATCCGATCGCTTGTTACATCAAACCTGTAAAACAGACGTTGCGCTCATAACAAAAGTCTGTACACAAAACACTTATTGTTCATATTATCAAACTGGAGTTCAAGTGATGTTCTTATACAGGGTGATTCAGAATTCCTATTACACACTTCTAGGGGTTGTAGAGGAGACTTAGTAGATAAAGTTTTGATACGGAACCCATGTCCGGAAACATACCGTTTTGGTACTACACAGATGACAAGACCACGTAATTTCACATCTCCCGCTTCATGGTAGGCAACCCACATTGACGGAGGGCGACGTCTTCAGTCACCTGATGTCATGTGTGCTGCTTCCAACGTCCTCTGTTTACAATCTGTTTACACAGCACATGTGGTTCCAACATGATGGCGCACCAGCACACTTATCCCATGGCGTCCGACAACATCTCAATGAAACATACGGGGACAGGTGGATAGGTCGCGGTGGACCAACTCCTTGGCCACCACGATCGCCGAATCTAACTCCTCTTTGACTTTTTCATATGGGGCCACATGAAGAGTCTTGTTGAGTTCTGGCTGCAGCAGACACGATCAGCACACACCAGGTATTTTTGACCGTGTGTATGCAAACATCCTTCGGAGGTACACTGTTTGCAACGAACTTCGGGGTTGCCACATCATGCAGCTCTTGCAGTGACGCAGGTAAAGCGGGAGAGTGAAATTATGTGATCATGTCATCTGTGTAGTACCAAAACGGTATGTTTCCGGACACGAGTTCCTTATCAAAACTTGATCTACCAAGTCCCCTCTACAACCCCTACAAGTGTGTAATAGGGATCCTGTATCACCCTGTATTTCTGCGGGTTTGAATTTGAATTTGAATTTAAAATTTTGGGAGCGTCAGCACTTAGGCTAATTTGCTCCCGTCACATTATACGGGGTCCAGCCCCTTACCATTACAAATAACAACTCTAACGTTGCATAACTAAAATTTTAAAACCTTAAAATGTTCTGACTTCTGTTAAAAGCTGAGGCTGTAAACGCGCACTCAGCACACAAGGACATAAAACAGGACAACACACACAAAATTATACTAGCCATAATGCCAGTCGCCAGAGCCTCGTTAGTCTCTTGTCCAGGGTGCACTACGTGGAAGTGAGGTTGACATTTGGGTGTACTACGTGGAAGGTCACCCCTTACACCCCTTCTGCGGGTTTCGTTACTAAATATGCTAAAATACAATGTTCAGGGTAGACCGGAGGAAATCGGGCTACTTAAAAAAATCGTAACATTATATCTCGTGAAAATTTTATTTTATTGTACAAACTTTAAAGTCAATACAAAAACAACAACAACAAAAAAAAACAAGATTTGAAGCATCTAGACAACATGTAACACACAACTTTCATTAATTTATAACCTATTATAACACATGTTGAACAAAAGTCTGTTATGATCCGATTTTTTCCAGTGATACTTGGTAAACCGTATCAGTGCTGGGGTAAATCGGGCCACACAGCTATTTTAGTGTTTGCACATACACTTTCCACATGCACGCTGTTTCTGTTCAAAGGCCTTAACGCAGCATTCGTGTTACCATAATCTATATTTCTGGTAATATCATGCCTAATATTTTTAAGACTTAAATGTTCTGTCTTTTATCACCAAGTTTAACATGCTTCAGAATATTTTTTTAAAGTTTGATTAAAGTCCACTCTATGACCATGAAAGGCTGATCGGAATTGGATTTACAGATTAAATTTTATCCGAAACCACTTTACAATATGTCTCAAAAGTGGATCGAACCAGAGACCCCTTGAGAGATCACTTTACTCCTCTTGTATGATACGTCAGTTTATCGTGGCAATGGGAGGAATTATAAAAACGACATACGATAAGAACCATCTATTCCAGCCATGAAACCCTGTTTTTGCAAAACAATACTCCAATCTCTAAAACATGGAAATCAGCTTGGTTCCTGTTTACAGTACAATTTATTATTTGTATCTGATCAGTGGTGATTCATTCCTTTTGAGTTCTTTGGACTTTTAACCACTGTGTTAAATCTTTAAATTACCTACGTTTCGGAGGCTGATTCTGCCTCCGTCTTCAGGGTAGTGGATTAATCTACTAAATCATAGTTCAGTCCCTGGACACATGATGTGCTTGGGGACGGAGTCGATTATGGAGAATAAAAAGTTGTTGCCTTGGATGATTATTCTCATTGGCCAAGGCTCCACATCGTCGGATGGTCACGTCAAGACCTGTTTTTATATGTAAACTGCCAGGGAGGATTATATCGCGGTGGTCCAGGCTCCACCTTGTCAGAAGGTTGATACTGCTGATACACAACCAAAAGAAATGTAACATTCCCCTTCAATGCTGCTTAGGTGCAACTGTCAGAATGTGAATGGATGTGGGCATACAGTTCTTCCAGTGCGTGTGTATGCTGACTGGCCAAAGCAGGGTTGGAGCTGTATCTGTAAAGGTACAGATGGCAATTGTATATAAACAGGTCTTGTGACCATCGGACGAGGTGGAACCTGGGCCACTGATAATCCTCACCGGCACCTTCATTTACAACAGGTCTTTACGACCAGCAGACGAGGTGGAGCCTTCACCATTGAGAATAACACATCATGTGTCCAGGAACTGAACTATGATATATTAGATAACACACTACTCTGAAGATGGAGGCAAGTCTCCGAAACGTAGGTAATTAAAGATTTAACACACCGGTTAAAAGTCAAAAAAAATAAAATAGTACGATTTATTGTTTATATAAAACAGTGCAAGTATATGTTAGAAATGATTCTCGGTGAGGTAAATGTACCCGAATGAAATTCGTCCCTCCCAACTGCACCTTCTGGATACGCCACTGCTGGAACTGGACGTACAATTTAAAGTGGGATCGAAACTCGGGAATCCAACCCGGGACCTCTTGATTACAAGAACGTTACCACTATGACATCGGGGAGACTCAGCTTTCACTTTGGAGGGTGGGAATAATGACCTCGGTTTACTTACGAGAGAATTCACTTTTCATAATAAGCTTAATTTGCACGTTTCTGCTTCGTTACTCGCCATGATTTTTCCAGGAAAAATAAAGATGGATTATAAATATTCTCAAAGTAGACATCATCAAGTTTAACAAAAGGAGGGGGAAAATGAAAAGATAGCCAAGTCAAAGCTACTTTGAAGTACCCGTGCTGGGTTCGTGCTTTACAATCCTACCTCCCCACGCAATTGTTAGTTCCGGAAGTAATTGCGAAATTGCTCGCATGGCAGAGGAACATCTGATACTATCTTACGGTGTACGTGAACTTTCAGAACCAGAGGAAGGACAGCGTGAATTCCACGTCATGTAAAAGTACAACACGCCCGTACACGAGCACAATAAACCATTACATGGCAGTTTCGATCCATCGCTGACGAGTTGACAAGTTCTCTCGTGTCTTTCGTCACATTCAATGTAATATAATGCTCGCATATTGATTTACAAAGATATGCACATTGCTGGTGCAGACAAAATGGTGAATGTTTTATAATTCTTTCGCGTTTCTTGGTCAACATTCGTTACGTCGATGCGGTTAGTCCACAAAATTAAAGCAAGCTCGCCTTATTCACAGATAGGCTAATCGGGACTGGCTCTACAGTCTAACTCCGGATCCACACCCAGGATCCCTTGAAGCACGTTACACGAAAAAGTGCCCAGGGCTGAAATATTTGTTCATTCGCCTCTCACATTAACACCAGAGAGAAAGAATCGCAAAGCATGATGATAAATTATACAAATTATAACTATTTTACGAAAAATGTTTCCTTTCTAAAGAAGTGCTTCATTCATAATCTCGATAATTACTATCCGCGACAAAAATATTGAGCCTCTGTTTACGTGCTTGTAAAATTGTACTCCGTGGGAGGAAAAAAGTCAAATATACCTCATTGGAAAGCTACAAGTGTCTACTTTTAGGAAAAAGCAAGACAAATTGATTTTAGCTCTGTCTGTTTTCTATTCAAACAAAAATATTCGTAAAATTGTAGTTTTTTCGTGTGTGTTTTATGTAAGTCGAATTCAATCGTTTGTAGCTTCTTGGAAACCAGTCGTAAAAATATGAAATTTCTTGTGATTGAAGCGTGTTTATGTGAAAATATCTCGGCCATATATAATGTTGCTATCATTTGTGGAACGGCCAATATTAATGTTTAATAACAGTGTTGCAATCTCGGAAATGGTGAGCCCAATGGCGATGCAAAGCATATCTAAATAATGAGCATGGAATAAAAATTAAACTTTTATGGTTTATCTTTTCATATTGTGCGAATTGAAAACGACAGACAGAATTGTCTCTCTTGGCAACCGGCACGCTCGTTTTTAGTCTCGTTGATACCACGAAGTGAGCTTTGTTGTCACACGCCGCCGGCAGCCCTTTAAACGTTGCGTTCAGCCAGCAGCTTTGACACGGAAAGTAAGCCGAAAGTTTTGGTTACAAAGCAAAAATGACGTTCGTATAAAGATTGGATAAAAGCTAGAAAATATAACAATAACTAAAGTATACAAAGAAAATGTATTTCATTCATGATATGATAAATTATTTATTCATTATTTTACACTGCCACAATGTTTTGGATCGGACCAACGGAACGCACTTCCAGTATTCCCGCAGCGTAGACCGTGTAGCTGCAGCGAAGCGGAAACACTGTGCAAGTCACCTGCAGCCCGCGGAGTCTGAGATTGGCCGCATTCGCACGTTTACCATATTAGGAGTGGTCAATAATAATTTATATCTGTGGTCATACTTGAGATACAAGTTTAAAACTTCTAGATTTGGATAAAATGTGTCATATAAACAGCTTTTTACAATTTAATTGAATTTGCAATTACGCATTTCAAAATTCCACGTTTGCCTAAAATTTCAATTTTTGAAGCATCTAGTGAAGATCTTCATTTGACTTCTTCCACAGAGATGAAAAACAATCCGTCTTCACATACAAAAAATCTCAATATTATATCAATTGTGGATTATGAACTGTATGATGTTAAGTTCCCCGTTTTAGCAAACTGGAAGAAAAAACTACACTTTTTAGTAGTGTTGCTCACGGGACGGGACATGTCCCGTCTCGTCTCGTGTCTCGTCTCGAAAACGAGACGAGACACGAGACGGGACAAGCCTTTTCAAATTCGAGACGGGACGAGACGGAATGCCTTTCTCGTCTCGTTTTCGAGACGAGACACGAGACGGGACGGGACGGCTTTTGAAAAGTCTCGTCTCGTCTCGAATGTCTCGAAAAAATAAAAGCAAAATTTTTAATCAGTTGCAAATACTTGTTTGCTTGGAATAAAGTATTTCAATTACAAACGTTGATAAGCGTGTATTACGTCAAAATAAGAAGACTATTCTAGAGAGAGGCATGAATGAATACCTAAACTTATTTCCTATACTCTTTCGAAACACAGCGTTACTCCCCATTTTTTTAAAAAAAATATTCCAGGTTAATAACTTTATGTTACGATAGTACTCCAGATACTAATACAATTCTGAATAACATCAAGTAAAAGGGCAGGTAGAGAACGTGGAAGGAGAGGCCAACAGATCGTGGAATGTCTGCGTCCGAGATTTATCTTGTAAAAATAGTCTCAGCTCTATAGGTTGGAAAGATAAACGGACCGACGGATATGGTTTATTTTTATTATTTAATTTTTACATCAAAGGGTGTACAGAAGTGATTGTTATTAGGAAGTAGGAAAAGCGTTGTAGGAAACATGGCAGTACAAATTGACAAGGAGTTGTTGGGAAAGTTATTAAGGAGTCCAGTTATAAGCAATACTAAGAGAAGGAGATAGTTAGGGACAAATAATCTTGCATTATCCCACTCCGAACAGCTGAGAGCTAAAGAGGAGGAGAAAATACGGGAAATATGGAAAGAAGTAATTTGGTGATTTTAGTGTTTACAGGGAACCACGACAAGATTTTACCACATGATTATTTGTACGGGTTGCGAAATTATTAGAATGTTATGGAAATTTCGGATATGTCTTTGTTGAGAAAATTCTTGTTCTTTCCCTCGGGCATTCTGCAAGTGGTTGGATTCGATTTTTTTACGTCCGTTTGAAGATTATTTCCAATGTTTTTTTTTTATTTCTTTATTTCTTATTTAAGGAGAATACTATTCCTTGGATTGTAATAACGAAATACTGAGACTGATATAGAATAGATTTCAAATGAAGGAAGTGCACTAAGTTCTGTATAATCGTCGTAGAAGGAAACTTTGTTCTATTAGGGGACTCCCCGATCTTACAGTGGTAGCATCGTCGCCTTGTAATCAAGGGGTCCCGGGTTCGATACCCGGTGAAGGCACATTGTGATTTGAACCCCACTTTAAACTGTGGGTCCAGTCCCGATTAGCCTTTCTGTAAATCAGATGAAGGAATGTTGTAGCTGTTCTTTTTATTCTGTAAATTTAGCCTTCAAGTTTATGAGCTAAATACATGTTGTATCTACTGTCTACATTTTCACTCGTTATTAAACACATTTCACAAAGTAGTTTTATCGAACTTCAGAGGGAAGCTGACAGCAATGTCAGGGTGGCGGGAGCTTGTTTACGACCAGGCTGTATTCCGAGACTATTTTTCGCCGTTCCCCACTGACAAAGGTTTCGCTTTGAACAATGGAGACCGTTGCTTCAGGGGGCAAACACCAAACATAGGGCGAGGTTGACCTGCAGTAGCGGGTACGTGCCATAAATCCAGGCCTAAAGTAGGAATGAAAGTTGATGCAAGGGAGGGGCAATAAAAATTCTGTAATTTGGTTTGCTTGCTTACAGGAAGTTTTGCAGGAAAAGCTGAAAAGGAAAACGGCAGACTTTGAATGAAAGAGGGACAGTGAACACAAGTTCTTTGTATTATTCGCCGACACACAAGCTTCCATTTCGAAGGTGAGGCTATCAGCAGCGAAGTTATTAGAGGGTTGGAAGCAGTGACGACGCCAGAGGGAGCAGGGGGACGCCCCATGTCAGACACTTCGCCCCCCCACCCGGGCCCCCCAACTGAAGTTAATTAAATATTGAATAATAAGAGAGTTCATTTATAAGAGTATGACGATTTTCACCTTTTCAAAGTGGTGTATTCTGCATGATATCACTTTCCTGCTTATAATACCAACTTGCTTAACAAATATTAATTTGTTTCGTCCAAGATTCGAGCGCCGACCTGGGCATAGGTGATTTCTCATTCATTTATGTCCTGTAATAGCCGAGATTAATCTAAGTTTTAACCAGTCTTAAGAACTGGGAAAAAGTGTTGAATGTGGATGGTTTTAAAACATCACGAATATTTTGAGGACCACAAGACATCATCTGTAGTACGGGCAAATTAATCTAATCGTGGTAGTTAGTGACAACGCTAATTATTAAAAGACATTCAACGTTGATTCAAGATTTGGTTGGTTGGTTGATTTGGCGTTTGAAGTCCACTTTATGCACAGAAAAGCCAATCGGGATTGGACTAATAGTTTAAAGTGCCTCCACTGGGTATCGAACGCAGGACCAAAGGTGGTCGAAGAAAACCCGACACTACACGTCAGTTGTTGTGGATTCATCGCGGTTTCTTACTATTCAGGGACTTGAATTTCGAGATGATGAGCCTGAGGCAAACCTTAACAAAGGGAATTTCTTCGATCCTCTTGAAGCTAATGAGGGGATATTATTTGGAAATGTATTGAACGTGAACCTTAAAATGCAAATTAAACTTAAAATTCGATTCAAAACATATCGCGGGCAGGTAAAAGAACGCTTATTAGGATTTGCCACTCTTCAATCATTAGATGCAGGTTCGCTCTTTCTCGTACATATCAAAATCGAAGAACTTCTTCCCACGAACTCCATAGGTGCCTGTAATTGGGTAACACAGACATACGTTGGAGTGGTAGAGTAAGAGTAAGTAATGCCACGGTCAGAATATTTCTTGAATTATGAGATAACTGTAACCTTTGTCTGATTTTTTATCCTGTGATAACTAAAACTAAAACTAAACCCACAGCGCTACAGCCCTTGAAGGGCCTTGGCTTACCTACCGACTGCTGGTCTCCCTCCCACACTGTTCCTCCGTCACCTGTTATAGCGTGGAGGTCTTAGACCAGTATTGGGGTGACGGGTGATCAACCCGACGAACCCCCAGCCGTTGTTGTAGGTCTTCTTGACCGGGTTCGCTCACTCACTCGGTGAAACACAAATTTTGCCCAAAACTCTTCAGCGTTACGAAGATGGTTGTCCTTAAAATCTTTGAATAGGCCTGTTCGAAACAGGATGCCGGATGCAAACTGCCTCATTTGACTGCCCTTGCTATTGAGAAGAAATGCCAAGTCCTGGACGTAATAAAGGTAGGCAATGTGTTCTCCAAAGCACATAGAGCAGAATTCTCCTACAGGAGAATTGCACTTCACTAAGTGCTTCACATTGTTTCTAATACTTAAGAAGATTCATTTCTTCCAACGTCACGTTTATTTTGCAAGAAAATTAAACTCTTAGAAGCATTATTTTCATCATTTATATTATTATCTTATAACTTAAATATTTATATCAGTAGTTTCATCTCAAGAAAGACGATGAATTATAAAATTATGAATGTCTTCCAATACTGAAATAGGCCACTAGAGACAACGCAACTTACCAATAAAAAAGAATTAATGTCTTTATTAAAACGAATCATGTGGAGATAAACTCGTAATCAAGAAGTAAATTTAGGCAGTAAACGTCCACTCTAAATAAAAGACACACACAAAACACCATACATGAATATAATAATAATAATTATTATAATTATTATTATAATTATTATTATATAACTATATATATGTGTAGTGTTTTCGGGCGTTTTAATGTGACTGCCCCCTTACAATATTTTGTTGCCAGCCTTCCCCTCCCCCCAGTCAAATTTCCCTGGCGCCGTCACTGGTTGGAAGTAAATTTATTAGGACGAGGAAAGTAACATTAGCTGTTGACAGTGTTGCACCAAAGGACGTGATATGTGCTACTGTTTGTATAAATGATAGGAAATTTAAGCAAAAATTTATAATTGTTGAGACTTGAGAGTTGTTTCCTTCATTTGATCGTAGGAAGAGGTTTTCTGAGACAGAGTGGGATTATTTTACACATACATGGGAAAGGGTGGTTGTTTAAAGATAGAGACGTATTTTGCACATTTTTTAAAAGTTCAGATAAAACGAGAATTTAGCCTTACTGTTATGAAAAGAAATAACGCAGTACGGGGAAATAATAACTTCACATTTTTCGCACCTGGTGGGATGCAACACAAGAGTATTGCAGGTAGTCTATGAACGAGGATGAAGAAGGATATGTGAAATTTGACTTACCTGCGGGTTAATTAGTTTTTTCTAATATTCTTAAGGTTGATATTGTTTCTTTTTGTTTTTTTTAAGTTCACTTGATTCGCAAATAGGCTAAATCGCCAACCTACCTACAGTTTAAAGTGCGATCCGATCCACTTTGTGCCTCCATTGAGTATCGACGCGAGGACCCTTCATTACAAGACATCGACGTTATTACTACGCCATCGGGGAGGCACCCAATTTACACAAATATGTTGATTCCAATAACACGTTATATGCATAATCTGATAATGATGCACTTTGGGTGCATCTAAACATACTTTTTTCAACTATAGCATTTCTAAAAGAATCATTGAAGTTGGGATTTTTATAACTTCAGGAGGCACGGCTCTGTAAACGTGCAATATAAAATTAATGCAGGTTTGCCTTCCATACGTGGTGGTTTTGTCACGTTTCTTCGCTTCGTAAAACATACACTTTTGCAGGAAAGGCTTCTTGCATCCTCCTGGGGCCTTGCTCTAGCTAAACAAAAAATACATTTGTTTAGCATAATCGAGGGTTACATATTCCTGCCGAACTTACTAGAAAATAAGGATTCTATTGGGATCATACTGCTTTGAATGACAGTATCAATGAAGTTTTATGTACGCTACTACTTATGATAATGAGCATAAAATATTAATCAGGAACTTTATTTTTCGTCAACTGGATGTAACGTCTTTTTTTGTTATTCAGCAAATATTCAATTCATTACCTTTTTTTACATTAATTTTCTTGCCAGGACAGCTGTTTTTATGCAGATTTTGACGATCTTAACTACACGTAAGCTAGATATTAGCTAATATTTGTGCTGTTATATTACTATTCTTCTACGATCTTTGTAACATGTCATGCAATAACAATAATAGAATTGATTAATTTACATATTCAAGTGAATAGACCTATGAAGTATATTAATGCATTAATTTAAACATTTGCTTAATTGTTGTCGTTAATGTTATTATTATCATTTTTTCTGAAACACTTGGCTCAGACACCCTCCCCCGACATATATTTCTAGATGCGTGCTTGCCGAAGGATAAATTAGATCAAGCGGTGGTGGTACCGGACTTAGAGGCTATAGGGAAAACAAAGTATGTGCGTCATAAGCTGAGCATAAGAAACAGCACAATATCACAAGGAAACACTTTTTGAAACTTATGTCATAGAAGATGTTTAACAATATTAAGAACAATAAATGCTTTCTATTTGTAATATACTAAATATTGAAATTTTAAATAGTCTTTTGTGTTCGTACTACACATTTAAAAACTTTGTTGTTGCTCCCCAGCGCCAAGCTTAGAATTTAAAGAAAAAATGTACATTTTCATAGTGCACGGAAGTTCAACATTCAGAAAGAAAGAAGGTCTATTGGAAAACATTTCAAGACTTCCAAAAGGTATAGCAGTAATGAAAAAGAGCACTCACTTATACCGTGTTTGTTACAACCTGTCCGGCTTCCCGCGGTAGCTGATCGCTGGCTTTTCTAGCATAAACCAAGCGGTGTTGCTGCTGAAGACCGCCTGAACTCCGTGCTGGGGAAAGCCAAATCCAGGCAGCAAATTAAAATACGCAACGTGGCAACAGCGTCTACGTAAGCTCCTCTCATCTGGCTTCCATTCGCTCCTCCCTGCCCAGCAGACGACTTTTTTCTCGTTTCTCATTGGCACCAAAACTGTCGAGCGATCGCTAGCGCGGGAAACGGGACAGGTTCTAACAAACTTGGTATAAATGTACGATGGATAGACAGTTGTATGAAGCGAGAAAAACCACAAGGTAGATTTCATAAGATACCTAGCAATCATTAACCAACAAACTGCATTTTTAATATTAATGTCCTCATGATTAACGAACCTTATTTATTCTCACCACGCAATGGGTAAAATATTTAGAGCTTTATCCCACTTTCCGGAAAAATATTTCGTGTTTCTGCTACTTTTGACTTTTGTTGGCATGATATCCCGGATCACTTTTACGAGACGAGACGGGACAAAACGAGACGGGACGAGACGAGACGAGACAGAACCCTTCGAGACGGGACACGAGACGGGACAAACTAATATTTTCGAGACGAGACACGAGACGAGACAGCATTTTCACGAGACGGGACGGGACAGACCAAAGTCTCGTCTCGTCTCGTCTCGTGGGCAACACTACTTTTTAGTGAATTTTTCATTATAATACGAAAATGCAACGAAGATTAATTTTTAGATGAAGCTTATTAAAAATGGATACTTGAAGCTTTCCAATGAGGTATATTTGACTTTTTTTCACCCACGGAGTACAATTTTACAAGCACGCAAACAGAGGGCTCAATATTTTTGTCACGGTTAGTTCAGAACATTTGCTTCAGTTCATCAAACCTACAGAAAATATTGACATAACACTGTTCATAAACACGCTTAGTAATATTCTAACGGCTACTACGATTACAGCTTAAAAATCAGAGGCGTCCGGTCATCGGCAGATTCGGCGATGACTTAGCAAAATTATAAAAATACTGCATTTTAAATATTTTAGAGAAGATGTAAAAAAATATGTCAGAATATTCTCATATTTGTGCGAAATAAGCCAAGCGACACCATGAAACGGCTAGAAATACGGAAGGGATTCGCGAAGTTTAGCGCATCGGAATGAGAGCCCAGTACTATTCCCCGTGGACAACACTCGCGCTAAGGCAATGGCGTTCGCTGGCCCAGGTCATCGCGGAAAATGTGCGAATCTCTCTACCTGCTCGGAAGACACCCGACGACCGCCTGAAGGTCTGGTCATAAAAGGCCCTTTTTTTTTGCTCCCATGTTTACGGCAGGGTTTCTCTGACGTCATCAGGATTAAAATGCATGCAATGCAATGATCTAATACATGCAATTAGTGATGTGAGTGAAAAAATTAAATAAACTGAAAAATCAGACATTCTTTCAATTATGTTAACAGTAGGTCTCAATTGTCAACTGTCTTGACATCTGTGCATAAGGAGGAGGGTTTATTGGTTTTATTGATGTGAGTACCGATTGCATACGGGTTATTTGTTCATGCAAAAATTGTCAATAAGTAGAAACTGGAGGAAAAATTTAATATTGCTCAAGCTTATGACGGGTCGGCAGTTATGTCGGGGCATTTAACGGATTTGCATTGCTACACTCAAGTATAAATTTAGTGCTGTCCCAGGGAATGAATGAAATACCATGTATTCTTATCGACTTTGCCACACAAGAAAGTTAAAAGAAAACCATCCCATCGTTTTCACAACCCAGATGATGTTATAAATCACGCTTAGTTACAGGGAGCCAATAATTGACTTTTTTTCTAATATATGATGACAACTGAAATGGACCGGGCAGGTGTGCACAGCGTATGGATTTGTGCACTTTTTGAAATGCTTTCAAACAATATTTTTACTGAAGACATTTTCTTCTTTGATGAAAAATTTCTCTCGGAGTATCGACCAGGTGAGTTGTGGAGAAGATTACAAGCTTTCGAGAGCTCTCATCTTCAGGGTAGAAGCTATCGAAAGCTTGTAATATTTTTGGCGTTTACTGAAGAGAAATATTGTGCCCCCCCCCCCTTCCAGGTTGAAAAGATCGACCCTGACGTTTGACAAGTCTTGCGATGACTACGTAAAAATGTCACGCCTCGCCACTGAGCTTAATGTTATCCATAAACCGAAAATTGTGGATTGATATTAGTTTTGTAGGAATGAGGCCAACGCGTTTCTTTAAGAGATGATCTCACAAATCAAGAAAAGTTGGTTCCTTATATTCCTTACTTTAATTCTGCCACTTCAGCTTAACGCGACAATAAGAATAACTAACAATTTGGGATTAAGTGGGATTAAGTGTACAAAGTCTGCCCGTACAATTTCCGTAGTACCGAATAATCTTGAAGCACGAGTGAAGGAAATCCTGCTTATTGGTTAAAAGTTTTGAAAGAACTGGAAGCTCATCAGAAGAATCTCGTTAATAATAAAAAGTGTGCAAATGTAACTTGAACTTCTTCTGATAATCAATTTGATTCAAGTTGCTTCAGTTCTACAACACTTTTGTATAAATTGGTGTATTACCATAAATTATATGCATTGGTCTTTCTGATTGATTGATTTGGCTAATTTTCTTCGCTTTTCTGCCACTTTTGTGTAATAGTGAAGATGAGGATGAGTATGATGAAATTGATGAAGATATACAACACCACCTATGCCCAGACCGAGATCCGAACCCGGGACTCTTGGCGTCGTAGCTGTGTTAACCACTCCGCCACGGAGGTTGACGCATTGCCCTTTCTACTCAGAAGGATCCTTTCACAAAAATGTGGATTCTTGCAAAAACACATATTATAATTACTTGGCGAAAATGCGTACGCTTTATGAATCCAGTGAGACAAAATTCTCCTCCCTCCAAGTGACAAACATTAGCAATTATTAACACCACAGTCACAAATGGCAAAAATGCCGATTGTGCAATAGCAAACGATCCAGGTTTAGTTCGGGTTCTGAACGGTAATGCTACCCTTTCAATGCGGAAATGGGGATAAAATACCTAGAAATATATCACCTTGCATTTTACCTGACATCTGTCGGCACAAAAAAAACAGCAAATCGCATTGTACCTGATACACCTGGTACCTGTAAACATCAATGATAACTCGTACGAACAGTAAAATATGTATATATTGGAATCAAAATATTTACATAACAAACACCTTATATGTCCCCCGGACTCATTCTTTCATTCTCTCACTCATTCATTCTCATGGGGTATTTCAACATGAAAGTACACATACTAAAAGGCTCGTGTTTAATCAACGTACTCTTCCTTTTTGTTTAACCTGAACTTGAATTAGGTCGTTGATCTTTCTGCTCCTGTGCCCATTACTATCAATATGCGCCAGAATATTATCAGAATGATAGTTAAATCTTTCGTTTTTACGCATCTATACCACAAGTATGACATTTACCAAATTTCTCGGACGGATGTATTACAACAAGCCTCTCTCGTCCTTTGAAAACAATTACACCTCTACAGAGTGATGCAATACTTAATTTGGCTCCAGCTGCCGGAATACTTCAAATAACCATCGGCGCGAGCGAAAATTACAATATCACTATACAATAGAGACTACCACATTTGCACGACCTGGTGAGCTTAGCATACATATTCAACAAATAAAAGACTAAACAGTCGAATTCGGTAAGTTCTTGAAACGACTGGGCGGCTGATTACATTACAATGAAGCACACATTCACAAGTTACAATGGAATTTAACGCAATAAAGTAGCTTTATCATAAAATACTGACATTTAAAAGATTAAAAAATATAAACATGAAACGACCTATTATATAACAATTACTCAAAATACAAGGCACGAAAGTTAGGTTTGAAATTCCTGAATCAGTCGAGAATCGCGAATCAATGTGGTTTCGGCTTTAGTGGTAGGGCGTTGACAGAAAATACATTCGTACGTGGATGCGAATCGACAGAAGAATACTCTACCAGACTCTGCTACATCGTCGGGTGGTCCATCTTTCCTAGGTAAGGGAATTCACACCAGGTTCCATTGTGACGAAAAAATGTTCCTTCGGATGTCAACCGCGACGAAGGGCAGTGGTGATGCTATTTGGCACTTTCACTTCCTCTCGACGTCGCGCATCTCTCTCGACGTCGGCTGGACATTCTCATCTCGGGCGTCGGCTGGACATTCGCTGGTTGGGCGATCGCAACGGATGGTGTTGGCGGCGTCGTTGGCCGGTTTCCACGGCATGGTATTTCAATGATGTTGGTTTATAACGTGTTGTCCAAATTTCATATATTATAGGTCCGCCGACGGGAAAAGGAGATATTTCATGAGGTCGATATTCGTACAGGTGCAACGTAAGGAATGAACCTTGTTCACGATCGTTGTCGTGACTCAGAGAACCTGCCTTGTCTTGCTCGAATTTGATTTTCACAACAGATACTTATGAACTATTCGAATGACAAAAACAAATCTCACGCCTTACATAAGTCATATTATGGTTAACGATACATAATGAAAAATATTGAACTGTGATTTATATGTCACTGAATACCGTGACATCATCATAAGGGGAAATTTCCTCTTATATTTCCCCTCGCTTTCATATACCACCATATAAATTGAATTGAATTGTTGTTTTAAGTCCACTTTATGCACAGAAAGGCTAATCGGGACTGGACCTACCGTTTAAAGTGGGATCCGAACCACTATGTGCCTCCACCGGGTATCGAACCCGGGACCCCTTGATTACCAGGCGATGACGGTACCACTGCGCCATCTGGGAGCCACCATGTACAAGTCCATTACAATGTAGAAGTAGATGAATCAATTTAACTAGTGGAAAATGTTAGCTGGGGAGTGTTTGATCGAGCCTTGGGGTTAGCTGGGGGAGGGGGAATGCTCCTATATGGTTTAACATGGTAACAATGAGACAACCGGTGGAGATGCTTTGCGGAAATCTTCTTAGCTATAGGCGTTGACTTCGAGAACTGAATTTAACACATTTGTATAGGAACCGAGAAATTAATCGAACATGTCCTTCATGACTGAGTATATTATTATTACAGAATTAGCCAGTGGTCGAATTGCCGTAGCTAATTTGTACCACAGGGTAAGCCGGAAGACTTTTTAGTATGAAAGAGAGAAGAAGTGTTGCAAGTGTTAAAGGTTCTGTATCAGTATTTCGTAGAAAAACTAAAAGAAACTACGGAGAAACGTCAGTTTTAGTCGTGGAATATCTCCAAAAATAGAAAGAAGAAGAAAAAAACACGGGTGATTCTGATTCTACTGGCACGACATGTAGCTAACAATTATTAAAGGAAAAACCGTAACCGAAAAATGGGTTTGAAAACAGGAACGAAATAACTGGTCTGCACATGAAGTAGCGTCAAACTCACCAGTACAACTATGCACGAACATAGCATGAAGCGAAAATAATATCTTGTCATGTCAAATTCGTTCGCGAGTAGGACCCTGGTCCTGTCCACCAACTCTACACATTCAAGATTTAAGCTTCACAATTCATCACTTTGGCTGGTCTACCACGCTACTAGTTTAATTAGTGTCATGCTAGTTCCAGGATTTTTTTAACAGGACCATTACTGCAGACAATCCCGTCCACTATCCATGAAGAATTGGTTATATTGGATTTGCAACTCAGGTGTGGTTTTCGCTTCCGCCAGTTTCTCTCATGTTGTATGAGGATCTTAAAAAGGACAATAACGCGTAACACATTTGCATTAATAAGCTCGGGTGTAAAACACCGTAAGTGACATTTTGGTTATTTTTAGTTACAAAGCAAAATGTGCCTGCCTTCAATTTTCGAGGGAAATTGCCATGTCATACAATTTGCATTGGACTCAGTGAAGCCTTGTGAAATTGGTAAGCACAACAAGAAAACAATTTATCTACAGTATAGCTTATAACAACCTATCTTCTTAATGAACTCAGAAATGACCAAAATGTCATTTACCATGTTTTACACCCGAGCCATTCAATTATGTTAATACACTGCACAGGAAACCCTATTATGCATTTGTCGCTTTACTGCAACTCATGGCTAATTGCGACGATAAGGATGAAAAAAGAGACACAAAGCAACATCCATCCCTAGGTCAAAACTCGAACCCGGAATCGTAAAGCGAACACTGAACTCCTTCGGCTGTAGAGGTGGCCACGGGAAGATAAATTCTGGTAATAATAATTAAGACATTCGTATCCACGTGGAAGATTTAACCGCATGGATACTCCCTGATAGGGACAGTAATAACCATGCGAAAAATGTAATATTCTTCTAAACACTGAGCTCTCTTGACAACTGTGAGAACGACTCGATCAAAGGAAGCGGCAGAAATCAACAACATTTACATAGATAAGTATGTACGTAAACATCGCAGTCAGTCAGAACGTGGGTGTTTTGAACGACGAAAAAGTCACCGGAAGCAATGACCTAAGGAAATTCACGTAACTTTCTTCTTCAAATTTGCTTTATGGTAACGAAGAGAACTGTTTACTGAAGGATAGGTAGCCAGGCCTTTTACTGCCACAAGTCTTGCACCTTTCATGTGTAAATTTAAGTACCGTATCTGAAAGCAATATAAAACGTCAAGTGGATACTCATGTAAACTTATCACCGATAGCAGATTTTCTAGGAAAAGAGAATTCTGAGCACCCTTCTTTATTCCAAGTAACGTGTCTTCTTTTTAGAAGACCGCTTGTTATATAATAAATACGGAATGTTTAGTCAGCAATTGTTTGAACGGTCTACTTTTCAGTTTTCACTTATGACATAGTAAATCTAATATTAGGCCAACCAGGGACCGAATGTTCATACGAAGCACTTTTATCCAGGTAAGCTATAGGAAAGAAATATTCAATACTCATCAATTTGTATGCATGTGGGGTGTTCATAAAGTCTGTCATAAAATTATGTCAGGCACAGGTTTGCGTAATTCTACACTAACGATCACCAAGTATCTTGTTGTAGGTTTGCGTTGACGTGGTGACCAAGGTGCTTCATCCAAGGAACATAAATGCTGTCAAATCCAGAAAAGGATTCGGCGTGTTCTATCACGAAACTCAGTCTCCAAAAATAGCTCAACGAAAGTCTCATACTGAGTTCGGGAGAGTACCAATAATATGGCCGTCACTGTCACCTGACGTAACTCAACTATACTTCTATTTTGGGGGTCGGGGTCGTCAAAGAGGCAGTGTATGATTTCAAAGAAGGGTGGATAAAAATACTGTACATACGAGGTACAAACGTACTATGGAAATGTTTGTTGAGTATGGTAATGAAACTATAATAATTTCATTAACATTTCTTCCAGTGAAAATAAAACATTATGGATGAACTACACTATATAATTGTAACTTAAAATATTTCTGTAGTGTCCGAGCTTAATTTCGGCATATATGTTTTAATGATAGTTTGCAAAATATCAGCTGCCATGTTTATTTACAGTTTAATCATGGTGACACTATTTACGGTTATACATGATTCGTATTTTGTTTGTTATTCTACAAAAAAAAGTTTGCTAATTTTGCCCATAAAAATTATTGAATTTTAATCAAGAGAAATTTAAGTGTGTTTACATGTTACATTTCCTTTCGTATGAAGTTCACCCCATCAGTACATATATTTTTGTTTCCTTTATTTTTCTTTCTTAGAGCATAATAAACACCATTAAATGATTTCTAGATTAATGTACTTTCACTAAAAGTGATTCTGATATTTACAAAATCGTTATATACATTATTCTACGATTTATTCATTCAGAGTGATTTACATTGGATTTTAAAAAATCACCCGATTTAAATTTTGACTTAAATCGCGAATTAAATCAACCTGATTTAAATCAATCTACCTTGATTCGAAGGCTAGATATTGAATTATTAAGGGCAAGGTTATCGATGGATGTATGTGACGACTTTGGTAGATTTTCTTATCCCCTACATGTGATAAGTCTAAAAAGTGACAATATATTGGCCTACTGATAGTGTCACAGACACTTAGCTGCAGAATGTCGCTGATGACATCTCTCTTCTAAAATTAGTGTGTGAAACATTAATGTTTTGCAATTAGCGTAAGATATTTATCTGGAGTATTCCATTGCCACGGGTGGGACACGCGGACTACATTTTTTTTATGAAAGTAACTATTCTACTGAAAGTTGGGACACTTTTCTTTTCTGGGAAATGAAATATGAAACTTGACGCGGTTGATTAAACATAACTACCCTTCCAATACTTTCCCAGATTTATAGCTACAAGTGAAAGGGGAAATACTGCCTCTTTAGTCAATAAGAAATTTATTTTAATTTCTGTGAATTGTCAAATAATGAAATATATTTTTTAAGACAAAGAGAGAAGTGGAGTTGAGGGGGGAATGCAACAGTTAAAGGAGAAAATAAGTTTTATTGGTGTCACGGGTGGGGCGCAATAGAATACAAAAGTAAATAAAAAAGTTAAACAAATAATATGTAAAACACCTTCTACTTTCTAACTTAATTATGTATAACACTTTAATTTTTATCCAAAAAACAATTTTAGGTTTTAACTCACAAGATAGGATAAAGTTAGAGCGTTGCATTTAATTTTAAAAATTGAGATTCAGGAGCACTTTGATATGGAATGCCTCATCTCTATTTGTGTTCCTTTACGTCCTTATTCCAAACGACGATGGTGATTAGATGAAATTGATGAAAGGTTACAATGAACGTTCGTGCCCAGGTGGGGACACAAACCCGGGAAATTCGATTGAAAGTTAATACTTAACGCTCTCAGCCCTCGCAAAATCAGCGAGACTACATGAACACCCTGAAAACAAAAACCGTTGTATTTGTGCACAATGTGTCTGTTCATTGCCAAACTTTTCCGGTGGTTGCGCCACCCCTGTTGTATACCTAAAAAGTTTCGTTCGTCATTTGGATGTCCTAAGCTTTACATTGGAGTGCGATGGGATGGCTATTGAAACGTTATTTTCAACGAAGGTAAGATTTTCTCGTGTAAACAGACAATAAAAATGGGTTTAGTAAAGATTTAAGATTATGTAGCAACTCATAAGTTTCCGAAAATTACAGTCTCCTGTATCTAAGAATTAATATATTAAAGCGCAACGGCAGGGTAGCGCAAACTGGCTAAATGTAGTATGTTTATGCACAAAGAGCACTAAACATGACTTCATTTGGGTCGTCTCTAGCTGCCATGGGTCGATAATACAAAATTTAATTTTTACACTACTTTTTTTTTTGCGAGTATGTGTAATTTAATTGCGGGAGTAGGAATAGGAAGAACTACCAAAATTATAAAGAAAAATGTATTAATTGCGTAAGTGCACGACATTTACTATTATACACTTGCCTATCCTATAAATTACTATTAACGTATGTTTTCATTATATTAAGCAGACATTTTCCCCTCGTATTTTCGTCCTTTTTTTTGTAACAATAATTTTAAAAATATAATTCCTGTAAATAAGAAAGCCCTAGAAGCTGCGAAACAGAAGATAAAATACTTTTTGCAATAACTATTATTCTCGATACATGTATACATATAAAACAGCTGTGTGGAAAAGTATATCATCACGTAAAAAAAGACTCGGTTATTAATAACTATAAAAATAAAAGTACAGTTGCGCGGAATTATTATGTATTATTCTTTACCGGATTCACAACAATAAAGCACTTATATTGTGATAATTTCAAGTGACGTTAACAAGTGCTGTGCAAATTTTAAGGCTTTTTTGAATTCCGATATCTTTTCTCTTGTTGACCATCGTATTTTCAAAACTCTTACTTTTACAGCAATGATTATTCAACTATCATGTTCACACATAATTTCTGAGGTTAATATGAAATTAAACTTGCAATTTAATGTAATAGCGCGTTCAGCATCAAATTTGACATGTATTTAAATGGGAGAACAATTGCCCATCAAAAGCGTGGGGACACAACAGGGGTGCTGCCACCTACAATAGTTTGCTTTGACCAGGCCCATTCTTCAGACAGGACATACACACGATTTACTCTTTTCATTCACGGTCCCATTATTATATAATTTCCTGTCACTAGAACACTTGGTGAACCTTACTTCCTTCCATTCATTTACACATTCATAGAAATATTGCCTCACCTAATAAACATTCGGAGCACGCGCTGTGGGTGAATTCGCAATCGCTTTGCATTGCAATGCTTTATACGCTAGCAGAGCTACTCGTTCGTCACAGCCATTCTTTTGTGAAAGGGATGCAAATATTGTTCTTCCGTATTGCTTGCTAATAAATCTAATCGAGAAGCTTCTCAGACTAAACCTAAACTCACGGCCATGAAAATAGGCGGCTGGGCAGAATTGCGCTGGTGCCACGTATGGGAAAAGCAAAGCGAGAGCGGGACAAAAGTCGCTGGTTCCCGCGCACTGTGTGGCAACGTCAACCGGGCTGCGTTGCCAAGTTCGAGGGTCAGACCGACTTCACTTTTGGTCATCCCTGCCGTTTCGAGCAAATACTGTCCGTTTGTATCACATGGATTACAAAGGCCAACTCTACGACATCTTTCATTCTCTTAAACCTCTGAACACAACGAGTTGTGCTCCGACGTGGTAACAGCGCCAACTTCTGCCACCCGCCTAATTTGTTTTAATTCAATTTCGGATGGAAATCAATATATGGGACACTTGTGATATCTCACGAAGAACAGTCAACTACTGAGGTCTCTTATCACAAGCAAAGGACTTTCAATTTAAGGAAGTGACGACCTCCAAGGCGGAATGGTTAGCACAGCGCGAACCCAGGTTCGAATGTCGTCCTGGGTATGGATGTTCTTTGTGAGTGTCGCTTCATCAAATTCATCAAATCATCACTCATCCTCATATTCGTGATTAGCCAAAAGTGGCAGAAAAGCGAAGTAAAATAAGCCAAGTCAATCAATTTAAGAAAATGCACAATATTGTTCACTCGCAAGAGGAATTTATGGTTATTAAGTAATGTAATCTCAGTAAACTACTTATTTCTCAAGGCATTTGCTCAATTAATATTCTGAATACATTATCACTTTGGTTATCATCATTAAGCAGTAAAAAATATAATGGAACAATGCATTATTATTACAACACAATAAAAAATTGTTGTCGTCGTGGTCGTCTGATCTGCATTCAGTCCTTTTTCATCATTAACAACAACTATGCCGTCTACAGGTACAACAATACAAAGTAGCTTAAAGCTTATTAGTTTTTTTCTCTCTTTTTAGTTTATTGGAACGAGGCAAGTATTGGCCGACTGTGACTACACAGTGACAAAGTTACGTCTCGACAATACATATGATTATATAGTTCCACTAGGAGAGTAAAAACATTCTGTAAGGATACCTCAATTTTTTTTCTAACAGTTCCATTTTTTTGTGCCAGTTCCGGGAATGATTCGTAGGTATTTCCACGGTCAGACATAGACTTGTTAACCGAGAAGTGGGCCTGAATCAATGAATGGATTTTTCTTTTTAAATAATCATTAAACAATCATACATTTGTTCGCATCACGAGGCACACCCGATGGTGTTCACACAGCGTTAATCTGCACAGAAGTGCTGATTTCAGTTTGAGTTTTGAGTTTTTGTTTAAAGTCCACTTTATGCACAGATTGGCTAATCGAGACTGGACCTACTGTTTAAGGTGGAATCCGAACACCATGTGCCTCCACTGGATATCGAACCCAGGACCAGATGTGCAGATTCGAAGTAAAAAGTGGTTATAGTTTATCCAAAGCAGAAAAGTAAAATTACACTAAATATAGAATAACATTTAAGGATTCCTATTAAGCAACCTATGGAGAAGGGGTCGATATTTATTATTTTTATTGATAAAATGCTACTGTCTACTGCTATTTAGCAAGATGCGTAATGAAAATTCCTTCACAATATTGAATTTGCGACATAAAGAAATACATCAAAGACGAAAATAAAATGCTGTCCGACATTTAATGTTTTGAATGAATTTGTACTCGAAACACCACGAGGTTCGCTACCCTCGAACTAGCAAAGCCATGAAGTTAATATTTTGTATATTGTTAATGCAGTGACGTGTCCCACAGCACACCATTGAAAGAAATCGGGAGATACGACAAGCATGTTTCTACAATCAGAGGTAGGCTCAGTGTGAATTGTGCAAGTTTCAAGTATACGAGATGTCTTTTAAAAGTTAAATGTGCAAAGGTTAAAATATATCCCCATCTTAATGACGGGTCTGTGGTCCGCCTGCGTTAGTTGGAGCCATCGACGCAAGTGCGCATGCGCTAATTGGACGAGTTCATTGGCAAAATAGGGGTGACGGTTGCATGCAGAACGAAGATGGAAAGCAGATTTCATGAAAATTGCCTCTTCCTCTCAGAAAAGTGAAATTTCATATCAGTAAAGAACCTTTGTAAAATGCGAGTGACAATAAACAACATAGAAACGAAATACTGATCTGAAATCTACTTCCCCTCTCGTTTAAATTCGCCCACTTGAGCTAGGCTCATCTTCCATGGCCGGACTCTATCTCGTATCATACTGTTATAAAATGAAAATATAATTTCACAGTATAAAAGTTTCAATGTCAGCGCATTCTAGCTTGGTTATTTAACGTCGCTTTTCTGTGTCTTTAAGATAATCGTGACGGTTAGGATAAAAGATAATTAAGTGATATAGAAGAATGAACAAAAACTATGGTGGGCCCAGAATCGTCGGGAGACAAAATAGCGAGTGGAGTCAATCGAACAACACGAATTCTGACGACGACGGTTCCCACAGTCACTTACATTGATTGTTTGACTTGGAGTTTTAAGTCCACTTTATGCACAGTAAGGCTAATCTGGACTGGACCTACAGTATAAAGTGGGATCCGAACCACTATGTGCCTCGGCATACATCATTTTCTGAAACGTCCTATTTCCAGGATTTCCACACCCGGTTAGGATATTGCCCCGTGATGAGAGGAACCACTAGGTTCAAATTAGGGATGGCCAGATCCGGATCCTGTTCGTTCCGGATCCTAAAATTTTTCGGATCCGGATCCAAAACTTTCGGATCCGGATCTTGTACTTTTGGATCCGGATCCGGAATTTTCGGATCCGGATCCGTTTTTCCATCCCACATGCTCTTCTTTGGAAAGTAAGAATGTGCTTATAACATATTGTTACCTGCTAATATACATATATATATAGTGTGTGTGCGCGCGTGCGCGATTTGTAATTAATTAATACACTTACAAGGGAGTTCTAAGTCTCCCCCTCCGATTTCCATGAAACTTGGCAGGTGTATAGAGGCCCCACCTCAAATGTCAAGATGAGGAGAAATTGAAGTGGGGATCTGACCCCGAAACCACGTAAATATGGCATAGGAAGAAACAGGGAGCATAAGGCCTCTCTATACACGTGTCAAATTTCATGGGAATCGGAGGGGGACACATGGGTCAGATGATCCCCACGTCAATTTGTCCTCATCTTGACATTTGAGGCGGGTTTTGCCCCCTAAAAAAGTTTTTTAGCCGAAACAAAAAAAAAACACGTATTTCTTCCTTTGGTCCCCTCCATACACCTGCCAAGTTTCATGAAAATCGGAGGGGGACACAGGGGTCAGATCCTTACTTCAATTTGTCCTCATCTTGACATTTGAGGGGATTTTGCCCCCTAAAACAGTTTTTAGCTGAAACAAAAAAACACGTATTTCTTCCTTTGGGTCCCTCTATACACCTGCCACGTTTCATGGAAATCGGAGGGGAACACAGGGGTCAGATCCCCACCTCAATTTGTCCTCATCTTGACATTTGAGAGGAGGTTGCCCCCCTAGAACAGATTTTTAGCCGAAACAAAAAAAAAACACGTATTTCTTCATTTGGGCCCGTTTATACACACACCTGCCAAGTTTCATGGACATCGGAGGGGGACACAGGGGTCAGATCCCCACTTCAATTTGTCCTCACCTTGACAATTGAGTGGGTTTCGCCCTGTAAAACCGTTTCTTACCTGAAACAAAAAAAACACGTATTTCTTCCTTTGGGCCCCACTATACACCTGCCAAGTTTCATGGAAATCGGAGGGGGACACATAAGTCAAATGCCCACTTAAATTTGTCCTCATATTGACATTTGAGGGGGGGGGTGTTGTCCCCTAAAACAGTTTTTTAGCCGAAACAAAAAAAACGCATTTCTTCATTTGGGCCCGTTTATACACACACCTGCCAAGTATCATGGAAATCGGAGGGGGACACAGTGGTCAGATCCTCACTTCAATTTGTCCTCATCTTGACATTTGAGGGGGTTTTGCCCCCTAAAACCGTTTTTTAGCTGAAACAAAAAAACACATAATTCTTCCTTTGGGCCCCACTATACTGCCAAGTTTCATGGAAATCGGAGGGGGACACTTAGATAACCTCCCTTGTTAGTCTTACACTTTGTAATTATATAACACTGCATATATTATAATGTTTTATTTTAATTTGTAAAACTGTAACTATAGAACAATTGTATAATTTTTGTATAACATTTCTATCTTGTTATACGTATGTGTTAAAGGATCATCCTGGAATGGAATGTCTCACATTTATGTGTGTTTTCATTTCCAATACATTCGAATTCGAATACATTCGAATACATATTCGTTTCAATGGCATTTACAAAATCACCTCTGACATTTTGTTAAACAAGTAAGATTATTTTTGTGCACGAGTGTGTTAGCCGATGCGTAGCAAAGTATTTTAGGAACAACACTTGAAAAACAAATGAAAAATGTCTTTGTAATCGAAGATCATAATACCTTTTAAGGTGTGGTAATATTATAATCTGATTGAGATCCGAAACTCTCGGGCCCGGATCCGGATCCAGATCCGAAACTTTCAGACCCGGATCCGGATCCAGATCCGTAACTTTTGGATCCGGATCCGTTTGGCCATCCCTAGTTCAAATCCCAGGAAAGCGTGGGTGTTTCCGGCAAGCCCGACGTAAAAATAGCTTAATTTATAATTTATTTTAAAAAACATCTTGCCGAGCGTAGCGAGTATTTGACCAGCGATCTCAGAAGAGTTCTTGGTTTAGATCCGGAAGATAGATAGTTCGTTCTTAACCATGTTTTATCCGTATCGTTTCTATTAGCCTAAAAAGGAAGGAAATTGACAACGGTAAACAAACAAAACTATTGCATCTAACATTCTACTGTGAGATCTTGTAGTTACGTGAAAGTTTGTGCTCTAGGTTCTAGGTTCGAATCCCTTACTTGGCTGCTCAATATGTTTGGGAAGAATAAATGGAGCTACACAACAGCAAAACCTTACATTCAGAATGTCAATCTTCGCGTGGGTCAACAATTTACGATGTATGCACCTAAGGAAGTAATTTGTTACCTAACCTGTGCTGACAAGGCAGTGGGATAGCCTTGCACTAACACAAAACATACTTCATGTGTTGAAACCGAACCACAGAGACAGCTGAGGGCGTTTCAGTACCCGTACACCATTCCCAAAGCAGATTATAATGGTATATGCTACGTTCAGGAGTGATATCACCGGGTAACACAAAATGGAACGTTACACTACGATACAGGAGTTATCTTACCTTCAACTCTTCCTCCATATTTGCACTGGGATCTGCTCTTGATCAACGGTCCCGGAAGAGAAACACTTATCGCAGCAGAAGCTGCCACGATTACATGTTGGTGATAAAAATCTCTCGCTTAGTGACGTAGAAAACTTTTTTTAATTAGTAGAGCCCGCATGTATTCTCGCAAACATCAACAGCTCGTCCTTCCCTCGATATCGGGCACGAACTGAGTCTTCTGGCAAATCACATGTCTCCAGCAGTTAACTCCAGCCAGGAAAAAAAAAACTGGCTGGACACGAGCGACAATAACGCACCCACTCGCATCTTCACTGCACTCGTTCCGTTTGCAGAATAAACCAACACTGCGAAGTGGAGGGGCGGGTGACAGTTATCTCCCCGCCTTTGTGGGACTCCTGCCGCAACTCCCACCAGCGATATTTCACAAACCTTTAAACAGCAATTAGCAGGAAAGCCTTATTAACTGCAACGTTCTTGCTCGTTGCCAACCACTTCTCAAGGATGTTTGTGGCATTGCACGTCCCTTCTCATTGTTCACTCAGTCGCCTCTGCATTCGCGCATGGCGCCTCGCGATATTTGTTCCAATTAAAACTCTCATTCAACAAACTGGTCGCGTGCTGTACTGTTCGTTGCTTGTTCAGCCGAGAGATTTAGTGCTCTAAAGTTGCAAATGTTTGGCAACCTTGAGATCTTAAAGAATGCGCGGAGCGTTTAAATAGATGATATTCCCTTGCATCTAAATTTTGCGACCATCTACAACTATTCCAATTTCTTATTTTGGTTATTTTAGGTCGCTTTTCTACTTCTTGGGTTAATCGAGACGATGAGTATGAATGACGAATTATTGATTTTGGTTTACTTCACTTTTCTGCCACTTTTGGCTAATCGCGAAGTTGAGGATGGATGAAAGGACAAACACATATGAACGTCACAAGTCCTCAAAGGATTATTCTGGCTGCAGGTCCAGGCGCCAGAGCCTCGTTAGTCTGCAAAATGCAGTCCAGGGTGTACTACGTGAGATGTCAGTTGCGGTACAGGTTTACATGACTTGTACGCTGTGAAAAACATAGTTTGCAACAATGAGAGAAAGTACATAATGTGACTTTGTCATTTAACACGCCACGTTATGTCACCGACGAGTAGCGTTTCGAGCTTAGAAGAAAGTGCCGTTTGTAAAGTCTTTTCCCGCACCTTGCACTACGAACTAAATTTCTCTCGCTTTGAAAGGAGATCAAACGATTCCTTCTGTTCCAACAGCTACTGACCTTTAAAAAACAAAGGAGAACTATAAGTGGTAAACGTTGTAAGTGCCAAAAGCAAAAGTGTTAGGAAATCGCATCGTTCCGCACATCAGCCCGTAAGAACGTGCACACTAGTGACCTCTTTACACGCCCTTTGAACTACTTAGAGGGCTACCAGCCACATTTCACGTTTACCACATTATAAAGCATGGCACATTTCACAGTTTAACGTGGAAAACGGTGTTTGAATTCTTGTGGCACTTACAGCGCTTACCAATTTTAGTCTTCAATGGTAATGTAAATAAAACTGAGCACCTGATAATTTTTCAAGTTCTGGAAGCATGTACTCCATTGGTATGAATAAAACAAACTGAGAACCTACGTAATCCATCAGCAAACACTTGCTCCAATGGCGAGCATGCATTCATGTTCTCGGAAATTGAGTCGATACACACGCGCGCATACGGTATTGTCAGGTCACAAAAATGTTGATATATCCATAAGGAGGTGTGGATTCATGGAAAGGGCGATCGGATCGACCCTTCCAACTGCATGGAACAGCTTCTGGATATATTACTACTCCTACTATTATTATTCAAGACTAAATGTTATCTTTTATCACCGAGTTTAACAATTCAATATTATTTTTTTTTTAAAGTTTGATTTAAGTGCACTTTATGCTCATGATCAGTAAAAATGTGCTAAATATGGACTTTTCTTTTTAAAAAAAATATTTAATAACATAAGACACTACACGAGCTACATAAAATACAGTCTCGGCATTGTAACTATTGCCGTGACTGTCTTGAAGAGAAACTGGAATCGACTCCCGTACGTGTGCCACAAAATCCTTGCTTCTGGCTCTGCTGTCAGGCGAGCAACTAGTAGCGAGGGTGGGGTTAACAATGTGCTGCTCGACTTGGGATTCTCTTCCAACGTTGCCAAAATAACGTTTGTAGCAAGCAGAAGCCGATGCATGAGCCCTCATTCTCCATTGTTGACAACAATTGTAAATAAACAGGAATTTCAACTGTTTTACAATAGCAAAAGCAAACAGCTGGGAAGTGTAAAATTGAAAAATAACATATATTGTTAGGATGACAGAAAACATGTAATTAACGCAATTGGAGGGTTTAATAAAGTCGTACGCTTTCGCAAGAAAATCACCCAACTCTTTCGGTTAGTCGGGGACATGTAGTTATTGTGCGAATATGGAGTATATGTTAATAAATATCCTGAAATATGGAAATAATATGTAAACATAACTAAAATATGTAAAATATGAGCCAAAACCTAATATATGTATACATATGGAAAATAAAAACTGGATTTTTCGAGTCTACGTACCATGATGTGCAATGATAATACAAAAATTAACTGATTTCAGCTTCATACATAATATGTATTTACATATAAATCCGTTCCCTGCTCATGATAGACTAATTGGATTGGATCCGAACCACTGTACAGTCACGGACAGTTCTGGGTTGTAATGAACGCATTGACTTTCAATGGAATCATTACAACCAGCACTGTCCGTGACTGTACAAGGTGCATCAAAAGGGAACAGAAAACCCGAGACCCATGCAGAGAATGGGTTTTTGTTTCTTTGCTTATTCACTTTAGTCCTAATTGATCGTTCTCTCTGCCGTGACAATGGGAGGAATTATGATAACGATCTACAATAAGTCCAGCCTTGGGCCTCTGTTATTGCAGAAAATACACTAATCTCTAGAATACTGCTGATTCCTGTTAAGAGAACCTTATATTGTTTACCTAAAACAGAGCAAGTGCAGTATAGAATTGGTTTTCGGGGGGGGGGGGGGAGGTGAGGCGCCCGATTGAAATTCAACCCTCCCAACTGTAACTTCTGGATCCGCCACTGTCCATAAGCTGCCGCTAGGCTTGAAATACGAGAAAGAACTTTTATTCACATGATAAACGAAGCACCTACTCACGTTTATTAATCTTCGCTACATGCATTAAAAATTTAAATAAATACGTCATGATTTTAAGCTAAATAAATCGTTTCCTTCCAACACGCAAAATGTCCACTAGAAGAGAAAGTCATTCCTATAGTCGGAACCGTTATCAGTTGGCGCAAATAAATTATTTTGGTCAAGGGGTTCCCAGTCAAAATTAGGAGCAAAATTTATACTTTTCCTAGACAGTGAAATTCATCCACATTTCCCTTCAAGCAGGAAGTCAAAGCAAGGCGCGGACAAAGAATGTCACAAATATTTCAACATCGGATATCCGCTTCGAGACCCTACACAATTCCTACCGCTATGCACTGTTATTTGCGAAACGGTCAGCGGAATTTGTGTCTTTCTGACATCAACTTCAAATGTAGGAAGACAGTAATTTTCACACCACATTCCCAACAGTGGCAAAGTGAACATGCGCAACTACACTCCATTACCAGTAGAGACACAAAGCAACCACAAATAGACTCGGCAATAACGTGACCAGTAAACGAGCAGTAGAGAAAAGGGGTACGTAATATACACTGAATAAGTAAGTTCTTTACTGCGCAATCCCTAGTGCCGAGAAAAAGAAAGTCAGTTGATTTAATTAACGTCGCTTATTTGTACCGATAATTAGATTAACAGCGGCAAAAATACTATACAAATTCCCTCCGCTATTTTCATTATATTTTAAGATGACTGATTTATTATACGCTGCTTTTCTGCCACTTTTGGCCAATCGCAAAGATCAGGATGAGTGATGATATGATGAAGTGACACGCACAAAGAACACCCATGGCAAGGCCGGGAATCGAACCCGGGACCCCTGACGTTTTCATTTAAATTCATTTTTGTTTCACATCGTGGGAAATAGACCGAATCAAAATGGTGACGGACAACTAGCCTAGTCTTACTTTTGCCATTGGGTATACAGTTCTGTACAATTCATTCTATTGGAAATTCAAGAAACATCTCACATGACTTCATTTCACCCATAATACTACTGGGATGAAACAGAGGAAAATGACGAATTATTAATATTGATATTGCCGATTACGTGGCTGAATGGTTAAAACAGCGCTCTACGACACCAAGGATCCTGGGTCTAGGCATGAATATTTTTTTGTGAGTGTCCCGTGATCAATTTCATCAGCACTCAACCTCATCGTCAGGATTAGCCAAAAGTGACAAAAAACGAAGCGTCGCTAAACGACAAAAAAAAATCATATTTGATATTGATGTATACAATACATTACGTCCCACCCTCGCAAAAATAAAGTCAACTATTAATATAAACAAGCTTCTCAGTAGCAGACATTTAATCTTGTTGTAAAACTATCAATATATATGAAACCAACTTGACTGTACCATAACAATATAGTGTGTTTCAAAAAAATTGATATCATTACAGATGTAAATATCTCGGTAATTACATAGTGAAGGTAAAGGAAAGTACACAGATGTAATCCTCAACTCAATTAGATCTATGCACAAAAATTTGAATAAGAAATTCAAAGGTATGTGGATGTCACAAATGATTGTTCACAAGTGTTCAAAATGTGCACTGCTTGTGACACGGCACACGTCAAGTCGGTAGTCCAGCTCCTGTCAAACACGCTGCTGCGTGTCTGTGGTAAAATAACAGTCTCCAGCGTGTCTGTGATAAAATAAGTCTTCAGTGCGGCGTTGATTCTCTGCTGGAGTTCCTCTGGGCTTGTAGGAAGAGAAGGGACAAAGAAGAGGCGCTTCACATAGCCCCAGAGAAAAATTAGAAGACAGCCACATTTGGTGAATCTCTCAGTTACTCGAGTGTGGCATGGGGATTTTCTTCGCCCCAAATGCGAACATTATGCTTGTTGACTTTGCAATTTGTGTGGAATGTGGCTTCATCATTAATCAAAGTTGTCTTCATACCACATTACACATTGGCTTTTGAGGTGTTTCTACACATACTGTTAAATTTTCAGATTATTTGCACGAGAATTAGTAACGTCATCAGATTACGAAATTTTATCATTTTTTTTTAAACACCCGGTATTTGAGAAAGAGTAATATTCCCAAATATCGATGATAGTTATGTGAGCTCTGCTTGCTACGCAAGCACATTCAACTTTCATGCGATTCTGGCTCGTCGTTTTGTTGTAGAAGACTTTCTACTTTGGAGGCAGAAGTTCACAAAACCGTTGCGCAATGTACTGATAAACAATTCAGTACAGTACGATCGATATATGAAAACTCAAATAGCACGACTAGAAGTTGCTTCACCATTTAGATATTCATTGTGAATTTTGTTATCATCTCTTGCAAGAAGTGTTCACTTTAAACAGTTATGTTACTTAGTACACTAGCGAGAAACTTGTGTTGAATACAAGTATAATTAAACGCTACACGCCATGTTTTACGTCAGATATTCAGCTTGGGTGGTGCAAAGCTAAAGTGCATACACTAACCAGAATTTGAACTGAAGATCCTGAATTGGCAGCTAGGTGTGGGAAAATATACTTCACTTCGTTAATTTTTATTTTGTTCTTTAATGTTACTTTTCTGCCTCTTTAAGGTAATCGGGACGATGAGGATGATGAAAAATTGGCGATATAGATGGAGCAACAAACAGCATGAAAATTCCATGTCGAACATAGGATTCGAACTTAGGCCTTTTGACATCGTAGTCACAAGACGGTACTTGGAAGCCTGTCGTGTGTGACGTGGCCTATCTCGTTCTCGGTCTCGTTTTGATTTATGAACATCCGTCTCGTTCTTGTCTCCAAGAACAAGTCTCAGTCTCCTGTCAAATTGTAATCAGAGCCGTAGCTAACGGGAGGAGGGGGCTGTCACCACGGGCGCAGAAATAATAGCAAAGAGTAAATAAGTTTAAAAAAACGACGTGGGGGCCTCGGGAAGTATTGGCGTCATATTCAATTAATATACTTGACAGTTTGTAAATAATAATAATAATAATCTAAAAGATGTATCTTACTTATTGCTCAAAAACTGTTGCTGCGCACAATTTGATCACGATGATGTCATATGTCAAAGTACCGAGAGATGCATGGACGTTCAAAAGGAGGAGCAAAATGTTCCACATCCGAAAACAGTGCTCGAAGTGATAATTCTTAGCTGGAAGGATGCTTTATGAGAATTTTCTTAACTGGGTAATAGCAACCCTCCCGTTCAGACTTCGAGCACTGATCTAAAAGTATATATTTCACACAATTTAATTTCAGTGAAAATAATTTATGCTAATTATTTTAAGGGTGTTGCGGTGCCATAACAACTTCAAATTGAAGGAGTGTTTTTTAGGGGGCAACATATTATGTGCGAAACATGACGCTCTCTATCAAGAAAGAAAGAACGAGAGATAGAGAGAGTGTTTGCCCCTCTGGAAAAAGAAACCTCCGGATGTGTATGAAGTGACTAATACAGTGTGTCCGAAAAGTCACGCAACCCGGTGTTTACGACCGTATAACGGAATAGCGAAACGGAATGAGAAGAAACGCCTTCTGCCAAGAGAATGCCTTGTATATTGGGAAAATTTAGAGAGACAAACATATGTAAGAACATGCTTGTTTTAATAACAAATAAGCAAAGTGTTGCCAAAGGCGGAAAAAGGTTTTTTTGCAAATCGTGTGTATTGATGCACAGAACTCACTGAGGTAAAGTATTGCAACATTTCACAGTACCAACGAACAATTTCGATGGCCATCTATTGAATTTGACAGAAAAAGAACTTTGACGAAGTTTCAAAAACATTGCACAAGGAAATAAATGGGCTGTTCCAAAAATCGATGTTTTCACAATACTACGAGGGACACTGGCAACACTGTTGCTGTCACGTGTCACTAACAGACGTGTTTCACCTCAGGCTATCACATTAAGGCACTTTTAACGACTGGCCGCGGTGGCTCAGTCGGTATCGCGTCTGACTACCATGCTCAAGGTCCCGGGTTCGATCCCCGGCCGGTTCAAATCCGGGAACTTTTCTAACGATGGAAGCGGCCCCGGCGCCCACCCAGCGTCGAATAACATGTGTACCTGGGGGAAACCCTGGGGGGTAAAGGCGGTCAGGGGCGTGATGCTGATCACATCACCCCCACTCACGACCGGATCAAGAAAGTGTGGGGCGTTACTCCCACACCCCCTATACGCCTTCATGGTGTGGTGCTATGCACAGGGGAGCACTTTACCTTTTTAACGACAAAGGAGAAAGTTGGTTATTCTCGAACATATGCAATAAATTACACACACCTTGCAACCCTGAAATGTGGGTATCCCTACAAATTAAAGCAAATGTTCGAAGTGTCCACCATTTTCTTGAATACATAAATTGGTTCGGTTGATCATGTTCTGAGATAACTTCCTGAGGGCTGCAGCACCGATATTATCAATTTCCTGTGTAATGTTTCGTTTCAGCTCCTCCAATGTTCTGGGACTCGTTCGATATACTTTCCCCTTTAAGTAACCCCACAGAAAAAAAATCTGCAGATGTTAAATCGGGCGAGCGACTGGGCCATAAATCCTTGGATATTAGACGATCGCCAATAAATTATCTCAGCATACGAAGAGATTCATTAGATGTATGGCAAGTTGCTCCATCTTGTTGTAGCCAAGCATCACGTTCGTCTTCTTCCAGGAGAGCAACGAATTGCATTGTGAAATCCCCGTACACAGTGGTATCCACTGTTGTCTCAAAGAATAACGGTCCCACAATACGACGTCGCGATATTCCACACTATACACCGATTTTCGGAGAGCACAAGGGTAGTTCATGCAACTGATGTGGGTTTTCTGTCGCCCAATGCCTGGAATTTTGGCTATTGTCATACCCATCCAATTGAAACCAGGCTTCGTCGCTAAATATATATATATATATTCAGTACATTGACACCATTTTGTCGAACGAATGATTGAAACCAATAACAGTAACGCAACCGTGCCGGGACATCCACCGCTTTCAATTCATGAACAACACGAACTCTATACGGGTAAAATTTCAATTTCCGTACAGCCTTGTGAGAAGTTGACTTGCGTAAGTCCAATTCTGAGGCGAGCTTCCGAGCAGACTTTCACGTCGCCATTCTTTGTTCAACACGTTGCAGAACATCAGCTCCTAACACAGAAGGGCGCCCTGAACGTTGCCTGTCATGTACTGACCCAGTTTGGCGAAACCTTTGCACAAGACGAAAAATTGACGACTTATCTGGAGAGGGAGTAGTCGGAAACTTGGCACTAAATGCTTCTCTTACGCCAGAATATGACGATGTTCGGATATATTCTTCAACAATAAACACTCTTTCCTGTGTAGAATATGGCATTTTGAAAACACGCACACGACGTCAGCATAAGTAGACACAATCTGGAATGCCGTTCGCGGCAAACAGCAACCACCTAAGGCACAGAAAACGTAACAATTGATACACGTTCTTCTGTACCCACATTTCAGGGTTGCAAGGTGTGTGTAATTTATTGCATATGTTCGAGAATAACAAATTTTCTCCTATGTTGTTAAAAGTGCCTTAGTGTGATAGCCTGAGGTGAAACACGTCTGTTAGTGACACGTGACAGCAACAGTGTTGCCAGTGTCCCTCGTAATATTGTGAAAACATCGATTTTTGGAACAGCCCATTTATTCCCTTGTGCAATGTTTTTGAAACTTCGTCAAAGTTCTTTTTCTGTCAAATTCAATAGATGGCCATCCAAATTGTTCGTTGGTATTGTGAAATGTTGCAATAATTTACCTCAGTGAGTTCTGTGCATCAATACACACGATTTGCAAAAAACATTTTTCCGCCTTTGGCAACACTTTGATTATTTGTTATTAAAACATGCATGTTCTTACATAGGTTTGTCTCTCTAAATTTTCCCAATATACAAGGCATTCTCTTGGCAGAAGGCGTTTCTTCTCATTCCGTTATACGGTTGTAAACACCGGGTTGCGTGACTTTTCGGACACACTGTATTACGTGCGAGAAAGAGGGGTTGAATCCGTTATGAAGGTATATAGGGTAAAGGGCGGACAGATGGCGCATCACGTGACTAGCAGAGAAGGATTATGCTGTTGGCGCCAGTTTTGAAGAAGAGACAACAGGACAAATGGGTGAGGATTGTGTTCCCGATAAATGAGATAGCATAGATAGTATAAGTTTTTTACGTCGTAAGTGAAAAAAAAAATATTACCACTATTTTGTAAGCATCATAGATGTCACATAGGAAGGAATTAAGAAATTTTCAAACGTATTTTCGGGAAGCTTGTCTGTTGCACTTCCATGGTTGTTCTGGGTATTTAGGTCAGTGTTGCCATCTGATGAGTTTTTGTAATAACATTCATCTCGACGTTGTGGGGTAAGATGGCGCAATGTTGAGTGAGGCAGATGGCGGCGGTTTTTTTTACATTTACGTGAAAGTTTACAAGATCAGTAATCTGCTACGAAATCTGGTACTATCGTTTCATTGCCTCAGCCTTTACCTGTAGTAGTTAGTAATGCATTATTTCCACTTCTATACAGAAATATGCCCACAAGCGCCAGAGAACAACGGAACGAGCATCTTCGACAGAGGAAGAACTTCAGAATGGCGCACACCGTGCGATTAACGAGAAGATGGAAGTGCGGGAAGCAAGTCGAGAAATCCATATACCAGGGTCTCTACCTACAAAGGAGACTTCTTTCCAAGAACTTATGGGATTGTTGGATTTAAGGTTACCGGCTCATGTTCACCTTCGTATATTGAGTTTGAGTTTTAGTTTTACGTCAATGTTATGCACAGGAAGGCTAATTGGAACTGGATCTACAGTTTAAAGTGGGAACCGAACCACTTGTGCCTGCACCCGGTATTGAACTCATTTTCGCTTCTGTGATCGCAACGAATCTACGTATTACCGACAATGAAAATGAATGAGTGCCTACAACTGTACCAAGAGTTAACGCCCACAGTAGACTGGATACAATGCATCAAATACACAAGCTGATTCCATAAAACTTGTTCAGTTTATTCTTAAGTGTTTTGCGTTTGGAAGAGTGAAAACATTGAACCACGGGCTGCTAAGAAGAAGGTGTGAGGCGCTAAACTGTTCACACTGCGCCATCTGAAAAATGAAGTAAAATACATTGAAAATAAATAAAAAGCAGTTTTGCGTTGCCTGAAAATGTGGCCCACCTGTTTCCCTTTACCCTACCAATTGCATTACGAGACATAAAAGGAGTATCAGTATTGATTAATATCAGTCAAAAAAATCCTCGCAGTGGTATTCTTTACTGCATAAGTTGCATAATTTTGAAACCGTTAAAAATAATGTAAGCTGTACTCAATATACAGTAGTCTATGGCTTGACAAGTTTAAAAACAAGACGCTGCAAATAGCTGTTGCGCATCTCACACCACATTTGCCCACTCCATTCTCTCCATTCTCCGCAGCGGCGTTGGTTCGCAATGTTGCAATTTGGAGGGAGCGGAATGGTCTGAGGATTTTCAACGAAATTTGTATTCGCTTTTTCCTGGGCTGTTTTCTACCTGTCGGAGTACAGAAATTCGGCTTCACCTTTCGCCAATGACTCTTTTCCTTCTTTTAAAACTTGGCCTCCCCGATGGCGCAGTGGTAGCATCGTCGCCTTGTAATAAAGGGGTCTCGGGTTCGATTCCCGGTGGAGGCACATAGTGGTTCGGATCCTGACATTCTCAACATGACCCGAAATGTTTTTTTCTGTGATCCCTTTCAGAAAAATAAAATCCTGGGGGTGGAAATTAGCATTAACGATATTTATGCATGTCCCTCTTGAGGAATTTTGATCGCCGACTATTGAAAATTCTCACGTAAAATAACTCTCAAGTGTTGCTACTCCATGGGAACAAAAAACATGATGCTTATGCCATATATGGATTATTTGTGACAATCAGCAAGCAAAGAAGGAAAAAAACCTGTATTTTATCAAATATTAAACATCTGATGGTTTGATTGAACACAGTACCTCAGTATGTGATTGATAATGCAATGATTACATAACATGATTACCAGCGATATTTTGCCTCATGAAAAACAGCAGTTGTTCGGAATCATTTATCTTTGGTTAGCATGTGGCCACTCACTCAGCACATGAGCATCTGTTTGATAATTTGTTTCGTATGAAAAATAAATATTTCTAAAGTTCCGTTACTCTCGTTTATTTCTTTTTCACATCAATATGAGACAAGGTCTCATATTTCAGGGCCAGGAAGGCATTACTTTACCTCCTCAATGCCCTTTGGATCTTCCATCACTGTCTGTTTTATTTTGTGCCTTATCATTCCCAGAGTACTGAGTGAGTGATAATGCACACATTAGAGAAGGGGCAGATTACACAGTACTCTATCGGCTGATATAGGCAGGCTTATTGGTGGATTGGTAAATTTGTTAATCTAATATTGTGTCACTTATTATTGTTTTTATGCACATAAATGTAAAATACATGCATTCTGGTACTTGCCCCCTCCCTCCCCGAGATATCAGAAAGACTTCATATACTTCAAATTTTGATTGTTGATTAATTTGGTGTTTTAAGTCCACTTTATGCACTTTAAGGCTAATCGGGACTGGACCTACAGTTTTAAAGTGGAATCCGAACCACTGTGTGCCTCCACCGGATATCGAACCCGGGACCCCTTCATTACAAGGCGACGACGCTACCACTGCGCCATCGATCGGGGAAGCCCTTCAAATTTTGAAATTGTAGCATGAAAACATGAACGAGAGGTGCCGTGAAAGACAGCAGATTAAGTGCCTATGCAAATTATAGTAGTGCTGGGGATTCTTTATGAGAATTCTCTTAACTGGGCATGTGTGTTCTTTGCACAGTGGCGCAGGAACAGGGGGGGGGGTACAGGGGTACATTGTACCCCCCTAAATTTTTGAAGGGGGGTACTGTACCCCCCTAAATCCGTAAATCGAGTTCTACCCCCTGTACCCCCCTTAGTTAGACAGCAGACGCAAGGTGCTACTGTTAAAAGAACCTATTTTTAGTTCGCCCAATAAAAAAGTGTATATTGTTTATAACTTATAAACATTATCTTCCTTACCACAGAAATTCAATCCATTCTACTACATTGTGGTTGATACTAGTTAGTTCATTGACCTAAGTTCTTGGAAACTTCTTTAGGGATATGAAAATTGTTTAAAATGTGTGTGGAACGATTGAATCAGATTTGCTCTCAGAAAATCAGGCTGCAGACGAATGCTCCTTTGCGTAAAGGGTGGGGGGTACAATTTTCTAAAAAATGTTCACGTCGATTTGAAGATAAGATACAAATCTTCATCAGAAGAGTATATGATTGTTCCCATTTTCTTTGGAATATTTAAAATGGAATTTTTCAAAACGAAATAATTACACGAACGAGAGGAAAGACGACAAACCAACTCGGGGGCAGTGGTAGCGTCGTCGCCTTGTAATCAAGGGGTCCCGAGTTCGACACCCGAGGGAGGTACAAGTGCTTCGGATCCCACTTTAAACTGTAGGTCCAGTCCCGATTAGCCTTAATGTGCATAAAGTGGACTTTAAACACCAACTCAACTCAACAACAACCCAACTCTGGGGTACAATCTACTCCTGTACCTCACCCATATTTTTCATAACTTTGTAAGAGGATGTTCGGAAACATATACTTAAATATTAAGATATTTCTTTTTGAAAATAGAGTCCCGATTATCCTATCTGAGCATGAAGTAAATCTAGAACAAGTTTTAACAACTTCAGAGTGGAAACCGAAACAATAATAAAGACAAACAAGAACGAGAAGGACCTCACCACACAGGAAACTAGTTGAGGCTGTGACAATTCTCGACTCATCGCAAAACCATATCATTCCTAGGTGAAATGACACTTTCCCTAAACATTTAAATAGAGTGCAATTTGCGATTTTATCAGAGATAGAGGGGGGGTAATTTTGCCTATGTATTAAGTATACTTATAATTGGACATTAATTGCTTAGAATCTAATTTTGATATCGAATGCAACACAAACACAATGTAATTTTAAGTTAAACCCTAAAGTCAAACTGTAAGGAAATTAAATTAGTCAGATGAATGAACGAGATAGGTGAGACTCACTGCAGGTTCTATTGTTAGATTTTGGATTGGATTCACAAGGCCTTTGAGTGATGTTTGATTAATTTATTTGGTTTATTTTACTTCACTTTTCTGCCACTTTTGGCTAATCGCGAAGATGAGGATGAGTGAGGATATTATGAAATTGATGGACACTCACAAATAACACCCATGCCCGGGCAGGCCGGGATTCGAACCTGGGACCTCTGGCGTCATAGCGAACGATGCTAACCCCTCCGCCACGGAGGCCGGCGAGGTGGGAATTTGTTTTGGATTTTCTTTGTAGATGCGAAAATCCTTAACTGTGACGCACACGTGCTTTTGCTTATATTAAAGTTTACCTTTTCACATAAACGAGAAATTGACATGTCATCCAAAAACACACACATGCACCTGCATTTAATACCATTACATACGAAAAGAAACCTTGGCCGTCTCTTCATATTGTCCACCAACGATTGAAAAGGAAAAAAAACTTGAACGTATGGCTTTCCTTGCTTCCTCTGAGAGCTGAAGGATTTCGGTTTTGTATATGTATTGATAATACTTTCATTGCTTGAAGAGTGTCATTAGCTACAGCTAATAATATAACAAATAAATGCTTTATCAAGTGTTTCACAAATATTTCAAAGTTAGACTTCTTACGAGTTGATCGGGAACCATCTCAACTCAGTTTTTCTTTTCTTTTTTAATACAACGCCCTAGAAGTCTGAGAAAATACCAAATACATGGCTTCTAAAAGGCATTGGATGTGGTACACATCTGCCATAAATTGTTTAAAGATATTTTTATGTGTAGCTATGGGACATTAAAATTAGAATGAACTGAAGTGGAACTCTATAAGTATGATATATTCAATAATGTGGTTTCTATATTCAGTGGGTGGAAGATGATTATTCCTGGTAGGGGTGGCTCAAGATCCTCCTCACCCCCTTTAATCTCAACCTGCATTAAAATGAATAGATGTGTCTAGGTTCGCAATTTTCACATTTCGAAGTCCTCCCCGTTGGCGGCTTGTAATCAAGGGGTCCCGAGGTCGATACCCGGTGGAGGCACATAGTGGTTCGGATCCCACTTTAAATTGTAGGCCAGTCCAGATTAGCCTTACTGTGCATAAAAGTGGACTTATAACACCAAATCAATCAATCAATCAATTTCACATTTCGAACTCCTGATTTTCCGTTCCGTTAAATTCCAATAAGTTCGGAACGAGGTCCACAGTTTTATATGTTTCAGAATTGTTATCTGGTTTTAAAATTTGTTCTTTAAAAAAAAACATGAATTCTAAAAACAAAGAAAAATATTTATGCAAATTTTGCATTAAACAACAGGGCATTCGTGTATGCTGTTCTAAAATAAAATATTTATCATGGCTTCACATTATATCTAGGTACCAAGGTCGTATTTAGGGAGGTCCAGGGAGTCCGACCCCCCCCCCCCCCCGAAAGACTTACCAAGTGTAATGGTAAATAATCAAAATATAATTGTTTAGCATTTGTTATATAATTGATGGTTATTTCCGCTGAACTTATTTGGCTCATACGGCTTTGAGGGTTCTAAAGATTTATGCACGCTACTAATGATAATATCAGTAAATTACGAGGGTGGATTGAAAAGTTCGTGGCCTGAGTAGGAAGGAAGCTTTTAATTTTAAGTTTCATACATTAGTTGCATAGTTATATCCTTTGGTAGTCACTGTGTAAAATTTCATTTCATTTCATTGCTCTATTGTTTCAGGTGAGGACTTTTAGTGGGTAGAAGTGACGGAAATTTGTGACATGGAGAAAATAGAGCATCGCGCTGTCATTAAGTACTTGCATAAAAAGGGCTTAACACCACAGCAAATTCATACGGACATGGTAGAGACGCTTGGAGCCTGCGCGCCCTCGTATTCCATGGTGAAAAAGTGGGTGGCTGAATTTAAGCGTGGAAGAAACAGCATTGAAGGTGACCCCCGCAGTGGAGGCCTGCAACGTCGACCACAACAGAAAATGTCAATAACATTTGTGACCTGATTTTGAGTGACCGCAGAATCAAAATCCTTGAGATAGCTGAGACTGTGGGTATTTCCTATGAGCAAGCACAAAACATTATCGTGAACGATTTAGGGTTTTTTAAGGTGTCTGCGAGATGGGTACCCAAGTTGCTTTCAGTTGAACACAAACGCACTTGACTCACCCTTTCCCGTGATTGTTTGGAACTGTTTGAAAGTGATCCGGAGGAGTTTATTGGCAGATTTGTGACTATTGACGAGACATGGGTGCACCATCATACACCGGAATCAAAACAACAATCAAAGCAATGGAAACGACAAGGATCTCCTACCCCAAAGAAAGCCAAACAGGTTTTGTCGGCAAACAAGGTTATGGCATCAATATTCTGGGATGCTAGGGGCGTTATCTTAATCGATTTCTTGGAAAAAGGAAAGACTATCAATTCTGAATACTACTGCACTCTGCTGCGACGTTTACGCGAGGAAATTAAAATTAAGAGGCCAGGAATGCTGCGAAGAAAGGTGTTGTTTCACCAGGATAATGCGCGCGTTCACACGTCCCTTGCATCCATGGCAGAAATTAACTCCTGTGGGTTACAACTATTGCCACATCCATCCTATTCGCCTGATCTGGCCCCCTCGGACTTTCACCTGTTTGGAAACCTGAAAAAGTTTTTGGGGGGTCAGCGATTTTCTTCGGATGAAGAGGTGAAAAGTGCTGTACTGGGGTATTTTGCAGACCTTGAGGAATCATTTTTTAAAACTGGTATAGCAGCGTTACCGGAGAGGTGGCGTAAATGTATTTCCCTCGAGGGGGATTACGTGGAAAAATAAAACATAACTTATCCAAATATCTTCTCATTTTCTAGGTCAGGCCACGAACTTTTCAATCCACCCTCGTATTAATAAGGAACTTCACTTTTCGCTAATTTGATCTAACTCCTATTTTGTTATTCAATAAATATTCAATTCCTTTTCTATTTGACATTAAATTCGTTGCCAGGGCAGTTGTTTTTATGCAAATCTTGGCGATCTTAACTACACGTAAGCTAGATAATGAATACGTGCTGTTATATCTCTTTTCTTACTATCTTTTACCTGTTTATGTAATAATAACAATACAATATTAATTAATTTACATATTTAATTAATATTTTAATTTAATTAAATATAATAATTTTAATTCTTATTATAATTATTATTGCGCGACACTTGGTTGGACCCCCAAAATGAAATAAATGAAATGTATGTTTAGATACGTGCCTGCTAGTGTGTGTGTGTGTGTGTGTGTGTGTGTGTGTATATATATATATATATGGGAGGCTGAATTTTGTACCCCCCCAAATGAAAAACGTTCCTGCGCCACTGTCTTTGCAGACTTGGCCTGGGTGGACATAGGATGGGTTCTATCAGGCTATTTTTCAGAAATTATGCTAGATGTTGAATTTTAACAGAAATGCAAGGCATGTACTGAAAGTAATGAGCCAGGTGATATTACTCAAAGTCAGAGACCACAATTTCTTTTCTACCTATGGTAATAAATAATTTGGACCTTGTTGTTGCACATAACACCCTCATCGGTCACACATTTGAGCCACCCTTGTAGAAGTCCGTTTCGGCTCGACGCAACCACCCGCGAACCTCACCCTTCACCTTGTCAAACTTGGTACCCCGAATGATGTTCTTCAATGGAACAAACAAGTGAAAGTCGGACGGGACTAGGTTTGGAGTGTAAGGAGGGTGGGTCATTAGTTTCCAGTTTATCTTTTCAATGTCCTGTACTGTGCGCTTATCTGTATGGGGACGGGCATTGTCTTGTTGCAAAATGGCATTGTGCTTGTGATAAACAAGAGTTTTTATGATGTCCTGCATAGCAATGTATCCAGTGTTCAGATAATGTGCAATTTCTCGTACAGTTATCCATCCTCCTGTCACTTTGGATAAGCTTGTCAATCCGGTCCGTGTATTTGTGCGTGGAAGCTGAGTTCAGTCTGCCAACGAGGCTTATAAACAATGTCTGTGTTATCATCTCTAAAATGTTTCAACCACCTATTCACTGTACTGTAACCCATGCAGGCATCTCCACAGAAATTCTGTAAATGCTGACAAATTTCCGCAGCTCCAACGTTTTCACACTAACAAGAAATTCCATTACAGCACGTTGACAAAACGAACTGTCTGTGGACGCAATTTCATGTCGATAGCACTGACAGCGAAAGTGCGCATGCGCCAGCATATGGTTCATGCAATGGACAACAGATGGTTGTACCTGCGATATGTGGGGTTTCAACCGAAATTGACAAGGCCTGAGAATAACTGAACAAGGGTCACGACTTCAGTACGTACCTTGCAATAAGAGCATACTTCTAGAATATAGTTCAACAGAGGTTATAATTTTGAAATGTGGTAGCACTTCGGTTATCAGTCTCTTCCTCATGTGGAGGAAACATAGTGGAACACAGTTTCACCAGTAATGCTCAAATTATATGTTTCTCTTGTTTATATGTTTGTTTTTACATGTATAAAATAATTATACAAAGTATAATTGAGTACACTTTATTGAAATGCTTTGAAAGCACAATAACGTTAATTCACTACTGTGGCATAATTAAATCAGAACATTTTTTAAAAAAATATTTTACATTTCTCACAATAAATAGGTACATAGAGATGCAAGCCCATTTTGTGTGTATAAAAGTAAGAATAGAATGGCGAAGGAAGCCTTCAATAGAAAGAAAAATGTGGATACGAAGACGAATGGAACGGGTGAAATGGACATAAAAAGTGAGAAATGAAACAGTGCTAGAAAGACTCTGGAAAAGATATCAATGCTGGAGATAATCATGAAGTTAAAATAAATTGTTTGGGCCACTGGATGAGAAGAAACTTTACAGTAAAATAAGCAGAGTTGCAAAAAAAGCCTGTTTATTTGGGGGGGGGAACTGAAATTTTGGCTTTTTACCAATTGCAGCTAACCAATTTCACTTGCAGTGTTAGTTAAGAGTTCAGAGGTTCGTAATGACATATTTTAGAATTAGATAAATAATTTTATGTAGTGTAGCAGCCAAAAGACACATATTTTCCATTTCTTCTACAGGGTATCCAAAAGTCATGCAACTGACACTTTGAACATACATACTTTTGTACAAAAAGTGATAGACATTGAATCTTCCACTGGGTATTAACTTTGTTCATGTGGATATTTTTTTTCAACATTAAACTAGAAAATTGTGCTGTACATGAACAGTCAGTATGGGGAATAAGTTACTAAGATGTAAAAAAGTTTTTGTACAAATTGAAAACAAACATGGAAAAAAAACGGCTGTGGAGTTGCTTGCAAAAATGTTCAACATGCACTGAAGGTCTCTGTGGACATTTACTGAATTGATAAAAGAAGGATAAATGTTTCGGCATTTTATGCATTACAGACGATTTATGAGGTTAATTTGCATATTCATAAAAAGTAGGGCTGAGCCGATACCAATGCTGATGTAACGGTTGGAATTCATCTACCCATACCAGCCGATACTTTTCAGACATGTTGGTCTTCAACGGAGTCCGCAAAAATGCCAAGCGACAATTTTCTGGAGTGTAATCACCCTGGAAATTATGCAAAATTCAAACTTTCTATTATTTTCCAAAACTTTTGCAGGAAAAATTGTATTTTATAATTACATATCATCTATCTTAATATTCTGATGTAATTCTTAAATATTTTAAAGCAAATTTATTGGTAAATTCATACATATAATTGGAGAAGAATCTTTACAAACCCATACTGATCAATATTTTGAACAAATTTTAATTATTGCAATTTTTAAGTATCGGTAGTGGTGGGAATCGGTAAGAGCATCAGCATCGGTACAAAGTGTTATCGGCTAGTTGAATGTTTAAAAAATATCCACATGGACAAAATTAATACCCAATGTAATATTCATGTCTCTTATCCCTTTCTGTACCAAAGGTACGTACGGTCAAAATGTCGGTTGCTTTACTTTCTGAATGCCCTGTAGTTGTAGTTGCCTACCGAACAACATAGTGATCACATTGTTGTCTTATAATCAATGGGTACCAAGTTTGATCATCAGTGGAGACATATTGCCTAAAGATTCGGATTCAACTTTAAAACCGGAGACTCAATTCTGATTAGACTATCTGAGCATAAAATGAACTTAAAACAAACTTTCACATGTTTGTGTCATTGATGCCACAAAAATTTAAGCAAATGCTATTATGTGTTTCAGGACAATTAAAAACTTTACTACTCATATGTATGCTGAACTACATGCGTAGATGCCCTATTTAATACTTACAATTGCGAGTACTGTTGTTGGAAAATGGCCGTTTATATATAAAAGAGTGAGCCTCCCTGATGGCATAAAATAATAATGCCACCTTGTAATCAAGGGGGTTCCAGGTCCCAATGAAGGCAAAGTGGTTTAGGTCCCATATTAACCTGTAGGTACAATCCCAATTAGCATATCTGAGCATAAGTGAGCTTAAACAAAGAAAATTTTACTGAGAGAAAGCCACATTTTTTAAATGTACTTTTTGTCTTTTTAAATTCCCTGGCAGAAATTCATGGGGTTTAATGGCAATATTAATTCTCAATAACGGACGCAGACACTGAAAACTACCTCCCAACGCAAGTAAAACTTCTTAATAACGGACATCATGAAAGACGAAATTCCTGGGATTCAACACAACAATGGTCAGTATTTCGAACTAACATTGTTTCATGTTACACCGAACGTATTTCTTTTCAAAAGTGCAGACAGTATATTCTTTGTGGTTATCTTGAGAAGTGTGTGTCACTTCTGCTACGATGTCACAGAAACGCAAACAACTGAATTTATAAGGGAAAAGTTGAAATCATCAACATCTATAAGAAAGAGAAACTTGGTGTCTCGAGACATGGCTGTGCGGTTTGCTGTTGGAAACACGATCAGTGACATTTTAAAAACAAAAGTAACATCCTTAAATTGTGGACTGGAAATGAATTTTTTTCTGGTAAATGCTCATTTCCCAATGCAGTAAAGTAACAAAGGATTACACTACATGTACTGTATTTTCTATTTTAAAATTTGTAATGTATGTAGGGATACTTTAGAAAATTAAAATTCACCGTATGTAGTACAGTATTTTGTTCCTTGAATGTAGAAGAAAAAAACATTGTGTTCGTATTAAACATCCTACACTTTTTTCTTAATAGCGGAACATTTATTTTCCAATTTTACGGTATTTCAGTTTCTGCCTCACTTTTAGGGCCGCCGTGCACTAGGACAGTGCCTACTACCACTACCAGGTCGCAACAGTTCATTAGATCCTGTGATTGCCAACTACTTGAAACCAGATTTTATATTTGTCAACAAGAACAAGCCTAGACATATACCATATGCCAGGGCTCAAAAATTCCCGATCGCCAGGACGAATAAAAATTCAAGCCTGGCGACTGTGATCTCTTGCTGTAATATTGCTGTTTTTTAAGTTTGCATGTACAAAATTTTGAAGATTATAAGTTCAAATTGCAGTACAGCGTAAGTTAGCATATGATTTTTTTTATCAACGTTGTGAACATTCCATAGAATCAGTAATAATTTCTTACTTCTTGTCCCCCAACCCCACATTTCCCATTTTTCTCACATGATTTAGCGATGTTTTGAATACTGCGATGCTCAGCTTTATATAGATTAATTGATTTGCTTAATTTTACTTCGCTTTTAGTGCCACTTTTGGCTAATTTGCAAAGATGGCGATGAGTTATATATGATACGATGAAATTAATGAATGAACACTCACAAACCTCCATGCCCAGGCCAGGAATAGAACCCATGTCCCCCGGTGTCGTAGTGTGATGTGCTCCACCACGGGGGCCGGCTCAGCTTGTGATAGTATGCACAATTGTTAGTACATGGTTTCCTAGTGGTTGATTTTCAGAGCTGGCGCCTAGCTCTGAACAAATTTTTTTGAGCACTGCCATAATTTATTTATTAATATTTAAATTCATGGGTGCATATTTAAGTGTAAAGTTTAAAAAAATTAGAAAGGGATAAAATTTTTCAGCAGAGCATCAACTTTTATAAAATCGTCTTCTGGTCTCACAACGGTTGAGAACCACTAGACAAGGGTTGCTCCGTGACCAGGTTTAGCAGCTATTACATAGATATATGATACACTTGAAAGCCAGAATACAAATATTTTATGCTAAATACAAATGTAAAGGGGTTTGATACTAGATTTTTCATTTTAGATAGAGTTGAAAAAAAATTATCGCTGAAGGTATATTTGATAATTGTGTTAAAAAACTTTATTCCTTTCTTTTTATTTCATATGCATGTTCCTATGCCAAATTCAAACATTAAAAACTACACAAAACTAGTAATGTGGGTGTGTATATACTAGAGTACTGCATCGGACCACTTTCGCTTGCTCAAACTCGTTCGAATCTCCAACGCTCGAGCGGGATACACTCGTTCGTACCGCAATCGTAGTGGAATTATTGGCAACGTTACATATTTTAGAGCCTAATAAGCAGCACTGTCAACCTAAAACCCATACATGGAAGGAAACCACTCTACGCAATTACAATTCTAAATCATAATTCCGCATATTATTATGTAAGACTCAAATACAGCACATATGAAAGTATGCAATATCTACAGACCAAAACGTAAAATGGATACACATGCTGACAGACCTGCCTAAGCAATTACAAATATCGTATGTCAGTGCAAGAAGTACCTGTCCATCATTGTTCACTTACCGAAAAGGATAATCATATTCTGAGAAATAATAAAAAGCAGTTATAACATTCAATCGAACATAATTTCAATGTGACATTAATCGTAGAACCATAAAATGTCAGCCTAAGCAGTTTCAGTCCATAATCATCTATTTCATTTTCACATATCTCGGTAAGATATACAAAACTGCACTTTAACATGGAGATGTTAATTATGTTAACTTATTTTTTTAATTTCACTTCATATTTTACTTCACGATCCATATTTGAGAACTCACTACCATAGACAAATTACAGAAAATCGTCTACTAATAGGGTTCGAGAGTTCGAATGTATTTCACTCGAGCGGAAGAACTATCAATTCTGTGTGCCATCTAGTGTTGCCCGTCCAAACTATTTGCTGCTCGAGCGAAAAACGCTCATTGCAGAACTATAGTATATACGTACTATGTAGATATATTTAATAAGCATACTGAAAAATGAAAGTAGCATTTGGATAAAACCATCCATTCACAAAAGCCAACATTTTTGCAACTACTGCTTACGTCTAGCTATGAATTCCATATAAGTGCCTTTTTACAGTAAAGAGATAAATGAAAACTGTGGAACAAGAAAAATGCAACAAAGTAATGTATATTCATCGATTTTAAACACTTTGGGGGAAAAAAGTTTTTTCCGACCACATCCAACACTATAAAATACACAATGGAATATTCACTAATATGTACTAAAAATGTGCTACGTCTTGGAAAAACATTATAATTTATCATAGGCAGGGGTAGAAAAATACAGGGCACATGGCCAGCATAGTGCTTGAATTTTTAAATTCAGTGCTAAAAATAATATTATTCTTTAATATTTTTCAGTTCAGTTATGAAAATTCCAATTACCTTTTTGGACCAAGTTCCTTTGGTTTTATTGCCATTTCATCATGCTACGAATACAATTTTTACATGGTATGACTTCGATTTACGTCTGCTAACACATACTTCGGAGTTTTAGAGATATTGAGATGATATTGTTCAATATATGCTTTCGTCGTTAGGTTAGGCAGGTCAGGTTCAATTCTCTTAGCATTAAAATAAAGTCCCTAAATGCATTCTACTAACGTTCCGGTTTATTTCTACATGAATTCCCACTAGTCTATGATACTTACAGTCACTTGTCAACGAAGAATACCTTGTCCATGGGAAGCATGCATGCTTGTGTAAGGTACAAGGGTCGTTCAAGGTTGACCGGGATTTTCGTACGTAAAAAATCGATGAATAGCCGGATCATGATGAAACGTGCGGGTAACATAATGTATTCCTTTACAAGTAACTAGCGCCCGGCATGACGTATTTCGCGCATGCACAGCAGTTGCAGCGAACATGGCGGCAAGCAGTGTGTCTGTGGAGCAGCGGTGTGTAATCAAATTTCTCGTGAAGGAGAAAGTGAAACCAGCTGAGATTTTCAGACGATTGCAAGCACAGTATGGTGAATAAACGATGTCGCGGACAAGAGTGTACGAATGGTGTGAGCAGTTTCGCGAAGGATGGGAGCTGATGACAAATGAAGCGCATGGACACATTCGCCCGACTGCAGTCACACCAGTGAATATCGCACGTGTTGAGCAAATGGTTCTTGAGAACCGGCGAGTAACAGTGCCGGTTAATTGATGCCAAGGTGAATATCAGTGTCGGGAGTGTTGAGACAATCATTCACGACCACTTACACTTCCGCAAAATCTGTGCAAGGTGGGTTCCCCGCCAGCTGAAATTCGATCAGAAGTGGACACGCAGGACGGTCTGTGAACAGCTTCTGAATCGGTTTCGAGCAGAAGGTGATGATTGTTGCAATCCATCATCACGTGTGATGAAACATGGTTGCACAATTCAACCCCAGAGACCAAAAGATGCAGCATAGGGTGGTGGCATAAAGGTTCCCCGCCCCCCCCCCCCCCGCCCCCAAGAAAAGAAAAACGCAGCCGTCCTCTGGAAAGATCATGGCAAATGTCTTCTGGGACATGAAGGGCGTTATCCATGTGGATTTTCTGGACAAAGGGAGCACGATTAATGCCCAGTATTACTCCACATTGTTGAGTGGTGATGTACGAAAGTCCATTCACAAGAAAAGACCTGGGATGTTGTCTGGAAATGTCATTCTTCTCCATGACAATGCCTGCCCTCACACGGCCAATGTGACAACAACAACTGTGCCGACATGCGCTGGGAAGTTCTGCCCCATCCCCCCTACAGTCTGGATTTAGCCCCCAGTGATTATCATTTGTTTGCACCCCTTAAAGACCATCTGGGAGGGAAGAAATTCACGACAGACGAAGCACTGCGGAGCGATGTCCTCCAGTGGCTACAACAACAACCAAGTTCTTTCTACGCCAAAGGAATTCGGGAGCAGCCAGAACGATGGCAACGGTGCCTCTGCGCGCACGGAGAATACTTTGAAAAACTGACATAGTTTGGTGTTTCTTCTGCTACCTATTTCCTCTGCAGAAATAAACGTCCGGTCAACCTTGAACGACCCTTGTAATTCTTAAGTTCTCTTTTTCAACATAAATAACTTTTTTTTCCCCGATTCCAAAAAGTGCTCATTACTTTAAGGATGGTTCAAATTTCGTGTGACAATGATTTTCAAAATACTACGATAATTAGTTTTTCTGCTAGGAGAATTTTAAAAAAATCATAAAACAATCGGAACCGTTACCATCATTTTTCAAGGTTTTTTTTTTTTATTTGTGTGCTTTCTGTATGAAGTGTATCATTAAATCAGAATAATAAACATGCCATTATATATTTTTTCTGTTGCTAGTGGAATTTTTAAAATCTGCAGCAATATGATAGAGTCCGCCATATTATATAGAATGTATTGTATAGTTATTCATGTTGTTACCAGATGAACCTTCTTTAGGATGGCCAGCCACTCTTACCATTCGTTCTTTTATTATTTCTGGACACAGGCAGGGCCCTCAAAAATGCTGTCCCTCATCCTAGGCCACCATAATGAAATGAATTTGAAATTTTGGGTGCGTCACCACTTAAAGGCCTTTTTGCACCCGTCACTTTATACGGGGTCCAGCCCCCTACCACAACTAAAATAACATAACTGTAACATCGTGTTGTAACTAAAACATTAAAATATTCTGACTCGTTAAAAGCTGAGACTGTAAAGGGGCACTTAGCACACAGGACAAAAAACAGGACAACACACACAAAATTATACTGTCCATACTGCCAGAGATTCATTCGTCTGCAAAATACAGTCCAGGGTGTACTTCGTGGAAGGTTACCCCTTACACCCCCTGCTTTGAAATGAAACTAAATATAATAGACCTCACTGTCTACAGTAGCATATCTCCCTTTCCCAGGAATTTCACTGGTCATGTTGCATGACTGTTGAAGAACAGATGGCTACGTGGTCATCTAACCCACCCTCGATTTCGCAAGGATCTTTTTTTTTTTTTTTTTTTATGAAGATTACGTGTTGCTACGTGTGAAGAAATAACTTCTGGAGCACGGAAAGTAATTTTTGGAGTTCTACCTGCTACAAAACTTACATTTTTTTAAATATTTAAATTCCTTACTAACATATCTATAGAGACAGGCGTTGCCGTGATAGCTGTTGCAGGCGGCAGGTTAATTACCCAAGGGGCAGAGCCCGGAATCTGCGGGAAATTTTGACAGCAATTTTCATGACATTTCTTGGGGGTACAGACCGACTTTCACATACATCGATCGGTACGGGTGCTTCGAAGGTAACATGGCCGCAAGTACAGTACGAGTGCTATGAAACTAACATGGCCGCAAGTAGACTTCCACCTCGCAACTTCAAACGGCTATATCTCAACTATAAACGGCTGTACAGTACTAAATACTTCTTTTTGCGCTCCAGAATTTCTTTCTTGACACTTAGCAACACATAATCTTCATATAAAAAAAAAAAAATCTTGCAAAATCGAGGGTGGGTTAGATGACCACGAACCCGAACAGATGCCCGCTGGGAAACAAGATGTGGTAACAGTATGGTATAGTGAAAACACATTTCTTCACATTTACAGGAAAAACTACTTACGGAACTGAGTTTCTGTAGACTTTTGGAAGCTCGTGGAAGTGTTTTCTCCCTTCGTTTAACTTATTCGGCCTGTAAATCATGTATTTCTCGACATTAATGTATCTCCAATGCACAATGGCTCTTGCCACCATTATCGTCGGCTACGTGAATCAAATGTTCCGTGCATTCGATTATGTAACCCTCTGTTAGTGTAGCAACCACGCGGTAGTTTTACAAGATGACATGTGAGCGTTTTTTTTTGTTTTGTTTTCTTTCAAATTTAATTTTCTGTTTGCCTAACCTAATTGAACCTAACCTAACCTTCTGTGAATGGTTTGTGCAGCATTTTTCGGTTAATAAGTGTTACTGTAGCAATCACGCGGTAGTTTTACAAGATAATGTGTGAGCGTTTTTTTTTTCTTTCGAATTTCATTTTCTATGTTTGCCTAACCTAACCTTCTGTGAATGGTTTGTGGATCAATTTTCGCTTAAAAACCTTCTGTGAATAGTTTGTATGGCATTTTTCGGTTAACAAGTTTTGAAACACTGCATATCAGCTGACGATAGACAACGTGAGTCAAGATTTGCCCGCGAATTAGCAACGAAGAATAAATATTTGTAATGTGAAAAACTACGCTCAAAAATCCCACGTTCAAAAATGTTCCGCTATGCTTAACAGGTAAGTACAAATGTAAATAATTAGGAAATAAACGAGTGAAATGTGTTTTCACTATACCATACGGTTACCCAAATGTTTGCTAGCAAAGAAATATGCATACTGGAGAATATATGGCAGGGGAAATACTTCACCACTAAACACGCAGTAAACAATCACTACATCAATGACGTATGAGTGTGAAGACGAATGTTGGTAGTGCATATGTACAATGATTAGCTACGAAATAAACAATTGGAGTTTGGTCCTTTTATTTAGTGCATTTTTTGTACTGCGTGATAATATAACATATTTAATTTAATTTCGTTTTAAGTTGCTTTCCCATTACATAATGCAGACGAGCCTTGTACTTGGCACTCGGTGAAAAATGCATACCAAATATTTGTAACGTAAGTTCCCTGTTCTTTGTAGTAAACTTCAATGCAACAGAATCACATAGTATAATTGTATACACAATTATTATTATTCTAAAAGAAAATACACCATAAAATAAGGAATTCAAAACTTTCTGCTATCAACTTACCCCAACTTCAACTTTCAGATTCCTATTAAAAATTTCACTCTGCTATATTCTCTACGCAGCTTTGCGCTTTCCCTGTATAAACACATTTCTAACGTACATAATCTAAGTTCAATGGATAACAATTCCTGCACATTTTGTAACTTACTTCAGTCACTACAATTATTCAGCAAGCACAGTTCACCACAACATCACAATGTCATCCACCATGTTTGTTCAATGTTGCCATTCCATTTCGTTTTTGGCCCTCTCCGTATTATTCCTCCTTCTCCAGCCAGTTTGCATTTGCCGGGTGCTACTTGCATTTAACACATACACGTCTATCACGTGCAGTGACGGATTAAGGTGGGTGCTATTGATGCTGCAGCACTAGGCCCATTCCTGAAATAGGCCCAGATGAACAGTTTTCTTTTGCTATATCATGGCTATATTAACCTGAAAATAAATCTTAGAATGAAATTTGGAGCCCCAATTTCGGACGCCTAGACACAGCGTTACTTATTATACAGTTACTATTATTCTTTGCGCTCTGACGTAACTATAACGTCGTTGTGTTTATTTTTCACCGAAGATTTCAAGTTGAACAGTTTACTTAGTAATTTAGCTGCGTTTTTTGCAATACCTTAGCGATTGTTGCCACTTTATTATCGTTCGGTAAGTGCGACGTAGTAAATTTTTCACCTTGAAAGTTAGTTGTACAGAAAAAATCGACGCTATTTCATTGTTAGGTTTTGACGTGACCTCACATTGCGATATTGTTCGTACTGTTTCGCGCACGCTTACTATGGTGTCTCAACTAAGTGGGTGGGATAAAGCGAAAAAGAAAAGGAAACAAGCAGCAGAACAAGGAATGCTTTTGGCGAAAATTCCAAAATTGAGTTCATACTTCGGAGTACGAACATCTTCGTCTCAATCGTCTGCGTCAGATGCGATTGCGAGTTCGAGTGCTCCTGAAGGCCAGGCCAAGCAATATGAACTTGTCGAGGCAAGAGAGAATAAAGAGCGGGAAAGTTAAGGGGAGAGAGAAGAGGTGAAAGGAGACGATATCGCTGAAGCACTAGCGCCGACGCTGGAGGATTTCACCAATGATTTGGGACAGTGGGGTGAAATCAACGATGACACTCGAGAATATTGAGCCAAGAAAGATCGAAATGACTGCCAACACATTGAATCGAAGTTTGAAGAAAGTGCCAGGCGAGTCGTTCCAACGTCGATGCACAAAGACTTTCTTCGTCCGTACGCATCCTCTCAATGGCGAAAAATCCTATAGACAATGGTTGTGCTACTCGCCTTTGAAAGGGAAGATGTTCTGCTGAACGGTTGAACGGTTCCTGACATTCATGCCTATGATGAGACACACAGTGGAGCAGATGGCTACTATACTTCTGAATTTTCTGAAGGAAGAAAGCTTAGATATTACGAACTGCAGAGGCCAGTCGTATGATAATACGTCAAACATGTCAGGACGGTACAATGGTGTACAGGAAATTTTGTGAAGCGAGAATGTAAATACGCCGCTTTTATTCCATGCTTTAACCACAGCCTAAACCTGGTAGGAGATCCGGCTGTTGAAAGCTGCAGTGGCTGTACCCGGTATTTTAATTTTGTCAATGGACTGTATGTTTCCTGTCTGGCTCAACATATCCCTAGCAGCAAGTAAAGGATCGCTGCAGGCTGACGCTCAAGGGTTTGCCTGGAACACGATGGCGTGAACGGGCAGATGCTGTCAAAGCGCTGGTAGAAGGGTGGAGGAGCATTCAGGAAGTCCTGGATGAGCTTTCGGCAGATAAGGAGCAGAAGGCAGATACGAGAAACCAAAGCGAGGGAGTTTCACGCAGGATGAACGAACTTGAGACGGCAGTTATGGCGACTGCCTGGAACGATATCCTTGACCGTCTCAACAGTACGAGCATTAGCCTCCAAGATCCTACAGTCAGCCTGAATACACCAACTGGCTTGATGGCATCACTGGTCGACACGGTTCAGTTTGCACGGGATAAATTTGACGTGTATGATCAGTTGGCGACTGAAAATGTTCAACACGGCGAATGCAAAGATGAGCAGCGTCGAGGCCGTAAGCGAAAGTGAAGGAGCTGCAAACGAACAAGATCTCAGCCAAAGGGAAACGTTGAAAACACAGACGTATCTGGTCATGATCGACAGTATGTTAGCTGAACTGGAAAAGCGGATGAAGGCATATGACGATATTTGTAAAACATTCGGATTTCTCTTGGAGCTAACGTCATTGAGCATTGAGCAGATCGAGGACAAAGCAAATAATCTGGTTTCCTCGTATCTAGATGACTTGGAAGACACACTGGCGGCTGAGCTGGTACAGTTTGCTGCATTTATGAGCACTCAGAAACCGGTGACTGTGAATGAATCAGCAGAGCTTACAATGTACAGGTTTCTGTCATCGTTGAATCTTTCTCAGACATTTCCAAACGTGGAGATTGCGTTGCGCATCTATTTGTGCATGATGGTGTCCAATGCCTCCGGCGAACGGAGCTTCTCAATGTTGGGAATAGTCAAAGGAGAGCTGCGGTCTTCAAACGGGCAGGAAAGGCTAAGAATGCTGGCGCTTATGAGCATTGAGCATGAGCTTCTGCGCAGCCTTGACTTCACTGACACGATCGAAGAATTCGCGCTTGCCAAGGCTCGAAAAACAGCAATATAAGCAGCACTAGCGCACCTCTCATAATCATTTCATGGTACATTATCATAATCACAAAAATAATATTAAAAAAAACAACATAAGAAACAAGAAAACATTAAAATAGAAAAACAAAAAATACATATGTTAATCATAGTATGTAAGTGCATCAGGCCCAATTTGCACTGCAGAATCAGCCCAATTTCGGCTTAAGACGGTCCTCACGTGTATTATGTGGCGTTCAAGTTCAATGGCTCTGTAAACAGGTGTCACCGTCGAATGCTTGAAGTTCAACCAGTAAAAGGCAAGCATATGTAACGTGCCACATCGCTATGACTTGAAATCAATCAGTCACTTTGGTCTTCGCTTTGGTGTAAAAAAAAATCCGGTTTCGGCCGAATTTTTTACACTGTTGTGCACAGCAGAAAACGGAAGAGCAAAGAACACCATGCAAATAAACATGGACGGTTATACAGCAGGAACTTCGAGATACTTACGAAGACCCCGCCAAGGTCCCGGGTTCGAATCTCGGGCTGCGCATGGGTGTTTGTGAGTTTTGATTCATCAATTTCATCATATCATCACTCATACCCATCTTCGCAATTAGCCAAAAGTGGCAGACAAGCTAAGTAAAATAAACCAAATCAATAAACGAAAACCCTGCACGCTGGTGCCGAGCTACTACGACATGAATAGTTCGTATTTCGTATGAATGTGCACCGGAAGTCAGCTTCACTAAATTTAGCGTAGAGGAATCTTTGATTGATTGATTTGGATTATTTTACTTCTCTTTTCTACCACTTTTGGCTAATCGCTAAGATAGAATGAGTGATGATATGATGAAATTGATGAAGGAACTCACAAAGAACATCCATGCGGCCGGGATTCGAACACTTGACCCCTGTGCAGAGGAATCTTATCGCCGTTATTAAACACTATTATACGTACTCTTGAAGAAAATTAAGTACGTATTTTCAAGCCAATGAAAATACGACAGGGTGCTTTATTTCCTATGTCATTGGACTATTCCACCTTGTTCTCTTGCAAACAAATTTCTTGTTATTACCTATACTTTATTCGTTAGCTGTGTTGCCTCTCATTTGGGGGTGTAAAAAATCAGCCTCCCATATTATATATATTATATATTACTTCACAGGTAATATAATTGTGAAGGCATGGGAAATATTCCATTTTAGAACAGCACACACGAATTTCTTATTATTTAATTCACTTACTTACTTACTTACTTCCTCTAATCCCTTTCTGCCATCATAGCGTAGGGTTGGTTGCCTCGATCCATCTCCTCCATTCCTGTCTGTTTCCCATCATTCTCTTCATCATACTTATTGTCTTATTCCTTTCTCTTCCAATCTTTTCCATTCTGTCTTCAAACATTATCCTTGGTCTTCCTTTACCTCTCCTACCTTGCACCTTTACTTCTAGAATTTGCTTTACCTTTTTGTCTTCATTCATTCTGAATACATGTCCCCACCACTTTAGCTGTCTTTTTTCAATTGTTTTCTCTAGCGACTCCTGTTCCACCTCTCTTCTTATTCTTTCATTCCTCACTTTATCTCTCCTAGTCTTATTAACAGCTCTTCTCAGGTATTTCATTTCACTAGCCTGAATTTTACTCAGATGTTTATCTTGAAGTGGTAAACTTTCCATTCCATATGTTAATGTAGGGACCAATACTGATTTGTATAGCTGCATTTTTGTCTTTACTGCCACTTCTTTCTTTCCCATTATTGTTTTACTGAACTGATAATATACTGTATTTGCTTTTCTTTTCCTATTTAGGATTTCTTCATCACACCTACCATCACTTGTTATGATGGTTCCTAAATATTCATATTCATCAACTTCTTCCAAGTTCTCGTTTCCATATCTAATTGCTATTTCATGATCTTTTTCTCCTTTTGCCACCTGCATAACTTTACTTTTCTTGATATTAATTTTCATCCCTTTTCTCGCAAGTTCTTCTCCCCATTCTATTACGCTCCTCTGTAGATTCTCTTCACTACTAGCAATTAAGACTATATCATCAGCATATAGCAGTACTTGCAGTTGTACTACTCTCATATTCCAATATCCTATTTGTACTCTTGGGGTTCTTCTTTTGCAAATTTTAGTTATTTCATCCATTACATTAATGAAAAGTAAAGGACTGAGACTATCTCCCTGTTTAATTCCTTTTCATATTTGAAATTCCTTAGACTCGTTTCCTTCTATTCTTACTATTCCTTTTACATCCTTATATACACTTCTTATTGCTTTAATAAGTTCCTTAGGTACTTCCTTACTTTCTAATGCCTCCCACAGATATTTTCTAGGTACAGAGTCAAATGCCGCTTTCAAATCTAGAAATGCTAGGTATATTCTTTTATTTTTGTCCAGCATTTTCCCCATCATTGTTCTTAATATAAAAATGTGATCTTGAGTCTGTCTCCCAGGTCTAAATCCAGCTTGTTCCTCTTTAAGTTTTCCCTCTATGATTTTTCTCAGCCTCCTTTCCAATATATTCGTATACATCTTATATACCACTGATGATAGACATATTGCTCTATAATTATCACATTCCTTATTACTCCCTTTCTTGTGTACTGGCACAATTATGTTCCTTTTCCACTCTTCTGGTATAGTCTTAGTTCTCCATACTTCCCTTAATATATTCAGTAGTATTTCAGCCATTCTTGGTCCTCCATATTTTATAAGTTCTGGTGCTATTCCATCCCATCCTGCTGCTTTCCCAATTCGTATCCGTTTAATTACTTCTCTCACTTCATTCTCTGTTATCATCATATCTTCTTCTACATGCTCCTCCTCTTCTCTGTTTCTTATTCTCTCATCCTCCTCCTGTTCCTGTTCCTGCTCCTCATCTTGTTCTTGCTCATTTGTCCTATCCTTGAACTTTTCTTCATAGTATTTTCTCCATTCCTCCATCACATTCTCCCTTCCTATGACTAATACATTTTCCTTATTTCTTATAGCTCTTGCTGCTTTTCCCCATTTTCCTTTCAGACTTTTGACCATATTCCAGAACTGCTTTCTATGCTCTACAAAACTTTCTTCAATATCATTTCCAAACTTCTCCCATGATTTTCGCTTTGCCTCCTCTACAGCCAATTTACTCTCATTTCTTTTTTGCACATATATTAACCTATGTTCCTCTGATCTTAATTCTAGGTAATTCTTCCATGCTTTCTTTTTCTCTTTCACTTTCCTCTTTACTTCATCCGTCCACCAATTAGTTCTTTTCCTTTTTGTATTCACCCTAACTTTGCCACATACTTCAATTGCTGCATACAGTATCACTTCCTTAAATTTTTCCCACATACTGTCAATTTCCATTTCTCTTATTTCCAATTCATTCAACCTTTCTTCTACTAATTCCTTATACTGTTTTCTCTTCTCTTCCTTAGCCAGCTGCTTTACTTGTATCTTTTCAAACTTCCTATCTCTTTCTCTATTATTCCTCTTAAATCTTGTTATAGCTATTAGCAGTCTGTGGTCAGTACTTAATTCAGCACCTCGAATTACCTTTACATCCATAAAGGCATATCGAAGTGCTCTTGCGTAAATTATGTAGTCTATTATACTCTTTGCCTCCCTTCCCTCAGCTTCATAAGTGATTTTATGAATTTTCTTATGCTGGAAAAAGGAGTTTCCTTGTAGCAATTGGTTCTCTACACAGAATTCTATTAATCTTTGTCCATTTTCATTTGTCATACTTTCCCCTCCATATGGTCCCATACAACCATGTGACCTTATCCTATTGTTTCCAGTTCTACCATTAAGATCTCCCATCAATATTACCTTCCTATTCTCTTCATTCTCTTTATTCACTACTCTTTGTAATTGAGTATAGAAAACTTCTTTCTCCAATATGTCCTGATCATTTGTCGGGGCATAAACTTGTATTATTGTTATTCTTTCTTCCATTTCCAGTCTAACTACTATTATCCTTGAATTCACTGGTTCCCATGATTCCACCCTTTCTTCCATTTGCTCATTAACTATTATTCCAACTCCCTCCTTAGCTCTTCTTCCTCTACCTACTCCAACATATCTCAGCACATATCCTCTTTCAAGGCACATTATACCACTGCCTTTCTTCCTTACTTCACTTAGTCCTAGTACTGCTAGTTTATACTTTTCCATTTCTCCTACAATCTCCACTTCTTTTCCATTAATTGTTTTAATATTCCAAGTTCCAATTCGGATATTCCATTTCCTTGCTTGTCGTCTTCTACTAAATCCATCCTTTCCGAGGCTACCTTTATTTCTCTGAATCCGCTAGTTTTAGTCTGGTGTGGGGGATTAGCCCAACGACCAGGCTGATTTTTATTTTCAGGGTTTTCTCCCATATCCTTTGGTGTTCCCACACCCCTGCAAGGCAGCAGTTGGTTTTGGATATTTGACGGAGATATCCAATCCGCTTCTTAGTGGCTCATATTGGCCACTAAGGTCGTAACTCTTCCGCTTCCATTGCCGTTGGGATTTTCTCTATGATCCTCTTCCGCCTCTGGAACCGTTGGTCTTCGCCCTCCGGGCTGGCTCTCTATATTTTAACCCCTAGAGAGAGGGTGGCCCAGTATTAAGCCCCCAGGCACTGGGCTCCCTGTTGGTCCACGGGTCCTTATTCTATATTCGGACCACCCCACCATATCTGGTGGGATCCCTCATCCGCCACCCGAGGGACGCGCCTGGTAGAGGTCAGGGTCCCCATGCCAGGTATTTAATTCACATTTTCCACAAATAATTTTTATTTCTTTGTTTTTCTTTAGAATGTATGATTATTTTAAGAAGGGCCAGATAATAATTCCGAAACATATAAAGCTCTGAACCTTGTTCTGGGCAAATTTTGAATTTAATAGAACGGAAAATCAGGAGTTCGAAATGTGAAAATTTGTGGACAAAGATACGTCTATTCATTTTAATGCAGGTTCCGATTTAAAGGGTGTGAGAAGGATTCCCACCCCCTCTATCTTGAGCCATCCTAACCAGGAATAATCATCTCCCAGCTACTGGAAATAGAAACCATATTATTGAATATATCATATTTATAGGAGTTCCACTTCAGTTTAGTTCATTTTAATTTTAAAGTCCCACGCATACATATAAAAAATATCTTTAACAAATTCATGGCAAAGCATTTCTTTGTAATATAATTAATTATCTGTACCTAATGACCAGAGTTAGGATTTTTAGGGGAAAAATTAATTGGGAAAAAGGAAGGGAAAAGGTGCTAAAATAAGACCCAAAAAGGGGCAAAAAAAGGTGCTGATTGGGGCAAAAAAAAAGGTGCTGATAATTATACTACTTATTAAAACTTTCCCTACTATTTTATTAGTGTAAGCTATTCACTCGAAGCTGTGTACACATTACACACACAGGTTGTGTTACAGTTATTCACCAGAGTCTGGGAAAAACACAAAGTTGTTGTACCTTACAACATTAAGCATTTCGAAATTTTTGAAAGTGAGTTTGTTTCTTTTCGGAGATAAAATATCTTTATGTAAGCTGAAGCTTCTCTCTAGATCCACAGAAACAAGTGGGGCAAACTTAGTATTCACTCGGAATGGCAACACTGTGGAAGTGTCAAATTCCACAACATCCGGATTCTTGTCAAGACTAGCCTCAAGTTTGTCTCTGGCAAAACCATCTAACTGCCCCCTCACAGTAGTAAAGATATCCCATTGTTTTTCCTTTTCGACGCCTTGTTCTTCTAAGCTTTTGATGGCTGTCGACAGGTACTTGTAGGAATGTACACAAAATAGTTATTTTTGCAAATCATCTATCTTGTCTGGGAGGAGAAGTTGCTGTGTCTTGGAAATTGCACCTGCGTCGGTTGAATCCAGGGAAAGCACAAACTCCTTAATTTTTTCAAAATTTTCACACAGAAATGCAGCACACTCAATCCATGATCCCCAGGGAGTAATGATGGGGAAATGTGGCAGGGGCAGGCAGGTAGTTTCTCTGTAGGCAAGATTTGATTTGATTTGATTTGATTTAGTTTATTTTACTTCGCGTTTTGTGCCTCTTGGCTAATTTGCGAAGATGGGGATGAGTGATGAAAATGATGAAATTGATGAATGGACATTCACAAACAACCAAACCCGACCGGGATTCGAACCCGGGACCCTTGACGTATGTAGGCAAGAATGCGACTAGGGGCCTTTAGGAGTATTTTCTTCAGATCAGATGTGAACTCATTTACAATGTTGTATTCGTTCCTAATAGATTCAGAAACCCTGTGAAGGGCATGAGCCAAACAGGTTACATGCTTTAACTTAGGGAACAATGGCTTCAATTGGTTAACTGCCGAAAGCATGTAGGGAGCCTGGTCAGTAACTACAACAACAACTTTTTCGAACTGAATTCCACCGGGCTACAGTTTTTGACAGAAATCCATAAATGACTGCATCACTGTACTGGCATTGGTTTTCTGCAACTCATACTGTTTAGTAACATGGGCTTAACTTCCTCACCTGTCAGAGGAAAAACCAAAATGTTCAAAACATATCTTTGCATTGAGTCTGTCGTCTCATCCAGAATGACACCTATATCGCAATCAGACCTTTCACCTTAATTTTACGAACAGTTTCTTCATACACAGGTTCAATATAGTTTTTCCTTAACGTACTCTCATTGGCCACTGACAACCGTGTGTACTTTTCAAGGAACCCTTTCAAGGCCAGATGGTTCACCTTGTTGAGTGGAATCCCCGCCTGTATAAAAGATGCACACAAGTCAACATTAAATTCCTTTAAATTTTGGTTTTTGGAAGAACAATGCTCAAATGCATTGCGTAAGAGAGGCTGCCGAGATTTACTTCCTTGCAGATTCTTGTTCTTTTGATGCTTAGAGCTGGAAATATGTTGCTGGATGCGATCTCTCTGGTGTTTTTCATGTAATGTGATTCCCGTATCACAAACCGTGCATCGAATAACAGTTCCATCACTTTCTATGAACTCCTGCTTAAATTCTTGAGCCAGACTGATAAATCGGGATCTGGGCACTTTCGGCATGGTAAAGTATATGCACTAACAGGATATAACAAAATGAAAAAGAAGGTAAGGAACTTACATCCACAAACAATATCTGTCCACTGCCCACACATGAAATGTGAAACCCACCACTTCAGAAACACATTGTTGCTTCACTGCTTCCAAGACCAAACAGCGTTTCCTTCTTCTTTCTATCTTAAAAAAAAATAACGGCAATCTGGTGCATATCAGTAGCTGCCTTTGCATTGTTGATTTCAAATAGGCAACAATCAAGCATAGTTTAAATACATTCAATTTCAGTTAAAATGTGAAAACATCTTAAAAGAGAAAAGTGTCGCGAAGAAAGAAAATAAAAATTCAATGATTTGCTGAGGAAATATATTTAACAACACCAGTAAAAGGACACAAAAAGGGGAGGAAAAGCGATTAAGAACACGAAAAAGGGGGAAAATAGATAAATGTCCCAGAAAAGGGAGGGAAGGGGAAAGGTTATCAAAAAAGGGGAAAAAAGGTGCTGGAAAATTATCTCCATTCTCACGTTGAGGCAACATTTCACACACTGAGTCCTCCCAGAGAGGTCCCACTTTCACTACAAAAAAAAGGTGCGCACCTAAAAATCCTAACTCTGCTAATGACGCTCTTCAAGCACTGAAAGTACTATTATTATACATACCAAAACCGAAATCCTTCATATCTCAGAGCAAGCAAGGAAAACCATACGATCGAAAGTTTATTTCTTTTCAATTTTTGGTGGATAATATGAAGAGCCAGCCAAGGTTTCATACATGCGTGTGTTTTAGGGTGACAAGTCTCGTCCTCCGTGGCGGAGTGGTTAGCATAGCGCACTACGATGGCAGAGGTTCCGGGTTTGAATCCCGGCCTGGGCATGTGTGTTTGTGAGTTCCCTTAATCATTTCATCATATCATCACTCATCCTCATCTTCTCGATTAACCAAAAGTGGCGGAAATGCGAAGTAAAATGAACCAAATCAATTAATCAAACATTATCATCTCATTCAAAGACCTTGTGAATCCAATCCAAAATCTACCAATATCTACAATTGAATGTGAAAGCGGGTTCAATGCAATAAACCTAACCTTAACTGATTACAGAAATCATTTAGAAGTTTTAAACCTACTTTTCCTTTCATTAAATAGACCCGCAGTGCATTGTTTCCATGCAGAAAAAATTGCAAGAAATTGGATTAAGTCTAAGCATCACGGTGCCCTTAAAAAGCCAACTGGCAATCCATAGAACCTGCACTGAATCTCATTTATCTCGTGCATTCATCTGATTTTCTTACAGTTTGACTTTAGGGTTTAACTTAAAATGGCATTGGCGTTGTGTTTTTGTTTCATTCGATATCAAATTAGATTTTAAGCAATTAGTGTCTTAATTCTAAGTATACCTAACACATAGGTAAAAATAAGTTCTCCTCCCTCTGATAAAATCAGAAATCGCACTCTGGTATAATGACTAGGAAACATTTCATTTCACTTAGGAATGATATTGCGATGAGACGAGTCGAGAATTGTCACAGTCTCATATCGTCTCCTGTGTGGTGAGGTCCTTCTCGTTCTTGTTTGTGCTTATTCTTGTCTCGGTTTCGGATCAGAAGTTATTAAAACTTTTTCTAGATTCACTTCATGCTCAGATAGGCTAATCGGGACTGGATCTACAGTTTAAAGTGAAATTCAAAGCACTGTGCATGTGGGACCCCTCAATTTCAAGGCGAGATATCTCGTCCTGATTGATTGATTGATTTGCTTTATTTTACTTCGATTTTTGTGCCATTTTTGGCTAATTTTGCAAAGATGGGGATGAGTGATGACATGATGAAATTGATAAATGGACACTCACAAACATCCATGCCCAGGCCGGGATTCGAACCCGGGAACCTGGCGTCGTAGCGCAATGTGCTAACCACTCCTCCACGGGGGCGGCATATCTCGCCCTGACCGATGAAATATGTACATTGTGTCTCCACTCTCACAACGTAAAATATGTAATTAAAGCAAAAACTTTTCTTAATGACGTTTGTCTGCTTTACATCTTGTTTCGACACTGCGATCCGTCGAAATACGGAATTTTATCCTGAATAGATGAAATCGGGCAGCACAGGCTCGTAATTGTCACTACTGGATTTACTTTGCAATTACAATAAATAAAATATGCGTCTAATTTGAAAAATCAATGAGATATACACTTGATATGTCTGAATAAGACATAGTATTCTAAATTTATTTTAACCAATATCTTCAAATATGATAACCAGAGTTTCCAACGAGATCATCTCGGACATCAAGTATCGTCTCGCTTTGATTTTGCAGAGATTTATTTCATTCTCGTCTTGAAATTTTGAGAGGAGAGATTTTTCTTGTCTTAGTAACATGTAACATCTCTATTTAAGGTTTAAGTATAGTACCCCCCCCCCCTCAAGTTGGTCTGTCGTATCTAGTCCCGTTTGTGTAAGTATTTCGTTTCGGAAAATTCCATTTGTAAAATTGAAAATAAAAGTTCAGTCATATACTCTTCTGATGAAGATTTGTGTCTTACCTTCGAATCGACGCGACCGTTTCTTAAGAAATATGTACCCCCTTACGCAAAAGAGCATTCGCATGGAGAGTGATTTTCTGAGAGTATACTAAACTTTACCTTATTCCACTGTTCCACACACATTTTGAAAAATTTTCATCTCCTTAAAAAAGTTTCCAAGAACACGTGTCAATGAACTAAATCGTAGCAAGCAAAATACAGTAGAACAAGTTTACAATGGTTTGAATTTCTGTGGTACGGAAGATAATGCTTATAAGTTATAAACAATTTAAACTTTTTTTGTTGAGCTAATTGAAAATAGATTATTATAACAGTAGCATCTTGCGTCTGTCAAATTATCTAATGGGGCTGCAGGGGGTACAATTAGATCTACGGATTTAGGCGGGTACAGTCGCCCCTTAAAAAATTTGGGGGGTACAATGTAGCCCTGTACCCTCCGTTCCTGCGCCACTGATTGCAGAATAAATTGCTCATACATTAAAAATGAAAATATAATAAAATATGTGTAGTTGTTTTGAACCAGAGAGACAAATTTAAACAATGTTACGTTTTACTTTCTTTACCGGCCTCCGTGGCGGAGTGGTTAGCATAGCGTGCTACGACGACAGGGATACTGGGTTCGAATCCCGGCCTAGGTAGGCATGGATGTTCTTTGTGAGTGTTCTTCATCAATTTCATCATATCATCACACATCCTCATCTTCGCGATTAGCCAAAAAGGCAGAAAAGCGAAGAAAAATAAACCAAATCAATAATTTCTCTCTTTTTTATTTTTTATTTATTTATTTCTTTATTTATTTTAATCTCATACACATATAGCTTCATCGAAGGTACGTAGCCCAACTAGGCATGATATCTTCGACTGACTGATTGATTTTTCTATATTATGGGCACATCTGCACATAGGCTATTTTTAACCGTCACGCAATAGGGGATTAGCTCCTTAACTAGAACAAAAGTGAGATCATGTTCCGAACAATAATAAAATATGTCTTAAAAACTTGCTCAATTTTTAAAACTAATACATTCCTTTGTTACTTAGCAAGAACTGAAACTATAGATACTGTCTTACTTTTGGCTAATCTTGTTGACGGGGTTGAATAGTGATTAGATGAAGCAGATGAAGATACATTCACACACACACAAAAAAGAAAACATGTTAATTCCAAGATTCGTAATGGAACCGTATACGTGGTGGGCCCTATAACCAGAATTTTATAATTTTCAGAGGTCTGGTTTGTTCCTTAGTTTGCAGTGGTATCATCATCGCCTCGTAATCAAGGGGTCCCGGGTTCGATACCCGGTTGAGGCACATAGTGGTTCGGATACCAGGTCCAGTCCCAATTAGCCTTACTGTGCATAAAGTGGACTTAAAACACCAACTCAATCAATCAATCAATGTTCCTTAGTACGAGTGGGGCTGATAAGTTCTCGGCCCGACCCAGAAGGCTACAGGCACGAAAATTTCAGGCTATTCAACGTACTCTCCCCGAAGGTCAACACACTTGGCTCTTCGTTGCTCCAACTTCTCTAACTCCTCCAAAAATTATTTCCCTGGTCTGCAAAAACTGTTCGGCAGCTGCTATAACCATCCTTATCCCAGAATATTGAGGCAAGCACCTTGCCTGCAGACCTCTGTGCTTCGAATTTCTTTGGCCTGGGAGATCCTGAGTGGCACAACTCGCATGACTGCTGTTTCTTTGGTCTCAGGATCAAAGTAGTGGAACCAACTTTCATCCTGGGTAACAAGCCGATTAAACAAATTCATCTTAGAGTTCGCACCTGAGAAGATGTCACACGTTTGCGCTTCTCATCGGCGTTCAAACGTTTAAGCACCCATTTCGCGGAAAGCTTGTGCATGTCCAACTGATCATGGATTTTTGACCAGACACGTTCTTTGGATATGTGCAAGGTCTCAGCTATCGCTTGAAGTGAAATTCGTCTGTTACTCAAAATCAGGTCATGAACCTGATCCACTTTCTCCAGAGTTGACACTGACACTGGCCTCCCACACCTTTCACCATCTTCTGTGGAAAAATCACCACGCTTAAAGTTTGAGCACCATTTCTTCACAGTGGAGTATCAAGGGCAATGTACACCCAATGTGTCTAGCATGCAACAATGGATTTCCTTCTTCGACTTCTGTTGCAGGAAGAAGAACTTCATGACACCTCGTAACTCCTTCTTGGTAAATTCCACATTTGGCTGCGCCATGCTTCAATCAATGGTCTGTAAGGAACAAACGTTAGTGATACGATCATCCCAGCTGGCACTTAAACTTCCAAAAGATCAATGTTTCAAATGCAATGCATGATTTCAGGATGACATGTGCGGAAAGGGACCAGGCTGAGAACTTATCAGTCCCCCTCGTATAATAATCATGTGCGCAACACCCCATGAAGGACCTTGGCTTACCTACCGACTGCCGGTCTCCCTCCCACGCTTTCCTTCGTCAAGTTTGAAGTATAGGTGTTCTAAATAATCAAAATATAAACATAATTTCAATTAATTAGTTTATTATTGTTATGTAAGAGCAATGGAACATGTTGAAGGATAGAAACAAGATTTATGGGAGGTTTATAAAAGGTTCTAAATTAACTTTTATTTTCATTTCAAATGTGCCAAAGGATCTTATGTTCATTATATTTAATAACAAAATTAGGTGTATTCAATATCGAACTTTTATTTTATCTATGATTTATCTAGTAGCAATGTTTTAATCCCATTTAAGATGGTTCCTCCAGGATTTATTTCAATCTTTCTAATTACATATTCCAAACTTATGTTAAATAGCAGTGTGGAGAAGCTATCCCCTTGTCGCAGTCCTTTTCCAATTTGAATTTTTTCTGATAGTTGGTTTTGGATTCTAATTTTGCATTTCGAATTTCTTAAGGTCATTTCTGTCAATTTTACTATTTTTTCTGGGATATCCATATCTCTCATTATCTTATCGAGTTTGTCTCTTTGTATACAGTCAAATGCTTGTTGAAAGTCAACATATAATTGATGTATGTTAATATTGTGTTCAAAACATTTCTCTAATATCATTCTTAATACAAAGATTTGGTCTATTGTTGATCTATTACTTCTGAATCCAGACTGGTAGTCCCCTGTCAGTGTTTCTACGTATGATTCTAGTCTTCTTGCCAGAATTTTTGTAAATATTTTGTATGTCACGTTAAGGAGAGGCATGGCCCTATAATTCTTACAACATGTCTTGTCATTCTTTTTTGTGTATCGGACATATTATTGCTACTGTCCACTCCTTTGGCATTTCAGCTTTTTTCCAGATCTGTTTAATAAGCTCAAAGATTTGTTTCTTTAGTTCTACTCCTCCATATTTGAGCATTTCAGCAGTAATTTGATCTTTTCCTGGTGATTGTTATTATTAAAGCTTTGTATGGCTCTTGTGACATCCTTTAGTTCAGGCAAGTCTTGTTCTTCATCCTATTGTTGGTCATTTCTTACTTCTGATATCCTATTTCCATTTTAATCGAAGCCTAATAATTCTTTAACATATTCTGCCCATCTACTTATTATTTTATTATTATCTCCAATAAGATTTTATTCTTTATCTTGTAAGGTTGCCGTCGTGATCACCACTCTCCCTTCATTTCCTTTCCTCCAATTCTAGGGGGAGTTCTTTCAGGGCTGCCAATATTCCTATCAGCACATATCAACAGGTGAATGACTATGAAGAGTTACGCAAAATTGGGAAGGAAAACATAACAACTGATGAGGGAAAACGCTCAAAATCAAAATAAAACAAATACCATCCTTTTGAAATCATCATGACTTAGCTGCATGGCTGGGGAGAGACCTGCGCTCTATCGCCAGCTCTAAACTTCGAAGGAGACGAAGAAAGTGAGCGGAAACATCCATCGCGACACTTTAGGCTGCTCTCATACTGAACTAGGCTTCGTGGCGGTTCCTCTCTCGAACCTTTAGGCCACCCTCTGTCGTCAGCGTCCTCGAGCATAAATCGCCTTCGAAAAACTATACAATCGCAGCTATTACATTAAAAAAAAATCACGAAGACAAAGCGTCCATCCTCATATTTACCTTCCTATTTCTTCAATCACCTTTCAATATCCTATGTCATCTGTTTCTTCACCTCGGCTAAAACTCAGTGGGCTAATGGGATACTCTGACCCCTCTCAGGTACGGGTATAGTAGTACAAATACATGGGATATGAAGCTTCAAGTGTTATGTACTAAATCATTTGATAGGCTATGGAAAAGGGAGATTTTATAAATGAATAACATCTGTTTCCGAAGAAAGGTCTGCGTCTTCAGTAGGCTTCTTTATGGGCAATTATTTTCCTGAAGATGGTTTATTTTCAAGATACTTTTATAAATTTACATCTTAGTTACAGATCTCCATAAATAAAGGACAGAGCAGATTTCTTTCTTATAATTAAATCTACGCCACTTTTGCAGTTTATTTACATAATATGGATCAAGCTGTCATATCAGTTATATAAAGACGACCAGGCGCTTGCTTGGAACTTTATGAACGCTCCTTGACATAATGAAGCATAACTTTGACGTGACTGGCGGAGGTTTTAAGTATTGACTCCGATTTTAATATGAATTGGACATTATGGTCTGGCTTCAAGATATATGCAGAAATACAAACTGCTATAATTCGTAAAATATTAGAGACATCGACTTGATATCGGGTATGGCAACATGTTAGCATGTTCACAGGGCGAAACCTAACCATGCCAGATATCAATAATGAATAACCTGATCAATAAATAATAATCATGGAGACGAAATAATCTGAACTTATTCTTCCGTATGATGGAATGTTAGCATGCCCACAGGGCGAACCTACTCATACGGCAGAATAACATTAAGTCCGGTTGCATTATGCAACAATTGAAAATATAGGCTATTACGTATAAGTTTCGAAGAGATGAAACTGAATTATTACAAAGGTTGAAAGAAATCGTAAATTAACTTATTCTCACGCATGGTGACATGTTAGCATGTCCACAGGGCGAACCTAACCATGCGTCAGAATTACAGTAAGTTCTGAGTCGAAATTTAACATTATTTTGCTAAGATTATATTTAAAATTTCAGAAAACTTCAAAATAAAGTTTAAACTAACTTATTCTTTCGTATGGTGACATGTTAGCATGTCCACAGGGCGAACCTACCCATACGACAGAATAACTACAGGTAATGGACAAAATAATATGAACACCAATGCAATTGCAGAAAACCTGTATTAGTAGGGGGTTGGGCCCCCCCTTTGCCTGAATGACAGCTTGTATCCTACGTGGGATAGACAAATAAAGGTCCTGTGCAATGTGAACTGGAATACGTAGCCACTCCTCGCACAAAACAGTCTCAAGTTCCGAAAGTGTCATTGGAGGTGGAAACCGATTACGCACTTTGGCCTCCAAAATACCCCACAAAGGCTCAATGATGTTAAGATCGGGGGACTGTGGACACCAGATGAGATGTTCTACCTCATCACTGTGCTCATCAAACCATGCATCAACGCACCTAGCAGTGTGAATAGGGGCGTTATCATCTTGGAAGATGGGGCATGCATCGGGAAACAAAGTCTGAACCATGGGATAGAGGTGGTCACCCAGGATGGTGCAGTACTTCTCTGAGTTGATTCTCCCACGCAGGACGACAAGTGGGCCAACACCATTCCAAGATATAGCCCCCCAAACCATCACAGACCCCCCACCATGTTTCACGGTAGGCACTAAGCAGTCAATATCAAATGCTTCAGCAGGAGTTCTCCACACATAAACACGTCCTGTGGTCTGAAATAATGTGAAAGACGATTCGTCTTACCATATCAAATGTTCCCATTGCTGCTGTGTCCAATTCTTGTGCTATTGGCACCACCTTCTTCGTGTCACTGCATTACGTGGAGTCACCAACGGTTTGGGGATGGCAACTCTGCCATGAATGTTCACAGAATGCAGCTCCCTTTGAATGGTTTTCGTTGATACAGGGTCCTGGAGGTGATTGTTCATCTCTGCTGTTATCTGGGACAGTGTTGTCTTGTGCTTTCGAGTCACTATTCGCTTCAACACACGTCGATCCCTGTTGGATAACTTTGTTTTTCGCCCACTATTCTCCTTTGCAGACGTTGTCTTTCCATGTTGTCTGTAGGCTGTCAGAACAGTTGACACTGTGCTCCGTGCTACACCAACAAGTGTAGCTGTTTTTGTCACAGATGCTCCAGCCAGGCGGGCTCCTATGATCATGTCTCTTTTGATGTCTGAAAGGTCGGACATACCTGCATTTGACGGATAGCTGACTGCTCGCATGCAACTCTCACACCAGCTTCTGATAGACTGATATGTTTGCTTTCATCGCCACTAGATGGTTGAAATCTCTGCTGAGTGTTGTTCCTTTTCCACGACGGCGTATATAGGCCTTTGCAAAACAAGGTGTTCATATTATTTTGTCCATTACTTGTATGTCTCTAAGCTAATTTGGGAACGAAGACTGAGTTCTTGAACCCTCCCATAAAGAGAGCTGAGTATTTAAGATGTTAATCCATCGGAGTCGGTGATGAAAATGCCGCCGAATTACGTTCCGAAGCTGTATTTATACCCCCGCATGTCAAGCAGAGCGCCTCCCGTGACACAAAAGATAAACATAGCTACAGCTGTGATATGCAGAACTAATTTGTGTATAATGGCAATATTCTAAAGATTAAACAGTATGTTCCATAAGGTTCATTTTTCTATGTCTAAAACAACAGTTATGATCCTTAAAGTGTCTATAATATTCTCTACTATAAAGTTGTCACATTCTTAAAAACTTCTTTCAAATGTCCATAAGGTTTATATTACTAATAACTCCAACTGAAATTTAGCTCTTATGACTTTCATAATAGTTTGATTCTAAAATTGAGAACACATATTTTTGACTAATTGTCAACAATGAAAGATTTTGCTTTCAAGAAGCTTGCAAATAACAAATTCTAAACTTCTCGAATGACAGAATTAGGTCATTAGTTCAACTATTAAATATCTCATCTTTCATAACGTTTCTATAGTGAATATAAAAAGTAAAATAATTAAGAATAATATTAAATATGACCGAATCTTTGATATGGTTCGGGAGGATCATATCAATCTCTGCACAAATTTGTTCGCGGTTGAAATCCTTTCGTACAGTTTGCTATTTTTTGATACATATTCCTTATTTCTTTCTTATTATGTAGTTCATTTAGTTATATTAGGATTTCTTTCTCACACTGCCGTTTCTTTCTTCTACATTCTCTTTTGGCTTCTCTTCTTTTCACTACCCAAATCTCTACACTTGCTCTGGTCTTTCTTTGGAGAACTTTATTTCTAGCTATGTATCTTTCATCTAATGCTTTCTGGCAACTATCGTCAAACCATTCCTTTCTTTTAGTTTTCTCTTCCCATCCTATTGTCTCTTCTGCTGTTTTCTGAATGTTTTCCTTTATTCTTTTCCATTTTTCTTCTATCGTTACGGGATTTTGTATATATTCAAAATTTTGTTTCAATCTGGTTCAATATTCTCTTCTTTTTTCTGTTTTTTTTTTTATCAACAGTTTCACATTATATTTAGTATGTCTAATCCCTTGTTCTTTCTTTGTGTTTGAGATCCGCTGTCTATATCTGATGGTTACTAGGTAATGATCAGAGTCCACATCTACTCCTCTGTAGCTTCGTACGTCTAATATATCACTGCCATGTCTTCTGTCTATTAATATATGTTCTATCTGATTGTTTGTCATGCCATCTGGAGACTGCCAGGTAGTTTTATGTATGTTTTGGTGTGAGAATGTCGTGCTACTCACAATCATATTTTTACTGGTAGTAAAATCTACTAGTTTTTCTCCATTTTCATTACAGTTTACGTGTAAGCTATGCTTCCCAATAGTTGGCTTACATACATCCTCACTTCCTATCTTGGAGTTGAAGTCTCCAAGAATTATTATAACATCATGTTTTGGCTGTTTATTGTATATGCTTTCTAGCTGCTCATAAAAGTGGTCTTTGTCCTTTTCTTCTGCTAATCCCACGCCCAACCTGGTAAGGGATTGCCCCTCACAGCTATCAGGATCGCTGCTCTTCTGTCAGGGTTTTGTCCCTTAGCCTATAAAGATCCCTCTTCTTACTACAAGGCAGTAGTTTGCTAGTTTTGGTCCGCCCCGGATCTCTCCGGTACCTTTCATATCAGGAAGGCCTTCCCTTATCAGCCACCTATGGGGGCGCCCGATGAGGGACTATCAATCCCATCTTAAATAGAACAATACAATACGTTGCATTTGCTGATGACGTTGCCTTACTAAGCAGAACATCAAAAGCACTAGAAGCTGCCCTGAAACAATTACAACAAGATGGGCATGAGATTGGATTGGAAATAAACCAGGATAAGACAAAATACATGATAACAACAAGAAACAAGATCAGGTATCAAACTATAAATGAGTTCGAAACACACAGTCAAAAGTTTGAGCGAGTTGCAAATTTCAAATATGTAGGTTCAACAATAACAGAAGATAATAACATTGCCCAAGAGGTAAAAACAAGAATAACAGCAGGCAACAGATGCTATCATAAATTTGGAAATGTTTTAAAATCCTCACAAGTGAACCGAAAGCTGAAAGTAAGACTGTATAGAACCATAATGAGACCAATAGTGATGTAATGGGTCGGAAACTTGGTGTCTGACAAGAAAGGAAGAAGAAAGGCTAGATATATGAGAGAGAAAGGTTTTACGTAAGATATATGGACCAATCAATGAACATGGCATCTGGGGAATTAGGACAAACCAAGAACTAGCAACACCTTACCAGAACCCAAGTATAACAAGTGAAATAAGATCCAAACGCCTTAGCTGGCTGGGGCACGTAGAAAGGATGCAACCAGACAGAGCGGTATGTAAGATCTACCAAGGGAAACAGGAAGGCAAGAGGAGTGTTGGCAGACCCAGGAAGAGATGACTCGACCAGGCAGAAGAAGACCTCAAACGAATGGGCATAAGAGGATGGAGAACGAGAGAGAAGAACCGAGATGAGAGGGCAGCTATCACCAATGAGGCCAAGGCCCTGCATGGGCTGTAGAGCCGTGGAGTAAGTAATGTTTTAATCATAGAGAATAACATTATCATAATTTTCTTGTTTACTTTTCATTGAAATTTGACGTTGTAGGTCATTCACATTGTTTCATTTTAAGTAACTTCACATTATGCTTTCATTCTATAATTCTACCCCTCGGTGCAAGATAATGGTAACCCACTGTTTGATCGAAATAGAGTTACAGTTCTTTCACGAGCCTACATATGCTTATCTCCCCTCCTGTTTTGTCAGAGTTCGCATGTAATACTTTCATGTATGTTTTCTGACGTGAACGAAATTATACTTACGTACCATCACCACATATTCGTAGCAATATAATGGTAACCCACAAGGCAAGATGGCCACCTTACTGGGGAAGCATGAACGTCCATCGGAGCAATTGAAAACTGATTTTGTCAGACATATGTGATTTTGAAGATAGTGATTCATCGTATGTACAACCCATCAAGCAGTGGAAGTTCCTCAGGCTCAGATAGTTATGAAAGCATAAGTATTTGTTTCTCTCGTTTTTATTCATTGTGTTGCGTACCATTATGTTGCACCAGAAAAAAGAAGTTTTATGTTGAATACATTTATCTTGCACCTAAATTCTCTGAAAAAGGTTTCGGTGTTGCCCTTAGAGACTGCTCCCATGACCTCGGATGATAGGTTTCTACTACTTCAGATCTCAAGTTTACTTTTCAAGGGAAATCATCTAGGAAAAGGAAAAGGAAATACAACCAGTGGGCTCAGAACAAACAGAAGAATTTGCATGGGCATGAATACATATCAACTGCAAAGAAGAAGGTGAAAGCAGCTGCTTCCGGTGAAGATTGTATGTGTCCTAAGCAGTGTTTCAAAGAACTGCATGCTAATCAAAGAGAAAAGCTGTTTACGCGGTTCTGGAAACTTTGTAACTTGACCTCCAAAATTCATATCCTTGCTCCTATATGAGACTGATTTACATTAATTCCTGAAATTGTAACATCAAGCATTTGTTATATCCAGATTGTTTTTAAAGAAAACCCGGGTCTCCCTGATTGAGCAGTGGTAGAGTCGTCACCTTGTAATCAAGGGGTCCTGGGTTCGATACCCGGTGGAGGCACATAGTGGTTCGGATCCCACTTTAAACTGTAGGTCCAGTCCCAATTAGCCTTACTGTGCATAAAGTGGACTTTAAACAAACAAATCAAATCATTGAAAGAAAAACCTACATTTTTCATTTGTGTGTACTGAATTTCACCTTATAATGCATAATTATTCTATTAAAATTTGCAAGAAACAATGATAAACAACAGTTGGGTGCAATTACAATGGTGAGCCACATCATTTTTCTTCCAGAGCTTGCCTCCTAAAATATTCTATTGTGAACATATTTTGTTAGCGCAATACACAGATTATGTTTTATGTGAATATTCAAAGTCTCTTTTATATCTAAATAGTAGTTTCAAGACATTTAAAACATATCTGTGGAATTAATGAGTTTCCCAAATATTGAATCGCCTTTTTCTCAGAAGTACCTTTCTGTGGGTTACCATTTTCTTGCCCCGAGGGGCAGAATCAGTGATGTGCGTCTACGCGTAAACAACGATAGTCTACATTCTACACGTATACTATTTTATACACGTAGATTACGTAATCTATGTAAACAACATGGCGAAAGGTGATAACTTAGCAAAGGGCGCCGTGGAATTAAAAGAAAATTTACTGGGTATCAGTTGCTGATGTGTGAAGAGAGCTTTTCATACTCTTTCTTCCCAATTTGAACAATTTCTCACCTAGGAAGAAACCTAATATAAGAAATATTCTAGTGTTTTATGGTAAAAAGACCACTTTTGCCTCACGACTGCCATCTGTTGTTGTTTTTGCATACTATTTATCTTCTTCCATAGTTGATAATAGAGGAGAAGAGAAATTTTGTTGTAAATAGGATTCTTTTCATTTCGTTAGGAACCAATATAGTTGAAAATGTCACTTTCCCTTCATGAAACCCTTGAAAATTAATTTTAATGCACTTTGGAATCTCTACGTAGTCTATGTAAACTACAACCCAATGTAATCTACGCGTAGATTACGTGTAGACAACGCATGTAGACGTAAACTTATAGTCTACTGAACATCACTGGGCAGAATTAAACGAACAGTGCATTTTTGATTGAAATACCATATATGAAGACGATTTTTATGTAGGTAAGAGATCTACTTTCTTTAGGATATATCAATAATTTTGGAAACTTTTGTTTTCAAATATTTACACTGGTACATTAAATTATTGAATTTTCTCTTGTAACAAGATATATGTTTGGTGGGGAGAAGTGTGTGTAGTGTGTGTGTGTGTGTGTGTAAAATTTAATATGGTACATAAATGAAATATTGTTTTCTATATATTAATAATGTTCATTACCTAAAATATAAACACACACAATCAATGATTCTTCCTTACAGTGGCGTTCCCAGGATTTTCGAAATGAGGGGTTTAGGTTTACATTTCTTAGTAGTCAGCCCTCATTTTGCCATCTTTTCTTGCATTTGATGTTCTTTTTTTCAGGAAACCCTGAAAAAAGGGCCAAAAGGGGGAGGGGGGTCATAACCCCCAATAACCCCCTTGGGCACGCCACTGCTTCCTTACCTTACACATTTTTTTAAAAAACGCTCAACTGTTCCACGACTCTACCACGAGGCTTTCTTGCCCCAGGTCTACAACAAACTACCTGCAAGCTCTTCTCTTCCTCCACGTTACAAATTTTGAAGCTAAAAGTCTAATCGAAAGTGTTGTAAAGTAACTGTAGATGGACTCCGACCGCGGGACGGCATGGGTTCGAGTCCACCTGGGTTCAGTCTCTGGATTTTCGGCCTCTGTATAGGACCGGTGGCAACCCACCATCATGAGAAAATTGGGGAGCTACGAGTGAGTAGCGTAATCCGGTCTGGGAAATATCTGGTTCGACGTACTGACCTCACGTTACCCCATCACTGGTTGAAAATCTCCACATCTCTAGGTAAGGAGACTGGCAGTCGGGAGATAGGTCAAGGCCCTTCAACGGCTGTAGAACCATGGGTTATGTAATAATAATAATCAATAATAATCCGTTGCACAACAGCCCATGAAGGGCCTAGGCGTACCTACCGACTGCCGGTCTCCCTCCCACGTCTTCCTTCGTCACCTCTAAGCGTGGAGATCTTCAACCAGTATTGGAATAGAATATATTATTAATGTTACTTCTGGAGCAAGCAAATAACCCAGTTACAGTTACTGTCAAAAGCAACTAGTTACAATTAGGACTATTGAAAAAAGTTAAATAGTTACTTCCAAAAATTCGTAACAACCGTAATTAAATATGCTCCTGGTATTACTATTGAAATAGCACTGAAGTAAAAGTAACGTTGCATCGGCCGGGAATCGAACCCGGGCCGCCCGCGTGGCAGGCGAGCATTCTACCACTGAACCACCGATGCTTACTGTTAGAACTTTCATATACTGACAAAGACGACCACTAGAGCGAGATAGAGCGAAAGGAAAGAGAAAGCAAGCTTTATATTTTTTTTTGCAACTTCGATTGTGTGCAGTTAACAGAAGTTCCACGGAGTTCGACTGCTTCGCAATAGATGGCGAGAGCGTAGTGTCTCTCCTCGTGCCTGGCTCGGCATGCCTTTGAAAAAAAAAAAAAAAAAAAAGGTGGAGAGTTAAACGTTACAAAGGGGAAATTATACAATTTGGTCTACTAGGCTTAGGGTTACCAGACATCAAGGGCGGCGCCAGAATATTTTGACCGGGTGGGCAGGATCCATATGTTCATAAATTAGGGTGGGCAGACTCATGGACGTCCGCAGGAATTTTTCCAGGGAGGGGGGTAAAGGAGGCATATTTTTTCCCATAATAGTGATGTCCCCTAAAAAAACACAATTTCAGTCTAAAATTATCACGTTGCTTCAATGTATTTATAATAATTAACATATATTAATGTGACTGAAATGAAATTATGTGTGAAATATATAATTTCTAGGTGTAAATTCATTTCCCCCCCTTTCGGACGCCCATGGGAGTAGATAGTAAATGTGACTCCCACTGCAACTTTGATTTCTTGACCAAACGACCTCAAAAACCTCAAAAACCCACTTTCTCTCCCCGTTTCGCGCCTCATTTATTACGCCGATGATGTTTCACGGCGCAGAAAAGCAGTGATGAGTGAAAGATGAGCTCTCATCCTCTCATCCTCTCATCTTCTCATCCTCTCATCCTCTCATCCTCTCATCCTCTCATCTTATGCACCTTATCGTAATCTTCCAAGTCTCGGGGACACCAATGTTTGTATATCGTGACCTTTGTAAACCTCTCTCGGGAACGATGTGCCACACACACGCGCGCGCGCCTCATTTATTACGCTGACGATGTTTCGCAACGAAGAAAACGGCACCAAAACATCAAAAATTCATTTTACTCATTTGGCGTTCGCCAAAACCTCAAAAGTCCCGGTCAAATGTTTGTATATCGTGACCTTTGTAAACCTCTCTCGGGAACGATGTGCCACACACACGCGCGCGCGCCTCATTTATTACGCTGACGATGTTTCACGGCGCAGAAAAGCAGTGATGAGTGAAAGATGCACTCTCATCCTCTCATCCTCTCATCCTCTCATCCTCTCATCCTCTCATCTTCTCATCTTCTCATTCTTGAAGTATGAATGCACCTTATCGTAATCTTCCAAGTCTCGGGGACACCAATGTTTGTATATCGTGATTTTTGTAAACCTCTCTCGGGAACGATGTGCCACACATACGCGCGCGCGCTGGCGCTTCTTATTATTTTCGTATTGTGACCCAAGCAAAAACAAATAATAATTGTTGTTTTTAGAATGCCTGGCCCCTAACCCCGCCAGGGTGCGTGGTGCCCAACCCAAAAAGGTTCTAATGGCTGCGGTTCTAGATAGCCGCACCTCTGTAGAGTTTCACGTGTTTTTTTTTTTCCCCAAACTTCCATGAAACCCTACAGAGGACCTCCGTAATGCATGCAACGTGTACTAACGACTCTAGTGTTATTTTGATGTTGTAATATTTTTGGATATAGAGTTTTATTGTGAGATATAGATAAAAATAATTATGTTTATTATAATATTTTCTTGATGAAGATGGAGAATGTATGTGTGTGTTACAAATAAAGTTGCATGCTTATTTTTTAGTGTGTGTGTATGTGTATGTGTATGTGTTTTTGATGTTCGACAGCATCTGAAACGATAAAAAAATTTTATTGTTAATTTTCTCATGTAAAAACACCAACAACAAAATTTTTGTGCAAATTTTCTGATTGTTTTGTGCTATAGTGCAAAAAGATATTGTAACTGATAAGTGATGAAATTGATATTGTAATTGATCTTGAACTAGTGAAATTTTCGTATTGTGCCATTGAAACTGATTGTGCTAGCACAAAATTCTTATTGTAACTGATTGTGCAAGAAAAAGATGTTAAAAACCTGTTAAAACTGCTCTGTGACCCTCTCGTTCTTCACGTCGTGGACGAAGGACTTCTCGGCGACCAGGATCACACTGCATACGGTGTCCTCGGGCAACGGACTGTTGAACTCGCAGACGACCTTGATGTTGGTTCGATCGTTGACCACCACCTGCTTCCTCTTCGTGGTATTGATGACGAACATGGGTCTGCGGGTTTTGAATTCGCTGGGCGTGTAGTACATGTCCATGCTTCCCTCGGTCACGCGTTTGAAAGAGGTGTAAGCTTCGTAAAGTTTGAGGTAATCGTCTTTGGTCATGTCGAGGTTGTAATTCTCGCGCGGGAAGACTTCGTTGCGTCCATTCTTGAGATAAATGTTTTTGATCTTGCAGTCGTCGAATTTGCTGGAATTTTTTTCCTGGTTGTTATCGCGAACGGTTTGAAAGAGCACTACGACGAAATCTGGCATGTCGAACTGTATGTTGTTGAACTGTGTCGTCACGTCGAATTCCATGTGACTCCCCGACGCCATCTTCTGCACGCACTGGTAACCGTGAAAGTGAATCAGTACCTGCGGACTCTTCAAGATCTCCGCTTTGTACTTGAGGGCGTAGTTTGTTTCGTATTCCACGATCGGCATTCTCAATTCCATGCTCCGGATGACGCACTTGGCTGCTTCAGGTAATGTGTTGGTTATCGGCGTGCTGTCGGCGTTCAAGTTGGTGTATCGCATCAGTGCGTTGTTGTCGTTGGCCGCTCTTCGAAACGTGACGCGCAATCCTCCCTTCCACATGATCTCCTTGTAGTCCGAGAAGAATCCCGGCAGCAGACGCATGGGAAAAAGCACCGTGTGACTTCTAGTCGATATTTTGGTCCCCGCTTCGAATCCTCCCGCCTGGTAGTATGCTGCGTCCGTTTTGGATAATTTCAATGTTCCCACTGCCGTCGACGTGATGCCTGGATAGTCTATTCTGTCTATGACGGTGTTGTGTTTCCTCACCTCCACCTGCGAGAATAGGTGAGGCACGAAGTTGTCCACGAGTATCAAATTTGCATTGGGTGGAAATGCGTCTCCGCTTTCTTTCTTCACCACGTCGAATTGAAGGTAGAGGTCCGCTCTGTGAGGATGAACGAACCCGTCGCCTACGTCCACGTCGTATTCGATCTCCCTGTTCGCTTCGTTGAGATTGGCGAACGTGCGACGGTTGGGAGGGAAAGATTGCAATTCGTAACTTTCGATTTGCTCCATTTTTCTCTATGCGTGTTATTTATTATATGTTGATCTCCACGATGGCAGTGGTTGTTGCACCTGCGAAATCCACCACGTCTCCTTTCTCGTTCGTCACCACCAACTCTATGTCGTCTATGCGGTTGCGACATACTGGAAAATAGATCGGCGAAGAGGGCGTGTAGATGATCGGTTCCATGAATTCGGAACTGGGTTTGAACGTGGCTATGATTCCCGTCTGCTTGTGACTTCCTAACAATCCGTCCGAAGATTTCGTGATCATGCCTTCTGCTACGTTGCAGTGAACGTTTAGAGTTTCTATGGCTAGAAATTTAGGAATATTGACTGCCGTGTGCTTGATGCCGGCTTCGAGTTTGGTGTCGTTCTCGAAACCTAAAAGTTCTCCCATGGTGCCCAGGTCTACGGTCTCCATCGCCGACACGATTTCCACTCTGTGCGTGACCGAATTTTGAGAAAGGTACGTGCCTTTGGGTAACTGAGCTTGCAAAGTGGAAAGATTGTATTGGCCTGGCGTGACGACGATGTGTTCGCTTCCGACGCTAATTTTGTTGTTGTGCTGCGTGACGTTAGGTATGAGGTACATGCTGTAGAATGCACGCAGAGCTACGGATTTAGGATAGACGATGTCGTCGTGCAGCGTGAGTTTCAGGATCGAAGATTCGCTCGTGAGATGGAACACGCCCATCGTGTTTTAGGTTCCACAATGCTTTCTGGAAATCTTCCACCGACGGGTTATTTATTTTAGACATGTATGCGAGAACGGAAAGGCATAGGTGCCCGCAGTTAACATCGGTGAAACCCTGGATGCGTTTGTCATTGTAGTAGAGGTTGGCAACACTGAGATACTTCACCAACCTGGCAGGTGGTGTGCCACCGAACGAATCGAAAACAAATGCATTGTTATCGTCAATTTTGAGGTAGCATATCCAATGTGTACCAGGATTTTTGTAACTGTCCAGGTTGACCACGCCATACTCCTTTTTCTTCACAGCAGAGGGTAGAGAATCGGACATGAAAACACCCCTGAAGTTTTTTATCCCCAACAGTTCGATTAGAGATTCAATATCGAAGTTGGACAGGGCTTCTTCTTTTTTTTATATTTCTTCAAAGCATCGAGGTTGCTTTTTTGTTTTTTGGTTATACCTTTCCCCTTTTTCTCCATAGCCAGGTTGTGACGTTTTTGTTCTTCCAATTCTGCCTTGTTCTTCTTCGAGTCGATGACGGTTTTCGCGATGGCGGCGCTACCGCCGGCCAAACTTCCAACGGCCCCCAATGCTGCCAGGATGGCTGGGATGCTGAATATGAAACCTCCGATTTTTTGCTGTTTCCGCGAACGCTGCAAGCGTCTCAATTGAGGTGTGCTGAGAAGTAATTTCATTCCGTGTCCTTTCGTCAAGCAAGAACGTTTCTTCTCGCGTTGTTTCTTGGTGAGTAACCCATCGAGGGCACCTAGATTTTTCAGATTGGAGTATGATATCTGGTACACGACACCCTTGGGCTTCATGTTGATGCTCTATATGTTATTTTCACGATATGTTATTTATATATATGTTCTGAGATTTTTTTTGTTTTGTGTAATTTTTTTCGGTATGTTATTTATATATAAATGTTCTGAGATTTTTTTGTTCCGTGTAATTTTTTTTCAAGGATATACTTCACGCAGAGCCGTTACACAAATTCTATTACGTGCTTTGTTTTTTTACCAAGAAGTTCCTTTGTACCCTTGTACATGATTTGAGTTTTGTTCTCGATTAAAATAGCTAGCTTCTCGTCGGATAACATGTTAGCGTATCGATCTGGTAAAAATAGACTGTATTGTGCGTTGAGCAACAGACGCGCCTTGGGACCATACTGGGTAGAAACAATTGAACCGGAAGTTATCGTGTAAGGTTTGTCCACTTCCAATTCCTGAATTTTTACATATTCGACTGATGAATTTAGCATTTGTTTTAATGCTTGGGCGTCTAGTGATTGTTTACTCATTTTTTATAAGATGGCAAACACAACTGGGTTTTTTTTTTTTTTACGTAGTGTTATTTATATACCGAAGAAATTTTCTTCACGGTTCGAGAAATTTTTTTATTTCTACACACCCCATCCAAATTTTTGTTTCGTGTTCATGGCGATGGTGGTGCCCAGTGCTGCAACTCTTTCTCCCAGCGAAGCGTCTCTGCTAACGAATCTTTCGAAAGCTGCGTGCTCTAACTTTCTGTCTGCTTCGTGACGTGCATTCAGATCGGTGCGAGTGGTGTTGTAGGCGATGTCGTGATCTTTGCATGCGGCGTCCAACGGATTCACACCCTTGTCTCCTCTCTCCAATCTTTTCTCGAGTTTGGTACCCGGTCCGCAGAACTGGTAGCCGGGTAAATGCATCTCGAAAGGTAACTTGTTGATGATGTCGTTCACGAGTCCCTTTCCTTCGGCCACGTTCCAGAATCTCGGAGGCAGCGTGTTGATAATTTTAATGAGGTAACCTATGCCCTTGTCGTTGTTCACGATGAAGTTGGAAAGTTTTGTGCTGATCATGTCCACAATTCCTACCTTCTCGTTGTAGAAATTACGATTGCCTGCATTCTCCTCTCCTGCAATAACCAACAATCGGTCTATGAGCTTGCGCACGTCGTCCACCCACACAAACTCTTTGGGCCGGGTGTTGTAGAGTTTGACGCCGCTGCCTGTTTTCACCTGGTTCCAAATCGGTTTGATGAGATTTCTGTACTTCTCGCCGCTGCTCGATTTCACCCTATTCTGCGAGGCGTCGTTGTTCTGGTACAAGGCATCCGTCATGATCAAAATTTCCTTGTAACTCTGGTAATCTTCGTCAGTGTAATCTTTCGGCTGCTTTTTGGCAACGAGTTCCCACAGTCCCACCGTACCCGGATACCTGTTCCAACTATCCTTCTCGCCTAATTTAACTTTAATGTCGTTGCCTTCGAAGCTCACCTTCGATTTTCCAATCTTCCAAACCACACCGCCGCCTTCGTTGCTCTCCATGCTCGGATACAATCCGAACACTTCATCTTTGTCGAATTTTCCCGTGCTCAGGTAGTCTCGTGCCAAAGGTCCTAACTCAATCTTATCCAAAGACGACGGCGTGCTACCTATGGCTCGACGTCGTGCCGGTACGTCCTTCAGTTCGAACGGCGTCGAAGGAATGCTCGAAATGGGCGTGGGTACGGTGTAACTTTTAGCTGCAAGTGGTACGAGTTCGTTGATCAAATTTTTATTTTGTTCCGTGACGCCTTTAATTTCTTTACCTAGATCGCTGATGGCGTCGATCACAGGTTGATCTTGACGTTTCTTCTCTTCGTAGAATCCGCGATTTTCGGATTTCCAACCTTTGAAGCGTTTCGCGAGGTAATCGCGAAGCTTGAGATTTTCGTCTTCGATTTTTCGTTTCGTCATAGCGTTATTTATACAGGTCGTTTCTCACAACGTTGCAACGTTTAGAAAGTCGTTGATTTTGTTTCTGTATTTTCCGTCGTTGGGTTTTCTCGTCATGTCGATCGTCGCGAATCCGAAATCGTCACTGTTCCAACAGTGGGAGCAGCAGCGTTCCGAAAATTGATTGTAGTTCATGTCTCCGCCTACGTAGTCATCGTACGCGTGCTTGAGGTTGGTGTGATCTTGACGAAACAAACATATGAAATTAGCGTTGTCGCGTACTAACTGTTTTGGAATTTTGGAAAACGTTTGAGCTAGGAAGAAGCAATCTATTCCTTTGTGACGACCTTGCGTGAAAAAATTGCGAATTTCATTTTGATTTTCCAGGATAACATCGTCGAACACAACAACTGAATTTTCACGACAATCGTCGAGTGGTTTTATTTCCGAAGAGAACGTTGCAATGTCCAGACCATCGTACAGTTTCATCAGTTGCTGGTATTTCGCTTGCTCCAAACTTTTCGAAAATACGTAGAGGTGCCTGTTCTTCCAATCTAACCAATTCGGTGCGAGGAGAAAATTGTCCACGAGCAGTGTTGTTTTTCCACACCCCGAAGGACCTACGATCAGACAGCGGATGCTGTCGGGAAGCAACTCGCCGTTCCTTTTGTTCTTTCGATTTTCCGAATCAGGTAGACGTTTCACGACATTCCACGCACTCATAGAATCACTTCGTTTGAATCGATCCAACTCGTGTCCGGAAGTCCCAGCCATTTCACCAAAAGTTTGTCGCCTCTCTTACGCAAAACTTTTTCGATAAGGTATGTGTCGGGGTATTTCGTTTTAGAGAGTTCCTCCTCGTAGAAGCGCCCCAATAAAATTTCACCGCCACTGTCCTTTATTATATACGTGTGACGGTTTCCGGGTAGAACTCGAACCACAGTAAAAAGTTCCGTGCTCCAGTTTCGTGTGAAACCCCTGTCGAACGTTCGCTTCAATTTACTGACCCTCACCTGGTCTCCAATTTTATATTTAGGTTTTTTTGTCGTGGGCGTGTACTTTGGACAGTAAACGCTGGAAATTAATCGCTGCTCGTCGGACTTGGTAACGTCAGCTGGCTTCATGCCTATTGTTCTGTGTACCGTGTGATTATAGTCGTTAACGAGTTTCGGAAGAATGGTGACCCACTTGTAGCTTCCCTGAAGCGTGAAGCGTGACCACATGCGCGATTTCAGAGTGCGATTAAATCTTTCCACGATGCTGGCTTTGATGTGACTGAAAGTTGAATAATGTCGAATGTCATGTTTTTGAATAAATTTTTGGAATACGGCATTGTAAAATTCCTTCCCGTTGTCTGTTTGCAAAAACCGAGGTCGTCTGTCGCTTTCGCGAAAAATTGTCTTGAATGCTTCCGTGACGCACGTTCCTGTTTTGGCTTTCAAAGGTAGAGCCCATGCGAATTTCGAAAACGTGTCTATGACGGTGAGGAGGTACTTGTTGCCCTTGTTCAATTTATGTACATTTTTTAGATTGCCGCTACTCATCTCCACGAGGTCACTTTGCCAGAGGTCATCGATTCTCTTGGTTACCACAGCTAAACGCTCGTAGTTGCGGCGTGCAGGTTTATGCAATTCTTCGCTAGACATTTTTTTTTTTAGAGATTACGTTTGAAGAGAAGCACCAGCGTGATGGGATTCAAAGAGGGTGGCACTTCGCTCGTGTTTTGAATGATCAGCTTATCGCCGGCACTCACGTCAAAAACGGTAAGATCTTCGTCTTCGTGTATTTCATATATGTTGCGCGTTTCGTTCCAACGTGCCAGAGGAATGTTTCCTGCTTTCTGGACACCACGATTCGATATCAAGGTCATGGTGGGAACGCTAGCTTTTCTACCGTGAGACCAGTACGAAAATTCATTTATCTGAATCGTGCCATCGAGGAGAAACTTGTAGTACGGATGATAAGGATGTAACATGTACAGTTTGTTACCTTCGACGAACGTGGAGATTCTCTGTTGATTGGGTACGCTGTTAATTTCGATGGCTTGCAGAGAATGCAGTTTAGCGAATTTAGTATCGACACTAACGAGGTTGCTGTGAAGCTGTCCCAGTGTATTTTGTACGGGCAACAAATATTCGACTATGGTATCCGTTACTGTAGAAAATGACGGTTTGATTTTCACTTCCACGTTCAACTGCTTGTAGCTTTCGTTTAGTTCTTGCAACTTGGCACCGAAAGAGGCCAGCGTCGATTCCTGCGTGGATTCCAGCACTCCAACTTGATCTCTGATGTTGACGACGATGTTCTGAAGGTTCTCGACTTGATTCAATTTCGAGCTCTTCTCGGTAAGATCGTTCACGATGCTTCGCATTTCGGTAAACTGCGTGTGAAGGTCGGCGACGCTCTGCGAAGTGGGCAGCGTCGACACCAGCGAAGTAAGTTCGTCTCGAATCTGTTCCACGTTCGCCGTTTCCGTTTCCAGTCGTTTCAGCATACGTGATATGTTCCTTTTCAAAGCGTGCAATTCTTTTGAGGTGGGGAGATTGGCCACCCTACTCTCGAGATCGTTTAATGAACTTTTGATGTCGCTCGAATCGGATAGTGCCGTCACCGCAGATTTCAATTTTTCCAAATCTTCGCTCGAAGGTACGCTCGTCCGTAACGATTCCAAGTCACTCTGTATGTTGTCCAGTACGTGATGAAAATGAGCAAGATTCGTTTCGACGTTCAAAGTTTCTAAATATTCGATCTTCTGCTGAACCGTGCTCAACGTGTCTTGTATGCTCGTCAACGCACTGGCTTCAGCGTGAATATTTTTAATTTCTTCGTTGATCAACTCCAGAGACGCCTGAAGCGTAGCGATGGTGGTTTGAATGTGTTCGAAATCTTTATAAGCCTCCAATTGAATTTTTATGTTCGCGACGCTTTTGCTGATGACCTGCAGTTCGTCTGACGATGGTAGGTTCGTCATGGTATCTTCCAAAGTCTGTAACTTGGATTTAATTTCTTCCAACGTGCCGGCGAATTCTTCTTGTAATTTGGAAACAACAACATGCAAGCGTTCTACATCAATATCCTTCACGACGGTTTGAAGTTCAGAGAAATTCTTTTCGATTGCCGAAGTTCGTTCTTCGATTTCGAGTTTCAATTTTTCCAAATCTTCATTTTTCGATTGAAATTGTTGTAATTTGGCCAAATCATTTTGAAGCTTATCCACGCTCAACTGTATATTTTGAACGTTGTCGTAAGAAGGTACGTCGACATAATTTTTTATGAGCGTTTTCAGTTCGGAATCGATTTTCAGAATGGGGTCGAGACATTGCGTTTGGAGCGTAGCGATCTCCGACTCTAAACTTTTGTTTAAGGTCTCCTGCAAAGCGATCAAATCGCTCCTCAACTTTTTAATTCGGACGTCGAGCATGAGAATCTCTTCTGCGTGGTCTACACGCTTGGTGTTGCCGAAAATGTCGTTAGGCATTTTGGTTAACGGTTATTTATAATAGGATGGACGATTCGTAATTCTACGAAGAGAGGAATGAGTTTGTCGTAATCTCCTAGGAGTTGAACGTAAAGATAATCTCCTGCAGAAACATCGTACGTAATGTTAGAAAGCATCTTGTCGTGCTTGATTCGAAAAATGTTCTTGCCGGTAGATATTTTGATTTCGCCTACGTTTTCCGGATTCACGGTGATTTGAAGTTTTCCATCGATCGGAATTTTGTAAAAATGTAAATTGTTGTTGAAGACGTAAAACATCTTGCCCACATCGTCATCCAGTTTTGTCCAAATGCTGTTAAGGTGAACGATGAGTAGACCATTGAGTTTAGTTAACACGGAAGGTAAGAGGTTATTGGAATTTATTGGTGCAGTTTCCATAATGGTCTGTTTGCGAAAACCGAAAAGATTCATTGTTCCTGTTATTTAAATTAAATTTCTACATGCTGTGCCCCTTCATAGATCGAATAAAGAGAAGAGAAGAGAAGATTTTATCTGCGGCGATGCAATTCAAAAGGCTCGAGAACATGTAATTATGAAGAAGAAAAAAGTAAGAGTTGAATTTAATGAGCCTCGTGTTTAGAGCGAGCCTTAACGACATAATTACAACTTGCAACTTTTCATCGCCCGAGGGCCCCTCTTTTCCTCCGTCTGTTTTTGAAGAATGGCAAAAGACACACAGCGGACTTCATGGCCATGGGGTTACAGTTAACACACGTCACATTTATCGCTTCCATTGCAGTGGCCCCACTCTCTCGTGTGGATTTGACAATCGAGAACACGTAACTTGCTGTCTCTGCCATCCAATGCGACCTTGGTTACACGCGTCGTGTACAATTCGTGTAATTTATTCGCAATGCGATGATCGGTGCTGAGTTTTCTTTTATCTTGAAACAGACATTCTTTGTAGTCTTTCATGGTAAATTTACTGGTACTAATTTTTCCCACCCCCTTCGCTTTCTTGATCTCTTTCTTATCTGCAATCTTGACGCAGTACATTTTGGCACGAAGCCCCGCAAATTCGCTGATGTAATTACCACCCGCTTCGTCTTTGAACTTTCCTATGGTCATTTTATTTTCCGTCGAATGCAAGTGATGGCCTGATGGTAAGTTGCTAAAATCAAAAAGATGCTTCATCTTAGTCAGATCATGTTCGAGGCTTGGTGTGTTTTGGATTAGAAAAATGAAGCTATCCGTGTCAATGTAACATATTTGGATGTTATCTCCATAAAAAGGTTGAAACTGATCGTAGTACGATTGGTACATGTGCAATTTTGATAGTTCAAGAACTGTGGCACCTATGGCAATCGGCTTGTTGAGCATCACTTGCTTCTTGTTCTTCTCGACGAATACCAGATTCTCGTCGAAAATGGTGAAGTTTTTGAAGTAGGGTGACGCGACAATCTTTTCGAATTTCTTTTCGTCCGTGACCAACGTTGCGTCGATGTAATTACGCACGTTCTCCATCGTCTTGCCGTAGATGGCGTTATTGAACAGTTTGTACAGATCCTTGTCCGCAGGCGATGTCGATTGCGCTCTGCGTCGCGTGTTCTCGGCTATGTACGGTTCCAGCCACCTGCTCTGCCTAAATTTCAATCCTCTGTGTACTTTCTTCAGCTGCAAGCCGTGACGCACGTAGAATTGGAGGAGCCGGTAGTGCAGAACGTAATTCCTCTTGTTCTCCATGCTTAGTATGAGTTTTGGCTCCGATGATCCTCCAGGTGGCTTCTCTTTGGTGGGGGCCAGGGCCAATCCGTGATGTTTCTCGTGCAGCGTTTCGGGATAATCGAGATCCACTTCCAAGAAACAGCCCCATTCGCTATCTTCGCTCCAGTTGAGAAAATCATCCTCGCAGGAGAGTTCCTCTTCGGTCATCCACGCGTAGTCGCCGATGGGAAGACACTGGGACATGGAGTGGCCATACAGGTTGTTGACATCCCAGTAGACGATGTAGGTGTTGGACTTCGATGCATCGTAACCAGGCGTATGAGGATTGTTTGCCTGCGCATGCCTTCGGGGACATTGGACGATGCCACCGCGTATCGCACTCTCCATGAAGGCATACTGTTTCTTCTCTGCGATGAGTCCCAGTTCCACGTTGGTGTATTTCATCATGGATTCCCAAGTCAATCCCGGCGTCGTGAAGAAATACGCAGGATCCAACTTGTAGATCGAGATGCATCTCTTGCGAAACGACTCGAAAATATCCATGAGGAGAGTCACGTCCAATTTCAAATACAGGTCGTGATAATCACGAAAAGTTTGGCAATTGAAGGCCGTCCACACACTACGAGCGTGTTCGTAGTCCTCTTCGGAACAGACGTCCTCCGTGAGATGGGAATAAAATGCCTCCCGGGGTGGAAGTTCCGTCTCGTCAAATTTGTCAAAATCATTGACGTACTCGTAGGGGTAGACGCCCTTGCGACGCAACAGATTCAAATTCTCATCTCTCCCCGAAGAACACTTTTGCTTGGTGGCCACAAGATCTTCGTCGCCAAGTTGAGCTGCAAGAGAGGCCAGGCTGGAGGACAGGAAATTATAAGAATCCAGGATTCTAACTTCCACACTTCCTCCTTCTTCGAGAGGGATCCACACTCTCACGGCGATGTACTTCTCGCTCGTTCTCGGGATGATGCTGATTCGAGAAGTTATGTTGTAGAGCTCTTTGACGAAGAGATGCGTATCGTACTTCTCGGTGTAGTGCAGAAACACGACAACGAAATGCGACTCCTTAATCCTAAGATTGCACGAATTACAGATTGTGCTCAGGAATAATCCATTCTGGTGGTCATGGTGTATGACCTTGTGATTTTTGGGGGTGAAAGCCTGCTCACACTCCGCGCATCTTGTCGCCGTGTCATGTCTCCGCTGTTGTTCCGTCGTGAGAGCAGGTGGAGAAACATAAGAACCTTTCAGGCTGGGTGCAAGTTCTCTCGCACATTCCGCTATCTTCTTAACAAAATGTTTTGCCACATCAGGTCCGCAATACAAGATGACATCATTCAATTTTTCTCCGTAGATGGAGAAACTGCAAGGCTCGTGGTGAAAAATTTGGATCGTGCTTGAGGTAGAGGGATCAGGGTTGCAAGACGTCATGGGAACTTGGAAGCTTTCAAAGTCGGCATAAAGGACAGCGGGATGGTGGAGAAGAGCCTGGTGTTTCTGAAATTTCATCTTGGTTCCGGGTTCCGGCATGACATCTTCGGGTTCTGCATTCACGGAGCCAAAACACTTGTGCTGTTCTTTCGTCTTCTTTCCCACGCGAAAAACTCTCAAGCATCGATCGCAAATGTCGATCTTATCGCGATTCTTGCTCATCTGTCTTCCTACTAATCGAGAAAAATTCCGTATCAAACTGTAACAGCCATCTACGAGCAAGAGTCGAATTACATTTTTCTGGCTTCTCGCAGGTCTTAACACACGAATGTTGTCGCAATCGTCAACCCCAAACACGGAAATATCGATATCTTCTCCTTTTTCCTCTCTATAGTTTTTTTCAAATTGATTGATCTCATTCAGGGGCACAGGATAGGAAATTCCTCGCATGACATTCTTGTATCCCCCCTCATATCCTCTGTAATTGGACAGGCGTTCGGGGTTAACATTATTAGCTGGGTGTAATGCGGCGATGACAGACCATAGGAAACTCTTCGCATCATTACTTTTTATGTTCAACACTGCATTTTGCTTTTTTTTGTTTTTTTGTTTTTTTGAGCGCTGCGTAACGGTTTGAAATTGCAGACTCGAAGCTGTAACATGTGGCTGCGACCGCAAAGACTCCATCCACTTCCACGACCTTCAAACTCTTCTTGTTTTTGTCCCAAGTGCTCGAATAGCCGTGTCACAATTTCCTCCAGATCGTCGTGATTGCTCTCATGTAAACCTTCGCACCCTACATAAAAGCTGAAAGTGCTTGACTCGGACGAGACAACTTTCTCATACAGCAGGGTCAAGACGAGATGAATTTTAATTGCAACATTAACGAGGCAATCCCGTAATTGATCGACTATCGGAGATTTCACATTGTCGAGGAAGGTGCTCGAGTCACATTTTTCGTCAGCTCCAGATTTATACGTCATAATGCGTGCACTTTTATTCAAAGCACCGCCGCATTCATGCCCATCAGTGCGAGATTTCTTTGCCGGAGGGACTACGACATCATGTTCCGGTAGACGACATTTTTTCAAATGCCTAGCAATATTAGGTTTAGAAATTAATTTTCCACAGTTGCGACATGCCACTTTCCCGCAAAGACCGGAGGGACCTGGTTGCGGTTCCATTTTTCCTCTGTTATTTATATATACAGATAAATTTTTTGGGGGGGGGTTGGTAGGGGAAAGCACACTGAAACAGAAGGAAAAAAGTTGAAAAAATGCTAGACATTTTTTTTCCTTCCACATATATATATTATTGGCGAGCCCAACTTAAGAGTTCAGTATGGGGCTTATGGCAACAGCGTTGCCGCATGGTGTGCAGTAGAAGAAAGCTCCAGCGCACATCGAGCGTCTGCTGTGGTACACGCAACAACAAAAGTTAGTGGTCAACGGGGCTGTTCACTGCCAAACTTTTCCTCTAGAGGCGCCAGCCCTGTTTGTCCCTAAATAATTTCGTTCGTCATCTGGTTGCTCTAAGCTTTACATTGGAGTGCGATAGGATGGCTATTCAAACGTTATTTTCAACGAAGGTAAGAACTTCTTGTGTAAATCGATAACAAAAATTGTTTACCAAAGCTTTAGGATTATGTAGCAAGTCATAAATTTCTGAAAATTACGTTGTCCTGAACCTAAGAATTAATATATTAAAGCGCAACGACAGGGTAGCTCAGACGGGCTAAATATAGTATATTTATGCACAAAGAGCACTAAACTAGACGTTATTTTGGTCGTCCCTAGCTGCTATGGGTCTATAATTTTAAAAAAAATAGATTTCTGCACTACGGTTTTATGTTTCCTCTTGTTGCAACTTGCGAGTATGTGCAATTCAACGGCGGGAGTAGGAATCGGGAAAACTACCTAAATTACAAAAATAAAATGTATTAAGTGGATAAGCGCATAATATTTATTATTATACACTATGCCCTATCCTATAACTTAATATTAACATATGTTTTCTTTGTATGAAGTAGACATTTCCTTCTCGTATTTTCGTTCTTTTAAGATTATAATTCCTGTAAATAAGAAAATCCTAGAGGTTGCGAGATATGAAACAGAATGTAACATATTTCTTGTAATAACTATTCTTCTCAATAAATATGTATGTATAAAATAGAGAACTATATTTACTAGCTATGAGGAAAAGTATGATATCACGATAAAAAATAAGTCGGGTATTAATAACAACTAGCTATAAAAAAAGTGCAGTCGCGTGGAATTATTATGTATTATTCTTTACCAGATTCACAAGAATAAAACACTTAAATTGTGAAAATTCAAAGTGACGTAAACAAGTGCTGTGCAAATTTAATGCTATTTTTAGATCCGATATCTTTTCTGTTATTAACGATCGTCTTATTAAAATTCTTAGTTTCACAACACTGATGTTCCGATATAATTTCCGATGTTAAGATGAAATTAAACTTGCAATTTAATGTAATAGCAGCACGTTCAGCATCAAATTCCCCTTATATTTAAATATGGGAGAACAATTGCCTATCAAAAGCGTGGGGTCACAACATGGGTGCTGGCACCTACAATAGTTTGCTTTGACTGGAACATACAAGAATGCATGACTTGGTGGGAAGCTGGTCATTCTTGCAGCTGTTGGTCCACAATAATGACGGTCCGTGGAGGAAGATTTGAAAATAACTGTTTCCGAATATACTTTTTATACGTCTTGCTCTCTATTTTATCACAGTGTTTTTCTTTCCTTTATGCACATAAAGGCGACAACGTTACCACTGCTCTATCGGGGAGGCCTCTTTCACATTTTTCGGTGCACTGTCTCATTTGAAACGGAACAGTGTTCATTATAATACCGGCATACACCAAAGCACCCCGGTCGTCGCATTTTAATTAAGGGATTAGGGCTCTATACCCTGTGGAGGCATTTAAAGGTTCGTATCTCACATAAAACCGTAAGTCCGTCCAGTCCCAATTAACATATCTGTGCAGAAAAGTGAATTTAAAACTCAATTAATCAAAAACTAGAGGTGTGAAATAGATAAAGTTCTGTTGTATTTGTGTAATAGAAAAAAAAGACAGACATTGGAAATATTCAATCTAAAATGCTCTCGCTTTGTGTCCATCAGTTAACGTTATTGCCTTTCAAACAACAAGTTCCGGATTAAATTTACTTAGGTATCTCATAAATCTATTCCCTATTTATGCATTTGCGTCAAACTTTACTATCTGGAAAAGAACTGCTCGATCATTTTATGTTCTTTTAATATAATGCTATCTAACTTTTTATAATAGTTAGTCATCCTTTGGGAAGAGCGAGTGAACCGGGGGTATTCCCGCTAGATCCACCAATGCATACAATATGCCTGTTTTCAGAGAAAAATTCCCCAAAACAAGAAAGCCCACACACAAATAATAAATTTCTTGACCTGGCCCCAAGACGGAAGCCTGTTCACGAACTTTTGCCTGGCCATTCCCCACCCCCTTCCCTCTTCCCAACACGTGTTTGCAGCAAGTGGCAACAGGCGAATGGCTGTTATTTTTGACTCCCCAAATCGCGCTTAACATAAGAAAGGAAAGCACATTTTTTGAATGTTCTGAATTGTAATAGAAGGTATAGAGCATCAAAACCTTACATTTCCTCTCCTTTTTGCATATTTATTATTTTCTCTTCGCATGTTAATAACTTTTGTTTCTGGCAGAATGGGGATGGGGATCTCAAAAGTAAAAGCCCATAACGGCCCATACTGAACTCTTAACTTGGGCTCCTCTATAGACGCGAACAGTATGTGTGTGTGTGTGTGTGTGTGCACTGTTGTAGGAGGTAAAAAATATGCGACATGTAAGTGTGTGTGTCAATTTTTTTATGACTCCTCTTGAATATGTGTGTGTCAGACGCAAAACAAAATATAAATATATCATGAAAAAAATAAAAACTTACCTTTCAAGAGAGATAGAGAGACTTCAAAAAACTTGTAGCTCACTAAAAAAAACTTCCACGATGATATGTATGTATGTATACTGCCAGACAAACAAATTAAAAAATACTGAACTGCCACGATTGACGTTCATCTTTCAAGAGAGATAGAGAGACTTGAAAATAAACTTGTAGCTCACTAAAAAAACTTCCACGATGATATGTATGTATGTATACTGCCAGACAAACAAATTAAAGAATACTGAACTGCCACGATTGACGTTCACTATGATAGGAAGAAAACTGCTACGTTATATAGGAATCCCCACCCCACAGGACTACCCCTCCTTTGGTGGGGTGATGACCTGCAGTCGCTTCGAGGCACGAAGCACGCAGCAGGCCGGCCGGATGATGATATCTCGCTTCTCGCAAGCGGTCACCTTCCGGAGCAGAGCGGGGGGAATTTCCACGCAGGCCGGCGGCTGATGACCTGCAGTCGCTTCGAGGCACGAAGCACGCAGCAGGCCGGCCGGATGATGATATCTCGCTTCTCGCAAGCGATCACCTTCCGGAGCAGAGCGGGGGGAATTTCCACGCAGGCCGGCGGCTGATGACCTGCAGTCGCTTCGAGGCTCGAAGCACGCAGTAAACTAAAACACAATAAGCGCTATAGTCAATGTCCTAGCAATAACCCCCCCCCCTTCCCCGTTTGTGGTACAAACAAACAATACTATACTTTTTTCAACAAAAAACTTTTCAATGCGCACAATATTTTGTGGGGGACAAATAGCAAATAAACAGGCGTTGACAGTTCCACCCATACTTTCGTCGTCCCAAGGCCGACGTATACAGCAGGTTGTTAACATCAGCTCTGGCAATTGTTGAGAAATAGTGACGTCAGTTTGACTGGGACTTTTGAGGTTTTGGTGAACGCCAAATGAGTAAAATAAATTTTGATGTTTTGGCGTTGTTTTCTTTGCTGCGAAACATCGTCAGCGCAATAAATAAGCACGCGCGCGTGTGTGCCACATCGTTCCCGAGAGAGGTTTACAAAAATCACGATATACAAACATTGGTGTCCCCGAGACTTGGAAGATTACGATAAGGTGCATTCATACTTCAAGAATGAGAAGATGAGAAGATGAGAGGATGAGAGGATGAGAGAATGAGAGGATGAGAAGATGAGAGGATGAGAGGATGAGAGGATGAGAGGATGAGAGTGCATCTTTCACTCATCACTGCTTTTCTGCGCCGTGAAACATCGTCAGCGTAATAAATGAGGCGCGCGCGCGTGTGTGTGGCACATCGTTCCCGAGAGAGGTTTACAAAGGTCACGATATACAAACATTTGACCGGGACTTTTGAGGTTTTGGCGAACGCCAAATGAGTAAAATGAATTTTTGATGTTTTGGTGCCGTTTTCTTCGTTGCGAAACATCGTCAGCGTAATAAATGAGGCGCGCGCGCGTGTGTGTGGCACATCGTTCCCGAGAGAGGTTTACAAAGGTCACGATATACAAACATTGGTGTCCCCGAGACTTGGAAGATTACGATAAGGTGCATAAGATGAGAGGATGAGAGGATGAGAGGATGAGAGGATGAGAGGATGAGAAGATGAGAAGATGAGAGGATGAGAGGATGAGAGCTCATCTTTCACTCATCACTGCTTTTCTGCGCCGTGAAACATCATCGGCGTAATAAATGAGGCGCGAAACGGGGAGAGAAAGTGGGTTTTTGAGGTTTTTGAGGTCGTTTGGTCAAGAAATCAAAGTTGCAGTGGGAGTCACATTTACTATCTACTCATGGGCAGACGTAAAGTATATGTATATGAGTTTCACAAACATGCATTCTCTCTCCCTCCCCCTCTTACCCTTCCCCAATTTCGTTTGTATTTCTTTTTACTGGTGTAAGTTTTACGCACCTTTCTCCTCCGTTGTGTTCCCATTTCTTTCTATCTCTCCCACACTCACACGGCCGCTCGTAATGCTTTCGTAAATTCTTCTAATCAAATTTCTCATCTGCATTCTCTCTATCCACTCCGCTCTAGAAAAAAGGTGGCGAAGGAACTCGATGCCGTCACCTATGGAAAAAAAAATAATGGCAGGTCCTGACCCTTAAAGATCTGTTGCTGCTCAAGTCTTTCCCTTGTCTATCATTTCTTCTGTCTGTCCTGTGTCAGTCTTTATGTAATTCCCTATTTCTCTCTCATTTAAGTCCTCTGTCCTTTCATTGCATCTCCCTGTCCATGCTTTCAACTGCTCACTGTGTACTTCGCTTTGTATGGTGGATGTATATTGTCTTATCCCTTCAAGTTAAGAAGGAATTTTCCATATATTACTTTATTAGGTGAACGTAGCAGTAGGGCTGCACTGTTTAATTCATGTGAAAATTATGAAACGTATGGAAGAAATTCTTTACCAGTGCACGAGGCAGCGAAAGTTATTTGTAGGACTCGAAAGTTAATAAATTACAAGAGAGTATTGAATAGTTCGAGGGGTGTAAGGGGTGAACCTTCCACATAGTACACCCTAGACTGCATTTTGCAGACAAACGAGGCTCTGGCGACTGGCCCTATGGCTAGTATAATTCTCTGTGTTGTCCTGTGTTTTGTCCTTACGTGTTCTGAGTGCCCGTTTACAGCCTCAGCTTTTTAAGATTTTAGTTATGCAACGTTAGAGTTGTTATTTGTAATGGTAAGGGGCTGGACCCCGTATAATGTGACGGGTGCAAAATAGCCTAAGTGCTGACGCACCCAAAATTTTAAAATCAAATTGAATAGTTATAAAACCCGTTGCTTAGTTTTTTAAACTATGAAGCAAAAGGGGGTGGTAATTAAGCACTAATGTCGTTTTCTTTATTTTTATTTCAAATATACCTCAAGATTTTTCTGTATAAGTCATTCATCTCCTTTGAGCGCGCCTTGCATGATGCAGTTGAACATGGAAAAATATTTGTGTTTTGTGTACTTGAGATTATATCTTCTATGTAATGACTACCGACAAGTTTGAATTATTCACCTTTATACGAACCTCTTGTTTGCAGGGGGTGACCGTTTCTCAGGGACGGCGACGGGTGGGCACGGGTGGGCAAGCGCCCACCCAAAAATTCCTGTGCACACCCGATTGCCCACCCAATCAAATTCACTAAGTACATATACTTAGAGATATGTGAAGTGAATGTTGCAATAAATAAGTGCATTGTGGTGTTCATTACATGTATATTTTACTAATGAATATCATATTGCTAGAGATCTTGAAACAAGAAAACTGTGGCCAATTTAATACTTCTATGACTAGAAGCAGCTAGTGAGCTTAGGAGGCGCAAAATTATGCAGGGTATGGTCAAAATGAGATCAGGATTCAGGGTGAGCTTGAGGGCTGCAGCTCCGGGCCTTCACTGGGGAAGAATCTGCTTTGAAAAATACCACATACAGAAAAAATTAGGTAGTTTGGATGTGATGTAAAAATGTAGAAATACGTATAACTAACCACCTCATGTAGCTTGGCCTAAAGTTATAACTGAAACTGTGGAGGGGATTGGGGTGGGGTCTTGGTGTTGTAAGCATTTATAAATCCCGGCCTGCTTATTATTAAAATTAGATCTACATTGAAATTCCAGAAGTATCTCTTTCTTTCTTTCATTACAATTTTTTATATTTATATTTTACATACCTGTCATTTTCAAATATCTACATGGTATACAAAATAATAACTTTGTATTCGTTCTACTAATAAATACTACCGAGGTATATTAATTTTGATGTAACAGTTATGTGGGTTTGGAAAAAGCAACAGAATTATTGAATTGTAAATGGGTGGCTAATTCTATTTAGAAATCCTAGTCCAACACATAAATTTTGCCCATCAGCTATGTAATCATACAATTTTTATTGTGATTAACTTACTTAGAATTAAAAGAAGAAGGGATTGGAAGGAAAGCTTTGTTTTGAGGGCATCAGAAAACTAATCAATCACGATGAGAATGGTTTAAACTTTAGAAGCATCAGAGGTTTAGCCGAAAAGGTCAACAGAATCTGTAGATGCAAATGAAGTAAAGAAGAAAAGGGATGTCACGAAGTATCCATAAGAAAATTTTGTTTATTTGTTTTTAAGTCGAATTATGTTTTAGATAGGCAAATCGGGACTAAAACTACAGTTTAAAGTGGAGTCCGAATCAGTGTGCATTGTGCTTCCACAAGGGGAGGGGTCAGTAGAAACCAGAACCTCTTCATTATAAGGCGACAACGTTATGCCATTCGACAAAAAAATGTATAGAAAGAACTCACAGAGAACGTGTTATATTATCACCATAGAAGAAGGGGTCGGAATTGTTTTGGTCGCCATTTTGAAACCGGTCAGTGGATTACAAAATCATGTTCGCATCCTTTTCACGTTTTCTGTGACCTTTAAAACGAGGTATTAGTCGACCCCCTTGCCATTTAAAATTTTCGAGTTCTTCCTTAACTTTAGACCCCTTTGTTTGGGTCACGCTGTTTCATCCTTTTTAGTCCCGCAGTCATCATGTGGCATATCGTTGGAAAGCTTGTGTCCTGCACTTTCCGAAACTGTTATGGTGCTGCACTTATCTTAATTGTTAAGCTCGGTATACTCGATTTGGCTCACCTTCCTTTTTTTGCAAAACCATTTTCTACACGGAAAACGGTAGGTGGTACAGACAAATGTTTCATATGACAATCGGATATTTTCCCCGCCTTTCCGAATCTGCATTCCAAACATACCCTTCCCATTTGAAAATTGCACAAACGGGGTATGTGCCCCCACTAAAACCACCAAGGGTGCCTTTCGGGCTGTTGAAATACTTTCTACGGATTCTTTGGGTCCAACTTAGTGGTGCATTTTTTTGTTTCAACTTGATACGATCTCCCGTTCTCGAGAAAAAGGTACTGTCTGGGTCGCTCTGAAGCCCTGTATAGTGTTGCCCACGAGACGAGACGAGACGAGACTTTGGTCTGTCTCGTCCCGTCTCTTGAAAATACTATCTCGTCTCGTGTCTCGTCTCGAAAATATTCGTTTGTCCCGTCTCGTGTCCCGTCTCGAAGGTTCTGTCCCGTCTCGTCTCGTCCCGTCTCGTTTTGTCTCGTCTCGTCTCGTAAAAGTGATTCGGGATATCATGCCAACAAAAGTCAAAAGTAGCAGAAACACAATATTTTTCCGGAAAGTGGGATAAAGCTCCAAATATTTTACCCATTGCGTGGTGAGAATAAATAAGGTTCGTTAATCATGAGGACATTAATGTTAAAAATGCAGTTTCTTGGTTACTGATTGCTAGGTATCTTATGAAATCTACCTTGTGTTTTTTTCGCTTCCATACAACTGTCTATCCTTTTGAAATATTTTCCCCTGGACCATCTTTCTATCTGAATGTCGAACTTTCGTGCACTATGAAAATTTACCTTTTTTCTTTAAATTCTAAATTATTATTATTATTACATGAAATGTTACAAAGAAGGTACAAGAATAGTAATATAACAGCACGAATATTAGCTAATATCTAGCTTACGTGTAGTTAAGATCGCCAAAATTTGCATAAAAACAGCTGTCCTGGCAAGGAAATTAATGTAAAAAAAGGTGATGAATTGAATATTTGCTGAATAACAAAAAAGGATGTTAAATCCAGTTGACGAAAAAAAAAAGTTCCTAATTAATATTTCTGTACATAAATCTTAATTGATACTGTCATGCAAAGCCGTATGGTCGCAATAGAATCCTTGTTCGGCAGGAATAAGTAACCCTCGATTATGCTAAACAAATATATTTTTTGTTAAGCTAGAGCAAGACCCCAGGCGGATGCAAGAAGCCGTTCCTGCAAAAGTGTTTGTTTCACGAAGCGAAGAAACGTGACAAATCCACCACGTATGGAAGGCAAACCTGCATTTATTTTATATCACACATTTTCAGATCCGTGTCTCCTGAAGTTATAAAAATCCAAACTTCAATGATTTTTTTAGACATGCTATAGTTGAAAAAAATATGTTTAGATGCACCAAAAGTGCATAATTATCAGATTATGCATATAACGTGTTATTGGAATCAACCTATTTGTGTAAATTGGATGCCTCCCCGAGGGCGTAGTAATAACGCCGAGGTCTTGTAATTAAGGGTCCTCGCGTTCGATACCCAATGGAGGCACAAAGTGGACCGGATCGCACTTTAAACTGAAGGTCGGTTCGCAATTTAGCCTATTTGTAAATCAAGTGGACTTAAAAAAATACAATATCAACGTTAAGAATATTAGAATCCACTAATTCACCCGCAGGTAAGTCAAATTTCACATATCCCTGTTCATCCTTGTTCATAGACTTCCTGCAATACTCTTGTGTTGCATCCCACCAGGTGCGAGAAATGTGAAGAGTTAATCTTCCCCTGTACTGCGTTATTTCTTTTCATAAGAGTAAGGCTAAATTCTCGTTTTATCTGAACTTTTAAAAAACGTGCAAAATACTTCTCTATCTTTAAACAACCACCCTTTCTCATGTATGTGTAAAATAATCCCACTCTGTCTCAGAAAACCTCTTCCTATGATCAAATGGCGGAAACAACTCTCAAGTCTCAACAATTATAAATTTATGCTTAAATCATTTAAACAAACAGTAGCACATATCATGTCCTTTGGTGCAACACTGTCAACAGCTAATGTTACTTTACTCGTCCTAATAAATTTACTTCCAACCAGTGACGGTGCCAGGGAAATGTGACGGGGGGGGGGGGGGAAGGGGGGCAACAAAATATTGTTGGGGTGCAGTCACATTAAAACGCCCGAAAACACTACATATATAACATATATATACATATATAATAATAGTTATAATAATAATAATTATTATTATTATATGCATGTATGATGTTTTGTGTTTGTCCCTTGTTTAGAGTGGACGTTTGCTGCCTAAATTTTCTTGATTACGAGTTTATCTCCATATGATTCTATTTAATAAAGGCATTAATTATTTTTTATTCGTAAGTTGCGTTGTCTCGAGTGGCCTATTTCAGTATTGGAAGACATTCATCATTTTATAATTCATCGTCTTTCATGAGATAAAACTACTGATATAAATATTCAAGTTATAAGATAATAATATAAATGACGAAAAAATGTGCTTCGAAGAGTTTAATTTTCTTGCAAAATGAACGTGACGTTGTAAGAAATTAATCTTCTTAAGTATTAGAAACAATGAAAGTCACTTAGTGAAGTGCAATTCTCCTGTAGGAGAATTCTGCTGAATGTGCTTTGGAGAACACATTGCCCACCTTTGGTTTGTCCAGGACTTGACATTTCTTCTCAATGCCAAGGACAGCCATATGAGGCAGTTTGCATCTAGCATCCTGTTTCGAGCAAGCCTTTTCAAAGATTTTAAGGACGAAACGGTTCTTTCACATTCACACGCTGCATTGGAATCTGGAATTGTTATAGAAAATACAACTAGAGTGTGAACCTTGTGAAATGCCAATTTATATTTTCCTAGGATTTCAAAGAAATCCATTAAGTGGAGTACTTCAGTACCATCTTTGTAAAGCAGAAGAGTTTTGGGCAAAATTTGTGTTTCACATTTCAGGGAAATGTTATCACAGGATAAAAAATCTGAAAAAGAAATATTCTGACCCTGGCATTACTTACTCTTGCTCCACCACTCCAACGTATGTCTGTGCTATACAATTACAGGCACCTATGGAGTTCGTGGGAAGAAGTTCTTCGACTTTGATATGTACGAGAAAGAGCGAACCTGCCCGCGATGTGTTTTGAATCGAATTTTAAGTGTAATTTGCATTTTAAGGTTCCAGTTCAATACATTTCCGAATAATATCCCCTCATTTTGAAATTAACTTCAAGAGTATCGGAGAAATTCCCTTTGTGAAGGTTTGCCTCAGGCTCATCATCTCGAAATTCAAGTCCCTGAATAGTAACAAACCGCGATGAATCCACAACAACTGACATGTAGTGTCGGTTTTTCTCCGATCACCTTTGGTCCCGGGTTCGATACCCAGAGGAGGCATTTTAAACTGTAGGTCCAGTCCCGATTAGCCATACTGTGCATAAAGTGGACTTAAAACACCAAATCAACCAACCAGCCAAATCTTGAATCAACTTTGAATGTATTTTACTAATTACCGTTGTCACTAACGACCCACGATTAGAATAATCTGCCCGTACTACAGATGATGTTTTGTGATCCTCAAAATATCCGTGATGTTTTAAAACCATCCACATTCAACGCTTTCTCCCAGTTCTTAAAACTGGTTAAAACTTAGGTTAATCGCGACGATTACAGGACATAAATGAATGAGAAATCACCTATGCCCAGGTCAGCGCTGGAATCTTGAACGAAAGTCGCACACACGCATTCGAATATATACTAAAACAAATTTAGTCAAGTTGATATTATAAGCAGGAAAGTGATATCATGCAGAATACATCACTTTGAAAAGGTGAAAATTGTCATATTCTTATAAATGAACTCTCTTATTATTCGATATTTAATTATCTTCAGTTGGGGGAACGGGGAGGCGAAGTGTCTGACTTGGGGCGTCCCCCTACTTCCCCCCCTTTGGCTTCGTCACTGCTTCCAACCCTCTAATAACTTCACTGCTGATGCTGATAGCCTCAGCTTCGAAATGGAAGCTTGCGTGTCGGCGAATAATACAAAGAACTTGTTTATCTCACAAGGGGTTCACTGTCCTTCTTTCATTCAAAGTCTGCCGTTTTCCATTTCTCTCAGCTTTTCCTAGCAGCTGAAAAGAATCCTAAGTGTCCCTCGTATTATTGTTCCTGCAAAACTTCCTGTCCACAAGCAAAGGAAATTACAGAATTTTTATTGCCCCTCCCTTGCGTCAACGTTCATTCCTAGGTCTGGATTTATGGCACTTACCCGCTACTGCAGGTCAACCTCGCCCCTGAAGCAACGGTGTCCATTGTTCAAAGCAAAACCTCTGTCAGTGGTGAGCGGCGAAAAATAGTCTCGGAATACACCCTGGCCGTAAACAGGCAGGGGGTGCGCTGAGCTCCCCCCCTTTCCTGGCATTGCTGTCAGCTTCCTTCTGAAGTTTGATAAAAAACTACTTTGTGAAATTTGTTAGGTAAGGAGTGAAAATGTAGACAGTAGATACTTCATGTATTTTGCTCAAAAACTTGGCTAAATTCACAGAATACAAAGAACAGATACAACATTCGTTCATCTGATTTACAGAAAGGCTAATCGGGACTAGACCTACAGTTTAAAGTGGGATCCAAATCACTATGTGCCTTCACCAGGTATCATACCTGGGACCCCTTGATTACAAGGCGACGACGCTATCACTGTACCATCGGGGAGTCCCCTCATAGAACAAAGTTTCCTCCTATGACAATTATACAGAACTTAGTTATCTTCCTTCACTTGAAATCTATTCTATTGTATTTCAGCCTCAGTATTTCGTTATTACAATCCAAGGAATAGTATTCTCCTTAAATAAAAATAAAAGCATTGGAAATAATCTTCAAACGGACGTAAAATAATGGAATCCAACCACCTATGGAATGCCTGAGGGAAAGAACAAGAATTTTCTCAACAAAGACATTTCCGTATTTTCCATAACATTCTAATAATTTTGCAACCCGTGCAAATAATGTGTTAAAATCTTGTCATGGTTCCCTGTAAACACTAAAATCACCAAATTATTTCTTTCCAAATTTCCCGCATTTTCTCCTTCTCTTTAGCTCTCAGCTGATCGGAATGGGATAATGCAAGATTATTTGTCCCTAATTATCTCCTTCTCTTAGTCTTGCTAATATCTTGGACTCCCTAATAACTTTCCCAACAACTCCTCATCAATTTGTACTGCCATGTTTCCTACAATACTCGAAGGTAGAATTCTGTGTACGGTGTCAAATGGATACCGTGACAGAGAAACCAAAATCGGAAGCGGAGGTAAAGCAAGGATGTGTTCTGTCACCCCTGCTCTTCACTCTCTCTATATATTATATAGTGGCGTATATAAAGAGTGAACAAGCCGACATCCTCAAGGTGGGGACGACAAGGGTACCGGCGCTCCTATTCGCAGATGACATGGTTCTGATCTCGGAGACAAATGCCGGCCTACAAAGGGCTCTGGACGGGTTGGAAAAATACAGCAGAGAATCCAAACTGCAAGTAAATCTCACAAAAACAAAAATTGTGGTGTTCAAAAACGGATATGTATACGGAAAAGACGAAAGGTGGACTTTCAGAAAGCAAGAATTGGAAAGAATAAAAAGAATAAAATACTTGGGACTAGTTTTCACTATGGCAGGGACATGGACAAGACATATGCAAACGGTACAAGGAAAGACTGGGGCAATAACAAATGAAATATTGCGGACAGTATGGAAATTGGAGAAATACGATATACATTTTGTGGAAAAACTGTATCGTACATAGGGTCAGTAGGATACGGGAGGGAGATATGGGGAGCAAAGGGAGCGATCTACTAAACCGAATACAATGCACATTTTACAAGAGGGCTTAGCATATCAGCATGGGCACTGCAAACTGCGGCGTACTACGGGGACTTGGACTGGTCAGGGAGCATACGTGGGATAGGTTGAGAAGGGTTAAATACTGGGCAACATTAATATCGAGAAGGGAGAACTCGGTAAAAGGGCAAGCGCTGATGCAACGGGTACAAGGGGAGGAAATGGGAACATGGGCGAAAGAGATCAGAGGCAAACTATACGAAATTGGACTGGGATGGATCTGGGAGGGGGGACACGTCGACCAAGGGACATTGCAATTAGTGAAACAAAGATTAGAGGATATAGATAGGCAGGAAATAATAGCGGAATGTGAAACTAAGAGATCGCTCGAACTCCAAAGAAGGGGAGAACCGGGAATGGGGACAAGTAGCGTACATCAAGAAGGTGAGCATGGTGGCAAGAAAGTGGTTGACATGGATGAGGCTGGGGGATGGAGACACGATACAGTAAAAAACGAGGAAGGGAGATATAAATGCGTATTATACAATGATGATGATGGGCCAGAACATTTATTCTTATGTCAGGACACGCGCGTTCTGCAGGAGGAGAAGCTACACAACATAAGCTTGGAGAGAGTATTCGAATCAATTGTAGTGCAAAGGAGCATGGAATTATTGGAAAAAGGGGGGGTGTATTTACAAACATTTAGGGGGAAAAGAAGTGCTGTAAAGAGAAGGGATAAGGAAGAGGAATAAGTGTTAATTTACCACAACTGCTATGTTAACATCTATACGGAATGTAACGGATAGTGTAGTCTGTAGGGAATCATAGTTATGTAATAAGAATAGATGTAGTGCGCACAGCCTATGGCTCGCACACGAGATGAGCAATAAATACTTATACAATGTTTTTCCTACTTCCTAATAACATTCATTTCTGTACAACCTTTGATGTAAAAATTAAATAATACTCCCTCTGTCCCATAATTATAGTCCGGTATGCCAAAATGATAGTACAGAAATGACAGACGAAGAGGCAGATGGAAAGCATAATTTGTACTGATCCTGGAGTAATAAAGTTGTATGGCTCACTCCCGTGTTTCATGTTCTTCTTCTGTATACAAGAATGTCACAGTCTGAATATCGGGCAATTATTATGAGACAACAAACTTTGAGCCTTAGCAACACTGATTGAAGTTAGGCGCGATTTGACGTTTGCACGGAATCGTCTGGCATTATTGACCATAACGTACTTCAAATGTTTTGTCAATAGCTTCATTTGTGTTGTTTATGTTGCCTTGGAGATTGCGCGACAACAATAAAATGGAATTAACTCGTGAACATTTTCGTGCGATGATTTTTTACGATATTCGACGTGGATTATCAAGACAAGAGTGCATCGATCAACTTACTTCCACATTTGACGATGAAGCCCCATCCTTTGCCACTGTGAAACGCTGGTATAACGAATTTAATCGTGGCCGCCATTCGCTCAACGACGAGATTCGCGAAGGTCGTTCAAAATCAGTTGTTGTTCAAGAAAACTTTGATGCTGTGCAAAACCTAATACTGCAAGATCGTCATGTGACATACTGTGAGATTGAGGCAACCATAGGCATTAGTTCCACCAGCATATATAAAATATTACATGATCATTTAGCTGTGACAAAGGTATGTTCTCGTTGGATACCACACAATTTGACAAAAACTCAAAAAGACGCTCGCGTCAATTGGTGCAAACAAATGCTCAATAAATACAATCGTGGTGCTTCAAAAGACGTATATAAAATTGTAACAGGTGACGAATCATGGATATATGCATATGAGCCGGAACGTAAACAGCAGTCGACTGTATGGGTGTTTCAAGATGAACTCAATCCAACAAAAGTTGTTCGCGCACGAAGCACATCGAAACAAATGGTCGCCTGTTTTTTCGGGAAAACTGGTCATGTGGCAACTGTGCCTTCAGAGGAACGTAGAACGGTCAACTCTGAATGGTACACAACAATTTGTTTGCCAGAGGTCTTCGGTCAAATACGGAAAACAAACAAACGCCGTCGGATCATTCTTCATCAAGACAATGCCAGCTGTCACACATCTCGTCTAACAACAGACTTTATGAACAGTCAAAAAATCGAATTGATGGGTCATCCGCCGTACAGTCCTGATTTGGCACCCAATGACTTCTTCTTGTTCCCGAATGTCAAGAATAAATTGCGTGGACAACGATTTTCGTAGGCGGAAGACGCCGTTGATGCGTTCAAAAACCATATTATGGAGGTGTCTCAAGAAGATTGGAAAAACTGCTTTGACAAATGGTTCGAACGAATGCAAAAGTGTATTGACCATAAAGGAGAATACTTCGATAAACAATAAAGCAGTTTTCAATGCCAAATTCCTGTTTTTTCATTGTTAGGCTCAAGATATAAATAGTGACCCTCGTAGTCCGGTATGCCAAAATGATAGTACAGAAATGACAGACGAAGAGGCAGATGGAAAGCACAATTTGTACTGATCCTGGAGTAATAAAGTTGTATGGCTCACTCCCGTGTTTCATGTTCTTCTGTATACACCAATGTCACAGTCTGAATATCGGGCAATTATTATGAGACAACAAACAAACGTGTACCGGACAATAATTATGGGACAGAGGGAGTAATAATAATAAACCCTATCCGTCGGTCCGTTTATCTTTCCAACCAATAGAGCTGAGACTATGTTTACAAGATAATCTTGGACTCAGATACTCCACGATGTTTTGGCCCCTCCTTCCACCTTCTCTACCTGCCCTTTTACTTGATGTTATTCAGAATTGTTTCAGTATCTGGAGTGCCATCATTAATCTGGAATAATTTTTTTTAAACAATGGGTAGAATTGCTGTGTTTCGAAAGTGTATTGAAAATAAGTTTAGGTATTCAATTCATTCATTACTCTCTCTAGAATAGTTTTATTTTGACTTAATACACGCTTATTAACGTTTCTAATTTAAATACTTTATTCCAAGCAAACAAGTATTTGCAACTGATTAAATATTTTGCTTTTAATTTTTCGAGACATTCGAGACGAGACGAGACTTTTCAAAAGCCGTCCCGTGCCGTCTCGTGTCTCGTCTCGAAAACGAGACGAGACAGGCATTCCGTCTCGTCCCGTCTCGAATTTAAAAAGCGAGACGAGACACGAGACGAGACGGGACATGTCCCGTCCCGTGAGCAACACTAACCCTGTATAAAGTGGAGTAGGTATGTGCCTTGTATTTTTGCACTTGAAGGACAAAATGTGATGCAACCAATTCACATTTATTTCACTACATTGACATGAAGGAAATAATGATTAGAATGTATGGCTGCACACACACAAACACTTCCTTGAAATAAATGTGTCCATCTGCAAGGGCGTATCCAGGGGTTCTGGACCTACCCCCCCCCCCCCCAATTCCCTTCTTCTTTTTGAAAATGCTATGGTAAATTCAGCATACTTTCCGACGAGACACTTGATGTGGTATAGAAAATTATCGGTGTATGCACGGTTTGTGGATTCCGAAAATAACATCCACTCATTTTTAAATTCTTTTTTTAGTTTTACACTGGGTAGTGATATATCAGCTGAAACTGTTTTGTTACAGTAAGTGAAGTTTGTGTTTTTTTATAAATAATAAATGCAGACGTGAAATACTAGAAACAAATATATTGATTGCATTATGTACGGGACAGTAAAAACAAACTATTGTTAGTGTGTGAAACTCGATTTCTAGAAAAAACATGATTCACTTCATGTTTTGGTTAAATGTCTTCAACCTTGTCAGTTAAGTGGAGCTGTCTGAGTGAACCATCCCAAGCAAGTAATCTAGCCGCAATTGAAAAGTGGACTTCCTTAATTGTGAAAAGGTTTTCAGTTTTACTGTACAGTTGTCAAAGTATTTAAAATCCTCATCACAATTTAGCCTCTGCTCTTTCTTAATTCAAGAGACGTCACAGAACTGCTTCGGAAACTACAAATGAAGAGTTCAGTGAAATATTTCAAACTGCTTCTGAAAAGTGTTAACAGATTCAATTCTGATTGCTATCATCGTAACTGTAGATAACTATCATCGTATTATTATAGAGGGGGACACGCCAATGGTTTTGGAGGATGGACACCCCTTGCTGGAAACCCTCCAAATTCTATTTCTGGATACGCCCCTGTCCATCGGAGACAAAGAAGTGGAACAAGATGCGAGAATACATTAGAAAGAAAAGAGGAAAGACACCAAACACACACACACACATATGTGATGTGTGTGTGCATGTAAGTTAAGAGAAACGTTTGAAGAATGGAACGAGAGAAAGTGAAAGGGAGAAGGAGGTAACAAGCTGAGAAAGAAAGATATAAGAAGGCATTAGGGAGTAAAACAGAAAAGATGAAAAGGAAAAGGAAAAGAAGTGAAGGGAAATCGGGAGTAAGAGAAAAGGTGATACATATACATATGTCGTACATATATTATGTGTCTTACATGCATATATATATATATATATATATATATATATATATATATATATATGATCTTACATTTATACCTGCCCACCCTAATCTATCAATATACAGCTTCTGCCCACCTGGTCGAAAATTTCTGGCGCCGCCCCTGCGTCAACCCTCTTTCACGTAGTACACACATTTTGACTGACTGACAAAGCTCTGGGGTCTGGACTCCCAGCCAGTATAATTCTCTGTGGAGCCTGTGTTGTGTGCTGCCCATTTGTGTTTGTGTTTCTTGTCCTTTCACCAATTTCATCCTGTCATCTTTCATTCTCATCTTTACAATTAGCCAAAAGTGTCAATAAAGCGAAGTACACTCTGTAAAAAAAAATTAGCATCACTGTATTCTTGTTACGGATGTTGAAAATTTTGAGTTTCGCATGCATATATCTTTCCTGCACAACTTGAAATCAATTGATTGAAGCATTGGTCTGGTATCACTGCGTAGTGTGGTGTTATTCTTTTGTTGATTTAGTGTTTGGAGTGTCCGCTAGAGGGTGTTGCAATCAGTTACTGCTGCAAGGCTTTGTAATCAATTGTCAGGAATCTGTAAAACGATTGTTAGTAGTGCAACTTTTGATGTGTTTTATGTTGCAAACTACATGTTCACTATTGACAGTTTGGATACATTATCATATTTGTGAAGTGTTCTGGTGGTGTGTAGTGTATTTGAGCATGTTTTCTCAAAAAAAAAGTGCAGAAAATGTGACATTTCACCACGTAAGCAAGGAATGGTTCTTGCTTTGCGTATGGATGGTCATTCTCAGAGAGAAATTGGTCGACAACTTCAAATGCATCAATCCACAGTTATCCGATGCCTGCAAAAGCAACAAGAACATGGAAGTCACTGTGGCAGAAAGAAAAAGACATCACCTCGACTGGATCGTGTGATAAAGGGCATGGCACTGAAGAACAGAGGAATGAGTTCACGCCAAATTGCACATAAACTTCGAAATGAGGTAGGAATCAATCTTACTCATGCTACTGTAGTATCCCAACTAAAGAAACAGGGTGTTTCTAAACATGTCCCACGTAAAAAACCCACACTAACTGACGCACATGCAAAAGCTAGATGTCAGTTTGTCACACGTTATGGCTCATGGAATGATACAGATTGGTAACATGTGATATTTTCTGATGAAAACAATTTAAATTGCTGGGGAATGACAGCTCAGTTAAACTGTGGATGCGGAAGGGAGAAGAACTTGCAAAATCTTGTATTTTAGAAACTCAAAAGTTTTGTGGCAGCGTTATGATTTGGGCATGTTTCTCTGCAAAAGGGATTGTCAGGATGCATATTTGCACAGGGGCCATTAAGGCTGATCAATATCTGGAAATCCTGAATCGGAAAGTTCTACAAACTGAAGGAGATCATTTTTCTGGACAGAACTTGGACTACTATACGATAATGCAACCTCTCACCGTGCTCAGGTGGTGAATAACTGGTTTCATGATATGAATATTGAAAGACACTGGTGGCCACCCAACTCTCCAGACATGAATCCTATAGAAAACCTGTGGGCTATGATGTGCAAAAAACTTGGTAATCAGACGTACATGTCAAAAGAGGAACTTATGGCAGCAATTGTACATGTTTGGAATGAAATTGAGGTCAAATATTGTCAAAATCTCATTCATAGCATGCCTCGAAGGTTGGAAGCACTTAGGAAGGCCAGGGGTGGCCACACTAAGTACTAGTCAATGTATTTACTTACTATCATTACAAATTGACATATCATGATGCATTTAAAACCTTTGTTCCATCTTTTTACTTGTAAAAATTGTCTTTGTGCGAAAACGTTCCACATGCTATATTTGCAATAATTTTGTTATTAGTTCTGTCAGGTGCATTATGTACGTAACTATGACTTAAATAATAAAAATATATTGTACAGATATAGTGTTTTATATAATTGTTAGGAAAACAAATCGACAAGTCGAATTAAATCAATAAAACTACTGATAATTCACGAGCGAAATGCTGACGACCAAAAATAATGAAGTGATGCTAATTTTTTTTTACAGAGTGTAAAATATACAAATTAATTCACTCTGTTTTCTACCTATTCATATTTAATTCACTTCACTTTTTTCTCCAGGAGGACAAACACAGACATTCACAACGAATTATACTAATTAAGACAACTTCAGGCAAGAGTGGTGTTTTACACTGCCCAAAATACGAGTTATGAACAACGGGAAAAAATTTAAAATTATAATATCGTTAAATAAATAGTAAAAAGTGTTTGCATGAAGAACTTTTATTTTCTTAGGTTTTGTTGGATGTAATCCTTATCTTTTTCAGTCACTGGGTATGATCATTTCGTAAATGATGAGTTAGTTCTATCCTTGGTAAATTACTTAAAATATTGGCACATTTCACGGGTGAAGTTCTTGTTATATCGGGTGTTTCAGAAATAATTGAAGGGTTACAAAAATGTATTGCAAGTATTGAACTCAAAAGAATGAAACCAGTCCAGAATAAGAGAGGAACTCAAGCAGTTTTTTTTTACCCCTACAAATGTTCAATGTGTGCACCACGGTTGACATGGCACTCGTCAATACAATAGTCTAGCTCTTGCCACAGTCGCATCAACACGAGCCTGTCGATAGTGTCTCCCTTAGGTCTGCTATATCACGCAGCATTGGTGGGACGAATACCCTGTTTTCGATGAAACATCACAAAAAGAAGTCACAAGGTGTAAGGTCCGGTGATCTAGGGAACCAAAATACTGAACAAAACACTGTGAGTGATGCGAGTGTCGCCTAGCGGCAGAAATGTGAACTCTCAGTTTAACAAAACATACACGCACGAACTGTTTTCGTTCCTCGTTCGTTCTGGACTGGTTTCATTATCATAAGCTCAGTAGTTTGCTTGCAATAAATCTTTGTAACCCGTCAATTATTTCTGAAACACCTACTACAATATGTACCCGTTGTTAGCATAATTCGTGAGGAAATAGTCATAACGTTCATCGCTTGTTTTCTTGGTTGTAAAAGCAAGAAAATACTTGAGGGCAGTTCGAATCGCTGGTGCTCACAGACACTTCACACTCTTTGGCAGTTGTTTGGTTGTTTGTCCTGACTCCACTAGTTTCAAGAAGAGCAGTTTCAGCTGCACTTCTTAAGTTCGTCGTCGTGTTCCTGTGTGGAGTCTGGCTTCCTACCTTCCGGGCTCTCTCGCAGTCGCACCTGCTTCTCGTCATTCTTTTCCACCTGTGGCTGTTGCTGCTGCTTGGCTTCTTTGCTGTGTCGCCACTTCATCCTCCTGTTTTGAAACCACACTTTCACCTGCAACGAGAACCAAAGAATGTCCTTATTCATCCTGGACGGAAGAAGATACACTTTTGACTTCATGGTCCCTGGATTCAGATGTACACAGGAAATGTGCAAGGAAACTGTTTAGCATTTAAGGCAAGAAAGAGCTCATTACTCTGAAGGAATTGGTTAGGATGACCAAGAGTTGATTGATCGGGACAAATGGAAGACATGTTGCTGCGGCAATAAACCTTCTGGTTAGAAATACCCGAGAGTTAGTTAAAGCGCATTCAAATTATTAGCAATAGATGTAATAAAATGTTACAAAAGCAATATGATGCATCATTTCACCCTAAAATATTTCCTGTTCAACATACTGAATTTTCATTTCTTCACTCATCAGGTGTTTATGCAGAAATCTTCATCTAAAGGGTGTAAGTTCGTATTTTGGGAGGGTATAAGGCTAAATTTAGAACCAAAGTAACCAGAAATTGGGCTTTTGTGAAAATTTTTAGGGGGTCGTTGTGTGTGTGTGTGTGGATAAATCACCGCCAATCATTGTTGCTGAATTTTATAACACACAGATTAATAATCATTTTCTCGTTGTACAATAAAATTAGCTGCTTTCTGTAGAAAAAATATTTATTTATTTTTTATTTTTTACGAACCATTGAAAATAATTCTTCAACTGTCTACAGTCACGAACACTTTTGGGTTGTAACGATACCGTTAAGAGTCAATGGTATTGTTACAACCCAGAAGTATCCGTGACTGTACAAGGATTTACGAAGCGAGAAGTATTGGAAACGTGTGGATTTTCCATTCTAAGAACTTCATGAACTAATTTAGTTATGTATTACAGTGTTTATTTTAGGTGACATTAACAAACATCTAAAATTACCTTTATCTAACACGCTGGCTTGAACTGAATTGTTGTTTGGACCAGTTTCTATGTAAATTTTGCAATAATAACAACAATAGTAAAATATTATTCAGAATACATAACACGAAATCAGTTTTCCTCTTTTACACGAATCTGAAGCGCGTGGTCCAATTCAGACATTTTCAGTAGATGCATATCTTGGACCCAATTATTGCACATTGATTTCGTATTATGTACGTAATTTTTCTTTTTATCTATTAAAGTGATTCAAAAGTTCTCAGATACAAACAAACCAAACGTTTATTTAAGGTAAAAAATGCATATAAACAAAATTTGTTTAGTGTTCATTATTAGGCAATAATGCTATCACTAGGTATGGTGTTGGTCTATCTCTCTCTGCCAATTGTTGAATTCTTGGCAACAGCTTTCGGCTGAAATCTGGCGGAGTGAGCCAATATTAAATCAACAACAAGAACAGCCCCGTTCGTGACCTCTTCCACTGAAGTGAAGCTCCATTCCTTGTTTGGGATGTAGGCTGAGTGTGGAGTAACTTCAAACCCCCCCCCCCCCCAAACCCCTTATCCGCTAGCTTAGCCTGAACCACTCTGGAAGTTGCGCTGAGTGTTACCGTGAAACGACAGTAACCTCTTTCGATTGATCAGTGTTAGATAGCGAGTGTGCAGAACTTCAATCATCCGATCTAAAGTGAGAATCATAGGACTTAAGACCTTCTGTAAACAAAAGCACGTGTACCCTAACAGTGTTGCAAACTTATGAAAAAAAAATAGTCCACATAGCCTACAAGGTGTAAAAACAAGGTGTAAAAACATTCCATTTGTCAACAGATGCGGAATAAGCAGTGTATCACTGAGTGATGACCTGTTGAAAGTTATTGAATGTATGTTAAAAAAAAAAAAGTTAAAAAAATGTACATCTTGCCTGGTGGCCAATTTTCAGACTGATCACCGAAGTTCCCTGGCTCGAATCCCGGCATGGGTGTTATTTGTGAGTATCCCTTCATCAATTTCATCTGACGATGACTCATTCTCGTCATCGGGATTAGCAAAAAGTGGAAGAAAAGCAACGCTAAATTAAAAAAAAAAATTAAATACAAAATTTACATCTTATCCCCCAGGAGTAAGACGGTTCCGTACCAAAGGATTAATTTTCTCTTATATTTTACTAAAAAAAACCTTGCTAGAAGAATGTGACACATTGAGATAAATTACGTTTTGAAACCGGGGTTTCTTTATTAAATTTATTTGATGTTGGAAAGTGTTATGATTTATTATTATAGATAATGAAAGTAAGCTAATACATATGATTTGATTGACTAAATTAATAATTATGCAGCAAAGGCACCAAGAGAAAATAAAACGGCAACTTAGAGAAGCATAAAAGTGGGGAAAGAAGACTGTAGAATACAGAAATATTTTGAGGCAGTCACATTTTATTGTACGCTACATATAAAATAAAATGCATATTTGGGGGTGAATTTTTAAATATTGTCACATTTTTTTTTTTCTCTTGTTGTGAGGTGTTCATTTTAAATCAACCTCCCTCACCCCACGGCCTGCCCTCCTTCACCCGCAAAAGTATTCCGGAGTGTGAGGATGTCACCATCCGGATGGTGAACACCTCTGTATTATATATAGATCGACTCCTGCGTTACACCCCCTTCGCCATCCCCGGTGGATCGTCACTGACAGTGTGAAATCACACTATCATATGCCGACAATCCACATACCACTTCCGTTTCTGTACTTGACTTAGTGAGAAGTATTGTGGTTGGCAACAACAGCCTAATAACGGATTTCTTCCGCATCATGTAGTCCGTTCTATGAAAGTACGCTAATGGAAGAAAAACGTGTAAATTACATTGGATTATACATTTTAAAATATATTTTCATTAAAGGTCTCTGTTTATAATAATAATACGTGATTATTGTATAAATTACAATCGATCACGTGAACAGCAAGAAAATAGCGCTAGTTTCGAACATGGCGACTTCCATGCCTGGAAGGTCTCCCGTGTTTTCAGAGTAGTCTTTCGGAGATACAGCCGTTTGAAAAGTGGCAGGAAGCAGGTTTATGTGACGTTGTGTCGGTGCTATCCTGAGCAAGCAGTGAAGTTGGTGTCCAAGTGTAATAGTGTGTCTGCGTCTTTGTGTTTTCGGTGTGGTGAAAGAAAGGAAAACGACCGGTCAAGTTGTGAGTCCCGCGAAAAGAACACGTTGTTGCTCGTATAAACAAGTACACCGATTTTGAGATAAGCGCAATACAATGCAAGGTGCTTTCGTATTCTTTCAATAAAAGAGCCGTCCTGTCCACTGTGGAGAAGATGTTGATAGTGATGATTGATGACGATCTCCCCAATTTTAGCAGTCGACGTTGAATCGCCTCTTGTGCCACGTTGAGTTCCTTTTTGGCAAGCAAATTTGACAGACCGTACTTTGACAGGATGATGTCTAGCGCCGAAAATGCCTCAAGTTCAAAAAGGAAGCACTGAATCAAGGTAAGAAAATACATTACTTGCATGAGACTTGCGTAAATAATGTGCGTATTATCGTCTTCTTGTTTTCTAGTGCACGAGAAACCGAGAGAAAGATAAACAATCTCTTTTTATTCGCCGGCTTATCTTTGTTTAGCTAAAACTGGCGGTATATTTGTTGCACAAAGGAGAAAACAATACTCCACATGTCAACAATGTTGGGCAATGATTTGGTGGAAATAAAACCAAAAGGCTTGAATTACTGAAACGAATCTCTCTCTCTCTCTCTCTCTCTCTCTCTCTCTCTCTCTCTTTCTTGTATAACTTTGGCGCTGTCATACTGAGAGAGGGGGGGGGGAAGGGGGATCTGTTAACCCAGTGTCAGATAAATTGAACTTTTGGCGTAGGAAAATATGTTTATTCTTGAACAAGAACAAGTATTTAATCACTTGTAGAAAATTTATTATACTTCAATGTGTAGATTATCAGTTAAAATAAGAATACGTTTTTCCATGTTACGTAAAATTAAAGGTTGCGAGTGAGCAGCATATGATGGCCGCACCATTCACGAACAGCTGGCGCGGAGTGATACGTTACTCGAAGTGAGACGGTTGTTTACAGAAGGTCGGAAGGTTCGTGATTCTTACTTTAGTTGCTGAACGTACAGGTTGTAATCCAATTCCCGCCGTCTGGATCCAGCTCCAAGGTCGTCGGACCCTCTAAATATAATCAGGTGCACACCAGGGTCTTAACCTGACCTTTCGAACCGCCGGACACCTCGTCAGGTGTTTGGATGCTGTAGCAGTTAACTGCAACGTGTGTCACCTTCCTTTCACTTCTAGAGCGGAACTGGTTCGTTCGGCTGGCGAAAGATGGTAGGATGTGAAGCACCGTACTCGGTAGACAATCTGCGAGTGCTGGACGGCGTGGACCGGTTTATATTGTTTCTAATTATAATTTAATATAATTCATCTTAAGTAATAAATTGTACCTCTCTTTTTAATTTAAATTAAAGTTTTATTCTGGCTTAAATCTCCATAATTAAATTTCCAATGACAGAAGGACTTCCAGACCACGGCTTGACCTCCAAGATGTGGTTCTTGGAAGTGTCGGAACCAATCCGCTACAGCAGATTTTCTGATCACTTCACTGCCTTCCTTGCACTCAAACCTTCTTTTTCCGATATTGGCGAAAAGTACCTCAAATTATAATATTTTCATCAACCATCCTGAAAATCAGTGATTTACCCAAGCGCTCCTAAAATTTTCTCGACTCTTAAAATTTTTCACGAAGGACCCAATTTATGATCACTTCGTCTCTAAATGTACTTTTACACTTCCCCTAAATTCGAACTTACACTCGCAGATGGGAAATTCTGGATAAACTTCTGCCGAAAACGTGATATGAAAATCACATATTTATGTCCTATTTACACCGAAGTAATAGTAGCTTATATGAATGTTGTGAAATGTTGATATATGAACCTTTGAATCAGTCCAGTAACTGTTGTCATTTTGTTGTAGATTGTGAACACTGTATTTAGTTCCTCTTCTCTTATGCACATTGCAGGGTGAGTCAAGAGTTCATTAACACCCCTTATAACATCCTAAAGGAGTTATGATGGGTACAATTGGTCATGATTGAAACAGGTTAGGCCCATGGGGAACCATAGTTGTGTGTGTCAAACCGAGGCCCGCCATTTTGTTGGCAGCCATATTGAACTCAACTCGATAATTTGAAATGGAAAGGGGGTGGGTAACATGACATATAAACTCAGGCTAGAATTTCTCGAGGCAGTGGCGAAGATTTTTCGACGAATCTTTAACCAGTAAAAAGTTATGCTCATATCTTCCACTCGTGAAATCCCTTCAATCTGTGGTCATTGTTCCCCTTTAAGTAGACGTTTCTCCTACTCAGGTGCAGCATTGTGCGTGAGCTCGGGAGGTGCGCCTGGGGTGCCTGGGCACTCCCTAATGTGCCTACATTTTTTTAAACGTAAAAAAAAACTACCTTTAAAATTATGAAAATAATACCCGTGTTAGGAAAGTAAGGAATTTCATTTGAATTTCCTTCTCCCTGGATACGTGCCTGCACATATCCTTCTCCCGAGCACATCCTTGACTGTTAATGCAACATTCTTCAACTCACAAGGCTTATTTGTTTATTTACATTTAGAAGAAGATTGCAGTCAGGGGTGTCCGCGGGGAGGGGGGGTCATGGATAGACTGGTTCCGAGTTACTTTTGCTACTATAGGAGCACCGTATTTGATCAGTTAGATGGAGAAAATGAACAATTTAGGGGCTGGGAGAGATGAAGAAAGTGTTCAGCAAAGCTAAATAGTGACTTTCAGTAAAACGATAGCAGTAGACACGCTGTCGAGATTAAATACTTTAAGGGGATAATTACATGATCTAGGGGGGGGGGGTAATGTGCTAATGGCCTTGTGGATGGGCACCCCTGCAGCAGCAGTCAAAACCGCATCCACAAGAACAAATGTAAGCCGATTTATGGAGGAGCTATGCGTCAATTTATAACGTGATAATAATATTGGTTTAATGACGACATATACTAATTCTGGTGTTGAGTAAGGTGGAAAAAGATTATTTGGACAATTTATCTTACAGTTGACCGCTGAAGCTCCATGTGGATAATAATGCAATCCATAGGCGTAGCTAGAACTTTATATTTGGGTGTGCACAAAGAAAAAAAAAGAGGTCTTGTACCTTTTTAATAGCATATTTTGCAACACAATCACTTGGCTCTTTAACTGCACTGATGTTTGTAAAGGAATATAAATTCACTAAATGCCAGTGTTGAAAATTTCTGAATATATGTAGTAGAAAAAATCAAATTGCATAGAAATTACACAAACACACACACACAAAATGTTCATAAATGTTAAAAACAAATACATCAAAATACACGTCATCTATAACAAGAGAAGTAGTTGTATTTACAATATAACCAGCACGAGAAAGTATGAACCCCCCTCAGGCAGATTTGCCTACACTTAAAACTAGCTCAACATGCCCATATGAGTTTTTGCTCAAGTGTGGAACTCTGTCTAATCCAAGATTTTTGTAAAAATGCCCTCAAAAATTTCCTGAGAAAGTATGACCCCCCTCAGATTGATTTGCCCACACTTACAAAAGTTGCATCAGCCAGATTTTTGTCCATAAACTTGTCAAAAATATGCCCTTCTTGATATTGTTTTGGATACACTTAAAACTAGGCCACCCTCACCCACATACACACCCACACCCACCCACACACATACCCACACCCACCCATATTCATACATATTTATTTCCGGTCTATTTCCGGTCCATTTCCGGCCATTTCTGTCCACTTCCGGTCCACTTCCGGTCTATTTTCGGCTATTTCTGCCCACTTCTGGTCCACTTCCGGTCCACTTCCGGTCTATTTTCGGCTATTTCTACACATTTCTGCCCACTTCCGGTCCACTTCCGGTCTATTTTCGGCCATTTCTACCCATTTCTGCCCACTTCCGGTCCACTTCCGGTCCACTTGTGGCCTATTTCTGGTTTATTTATATTGCATCATGTTTTGCAACAAATTATTATGCAATAAATTATTAGACATGTGTTGTTTTCTGATTGGTTGCTTATGACATAATGTGATGATGTGTTTTATTCTGATTGGCTTATTGTTTCAGATGTTTTCAATGCGGTCTGTGCTTAGGCTATATAAAGAAATTTTGCATTGCATATCAGCCAGTATTGTGAGAGTTGTTGAAGAGAAAGGGTGTGTTGTTGCAGTGCTGCTCATATTTTTAAACACAAAAATATTGCAGATTTGTATAAATTGAATTACAAATCTATTTGATTTAATATACAGAATTTTTGACAACCTGTCATAGGTTTATTAAGTATAGAGTTTTGATTTGAACCCCAAGAAATTTTATATAAATACCAAAGCCAAAAATATTAACACACATACACACACACACACAAATCACACTGCTGAACCCAACTGATATTTATTATTAAGCATAGAATTTTGATTTGGACCCCAGGAAATCTTATATAATAAACCAATAATAAAAATGCCAAATCAAAAACATTGTAATCAATGCAAAAAAATATATCCAGCCCCAATTGGGCTAAGCATCAAAAGATTTGTAATCCAGACAAATGCAGAACTCCCACTAAAATATGCCCCAAATGCCATAGAAAATATAGCATGGAATATTTCACATATAAACATAAAGGTACTTGCTCTGCACAGTCATCAACATTGCCCCCACAACCATCTACATCTGGTCTGAAAAGAAAGCATGAAGCACCTGTTAATGCTGGACCGGCAAAACAGCCACGCTATGAACCACCTATCCATAGCAGTTTTAATGGCCAACTTAGAGATTACCGGTTTGTATCAGAGCAAAAATGTGGTATTAAGAATTTTTTGAACAGTGTAAATCCTGATGTGCAGGCAATTCTAAATGCACAAAATGGCTCTTATAAGCTGTCCCTCAAATTGTTTACACAATATCAGAAACCAAATGGCACAAAATTTACACAGCCCCACATAACAGAAACTGTACCGGTATATTCAAATGCAAATTCAGACAAAATAATAAGCAGTTTGATAGATCAATTGAATATTAAACACTCTGAATTTGCTGGAAAAGAGTCAGGATGGAGCCTATGCGGTTCTCCACACAAGCTCTATGTTAATATTTCTGAATTCAGCCCATTACAAGGTTCTACATATTTGCCATTACCTGCCAATATTAAAAACAAAACAGCCGTGGTTAATATAAAAAATAATGATGAGAAATGCTTTTTGTGGTGTATTTTAGCTGCTTTGTATCCAGTTTCAAGGAATCCTCAGAGAATAAGTTATTATAAACAGCATGAACATGATTTTGATGAAGCAATGGAGGGTTTAGAATATCCAATGTCTGTTCAGAATATTGATAAATTTGAAAAAAGGCCAGGAATATCAATGATAAACAATTATCTATTAATGTATTTACTTGTTCTACTGGCCGTGGCAATTTTATCATGTGGCATACATACTTTACCATGGGGTCATTGTGATTTGAAAAATGGCAATCAATGCCCAATTACAGAGCATGATTTGAAATAAATAAACATGCCTATGAACTTATTTGGGTTCAAAAAACAGGCTATTATGGACCTGCCAACACCACAAGCCTCTCCTGATATAATATCTAAACTGAGTGCTTTGTTAATTATTCATCTGAACAGCATACTTACAGATGTTGATGATGAAACAGGTAAAATATTGTACATATTTAACAATAATTTAAATCATTACCAATTACCTGTAGGTGGTCAATTACAATTTATTACAACTCCTGAGGGTAATGTTAAAATTTCAGTAGGGAGAAATATTTACAGAATTAAGCACTCAAACATGATTTCTGGCACTGTTTATACTGTTTCTGCTGGTGACTGCTTATATATTGAGGTCCCTGGATCCTATGACAAGCTTATACCATTTTTTATAGAATTAAGAATTAGATATTCAATAATAAATAACCGCTAAAACAAAAATGCCTAATGATATATTTGGCCATACAAGACATGAAGATCACAGTGATGAGATTCTGATGCTTGATGTCAGAGTCAAGAAATTAAGAAGTGATTTACAAGCTTTACAAACCACACTCAATGCCAGTCTTCAATTAGAAATTACAAATTTGCAATCACAATGCATGGACCCTCTTCTTAAAATTGATTCTGAACTCAAATTGCTGCTTCAGAAATATACTGACTTGGCCACATTAGATAATTTTCAAAGTTTAGAAGAGGCTGTAGCAGCTCTTCAAGCCAAATTTAAGACCCAGGCTACCAACTCTGAGCAATTGAAACAACAATTGGAAGAGCAGATAAATAATATCCAGACACAGCTCCAAACAATTGTCAAAAGCATAAAATCACAAGAAGATTTTGATCTAGTGATTTCCACTCTAAAAGAACAGATTCAGTCACTGGAGATGCCTAATCTGGACCCCTTAAACAATGCCATAGCCGAGGTTAAAGAAAAAATTGAGACACTTGAAAATTTTATGAACAACTTGCCATCTTCTGATGCTTTGAGTGCAATAACTCGGAGTGTTGCCAATATTAAGCTGCAACTTGAAACATATGAAGATTTTGGAAAAATTCAAAGTACCATAACCCATCCTGAAGGTACAATAGCAGCAGTGCAAAGTGATTTGGCAAATGTACAAGAAACTCTAGAATCCCGCCTGCCTGGGATTGTAGATACCCTTGTTAGTGTCCAGCAACAGATCACAAAGCTTGAAAACCTCAACACTGAATCTGAGCTATCTCATTTTCATCACTTGATTGATGATATCCAAACAAAACTTGAAATTTTACAACAATCAACACCTACTCAGGCAGATATAGCCCTGCTCCAAGATGCTATGCGTGGTGTGGCTGATGCTTCTGAATTAAACAATGTGAAATTGGCACTTGAATCTTTGCAAAATACTGTGTCAAATCTGCCTACATCACAGGAACTTAAAAATATTAAGAGAGCAGTGAATCGCATATTGAAATCAGAAGATATCAAGAATATCCAGACAGAGATCAAACAACTCACTCAGACAGTGGCCATTCTACCAACCAATCAACATATTAATGAACTGCATGCCCTGTTTGAGGATATCAGAAGACAGGTCCATGATCTTACTGCTCAAAATTCAAAATTGGCAGTTGTTGAAAATTTACAGCAAATTGTAGCCAATATCAAGCAACAGCTAGGGACCATGGAATCCAATCAAGCAAATGCTTTGTCTGTTTTTGCCACCCAGCTACAAGAAATTGTGCAACAATACAAGAAACTTGCTGTGGACATAAAAATCAAGCCAGGCCATGATGATGTTGTTAGGACCATCAATGAGCACCTTGAATCTGTAACAAGCAGATTGCTTACAGCAGAAAAAGAAATAACAGGCATAATCGAGAATCCTAAACATACAGTAATTCTTGAATTGTACAGCATCCCCAACAAAGAATATGATTCACCATTTACACCAGGAGGCAAAATATATATGCTGTCCCCTGCACAATTTTATTACCAGTTTTTTGTTGGGGGCACACTTAGACCAATCAAGATCAAATATTGGCTACAACCACAGGCACACCACTACCCTACATTATCAATAACAAATGCTGATAACAAAGTGAAAATCACCAGTGTAGAATTGGAGGATTTTACAGACCCCAATACATTAGAAACAGCCTATGCTGAAGATGATGGCTCTCTGGAATTTCATATACAAATAGGGGACAAATTATATTTAGAAAATCCTGTAGTATCAGCTGCTGAACACCCTATAGTTGCAATATTCTTGTTTACATATTATGTCTAGACAAATTATTGTTGATGAATTACACAGACAAGCCAGACATAATTATAAGAGACTGCCAGTAGTCACAAAGGGCATAGATGATTTATGGCAGAGCGACTTGATTGAGATGGCAAGTGGACAGCTGAAAAACTTAGACAAAATCAACAAGGGCTACAAGTATCTACTCACTATCATAGATACATTTTCAAAATTTGCCTGGGCTGTGCCACTCAAATCCAAGACTGGAAAATGTGTTACAGAAGCCATCAGGACAATCATCAATCAGAGTGGAAGATCACCGCGCTATTTGCAAACAGATAATGGCAAAGAATTTTATAATTCTGTGTTTCAACAATTTATTAAAAGCCAGTCAATACAACATTATTCGAGTTACAGTGATCTCAAGGCCTCAATTGTAGAGAGATTCAACAGAACCTTAAAAAATCTTATGTATAAACAATTTACACTTCAAGGTAATTATAAATGGATTAATATTCTTCCAGAACTTCTACAAAAATATAACAATTCTGTCCATTCCACAATCAACATGAAACCCTCTGAAGTAACTTCATCTGATGAGCAAAAATTGATCAGCACTGTTTATTATCCTAGATACCAGCCAACAACAAGAAAAGCCAAATACAGGGTGGGTGATCAAGTAAGAATCAGCAAATATAAGCACTTATTCAAAAGAGGTTTTACAAGAAACTGGAGCACTGAATTATTTACAGTGGTTCAAGTTAAACCTGGGACCCTTAACACATATATAATAAAAGATCACCGAGGAGAAATTCTCAAAGGCAGGTTTTATGAAGAAGAACTCAGCAAAACTAAACAGCCTGGCACATATCTCATAGAGAAAATCATCCGCAGAAAAGGCAACAAGTTATTTGTCAAATGGCTAGGACTTCCAGAACACAGCTGGATCGAGGCAAACAAAGTGATAATATGAATACCTGGGATGTTATAAAGAGGCTGCCAGAACCTGAACAGCAGAATAAGAAAAATGGAAAATTGCTGCCTGATAATATTAGGTGTCTTATTGTTGGGCCATCGGCTTGTGGTAAAACTACACTAATGATTGATAATTTTTTATTGGCACCCAACTGGTTAGACTGGAAAAACAGGCACTTGTATGTCTTCTCTAAGAGCTTGGAACAATTAAAATATCAGCAGCTGATGAAGCTATATGATGGACTGGATATTGCCATTTTTGAACCAGATGTTAAGCCACTCTACGAATGTCTCGATAATTCTGTTGTTGTGTTTGATGACATTATACTGGATAATCAAAACAAGGTTAGAAATTTTTTTACACAGGGCCGGCACAAAAACATTGATTGCTTCTACCTTGCACAGACTTTTTCAAAAATACCCGAGACAATACTGATCCGAGACAACAGCAATTTTATATGTGTGTTTCATCAAGACCATACCAACCTCAAACACATACATGATGAATATGTAGGTGGGGACTTGAGCTACAATGATTTTTCCAAGATTTGCAGTAAGTGCTGGAACCAGGACAGTTATGGGTTTGTCACAATTGATATGACAAGAACACCTAATACTGGCAAATACAGAAATAAAATCAACAATTTTCTAGATATTGAAACATATATAAATAACCATGAAAAGGCCAATCATTGATGATCTTAAATTAAGAGATTATCTTGTAAAAAGATTTAAGGGATGGAAATCAGAGAACCGAGGAATTTATGAAAAACACAAACAAACAGAGCAGCCTGTTATTGATGCTATTAGTGAATTAGGTAAAAATATCAAAACTGTTACAGAGCAAAATCAAAATTTGATCACAGAGCTTGTACCTGTAGCTGCAAGAAACATATTAGATTATCCATTCACCCCACTTTCTAGTATTCATACACCTAGTCCTATTGCTCCTCGAAGAATTGAGGCTAGTCTGGATCCTATTGAATTGGGTCTTCTTGCTCAAAAATATTTAAGCACACCTAAAGACAACAAAGATGAGGTCTTTGGCTTATATGCTGACACAGAGCGTGATGGTAGCATCATACATAGAATTGGCAATTTCAGAGTAACATTTATGGGAGATGATCTGATTGTTTATTCAGAATCTCGTCTCGGAGAAAAAGGTGCTTTTGTTAAGTATCCCGGAACACCTGGATTGTGGGAACTGATGACTAGGAAAAGGCCTGGCAGCTATACAGATCAAGATTATGAACATTACAAAGAAATATTAATAAAATCAGATGCTCTATACCAGAACAATGATCCCACACAAAAAAGAGTCAAGTCTAGCAGTGGAGCAAAATACAACAATTTAATCAAGCCCATATGGTCACAGATCAAGACTGGTAGTGGAATCAAACAATACAACACCCTGCCCAAAGAATTTGTGTGGGTTGATGATGTCAGGAAACTTGTAGATAGGTTATTGGTGATAGCTGGGGAGGAAAATGCTGGCAACCACAATTTTTACAATGAAAAGGTTGGAATTATGGACATGATAAGCACCAAATTGTCTAATTTTATAGTGAATGACACTAAGGGGATTGGATATCTTATAAAAATTATTAATACTCTACCACCTAAATTTTGGAATATTTCTGAGGGTCGGGGCTTGGTTAATGACATCATAAACAAGCTGCCATTTGAACTACATATTCCAGGCTATCAGTATTGTGGTCCAGGCACAAAATTGGGCCATAGATTAAACAGAGGTGATCCTGGTGTTAACCCCCTAGATGCTGCTTGTAGAGACCATGACATAGCATACAACACACATTCTGATATTGACAAGAGACATGTTGCAGACAAGAAATTAGAAGAGGCTGCATTTGGTAGATTTGTAAGCAAAGATGCTTCTTTGAGTGAGAGAATAGCAGCATTGGGGACCACCATAGCTATGAACACCAAACAAAAACTGGGGTGGGGGTTGTGAATATGTATATATAATAAACCTACAATGAAGGCCAAGGGTGTTATGTATTAAATACCTTATGCAGGTCTTAAATCTCTTAAAACTATTGATAGTCTTTTAACCAAAAAACAGCGCAAGAAAAAAAATTCTTGTATTGCCAAGGTCCATGGTATGAAATTGTTGCTTAGTACCCCTCAATTAAAAAAATTACAACAATCTAGAAAAAAATCACATGTGGGTGGTTTCATATTTACTATCCCGGCCATCTTAGCTGCTCTCGGGGCTGTTGGGAGCTTAGCTGGGGGATCAGCTGCCATAGCAAAAACAGTAATAGATGCCAAGAAAAATAAAGCAGAATTAGATGAATTGAAGCGCCATAACCTGGCCATTGAGAAACAAGGCATGAATACGTTTAAAAAAAACAAGAGCCGCTTACAAACCAAGATATTGAAGCTTTAATCAAGCCACTGGGCATCAGAAATTTTAGAGGTGTGTACATGTCTGATTCTTTACCAGAACAACCACTCAACAAAGAGTGTGGCATAGTTAATTTGGATAAGTACAAAAATCAGGGCACTCACTGGATCTGTTATCTTAAATATTTAAAAAATGAGGCATTTGTGTTTGATACATTTGGAGGTGTTCCACCTGAAAATTTAATAAAATATCTAAATTCAGCTAATCTTTATTACAATAATGCCCGTGTTCAAAATTTCAAAGATGTTAATTGCGGACATCTGTGTTTATCTGTTCTTAGATATATGTCTCAAATAAATAAACCATCAATTGAAGATTTTCAAAAGGCCTTGTGGTATCTGAAGCATCATGGGGGTATTCCATCTCACCAGCCAAAATTCAATATTGAAACTTAGATTACATGATGACATAGTGTATCCCAAAACAATAGCTCTCAGAGCATTTTATGGCATGTACTTGATCCCTAATATTACACACCACAACAACAAAATTGCAGTTATGGATCAAAAAATTGTCATCACTCCAGGGCAATATAATCTATCCACTCTAAATGCTCAATTACCCAGAGGTATAGTTTTAACTCAAAATTCTGTCACTCACAGAGTAGAGATTGTATCTGCTACAGAAACAGTGGATCTAGGTACTATAGGAGAGCTGTTAGGCTTTGAGAACAACACAAAACTTGAACCGGCCATCAAACACACTGCTATTAATATACCTAAATTCTTAGCCATAGAGACTCTAAATATTCACTGTAATGTGGCCGAGGGTATGATCACCAAATCAAATGGCATAGGCACTCACAAACAAACTGGCATCATTGCAACATTCAAACCTAATTCTGAATTTATGGAGCCCATCATCTACACTCCATCCCCAACATTATATTTTCCTGTGTGCCATAATAGAATAGATAACATTGAGTTGATGGTCACTAATGAAAAAGAAGAATTAGTTGATTTTGCTGGAGCCACAACAACTGCAATCATAGAGATTAATATTTAAATAAAAATACATACAAAAAAAAATGGAAAATATTGAGAGTTATGAGCTACAATCATTCCCCCCAAACAGGAGGACTTTTGCAAATTTAAATCAACCCAACACAGAGATTGAGGTTGATCTTGATGTAGGGGATGGCTTTATACACCCCCACAGAGCAGATCTATACATCAAATTTGATGTTGTAAAGCTCGATGGTACAGATTATCCGGCAAATTCAAATATAAGATTGGTGGACAATTTTGTGCCACATCTGTTCTCTGAAATTGAGATCAGAAAACATGGTGTTGTTATAAACAGAGTAGATTATCCCGGCATTACCTCCACAGCTTTGGCTACACTAAAATTATCCAAAACCGAGGCTTCTTACTACAAAATAGGTGGATTTGAGGCTGGTGATAAAATTATATGTAAAAGCCACACAGTGCTGTTTCCTATGCGCCTGTTGCCAGGATTCTTCTCAGATTACAAAGATATTATGTGGAAGGGTGGTTTAAGAATTACATTTAGAAGAGCTGCCAATGATAATAATGCTTTGATGAGGTACAGTACATTAAACTCTACAGGGGGAGCTCTGCCTAATACCCTACCTGATGCGGGCAAATGCATTATTCAGACTATGGAGCTAAGAATGCCAGTTGTTGAATATGAAGCCAGTTATGCTCTTAAATACAAAGCTGATATCCTAAAAAAATCCACAGATTCCTTTACAATTTTATACATATCAATGTGTACAGAAGCCTGCCACTGGTACCTATTATGGGTTTGATGCTACAAATTCATTCTCCAGTATACAATATGACATGCCAGATTTTGTGGTGGTACTGTTTCAGACTGGAAGACACAATAATCAGGAAAAAAAATTCAAGTAAATTTGATAGCTGCAACATCAAGAACATATATCTTAAAAATGGCAGAAATGAGGTATTTCCTAGAGAAAATTATAATTTAAACATGTCCAAGGATGATTTCCTCAAATTATATGAAGCATTTACAGCATACAAAAGGGTCACTACAGGCAATACTGACATGTATTACACACCAGATGAATTCAAAGAACAGAGACCCATGTTTGTCATCAACACTTCAAAAAGGAAACAAGTTGTGGTTAATGACAGGACAAACATTAAAATTATCTGTGAATTCCACGATACACTCCCTGATGACACCATATGTAGTGTTATTCTTATAGGCGAAAAATCATATGTTTATGATGTAAGAAATGAGAGAGTCACAGAGCAATTCTAGAAGATTTCTGCATATTACATTGTTTTAGTACTAGATATGCAAGTTGAGCCTGGTGCCCAATTGAACTTAAACCGGAAGTGGACCGGAAGTAAATATGTGTGGGTGGGTGTGGGTGGCTTTTTGGCTTAATTTATGTGTAGCCAAAAAAAATATCAAGAGGGGCATATTTTTAACAAATTTATGGACAACAATCTCACAGAAGTGCCTTTTATAAGTGTAGGCAAATCAATCTGAGGGGGGTCATACTTTCACGGGAAATTCCCGAGGGCATTTTTACAAAAATCTTCGATTAGACAGGGTGCCACACTTGAGCAAAAAGCTCATATAGGCATGTTGAGCAAGTTTTAAGTGTAGGCAAATCTGCCTGAGGGGGGTTCATACTTTCTCGTGCTGGTTATATTGTAAATACAACTACTAAGAGACGTCTGTCAAACGATACAATGTTCTTAAACTCATCAATAACTTCATTTACATCAATAGACTAAGCTTTTTCCTGTTCCACAAATAGCAATAGCAGGGCTTCCAATCTATCCTGCTTCTGAGTTGCTCTTAATTTAGTTTTAACTTGGGAAAGCTTGGAGAAAGCTCTCTCACACGTGCAGCTTGTGACAATGTATAGAAGAAAGGCGCTGTAGTACAGAGTAGAAATATCTTCTTTCTCCAATGACATAAAAAATCGAAAATCTATAGACACTCGTTTCATCAGCGATAATGCACACGTTTGTACCAAGTAATGACATTTTCAACTTCTTACAAACTGCCGCTTATTTTCTCTCTTATTGAAATATCTGTCTTTAATTCTCTTTGATAAAGCAGCCCATTAGGGTGTGCCTAGGCACACCCGGCACACCCCGTAGATACGCCTATGATGCAATCTGAAATTGAAATCTTTTATTATTTTTTAGTTGCTGTCAGTGGTAGCACGATTGTCGACATTATTGTAACAGTTTTAAATAGTAACAAAGGTTTACATTGAACTGCAGTTTTGTTCTAGTTTACTCGGATTTTATAAAAACTTAAATATTGCATTTGTCTTCAAAATTGTTATTTTTCTGTCGATCTTATTTATCTTTTGTACTACTAATACACTAACTGCAATTATAATGTAACTAATTTATATTTATCTGTTTTGAGTGCAGTAAGGGAAATTGTAACTTTTCTATTTTTGTGATGTTATTTTCACGACATATTTACTCATTTATGAAAGACTATGTCGCTTGAAGTTGTGTCATGTAAATTTAAAAATCACATGTAAAATTAAAAATCACAAAGAGACATTCTGTTAACTCCACCAATTGGCATTACAATGGCTAAAATATATCAAAAACATTAATTTTCAAATCTTGATTGCATCTGAAAGTTTGAACTCTACCGTTAAACATGATATATTATAACACATGATATTAACTATAAAGTGACCAGGTAGGCATACAATATAATATTTTATGAAATAATGCTCATTAGAAAACGTGGAAAAACTGAACATACAGATTTATTTAATGAGAGGGATTCAGCTGATATTACTTGTAAAGACATAGCCTTGTATTTTATTACATTTGTTAGAGTTGGTTATTCTGTTCCAATGTTGCTTTTCAAAAATATCGTAACAATGGTAGGGAAATCTGTTCTAGAGTGATGTTAAAATTTCACCTTCATGTACGTACCTAATAGTTTCTGTGAAAAAGTAATATATGAAGTAACAACAATTAGGCTAACATTCTCTAAATAGGAAATTGAAATTCCCTTTAAGGCGCGTGACTAATCTACGCTCGAAAGCGTACAACCGCAAGAAATAATTCATCACGCGGAAAATAAACGCATGAGGCAAGAGTGGGAGTCCTAGATAAGTAATAAAATCAGGGTTTTTAAACTGTACAGCATACAATTGCGACAATATGTTGTAGGAATCGATTATATGACTTCAAAGTTATTCGAAGCATTATGTTCAAAGTACAGTTATTTTTCTGTAACCTTAATATTTAGTCCTCGTATTTAATCGTTGTGTCGGTTTATTTCATTTTGAAGCAACAGTAGCGATAAGAATGAATGATGAATCAGATGAAACTAATGAACAAACACACATAAATAAACATCCATCCCCAGACCAGGACTCGAACCATGAACCTTTGGTGGCAAGATCAGCCACCGTGGTGGCTGTTTTATCCTCGTGTAAGTACGTACATACTGTAAAATGTGAAGAAAAGAAACTGCAAATATCAGATTTCAATTACATTGTAATTTTATTTCATGTTTGGTTTGGTTCTTCGCGTGATGTCGGCTACGTTGAGATATTAATTATCTTAAATTGATACTTTTACTTTTCTTTCAACTTACTTAGTTCACTCTACTTCAGTTCTGCTATCAGTTTACTGAAGTTTAGACTGTTTTGTCTTAGGAATTCAAGCCGCTATTTTTTGTCCTTTACAAGTACCTCACATACACTGTCTTCAGACTTGCAGGTACTACAAAGTCAATTCACTCCCATTAAATGTCACTTCTCGGTTATGATAGTGTTCTACTTTCCACAAAATGAAAGGAATGCTTGTCAAAGATCTGTTTGTCTGCTTCAAGTTCAATATTGACTTAAAATTGGCCACATATCAAGATTGGGTTGCACACACAGCTGATTATTCCTAACTTAAACTAATATTTACAACCTTATTATAACAATAACAGCCTTAACTAACTATTTACAGCCCTTAACGCAACTATTCACAATACCTAACCTAACTATTTACATCTCACATCCAGGTAGATACCGCATTAAGCGGTTGAAGTCTTAATCGCGTGTAACATTATAGCACATAAACGTTGTTCACATCAGGTAGTTACAGTTTGTAGCCAGTTAAAAACATCAGAACCGAACGAAAGATATGAAGTTACGAATCACAGAATAAAATTTCGATTTCTTCTGAGTGTAAACAGCCACAATTGTGTAAGCTTTTCACGAAGCAAAGTGAGTCACGTCTTTTTCGCTTCAAGCTGCTGCTTCTTGGCAAAAATTTCCAAATCGCGTCTATTCAAGTTAGGATTTTCCAGGATAAACTCTTCTGCTGAAGTTTCTAATTCACACAACTGTTCATCAAATTTTGCAGCAATCTCATTGACAGCTGAGTGGATCTTCTGGTCAGTTCACATTCCGAACTAGCTCCAGTCCAAATCTACTTTCCTGATTTTCCTCAGACAGGAAGAGGTTTTCTCGCCCGTCTTCCTCTGCAAAGATTCCTCTAATTTTGTACTTACTTCGTTTAATTTCCACTTGAGGAAAACTTTTTTGCATTTTGAAACGGAGACTTTAGTTTCTGAATAGTCTGCTCCACTTCTTCTCCAGACCTTCGGCACGTTTCCCTTCTTCAATGTAGATTTAACAGATTTGTTGGAAACTGAACCTTTAGATTATATACAGTTTTATACAAGATATTTCTCTCTCTCTATTACATTTTACACATTCCATAATTATATGTTGTGCATCTGCACTTTCCCAGCCACATTCACAATTCTTTTTGTTCGTTATTCCAATTCTGGATAAATGTTGCCTAGTAGTCAAATGACCAGATCTCTGTCTATTAATTAAAACAATTACATTTCTTGTACCACTGACAAGATGAAACCATGGTTTGTGTGGTTTGAATTCAGCAAATGGTTTGTATGATTCTCCAACTGTTACAAGTTCATTTCGACACGAATCAAACCATTCATTCAAAATTATCTTCTTTACTCTAGGGAGAAGATCAGTATAATACACTTGCGTGCAAAGAAATAGACCCACTTCACACTTTTACCAAGTTTTATTTAGTCAATTTGACCTTTACGTCGTAGGATAACTGTTGTTATTCTTGTACTTATGTTTTAAATCAGGGGTGTGTAGTTGTAACAACCAACAGCGACTGGGAAATTATGCGTAAAATATTTTTTTTTCTGAAAAACATTTTATGTCAAAAGTATGAGGTGGGTCTATATCTTTGCACGCAAGTGTATAATAATATGTCCGTAATATTTGGAAGGCACGTTGTTTTTCATCAGCATGGGAATTGCTTGTAATGCTTCAATCAACTGAGCATGGACATGTACAAGCTTCCATGCAACGAGTTTCAACAATCGCAATCCCGACTAATGCTTTTGACAATTGAAAAGTGGAGCTGATAAATGTATTGTTATATCGGACATTTTAATGCACAATTATTCACGTCTCTGCACTGGGAGAAATGCTAGATCGATGGATTTATGGCTTCTACCGTAATTTTTAGCAGCGTCATTAGGATCGAAATTTACAATATTATCATTTCAGTGTTAGTGTTACTTCTAGTTACAGTTTACTCGAGAAATGCGATCTTTCCATATGAATGAATATATTGTCTATTTCGGTATATCTACACGAAAGCCAGAACTCAACCAAAGAGAAGAAACTGTATGTATTATTTTGTGTGGTTGAGATTTTGATATCTCGAGCTTCCTATGCCGCAGCCTCTGAACTGGCCACTTGATCATGGCCGTATATAAGGGAAGGGCTTAACAGGTTCAAAGCCCTGCCATTGGTTTAGTGAACATTTTGCACTAATTGCATAATAAAAGAAGTGGCATCTTAAAATTGGTCAAGACACTTCATTCATAGAAGCGCTCACGGGGAGAGGGGGTGCCAGGTGTATATAGGAACCTGCTAATGTGTTCTTTAAAAAAATTTCAAATGTAGAAACTAACATTAAAATAATGAAATTAGTATCCTTGTTTTAAAAAAAGTAAGGAATTCCGTTTAATTTGAGATGACTCTCCCTCTCCCTACAACAATGTGACAAGTAATAATAGTATAATCACGTAGTAAAGATGAAGTTTTCACTTTGTAAATCGCACAGAGCTCCTCCACAAATAGACCCGCACTTACCCGGTGGAGGCACATAGTGGTTCGGATCCCACTTTAACTGCAGGTCCATTCTCGATTAGCCTTACTGTGCAGTGGTGGCGATTAGGGGGGGGGCGAGGGGGGCAGTTTCCTCTCCCCGATTTTGGATTGATTTCGTGTTTTAAGTCCACTTTATTCACATTAAGGCTAATCGAGACTGGACCTACAGTTTGAAGTGGGAACCGAACCACTATGTGCCTCCACCGGGAACCGAACCCGGGACCCCTTGATTACAAGACGACGACGCTAGCCCCTCCCTGACTTTTCGCCACTTTTGCCCCCGCACTATGCTAAACCTTATCTGAAAAGGGGAAAATATACTGTCTTTGTCCCCCCCTCCCAGTTTTGTCACCTTGCCCACACCCCCGGTTTTGGAACCCAATCGCCGCCACTGTTATTGTGCATAAAGTGGACTTAAAACATCAACTCAACAACAGCAGCAACCTTCTTGTCAGTTCACAAGGCTTATTTCTCTCTTATATTTTAAACATGACATGAAGATTGCAGTAGCAATCGAAACCTCACCCACTAGAAGAACAAAAAATGATTTATTGAGGAGCTCTGTAAAACTTTAGAAAGTGACAATAATAGTGGTTTAATAACGGCAAATAGTAAAACCACTGAAGTTCAAAGTGGATAATAATACAATCTGAAAATTGATATTTTAAATATATTTTAGCCACTCTTGAGTGCTCTTATATGTAACGTCGTGATAACGTAAAAGAACAATTGGTTTTAACTATGAAGTAGACAAGTACAGTCACAGTCACTTCTGGGTGACTAACGATTCCATTGAAAGCAAATGTAGCGAGTCATTACAACCCGGAAGTGTCCATGACTGTACAATCTTCTTTCATCGTATGATGCATTTGGTGCATTTGAAAACGTGGAAAAAATGACCCTACAGATTTATTTAATGAGAGTAATTCAGCTGATATTGCTTGTAGAGAAAGAGCCTCTTATTGTATTACATTTGTCAGAGTTGGTTGATTTTCAGTTGTTTACTTTCATTATTTCATAATTGGCAGAGAGAGAACTAAATATGTGCTTACAGGTAAAAACCAAGTGTTAGGTAGTAATAAAAAAATAATTACTGATAACAACTCGTTGGAATCAGTTTCCAAATTCAAGTACTTAGGAATAATACTAACAATGAAAATTATATTAAAGAAGAAATAAAAGCAGACTTAATTCAGGAAATGTGTGTTACTTTTATCTTCATAAACATTTATCTCCTTGTATAATATCTAAAAAAACAAAAGTTAAAATATACAAAACCGTAATTTTGCCTGTATTATTTATTATATGGATGTGAAACTTGGTTCCTTACATTAAAGAGGAACATAAATTAAGAGAATTTGAAAATAAAATGCTTAGGAAAATATTTGGACTTGAAAGGAATGCGGAGACAGCCGAGTGAAGAAGGTTACATAATTTAGAACTTCACAATTTGTATTGATGTTCAGGTACAATTAGAATAATTAAATGAAGAAGACTTAGGTGGGCAGGCCTTGTGGCACGAATGGAAAGGGACAGAAGAGTTTACAGGATTCTTGTTGGGCAACCTGGTGGTAAGTGACCTGTAGGAAGGCCAGGCCAAGACGAACATTAAGATGGACCTAAAGGAGATCGGTAGGGTGGAAAAGATTGGATTGATCTTGCCCAGGATAGGAAGGGACAGATGGAAATCTTGTGTTGCTGCATCCATAAGGCTAGAGAGTTAGTTACTTAGTTAATTTCATTATTTTAGAAATATAAATATCGTCGCAATGATAGCAAAACTTGTGTAATCAATAGTCAGACACTATAATGCTAAAATTTCATGTTCATATACCTTATAGTTTTCTTGTGAAGATGGAACATGAAGTTACGACAATTAGGCTAATATTCTCCAGGCAGCCAATTGAAACAACCCTTAAGGCACCCCAAATAAATTACGAACTCGTATACGCGTTTGGGTATGACAGTATCACAAACAAAAACTATGCGTTCTCTCAGATTGCCAGTATCACGTATATTTTGTGCATATGCCATTGCCTTCAAATGTTCGCAAAGGTAAAGCCCAAACGTATCATATCCGAAGAACGTGTAGGACATTGAACAGGTCCCCGACTGGCAGTTTATCTACAGGGAAATTTATCATGAAGAAACTGTCTCACAATGTCCCTATAGTGTGGTGGTGCTCCGCCCTGTTGAAAAACTAAGAAAAGTATCTTATTCCGTAAGCAAGGAATAAAAACACCTGTTCACTTAACAAATTCACGTAGTCCTCAGCCTTGATGAAGAATGGAACAACCAATCGCGTCCTCCACACCACACCATTAACTCACCAGCGGCAATCATTCGGCTGAGATCTGTCCAACGTGGGTTACTAGATGACAAGTATAGCATATTCTGCTTATTTAACTTCATCATGAACATAAAAATTAGCCTCCTCACTGTGAAGCACTTTTCATTCCAAAGGAAGAGTTACACTGTAATTTTTCGAGACAACCATACACAATACTCCCTCTGTCCCATAATTATAGTCCGGTATGCCAAAATGGTGACTTTTTATTTATGTTCTTTTGGATAGTTGATCGGCCAATTTGTACTGATCCTTGAGTAATAACGTTGTATGATTCATTCCCGTGTTTCATTTTCTTCTTCTGTATTCACCAATGTCACAGTTTGCATATCGGACAATTATTATGGGACAACAAACAAAAGTGTACCGGACAATAATTATAGGACAGAGGGAGTATTCAACTATTCGGGGATGTCGCTGATTGAAATCACGTGCAATGGCACGTGAACTTCTCTCCTCAGACATCAGTACGTGGGGTTAGAGGCATTTTAATGTTTTTTCTGACACCTCAAAAAGAAGAAAATGGTTACAAACGTGTATTCATAACTTTTACCTTTAAATATACATCGAAAACCTTCACCACTACATTTCTCGTGAAATTCTAACCTGACTTCATTTATCATCCCTCTTTCCCTTTAAAATTTTAGAATAGAATTCAATATGGCGGCCAACAAAATGGCAAAACTCGGCTTGACACACACAACTATGGTTCCTCCTGGGTCTAACCTGTTTCTATCATGACCAGACCCAGCGTAACGTCTTTACATTTTATAAGAGGCGTTAAGGGACTTTTAACTCACCCTGTAGATTAATAAATATAATAGAATATTAACATGAAGCATGGCTTTGTGCGCTAGCTTTTATAGCTCTTTTCAGTCCTACAAGCTGGCAAGGGAAGTGGGTGCGGGGAATACGCCGCAGACCAACCAGACAACAACGGAGGCGCCGAGACACGACGTGGCGAGAATAAGTACTACGTGCACCTCGTTCTACAGGCTGCTGCGTTTCCTATTGCGCTGGATTGGTCGTTTCCCCGCTCGCCACTTCCCTTGCCAGCTTGTAGAGCGCCCGCCAAAAGACCTATAGTATTGGTTCAAATGAACTGAGTGAAATGTACTACGCAAAGCAATCATAGTCACCTGAGCGTCAGTGAGGCCTAAGGTGGCAGCGAGTTGTCTTCTGTCGGGTTTGGTGATGTACTTCTGCAGCTGGAACCTCTTCTCCAGCCCCTTCCGCTGGAGATGAGAGAACACCGCCCTGGACCACGAACGCTTCCGTTTGCCCCCCGCGGAGGTTGCCGAGTGGCTCGTGGGTACAATGTCGGGAACCAGCGTCGAGCCGCCATGGTACACTGCGATCAGAAAACCAAGACTCATTAGAGGTGCTGGGCATACCAGAATACAAAAAATGTTATATGCTAGTAAAAGACAATTATATACAGCGTGGTGCAGAAGTAAGTTGACAGTTTACAGATGCCAAGTAGGTTTAGCATTGCCATTTATTACAGCAGTGACATTATGTAAATCCATGAGCGTAATGTCTGGGCTCAATGCTACCACTCAATGAACAATACAACAAATACAAAATAAAGACTATCAACCTACTTTTGCACCACCCTGTATATTGAAAGCTGAAACACTGGAGGATCAATGTGATACAGAAGCATAAAAAATGTGTACGTATTATATGTACACACAACAAAGTATAGAGCAGCTTTTTTTGCACAGTATTGATTACTCGTACAAGTTCTCATATTTTAAATGTCTGCATAAACTGATATACACGGTGGTCATAAAGTATTTCCCTCCTTACATTTCTTTTTTTAAGAAACTTTATTTACGATGAACAACCTATAACGGAATATAGGTGATCCCGTGAGTTCACCATCATTCCGTTAAGTCTCTTGCAGTTTTGTTCAATCTTTTGAAATTAGGGAAAGACTTAGTGGCCACTTTGTACAACTCCTAGGAAGCTTGAGGTTGCAACTTTATCACAACCTAGTTCTGTCTAGTTTTATAACAAAAACTATTTGGTTTAACTCGACACCAGATTTTCAGATGGGAGAACAAATTATTGGGTTTCACAGCTTCAGACCTAATTACCACAGTGAATTTCAGTTTCAAATAAGTTTAGAAATTACTTTTATTAGAATCTACTTACGTGTATATAGGATAATGAAGACAGAACATACAGTTGTACCAAAATATATATGTGAATGTTTTTTTTTTTTACATTTTAAAGCAAATTAATAAGCCTACAAACAGATAATAAACATTAAGTGGAATTACAATTATAAGCATGGAAACACCGAAACTCCATCGTTTAGTGGGTAACCCGTTGTCAATTTGAACTATACATCAGAATATTTAATGCCATGGAAATTGTGAATTTGCTCTGCGTGGTTGCACATGTGCAGGATAAAATAATATTGTTTCCCTTGATGCTCTCTATACACTGTAAAATTTTGTGTATGTTGTGTCACAACACTGACAATATTGTATTTTTAATTTCACGATTTCTCGTGAAGACTGAATGCTAGTTAAGCAATACATATTTTATTGTTCAAGTTATTATTATTATGTCGTTAAAAACAAAATCAAATGTTGAGCCACAAATAAGCAGAGACGTTACAACGTTGAAACCAGTGTTTCGCGGCCTTGTACCTTACAATCAATACTAAAGATTTATTATAAAATTAAACTCTATTGCACAAGAGTTCTTTGGTTTGCCAAGAGACTACTCATTGGGCGCCGTATTCCGGCTTTGGTGGCAGGAGATGGTCAGCCACTTTTGCTTTCAAGTAACTCCCTAATTGTTCTCGCGATGCTGTGTCAACACAGAAATTTTGGAGCTCACACCGAAGATCGAACACGGAGCCACTCGCACCGAAGGCGAGATTTCCGATTATTCTGGTAAATACCAAGTTTTATTACAACACATGGTAAGTTGGCCGCGGTGGCTCAGTCGGTAACGCATCTGACTACCATGCTCGATCCCCGGCCGGTTCAAATCCGGGAACTTTTCTAACGTTAGAAGCGGCCCCCGGCGCCCACCCAGCGTCGAATGACATGGGTACCTGGGGGGAGCCCTGGGGGGGTAAAGGCGGTCAGGGGCGTGATGCTGATCACATCACCCCCACTCATGACCGGATCAAGAAAGTGTGGGACGTTACCCCCACACCCCCTATACGCCTTCATTGCGTGGTGCTAAGCACAGGGGAGAACTTTACCTATTTTTACATGGTAATAAAACAAAAGAAAATAATTTTCTTCTTTTTAATTTGTATTTTCTTTTCTCTAATTCGTAATTCTGTAACTCATAAAATTTTCACTAAATTTAGTTGTTATTAACTATTCAACTGAGGTTTAGTTATATAGTACCCGGCATACTTAAAAAAATATCGGACCTTAATCCCTTCACAATCTTGATGGCTTGAAGTATGTTCATGTGGGTGTCCTTACATGAATGCCTCTTCACGATTCCAGTTTCTTTCCTTTTGTTCGGAACTATAATAAAGTAATTATCTAATTGACTACAGTAAACATCCAGTTACAGCTTCAGTTTAGAAGTAGTTTTCTCAGGACAGATACGTATAATAATTGTCAAAATATATTTTGCAATTTGGCAATATTAAAGGGAAACAAGTGTGTGGTGTCTCTGCTAATGGGATTCTTACCTGCATTTTTCTCTTCCACGCTGCATTAAAGTAGAAAATAATTATATTAAAAGTTATATAAATCAACAACAACATACCTCACAGAAAATCAAAAGATCATATTCTCAGAAAAAAAATTGTTGTGAAATCTAAATTGTTAAGGAACATACTCATTGTCTGCATTCTTGCGGAAGGTTACAGTCAGATGCTACAGCGAGGTGCTGGCTATCAGAGAGCAATTGTCGCTACCCTAGCTAGTCGGAGCCACAAGTTCGTTGCCTTACGTCATCGTCGTCATTTTGTTGGCTCACCCAGTGGCGCAACCACAGGGGGGGTGGGGGGTAGGGGGCATCCCCCAACCTTGGACGGAAGTCAATTCTAGGGGGGCAAGGGGGAGGGCAAACATTCTAGTAAAAAGGTAAAGTGTCCCCCTGTGCATAGCACAACGCCATGAAGGCGTATAGGGGGTGTGAGGGTAACGCCCCACACTTTCTTGATCCGGTCGTGAGTGGGGGTGATGTGATCAGCATCACGCCCCTGACCGCCTTTACCCCCCAGGGTTTCCCCCAGGTACCCATGTTATTCGACGCTGGGTGGGCGCCGGGGCCGCTTTCACCGTTAGAAAAGTTCCCGGAATTGAACCGGCCGGGATCGAACCCGGGACCTTGAGCATGGTAGTCAGACGCGTTACCGACTGAGCCACCGCGGCCACTTCAAGTAAAAGAAAAAAACAAGGCTAGCAGAATCTAAAGCCCCTATCACAAAGAACTGGATTTCTAGTTGGAATGCCCTAGTTGGCTCTGAACTAACTTTCTAGGTAGCAATCATGGCCGCCTGGTTGACTGCTTGACTGGTTTGGAGAAATAGGACATGTTCTAATTGCTACTTGCTTTCCTCGACTGGATTCTGTGGAACAGCCAATCAGAGCAAAGTTTCGCCTTGTGAAGATAATCTGTGAGTGCGCAAAGCAGCGTTTTTGTAAATGAGTCTTATGTCAAGACTGAATAAATAAAAAAAACAACATGTGTTCCATCATCCAAGTTCTCAGTAGTAAGTGTACATCTCTTTCTTACCCTTAGGTTATCCGTGGTGTACGAGAAACATTCACCTGGGGGAGGGAGGGGGGGATCTCACAGGTCCACACTTTATTGATTGATTTGGTGTTTTATAAGTCCACTTTATGCACAGTAAGGCTAGTCGGGACTGGACCTACAGTTTAAAGTAGGATCCGAACCACTATGTGCCTCCACCGGGACCCCTTAATTACAAGGCGACGACGCTACTACTGGGCCATGAGGGAGGCCCCAACGCTTTATTTTATCACTAAAATTCAAGAAACCATTTTGTTTTTGGGTAACTGCTTTCTTCGGTCATTATGGGATGTGCAGCTATTGACTAGTTATAATAATTTCAAAAATAACATCATTAATAAAAATAATAACCAATTATTGCACTTGTGTCACATACATGTATTTCACCATTCACTAAATCTCACAAAAAAACAATAATTTTTCGTTAATGCTTTTTTATGTAGGTACAGTTATTTATTAATTTTAATAATTACAAAAATTACCATCACAACCAACCAATTGTACACTGTTACTGGTATGAGAGTCTCGAATAACGCGCCTGATAGGTCCATCAAGTGCATTTGTCCCCTTTTATGTTCTTATGAACAGAAATAATACAAAAATATTGGGAACACACTAGGGAACAATGTAATTTATTTTCAATTTTTTATAAAAATTTTCACAGTTGAAAAATCGAAAAACTTGAGGTGGTGGCCTGATAGCTCCCGTACCCCTGTAAGCTAGGGTTAAACAACCCCTGACAAATGTTACCAGTGCTTTTCCAGCTCTAATACAAAGCAGAACACTCAATGCTAATAACTTGCAGTCCCTGTAGGTAGTTGTCACGTTATGGGAAGAAAAACCTCTTGGTTTCATGCAGTGCACAGCAAGGCGTCGTCTCAAACGTCACTCGCATTTTTATGGTCAATCTTTGTGTAACGGAATTCACACCTCATGATTTTTCTACCAATTTGCTACGCGCAGGACGTTTCGAGGCAAGAACAAATACTCTTCGTCCAATGGTAATCGCTCTCTTGTCACGGTCAATTTCCCGTAAACAAGATTGAACGACCTCATAGGATTTTAGACCGAAAGGAAAAACAGGTTATATGTCGTGAAATATCGTGACGAATCGTAGCTAATTGGTTGATGACGTAAAAAAGACGAGAGGAAAACGGCTGGAATGGGGTCGAAGGTGAGCGTTCATAAATTCTGAGCTGGTTCGGGAGTCCCTGTTTACCCGATATTGCAGGGACCCTCTTTTTTGCATTGCTCGAATTCATCACACTCAGGCTTGTCGGGGCAATCGGATAAATGACGTCACGATCCATTAACAGTTGTTTAAATTCGGTGCTTTTTGTCATGGTTTTTGGTTCTTCCAGGTGGCACCTCGAGTTACACACCTGCCGAAACGTGGCTCCATTGTGCGGCAACACTTGGCGGGTTTTATATGGTCAAGTGGACACGAATTACTCGCTAATTATTCTCCGATTATAGGAGCTGTGGTGGAAACTGCATGCAACTTCGCCTACAACGGCCGTCCATGTGCACCGTTTAGTTCCAGTGCGTGGTTGAAATTCGCATGTGTGGAGGTTCTCGGCAAGAACAATCTTAATAGCAGCGAGAAAATGTTGGAGTGCCTATTTGTACATTGCAACTGATTGACTGATTGATTTGCTTTATTTCACTACACTTTTTGTGCCACTTGTGGCTAATTTGCGAAGATGGGGATGAGTGATGATATGATGAAATTAATAACTGGACACCCACATACATCCATGTTCATGCCGGGATTCGAACCGGGGGCCCCTTGACATTGCAATTGAGTTTTGCACTCAATAAAGTTAACGTTCCCCGTGCATAGCACCGTGCCATGAAGACACATTTTTAGGGGATGCGGGGTTAGGGCCCCACACATTCCCGATCTTGGCCATTTTTGGAGGTGATGTTAACACCTTATCTCTCGGGGTTGACTCCAGGTACCCACTGATTTCAAGCTGGATGAGCCACAGGGACGCTTTATGTGGGGACAAGGTCGGAAAAATTCCGACTTTAGATCACCCACTCCGGGAATCGAACCCAGGGTCTCCCGCGTGGCGGTCAGACGCCCTACCTACTTTTTAGAAATATATACGTATATATAAAGGGAATACCCTAAGTTGTAGTATCGCCCGTTATTTATGCTTTCTCAGATTTTCACATGTCAGTTTTTACTAATTTTTAAGTTTTCTCAATTTGAACAAACACAAACATCAATTTCCGAACCGGGATTCGAACTCGGGACCTCTGGCTTCGTAGCGCGCTGGGCTGACCACTCCGCCACGGAGACAGACACTGACTAGATAACCGCGGCGTTCGTATGGAAATGAACGTCACCCTGGGTGTAGCTAGTTTTGGTGAGACACACGGACTGGAAGATACCTTGATGCAAAATCATCAGGCAACATTCGACAATATGGTCTTATCCGCAATGCAAATTCGAGTGCGGGATAGATATGCATTTTTGTGTTCCTGATACGACTGTACTCTGTCCCAGGAGTCAGTGGAGCAACGCCGCGTTTAATGGTAGAGAAGGGGAGAAAGCGAATGTGCGGAGCAAAGCAGTGCGCGCTGCTGTAAACGGCTGGTAGTTGCAGTCACGTTGCCCCTGGAATCCTTTTCCCTCTCACACCATGTGCGTCGCCAGAAATTTTTGTAGAGTACAAATAACAACAATTACTATTACTATTCTTATTATCATCATTGTTATGATGTTTCTATTACAGTAATAAAGACAGTGTTTTTCACGGTCAAGTCGCCTGTGGAGCGGAGGCTAGCGCATCGGGCAGTGAGAGCGAGTTTGCCGGCATTCACACCCACATTACGAATTCTTATAGGGAAGTTAGAAGGCATTTTACAGCGGAATTCCCAGATGTTCGTGTTCCACACAGTTACAGTATTCGAAAACTTGTGAACAAATTCAGGGAAACAGGGTCTGTTCTTGATAAGAAGCGAAGGGTGAAACGGCGTGTGATGGGTGTTTTTTTATTGTCTCTTCATCAATTTCATCACTCGCCCTCATCATCGCGATAGCCAAAAGTAGCAGAAATGCGAAGTACAACAAAACAAATCAATAAATTAAAAAAGTTGTTATTTTTGTAATTGTGAAATGCTAAATTTGAGTTCATTTTGTTTTCATTCTCGAGTATGATATATCTCGCAGTTCATCATCACGATTACAATCCATATGAAGTCTAGCTGAACACGATTCCGTTGACCTCCATCAGTTGCAGTTCGTGGCCTTTCACTCCATTCTCTCACAAGATTTCTTCAGCTGAGGTTTTCTTTAAGAGCATGATTAAACTCAAGATCGCACAGTACTGATGTCTACACATTCATCCCCATAAAATGCCTTCAGTCTCAGATGAATGTCAATTTGTAGCACATTTTCTGCTGTTAGAAACTCGATCACTGCACGCTACTTCAGGCACTTCACCAACATTGCATGATTACATGCTGCCATTTTCCTCGCAATAGTTCGGCACCCCCTGGCGATAGAAGTTTGAAACCTTCAATGAAGAAGCGGGAAAGTCTTATAAGTGCAATGTGTGTTTGCTCAAAATCCACAATGCGTTTACAAGGTAACAAAGGAAGCTTAACTTTTCAGCACGCCCTCGTATATATACTTTATTGTAGATCCATTTCAGGATTGTAATGTTGTTGATTGACATTCCAAATTACAGTTTGCAGAATTTTAACACAAAATGAAATTAGGCGTGCCATATTTAATGCAAAATATTGAATTTTTCACGAGTTTTGTATCTCTTAAACCAATTGAATCTCAAACTCAAAATTTTTACTGAAGTTACTTATCATGGAGTACTGTATTGTGTACAAATTTCAGATTTTTAAACAATTGCCCACCAGAGGTATTTAACCCTGAACTTGGAATTTTTTAACAAAAAGTACATGTTTATGACCTTGTAGGAAAAAAAAATATTAAAGTCTCAAGTTTCAAATAATTTTGACATACTCTATTGGTACACAGGTACTTGCACAAAAAAATAAGTGTCAAACAAACTGCCTTCCCCCCCAAAAAAAGTCTGAAAATGTCATTTTGAACGATTAAAATACACAATTTTGACCTTAAAATTTATTATGAAGGAATAATATTTAGAAAATTGCACAGAAATATAATTGTAGCCTATAATGTGCTTAACATCACAGATTTTGTCTCATTGTCGTATGACTTACCAGAGCTGAGTAAAAAAGGTTGCCGCTGATGCTTACGAATGGAGAAAATGACGCGTGCCATGATAAAAAAAATGCCCGCCATCTTCAAATCGGTGATAGTAAAAATAAAATAACAGTGGTTCTGAACTGTCAACATATGAGACTCACACCACACAAAAAATAAACTTTTTTAAAAAATGGTCAAGCAACCATGTTGTACGTATGACTTCATATGGATTGACCCTATAGAGTTAGTAAAGATATGCAAATAATGAAATATATGTAATGCGCAGTAAGATATTCGTAATTGGAAGAAGGCCAGATTGATCTTAATGCTGGAGTCCATATCGGTGCTAAACCTTTATGGCCTAGTGACATTCGCAGAGCATTGTTTCCCAAAGAGAACGCAAACGTTCACGTGAACCTTCCACACACGCATGTGGCCTGTCCAATAAAAATGATTGAGTGATCCTCGGTCTGGCAAACGGCTGACAATCAATGAAACAGCACGAACCAGCCGTAAAAATGACTATCAGGCTAATTCTCTATCGCCTGCAAGGCGATACAACCAGTCCCGAACTCAAGTTGGAACAGTCGCCTTCGCCACCCACGGCAATTATGCCTTCTGCTTCTTATAAAATCATTACTTGGACTTGTGAATGCTTGAGAAGGCAGATCGTATTTCTGCATCAGCGTGCCTCCAGTCCTTGCGAGTGTTTACTCCACACCCTACTCCCTCTTTCAACAGAAAGCGATTCTCTGGACTGTGCTTTTGGCTGACGAACACAGCAAGTGTTTATCTCCCGCTCATTTAATTTACGAGTCTACAAAATGTACCTAGGGCCATCACAGGGCACAATAATGGATAAGCAACAATAAACAGAAGGGAAACCCTTAAGGTTTACAAGGGTTTGCACCACCCCATCTGCAACCTCACGTTTCCTCACGTTGCAGCCGAACCACCCACGCGCCCCGAAGTTTAAGACGGTGGAATGAGCGTGCTATTTCAGCAAGAGAACCTATTTTATTTGAGTGTTTATAAGTCCACTTCCTGTTGCAGAGGGTCAAAAGTATATACAGATAACATATCATTCTCTCCGTCTGTCATCACGAACATTTTCGCTTCTCTTTTGTCATCAAAGTGAGCAGCTCCTTCTTCCCATGTTTATCGCCAAAGAACAGGGGGGAGACGAAAAAGTGAGAAAAAAGAATCCAGAAGAAAGGTTTCTCTTTTGGGAGGCGCCAATAGGTTCCTTTACGTCATTTGTCGGTAGTAGCTTCGTGGTGTGTATCTAGAACAGATAAACATGTGATGGCTGCCAGTCAGGTTAAATCCATCCCAGCTGTTCTGCTAAAGCGGATATTCGAACAAAAACAAGTTGGGAGCAGATGGGATAATTACGGTGCAACGCAGTGCACCATTGAGTTATGGCCGATAAGTTTTTCTTCTTGTGATGTACTCTCATCAACACCATCTACACTCCTATCATATAAATAGTATCTTGAATAACTCAAATATACAATCTTCCGTTTTCCTACCCTGCTCTCTGTCGAGTCATATTGAGTCTGTCAGTGTAATGGTTGATCAGTTTTACACGACAATGGTTTATTTTTAGACATTATTTTTATTATAAAGAAAGTGGAATGGGCAATAATACAAATTAAGATGTATTTTAATTTAATTTCGTTCAATGGGCAATGCAATAAATATGTGATTATTGCTCTAACTAACTTAACTCTCTAGCCTTTTTAAACCCGAAGGTTCATGGCTGCAGCAACACAGGCCTTCCATGTGTCACTATCCTATATACTCTTTTCCATCCCTACCGATTTCCTTTAGGTCCATTTCAACATTATCCCTCCATCTTCGTCTTGGTCTTCCTACTGGTCTCTTACCATCAGGTTTCCCAACAAGAATCCTGTGAACTCTTCTTTCCTCTCCCATTCGTGCCACATGGCCTGCCCACCTAAGTCTTCTTCATTTAATAGTTCTAATAATATCTGGACATGAATACAAATTATGTAGTTCTAAATTATGTAACCTTCTCCACTCACCTGTCTCCTCATCCCTTTTAAGCCCAAATATTTTCCTAAGGATCTTATTTTCAAATACTCTCAATTTATGTTCCTCTTTCAATGTAAGGGACCAAGTTTCGCATCCATATAATATTACAGGCAAAATTACTGTTTTGTATATTTTAACTTTTAGTTTCTTAGATATTAAACAAGAAGACAAAAGTTTATGAAGATTTCCTGAATTAACCTGATTTTTATTTTCTTTTTAATATCATTTTCATTTGTTAGTATTACTCCTTAGTACTAGAATTTGGAAACTGTTCAAACGAGTTGTTATCAATAATTAGATTTTGATTATTACCTAACACTTGGTTTCGGCCTGTAAGCATCCAAACCTATCTCTTTAGCAGTTTTGAAAAATATTTTAGCATTATTCTTAATTGTATTTATATCATCCCCTAATAAGTCTACATCATCTGCATATGCTAACAACTGAGTCACACCATTTAATTTTAGTCCTTCGTTAGTTTCTTTTACCTTCCTAACAGCATATTCTAAGGCAAAATTAAAGAGCAATGGAGATAATGCATCTCCTTGTTTTAACCCATCATGAATTGTACATTTGTCACACATATTAATATCCACACGAATTTTACTTTCTGTTTCACTGGTGCATACTTTTATCATATTAACAAGCTTCTTAGGTATTCCAAACTCGACTAATATATTATATAATTTATTCCTTTTAACTGAATCATATGCTTTTTTAAAATCAATTAATATGGACATTTTGATTATATTCGCACTTCTTCTCAAGTATCTATCTGTGAAAAAATGTTAGGTTAATTTATATGTTGTTGAGAGTAAAGAAATTCCACGGTAATTAGTGCAATTCATTTTATCACCTTTTTTAAACACAGGAACAATTATGGATTCTTTCCACTGTTGAGGGATTTCTTCTTTATTCCATATTAAACAAATTAATTTATGAATTTGACATATTAACAAATTCCCACCATATTTAATTAACTCAGGTGGTATTAAATCAATGCCAGGTGCTTTGTTATTCTTTAGCCTTTTAATAGCATCTTTAACTTCAGTCAAGTTAGGTTCCGGAACTAAAGGTTCTGCCGTGTGTACTTCATTTACTTCTGATTTATCTCCTACATGAACATTTAAGAGGTTATTAAAGTAGTTCTTCCATCTATTTAGAATATCGCTTGGGTCAGCTAGAAAATCACCATCTTTATATTTTATCAAGTTTACTTTAGGTTGCCACCCCTTTCTAAATTCATTTACACATTTATATAAATCTCTGATATTTTTGTTTTTGCTGTTTGTTTCAATTTCGTTAATTTTGCTTTTCAAGTAATTTTCAAGTAATCTCTTTTTTTTACTTCTAAACGTGTGGTTAACTTCTCGTATTATAATTGCTTAGATTTGTATCATCAGAGTTATTTAACCAAAGTCTAGCCAGATTTCTTACTTCTATTAGGTTATAACATTAATTATCAAATCACGGCTTACTTTTTCTTGGTTTATGGTATCCTATACTTTCTTTAGCTGCTGATTCTATTGCATTACGTATGTCCTCCCAATTCTTATTTACGTCTGTTTCAATTATATTTTCATCATCATTTAAATCCTGCAAAATATCGATTCAATTTGACAGTTTAATTTGGCAATCTTTCTTAATTCTATCATCAGCAAATTATGTGATTATTGCTCACTGAATTAATTCATTCTAAAAGCATATCCTTTTTCTTTAATTTTCTTGAAAAGAATGAATATTTTAATGTTGTGTAAACGTAACATCTTAACACGGACGCAGAATAATTTCAAATAGTCTACGAGTTATAACATTTTTTGTCAAATAAGTGTACGAATTTAAAATTCCCGCCAAAATGCCTAGACGAAACCTAAAAAATGTTATAACTCGTAGACTATTTGACCAATCTACTTTGGGTAATTTTGTTTTTCTGCTAGAACATCAGGGCATGCAATCGTGCAGGAATCAAAACGCCAAAGTCAATAAGAGGGGTTGGGTGGGCGCGGTCCCCAACTTTCAATGAAAAATCATAAAAATGGGGAGTTTGCCCCCTTTTTCCCAGCTATTTTGGGAAGGGGAGGCAAACTTTAGTCTTATTTTCAAAGAATGGTCCTTTCTCAACCGAATGGAAGTCATTTCATGTTCCTGGGTGCATTACATTATCGAATATGTGAAAACACTCCCCATTTTTATGATTTTTTTTCATTAAAAGTTGGGGGCCGCGGCCCACCCAACCCCTCTTATTGGATTTGGCGTTTTGATTCCTGCACGATTGCATGCCCTGATGTTCTAGCGGAAAAACAAAATTACCCAAAGTAGATTGCTCAAATTGTCTCCGAGATATAACGATTTTCTGAAATAAGTAAACATTTAAAAATCGCAAAGGCGGCGGCGGCAAGCGAGGTTATTTGCGAAAACCGCTCGGAGGTTTAAAGGTTAAAATCATCAAGCCTTTGTAATAATTAACTCAAATTACTGTGACTGAAATTGAAATATATGTGATAAATGTATCATTTTCGGCTGATATTTATTTTCCATGGGGATAACCGCCCCTTGCCCCTCTGCGACATTCGTTCTCTGTAAACTGGCACCGTTACTGTTTATCTACCCCTCGCCTCTTGAGAACTTTGCGAGTCCTTCCTTGCGACGAAAAGGATGAGAGATGAATTGATGACATGACTGAGTGAAGAACAACATCCGCAGGACTCGAAATTTCGGTGTAACTTGATAACTAACACCACAGGCACTGTGGCGAGCTTAAAACAGCTTTAGTTATGCCTAGTTTGACCACAATAATATTGAACGAGATGGCCACTCAGGTCAGTAGATATTCAAGAATTACATGAGATGTTGGTTGCATAAACAATGTAACTAATCAACAGGACCGTCATTTAATAAAACTCAATTATATTCAGTAGCATTTCTTTACAAGGGATAAACCCCAGGGCTCGAAATGGAAATTTTCAAGAAACGGACCCTTTCTTTTTGGGAAAGGGGCTCTGATTAAAACAGCGATGAGATTATCGCGCTGTATTACAATTAATAACAGTTAATATTAAAATATTTACACGAACATCAAATAATATAAAATACCTTACACGAGTCTTCTGGAATTTTCTTCTCATTTTTAAAATCTAATTCACAACGTCCATATATATATGCTCAGTTTAGTATCAATAGCATGTCGCAACGATTTGATTTGAATTTCATTTAGGATATCCAGTCCACATTATACTGTTTGATTAATCACAGAATATATATAAAAAAATGAGGCCTCCCCGATGGAGCAATGGTAGCGTCGTCACTTTGTAATCAAGGAGCCCTGTGTTCGATACCCGGGGGAGGCACATAGTGGTTCGGATCCCACTTTAAACTGTAGATCCAGTCCCGATTAGCCTTACTGTGCATAAAGTGGACTTAAAGCACCAACTCAAACAAACAAAGAAACCAAATAAAAATGAAACAAAGAAGACTGACCATAAAAAGAGATCCCGAATTTGTGTAAAGATCTTGTGCTGGAGTATACCCACCTCAGTACAATTGAATCCACGAGACAAGACAAATAATAATAACAATTAACTAACAAAAAAGTAAAAACGAGAACCACAAGAAACAGAAAGATTTAGGTAACGTAGACGCCATCATACTCCGCTATGTCACCTCGCGGTAACAGCGCATCTCCACGTGGAGGGGAAGTTTATATAATCGCTATAATATGTACTATCAAAGAGTGTTAACAATTTCGCTCACGTTGAACGGGAATATGTAGTGAGATACCTAAAAAAATATAAGAACCGGAACGGTCGGTTGCAATTTCTGACGAGACGGAACGGGAAGGTTCCAGATGTTCACGAACCGGTCCGCTCCGGTCCTTTCGAGCCTTGAGTACCCTAAGGGTCCCAGGATGTACCCTTAACAACGGCAACCATGTAAGACATGTATGCATTCTATGCGCGTACAACGAAGCAACTCATCTCGAGACTAATAAAGGCTAATGTGAATGTTGTTGAGCAAAATACTTGCCAGTAATCTTTGAACAAAGCTACTTACAGCATCATTCGGTTTGGAAAGAAGTTTACAAGACGGAAAAAGAGGATTGGGGACTTAACTGTCTGCAAGCCGATAAATCAAGTGAATGTGTATTTATTCTTGAGCTAAGGAGAGCCCAATCCTGGGTAGAATGGTGTCTACAGACTGCACACCCCCTCCCCGGACCACCGCCAAAGCTGGGAAGCTATTTACGAACTGTCTAAATAAGCACTGCACAAGGTGGCTCAAATTTAAGCTAGTTCAGAACAAACTCACAAGATGTCAAGAGTTTTATCAATACTAGAGTGGGAGACACAGAGAACATATTGAGCGGGTGCGCATTTATTGGAAGGTGGCATTACCTCAAACTTCATTAGGCGATCAGGCCACTGCACGGCTGATTTCAGCCACGCTTCTCGCCAGCACGAGGTGCTTTGTTTTCGCAGCGAGGCACGGAGAGGTCTTGCCTCGTTCCTGTTTTATTGGTGTTTGCTCTAGCCAGGAGGCGCCAAAACAAAATAAATCAACCGCCCGCAATTTGCTTTTGATGGATGGAACAAACCTTTCAAAAATAACGTGGGTGTCGCCTCCCATACGTGCCATTACGCCACTTTGGTAACAAGGGTCGGGGCTCATTTCTAAGAGTGGACATAAAAGATATCTTGCTCTACGAAGCACAATATGACTCAAACCATGAACCCGAAGAGAGCTCTAAAACTTCTGATCACGCAATAGCTAAAAGTAATTATGATTGATTGATTGATTTGCTTCATTTTTCTTGCGCCACTTTGCTAATTTACGAACATGGGGATGAGTGATGATATGATGAAATTGATGAATGGACACTCAAAAACATCCATGTCCAGGCCAGGATTCGAACCCGTGACCCCTGGCATACCAGCGCGAAAGAGTAATCATGTTACTTTTTTCTGCTTGTAAAGTTTACTTATTATATATGTTTCCTAGTTTCTACTGCCTGTTCATTGATTGATCGAAATTAAAATTGTGGCTGCGTCACCACTTAGAAGGTGCCAAGCAACTTACCATAGCTAGAATTAATGTGTCTCGGAAGGCCAACAATCTCCTTTCCCATCTTCAAAACTCATTTAATCACTAAACTCAAACATCTACTTGGTCAGGCGTCGTATTTCGTCTTCTGACGTCAGGCAAAACACTTTCGTTGTTGGGCTAAGTGTAGTGTGTTTATGCTAAGATATTTGAACATAACAAGCCTAACTTAACCACGAAAGCATTCCGCGCGTAAGTCGGAAGATGAAATACTGCTTGACCAAGAAGGTGTTTGTGTTTGGTGCCAGGCCCGGATTTCCCAATAGGCCTCATAGGCCCGGCCCTAGAGCGGCACTTTGGTAGGGGCGGCACGATTGTTTGTTTTAAATTTATAAGGAATACCTAATTCTCGGATTGCCTCTTCTATTCTCCGGACACACGATGTAAATATAAATTAACGAAGAATATTTCTTAAGAGAGAGAGGCTAGCAGGGCTCGGAACTAGTTTACTAATTTGTTGTTTTAATTACCGACCTTGTTGTTTCGAATGTACAGTATTGTGCTGAGCCGCGTACGCGATTGCGGCAAGAACGTGGAGCCTGCCGCTTGCTTTTGAAAGACAACACCGGCTTGGCTGCGTTCCAGGAACGCCGTTCCTTGTTACTGCCGGCATTGGCCGCATATCAAAAGCATGTGATTCCCGTTGAATTGTTGAGAATTAAACTGTAGGCGCAAGCATTACTAAAAAGGTTTCGCATTGTACTATTCTACTGTTAGTTGCGCGAGAATATTATTCAAGAAGTAGGTGGTGTGTCGCCGTCGCGTCTCGCGTGTGTAAGTGTCCGACGTGCGTTTGTTGGGGTAAGTTTAAAACGTCATTATGCTCGTTATGAGTGATCAAAGAGTAAGACTCAGTGGGTCATAATACAAAAAGAGAAAAGCGGAGAAAGATGTAAGCAGGAAGCATTTCTGAAGAAGGTTCCGAAAATCAGTTCTTTTTTATAGATAAATGTAATCAGGGAAAAAGTGGGGAAAGTGCCGTTGATGAGCCTAGGGTGTGTTCTGCCCTATCACTTAAATGAAGTAAAAATAAAAGTCTTCTCTGAAAAACAAGGTAAATGTTAAAATGTAATTTATATAATTTATGTCATATCGCTTTGTTACATTTTTGTATGTAACTATCATTTAATTAATACTGCATGTAAAATAGTAATAGTAAAAATAGTAATACAGAATATAATGATTTTTTTTCATCCTTGATAAACGGTAAGGGAAGCGGCAGAGCTTGTTTGGCCTAGGGGCGGCAAAGAGGTAAATCCGGTCCTGTTTGGTGCGATGAGACCTACCCCAAAACCGAGGCTGCATACAAGTACACAACATATTAAGGACAACACACAATAATACACAAATGTAGATAGTATTTATAGTGAACTCATGCTTTTGCTCAGCTAAGAGTTCATATTACAATGAATTATATGTAATGCAGCCAAAAAAAAAATCTGTACAGTTTATGGAACATTCTTCGACAAGCTTTGTTGAATAGTGTACTTATTATATTTATAATTCACAAATACGTATGTGCAAAAATTCATCACGCATAATGTTTTTTTAAACAAAATAGTACCTATTTCTTAATTTTTATAGTTAAAGTAATTTTGTTATAATAAACGAAAATAAGTTACTCTTACCAATGCCAAGTATGCGAAACGTTCACAAAGATTGAGGTAATTAAATTAATAGTTATTCACTAAGAATAATGCTCATTCATCTTTATCTCAATTTCTATATGACCTCAACTATTATTATGCATTTCAAAATACATCTTTGTGTGAAACAAATATAACAAATGAAAAATCTCTTTCTCATTGGGCTTAAATGTAAAATGAATATATTCCGCAGGAAAATTATATTTTATATTGCAAAAGAAAACTTGTCCAATGCAGCAAATTTTGTTCTACATTTAAATATAACATTTTTGTTTCACATAATATGTTATATATTATTATATATTATACTGAATGCACCTTGAAGAGTTTAAAAGAAACACCAAAATTTAAATATATATATATATATATATATATATATATATATATATATATATATATATATATAACTCACCGGAAAATAAATGAGTTAAGCAGTAACAACTGTAATATGATAAGCATAATAATCATAGTATAAGCTAAAATAAAGAAACTGTGCTAAGACATGAAATCGAGTCAAACTTACTATTTGAATAAGGCAAGATTGGTTGTGGGGCATGGAGCGTTGTGTAGTAGCTGGAGTAGGAAGGGGAGCTGTAGATGCTGTCGGAGGTAGAGACGGGCGCCGGGAACTTGCAGCATCTTATGAGAGAGCTCATGCACTCGGAACAAGGCACGGTGGACACTGGAATGGCAGGAACGTTTATCACGCTGTCAGATGCTGGTCGGGGGGACGACGGAGCAAGCGCCGAAAATTCTGAAAAAAAAAGTGATACATGTTAGTGGGAAAATACATTACATTCACATGAACATTGTATGTAATACTTCACATGCTGTAAATCTTTACTCTCCCCTTATTCAACTTGAGTACTTTGGTTCGCTTACTAATTCACACTAAGATAACAATTGCAACAATTGTCCTGTGGGTCTTAACCCAGCTTATATTCAGAAAAGAGAAAATTGTTTTAAAATTAGATCCTTGTAAAAATATAAAAACGTTGAAGAAATACATTAATGAAGATGAAGTTTCTTTACATAAATTGTAGTTTTGACCCTCTAAATCTTAGATCTACACCACAGATTTTTTCTAAAAAAAAGTAGCGGTACTTCCACGAAGTTAATGGGCAAATGAATAAGTAATACTTACTTTAGCATAATATACTGTAACAGAGTAAAACTTACTGCTATTGTAAGTAACATAATTAGAGAAGAATAAAAATGTTGGTACTGAGTCAATTCCAGTACAAGAGACAGGATGATTCCCTGCTTTTGTATCGATAAGCCATATTTAGTGTGTTTCCATGGATGTTTATGTAATGTATGTAATTATGATTGCAGAAATAAACACATAATGTAGTTTCGTGTTAACATGACGTAAGTGCAAATACACTCATCTTCTATTAAAGATAAAGTTCTCCACTGTTCATTAGAGTACATCGAAAATTGGCTTTGTTGAATTTTGGTAACTGGTAGCGTTCAAATATGCCGTTTCACTCCTTCACATCACAAAAAATATAGATTCGATTACTTCACTTAACTACTTAACATTAACACAAAGCAAAATTCATTAGAGTGTCATATGCCAAGATAGTAAATATCCTGGTTCGGCATCTCGACAACACAACATTTTATTATGGGTTGATTCTAAGATTCCGACTTGTACCATTTTTGTAACCACATAATCATTCGTTCAGTTATCCCACTCTATAAGGAAATATATTTACTCTCTATGTACAGTCGTGGAAATAAATAATTCCCCCATAAGACTATTGGTATTAAGGCTATATGGGGGAAGTATTTTTTTTCTTTCATTATTGTACACATTTAAAAAATGATGGAAGACTGTGCCGTATGTTTTCTCACTGTACCTTGATATCAGTTGGTCCTGTTCAATGAACGATATATCTAGTTCAATTTTTGTGTTTTACTGAAATTCGGTGTTCGTAGCTTACACGACAATTATTACGATTTAGTGTTAAACTTTACACCATTCAAACGTCTTCTAACTGTAATAATGTGATATTTCTTACGTCAAATTAGTTTGTATCAGTCTCTTTAAAATATTATGGAACACGTTTTCTGATTGATCGACCCAATTTCTAGTGAATGAAATTTAATTCCTAATTTTATGCTTTCGATTTATAAAACCAAGAATAAATACGAGTATATAAAACATTCATATTTTATTAAGTACTATGAATGATGTATTGATTTAACTAAACTTTGTTGTAATGGGTCAATTAGTTCAAGAATACTGATTGAATATCTGTATATTGATGTCAAAAATCAATATGGCGTCGTGATTTAAGAAAGCGTGGGATCAGTTAGGGCATCAACGGCTGAACATAATAATTAATGTGAATTCAATATACAAAGTTGGGTACTTTAATCTAGCGTAAATATTTTTCCAAATATGACACAACCTGTGCCCTTTTGGGGGGGGGGAGATGCCGTCACTTCCCATTGGTGAATTAATTCTGAGCAATGGCCTTGCTCTAAATAGGCACTTCTAGAAAAAAGAAAAAGCGGTACAAATTAATCTAAACTGTTTTCAAATAGGTCGAACTATATATCATGCTCAACAAACTTATCTTGGATATGTAGGATATTTGACGCTATTGATAATTCATTGCACTGTACCTTTATAGCTTGCAAGTGTTCTACCGTGCGCACACACACAACCACCACCAGGCTGTGGGCACAACAGCATAAAGCCTAACACATTCTCGATCTCAGCCATACTGGAGGAAATATAGTCAGTAACACGTTCCGGTCGCTTCTTAGGTAACCGTACGTACTCATTGCTTAGAGGCTGGCTGAACCCCAGGACCTCTTTATGCAGTTACATTATCGGGAAAATTCCATTTGAGATCACCTACCCTACCGACTACAGCAGCACTCTAATACCGCTTTAAAATAACATTTTTTAAAAAAGTGAGCAAGGATAACTGTATAACTAATCCCAACGAGAACCGTAAAATCCATATAGTCACGAAGTTGAGACAATGCAGAATGTAACAGCGGATCCTCTCCATTGGCATCCGTAATTTATTAGCCAGCTTGCGGACTGGTGAGAAGAATAGAACACATTCGGAACATTCGTTCCTTGGGACGATGCATCAACAATGAAAAGTCTGTGGGGGTAGCCTTGTGGTTATCATTGGGTTATGGGTGCGATTCCCTGTTGAGAAGCATTTCATTGGTTTCCCTCGTCCAAGTTAAAACTGCATTCTAAGTTCTGATTGACCAAAAACAGAAATTTTAGTAGTCGGAAAAAAAAACCTAGGCAAGTTGCTGGAAGCGTTTATGTACTCAGTGCTTAAGAAAAACTAAATATGCTGACCAAGGCAGTAATTTATTTTATTAAAAACATAAACTAAACGTAACGTTTCAACCTTCTAGCAAGGTCTTCTTCAGACTCTGTATCAAGTACACTTTTGTACTTGATACAGAGTCTGAAGAAGACCTTGCTAGAAGGTTGAAACGTTACGTTTAGTTTATGTTTTTAATAAAATAAATTACTGCCTTGGTCAGCATATTTAGTTTTTCATAATCATGGAAACAAGGCTTAATGGTGTTATCAGTGCTTAATACATTTACTAATTTCGAAAAAGCTACTTTGGTCATGACAATACACTATTTCAATCTTCTTCCATGCCACTTTTCTACCTCTTTCGGCTAATTGTGGCCACCATGACCTGAAGAAATAGTTCTTTGAGTTTAGTTGAGTTTTTGCATAAACACACACACTCTAATCGGGACTGGACATACAGTCTGAAGTGGAATCCGAACCAGTATAGGCCTCCACCGGGAATCGGACCCCGGGATCCCTTGATTAGAAGGCAACTACTTTACCACTATGCTACCGGGGAGGCCCCAAAGTTACTATTTGAAAAAAACCAACAAAAAAACAGCCATATCTTGTTCAGGATTCAAACCGAGGGACCTTAGCTTTGTATAGTGTCAGGATAACCACTGCGCCACAGACTGACATAGATTATAATCTATGAGTTGCTAGTAGATCCCAATAATGTTTTTCTACCTAAGCTCATGAAAGTATTTGTACAAGCAGTGAAAAAGGATGAAGCAGTAGTTCCAGACTTGTGCGAAAAGTTCTCAAAGCTAAGTTCTGAGAAGATTAGGCAGGGCCAGGGAGACTTAATTGACTGTGCTCTTATGAGAAACTCTGTTGTAACTTGTCACTGAAGCTGCGTTTTCTGAACCCGCATCTCAATTTCTTCCCTGAAGACTGTGATACCCTGAGAGATGAACACGTGGAGCAGTTCCACAAGGATATGTTTGCCATCGAACAGCGATAGAAAAGCATGTGGAATGTTTCTATGATAGCAGATATCTGCTGGACATTGCAGACAGAGTCACCAAAGGTTTTAAGTAAGCGACACCTAAAGATCTGGCAAGTGTAAACAAATATGTCAATTGCCTTGCCTTCCATAAGGTACGTACAATATCATACATGTATAACAGAAATGTCGATTTATCTTATCAACTAGATTCAATGCTGAATTTTGATTGCCATTTTTGGATTCAGCAGCCCAAAATCCATAAAGAAAATCCACTTTCGATTTTGTAAAAAGACATCTCAAGACTCGAAACACGTAACGTAGTATATTTGCACTACTAATGACGTGTCAAAAATTAGAGTCACTTTAACAAAACAGTAAAACTCCAACAAAAGTGGAACGCAACTCTTGGTTTTCTAAACAAATTTTAGTAGAGTTTACTGAGAAATTCCTTGGAATAAAGTTCTCTTTATTATTTTCATCTGACTCTAGTTACTCAGTGCAGTACAAATAAGCTTACAAGTTACAAGTCACATACTGCTGCTGGAAATTGACCCAATAAATTCATGCCAGACACACAAAATGAAGAATTTTGAACCACAACAAACGGAAAGAGGTGATAGAGGGTTTTACAGCGGGGCTACGAATAAGCAAACTTCATTCTGTTGCTAAAGAAGACATCATCCATTAGATGATTTGTAGCCTCGCTTCAGTCCATCAGACGAGATCAAAGGAAAGGTGTGGAGAGCATGTGTAACACATGAGCGCCGAGTAAGGCTGAGGGTTTGTTTAGAGAGAGCAGACGTAAGGCCCACCATGCCGTGACAATGTCTTTGCCACTCACGCCGCAGCAAAATGAAGACAGCCACCAATCACAGTAACTGGGGCTTCTAGCTTAACGTTATTATAAGCAACTCGCCTCGGCTAAACATACAGTCCCGTGCAATAAATCTGATCACAAGGCGAGAAGCCGGGGAGAGATACACAACAATATTTCAACCCGGTTTCTTTAAACAGAAGCCAAGCTCTATATTTGTTATTCCTCTGCTCAGACAGCAGCCGGAGAGTTTCAAGAAGCACATCCTTCGTGAAGTGTAAGTGTATCGTGGGCCTCATCAAGATGTCCTATTTTAAACCTCGTTTACGCTTGTATCACTCCGCTCCTTGATTATACAGGTTCTTCGTGTAAGCACATTTCCCTTATCGTTGTTCACTTGTCGACAGGTTATTGTACAGTATAAGGAAATATCAGCCGATAAGATCAACTTACTTTATGTCTCTTCTTCTTCGAAGGCAAGCTTGCCTCGATATCGTCACCTTTTTACTTCCTGTTTTCGCGAAACAGATTTCGAGCTAATAGTTGTTATTCACATCAACGTTATAGTGTTACCCAACTCAGTACTACTTTTATTAATCACTAGATGATTACACGGCGTTGCCAGGGTGATTAATGAATTCTTTCTAACTATAGCATAAAATGTAACTAATTTTATTTACAGGTATTTAAAAGTATAAGTACAGTATACAAATTATAAAGTAATATATTTTACAAATTCACTATAATATAAATTTAATAACAACTTATGAACAATACTTTTAGTTCCACCTCCAAGAGCAAGAATAAATAAATTGAACGGCATTGGGAGTGTTACTATTCATCTTAGCGACCCCAAAAACTATGGATTCCACACTAATATCGGTCTTTTTACATGTAACTGCCTTCCCACCCCCACCCCTAGGGGTGCCAGAGGTGTCTTGGAGTTGAACGGCATTGGGAGTGTCACTATTCATCTTAGCGACCCCGAAAACTATGGATTCCACACTAATATCGGTCGTTTTACATGTAACCCCCTTCCCACCCCCACCCCTAGGGGTGCCAGAGGTGTCTTGGAGTTGAACGGCATTGGGAATGTCACTATTCATCTTATCAACTCCAAAAACTATGGATTCCATACTAATATCGGACTTTTTGGATTATTTTTACATGTCCCACCCCACCCCGACACCCAGGGGTGTCTCAATCCCACAGTATTTCCTTCCACATTGCAAGTGATACGTGTTCCAAGTTTGGTTGAAATCGCTCCAGGCGTTCGAGAGTTATGCTGGAACAAACATACATACACACATACATCCATTTTTATATATCATAAGATAAGATATATATATTATATTCTATTGTTGTACATATCTTAGTCTTACATACGAGGGTTGATAGAAAAAATTATGTCTAAGGTAGAAGCTGCGGTAGGTCTCCATACAGAAAAAACAATCATGTTTTACTGTTACAATAATTTAACCTTGGCGTAAGGTTTATGGAAAAATAGACATCCGCTATCATGTATACCAGAATCTAAGAAACTTACATGAAAAGAAGCTGACGGGTGGTGGTCGCGTTTGGCATATACTCGTAGCATGGTCAAGAAGAAGACTGCTGAATTCAAAACTAACAGTTAGATCCTAGAATTCCACCCAGGCTGGAATTAACTTAGGAAGTGACTTAAACTTTTAACTTAGCAAGTTACTTTTAAGTTTAGCAAATGACCACAGTGGAAGCCATTATCAGGATCTATGACGCAATTATGACAGACCGACGAGTAAATGAGTATATTGAGAACTTTTGACACGGAATTTACCCCTGAAGGATATTGGAGCATGTACGTTACAAATTATACCAGTAATATGCTGACAGCGCACACAATATATACGTATATATATCATTGGGCACGGTTTTTTTATAGTAGTATAACAATTGAAAATGTAAAATCATGCAAAACAAATTTTATATTTAAGTTCTTATTATATAGTTGACTTGTAATGTAAAAGTACAATGTTATGCAATGTACACAATCTAGATTTATTTCATCACATTATTAAATTCCTGAAAATCTTCAACTGACCATAATGTATATTCCAACAGTGGGTCTCCCAAAATTTTTGTAACTATTTGGTAACGAATTGTGTAACTGGATGCCTGTGTAAGATGGTCCTTTTTGGTATGTTGTTAGCCGCACTTTAGGAATGTGAAAGTTATTTTTTCGTCTGGTATTGTAATTGTGAGTGTCTATGTTCTTTGGATAGTTTCATTTCGTTTCGTGTATATAAGTAAGTGTTTCACTTGGAAGTGTTAGTATGTGAATTTTTAAAAAAATATGTTTACGCAGTTTTATGTGCCAAAGACACAATGCTCTTTTTTTTATTTTAAAGATCTTCCGTGATTGTGGCGAGTTTCCCCAAAATTGGATGCCCTTCGACATCATAAATCACAAAAAGGATTCGGCTCAGCATATCAATAGAGAACCTTGCCGTTTTGACAGCATATTCGGAGATTTCGCCAGCGGTTCGGATTCTGGATGAGTCAGAGAAAGAATAATCAAAGGAACGAACATTTCCTCTAAAAAAATATTTCACAATAGTTTAAAAACCTACACGCGTTGCTGCGTGTATAATTTAAGGTAAAAACGAGACTTTCTAAGTTGCGAGGCCAGTGATGCGCTCAAAACATGATCCGCCATGTTGATACATGACTGGACCATGAGAGGTTTTTCATCTGCTCTTCGAGAGTTTAGTTTACTATGGAACCATGGACGTTCGGAAGGGGGAGCAAAGGGGGGGGGGGGATCATGGTCCTTCCTCCTGGAAAATGAATGTCAATCTAAAATTATATGTTTCGCACACATAATTTCATTTCAGTCATTTCGCAGTATTTTATGTTAATTATTATAAGGGTGTTTAACACGATTACTTCAGACTGAAGGTGTGTTTTTGGGGACAACGGAAAATTTACCTTGCTTGTCGCTCCATGTATGGACCCTACGGAGTCAGTTTCACAATCAGTACAGATTTGAATCATTAAGAGAAAGCTATGCTTTGTAATGATCATTATTAGATATCCCTGCTGTTCACGTGAAATATAAATGAAACCGGTCATCCACACGTGCATGTTTTCATGAAGTCATACGACACTTCTGGGTTGTAATAATCCAATTAACTTTTAATGGAATCGTTACAACTCAAAAGTGTCCATGACTGTAGGAGATTGCATCATTTGTATACAAATTTCAATATTTATATTTTACATACAACGAAATTATGTGCATAACATTATGTCACATACTGAAATAGAACGCCTATATTTTATTCTGATTCACCTCACTAGCCGAGCGTACTGATTGGTTGGCTCACAACTTCCATCACTAGGGATGGTATCAAGACGAGACTTGGTAGTCTCGGTCTAGTTTTGTGTTGCAAATGCGTCTTGTTCTCGGCTTGGTCTCCATTCAAAAACCTGTCTCGTTCTCGTCCAGGTCTTGAAAGGTAAGTTTCGGTTCTGTCTCGAATATCGAAATATATAGAATGAGTAACATATGCACAACGTCGCCGGACAAGCTTTTACAGTGTATATTGGTCATTATGACAAATAATTATTTCAGAGGTAATCAGCTTATAAACATGTAAATAGTAGTAATGTGTAGTGATATAAGATCAATATTGAATAATATATTTCACGTATAAGACACAGAGGAAAACATAGAACAGAGAAATTGAAACAGTATTTTATAACAAATAAGGTAAAAATAAGACAATGTGTAATTCAGGGTGGGATTATCATTTAACACAGCAATAATCAACATAACAATCTTCATTGTGCCCTTGTTAGATACAGTGTGTAAGTGGGAAAGTGTGGCATAATTACTGCTGACGTGCAACTATACGAAACCATCAGCTTTGGGTCTCACACTTCACTATAATCTGCCTACAGCGTACCATTCTAACAAAACCATAAGTCAGGAAAAGCCATTACAGTCTTCCGGCCTTTCGGGGACACTTTATCTCGGTGGCCCGGGGCACTGCCCCGGCTGCCCCAGCCTAGTTACGCTCCTGTATTTTTGTATACATCTAGCCCGGACACCCTGTATTAAGTACTGTTCACTTGCAATTTAGAACAAAGTCCAGAACGTACAAAATTAGTACTTCCGGCGATTCTTCCTCAATGAAGCAGCCAAGTTCAACTCGTAGGAGTCCAATTTAAGTACACCATCCTCTTTGATCGAGTTCCACCACATTATCTTCTCGCTTCTTGAATACGTTACCGTGTGTTTGTGAGTTCATCTCAATGGCTGTTGCATACTACTCTTTCTGCTTTTTTTATTGACTATATCCAGTGGCGACCACTGTGACTTTTCATTGGCCATTCCAGATCGGCAATTATTCGAAGCCAGTGTTTAAGGGGACCCAACTGGTAAGTTTGCCAGTCGTGAATACGTGTCAACCACGAATAGACTTGAGTCCAATTTTGCTATGGTGCTTGAGAGTATGGCATTTTATGAGTTGTACAGTACGTTAGCATTGATTTGCTGTACTGAAAGTATTTCATTGTCTTGGAGTTGGTTCCATTCGCATCGCATGCATTTGCATAGTCCTGTATCGCTGGAAATGTTACTTAGAATTCGATGCAGTGATATCGAACAATTTGAAGCATTTTACTATTGCCTTGTGAGGCATGTTACACATTTTAGATCAATGATATCCTTATTTGCTTTGTAGGTTTCAAAAGAGCGATTTCATGAAATTGAAATTGGTAATTTACCAATTAATTCCAAGTAACTTTCTGTAAATCTTCGGTAAAAAAGAGAAAAAAAGCTATGAAAATTTCTGCAATATTTGTTATCAACGTCCTTCCACATTTGGTAAAAAATGTGAATAACATACGTCACTCTAGGAGTTCAATTAAACTATCATTTGAATATGATCTACGTATAAGTTGGCCTTTTTCTTAGTTGTAAATGAAACTTCGGAATATGTTTCTATCCTCACCTATATCCTATTGCTATGGATTCAAGCTCCTGCCTCTGCTAAATTTAAAAAACAAAAATAAAAATTTGTTTTAGTTTGTGATTGTGAGCCATTCCATGTGAAAGTGGACAAACAAGGTTAATTTATTTTTATTCAAAGTATCACTTATTATAATGAAATTAAGAGGAAAACTATGTAGAATTTGGAATTATGTACAAACATTACATATTGTTTCAAAGCTATTACTTCGTAGCGATCCATAGGATCTCTTAAATGTAACGTTCAACGAACTCTACAACCCCAAACATTTACCCATTCAGTTAAGTGCTTAATTTTACCTCTTGCACCTTACCACCAAGCTCACCATGAGCAGCGTTTTGCTCTACCATCAAGGATGAATGATCAGTGAGCTACAGTGCGGGAATGACACGCCTTTTTATAGTAGAAGTTGGATTTTAAGTGTGGTGTTTCCACTTATTTTAGTTTCATTATGATGCAGTATTATACCATAAGAAAACTAAATTAATTCTAATTTTGTTCTAATTGTCTCATTTATCGTTTCCATATCTTAATCTCTGATGTATCCTACTTCATTTCTGAAATGAATGATAATTTTCATAGCATTATTCCATGATCCTACATGTGCATGATGTCACAACCGTCACAAAATTTGTCACAGTCAAAAAATGTTTATAAAATAACTATTTTTAGAAACTAAAAGCATCTAAATGTCGAGTAAAGTTTGCTTTGTGAAAATAACATGAAATCGTTTCAGTAAACCTTTATATTTCACAGTTTCTTCTGAAGGACTGAGGAAGGTCGCAAAGTTATGTCTCAGACGTGTCACACCCGTCATAATCACAAAAAATGTATTTTATGTAGCTGAATATTGAGAAGGGGGGAGGGAGAAATATTGTGAAATTAAGCGTGTCCTCCCGTTTCGTCTTATTGAAAGGTACCCAATTCATAATGGGAGCGCAGAGTTTGTGATGTTGCCTACCTTGGCTAACATTGTCCTGTCAGTTAGGTTAGGTTAATAATACATTAATAATAATGACCCTTCATGTCGATAATATTCCCTGGTGGGAAATTTTTTGTGTGTAAGTCAAAACAGGACAAGGTGAAATGGGATGTCCCGTTTCGCCTTAGAAAGTTAGTGTCACATAAATCACGCGAAATTGTATTGGGGAAAGTGAAAACGCAAAAAGGCGAAACGGGCCGTAATCAAATTAAACAACTTTCATTAAGGAAAGTGAAATTTCATGAATTGATAGAGTTACATATTTGAAGGTGCTAAGAAAATATTTTAAAAATGAATGTAAATTTGTCTGAATGTCACACCCGTCATAATGGAATTGCCCTTGTTTTCAACACAAAACCTCCAAATTTACCTTTTTTCATGACCGATGGATTCATGTTAAAATGACAGCAAGTGCGTCACTGTTACGCACCGTTCACAGCCCCTATTGCTTAACATACCACATAATTTGAAATAACTAATGTCTACATTATTATTTAGATGAATTTTCACCAAGAATTGAAAAAAAAAAAAAAATGCTATCAAAATGGACCCTCTAGAGAATTGCTTAGCACAAACAAGGACAGAAGTTGGAAAACCAACAATACAGGTAACACGGCATGTTATTATCCTTGCTGTTGTTAATCCTGAATTAATGCAGTTTCCAAGGCGTTTCCTGCCTTCTCAAAAGGACTCCCCTTAGACAGACTCTGATGCTCTAAATTGATTCCGGCAACACTTTCATTATCGAAACAACCTTGACGTTTTCCAAGAGATGCTATAAACCAGGATGGAAACAACAAGCATATTTAACTGGCCATTAGGATCAACTGTGTATCACATTAGTACGTTCGATGGATTGCTGCGTAGCCTAACGTTCTTGATGCGAACGGTGTTACCTGCTATTTTGATGTTGTACTTGAACATCCCGTTGGATTTTGTCATTATGTAAAACTTCTAAGATCTGTCACAGTGGCCACTATGTCGTTATGCTGAAGCAGACAACTTTTAAGGTAAGAATTCTCTGCAACAGCATATCAATCTACATAGTACAGCAAAAAGGTTTAAAAAGGCAAAATCCTATGTGTAGACTGTGTGTCCAATGAAGGAATATTAAAAAAATGAAAATAAGTCCAAAAGCAGATAAATGTTAATTTACATTTAACATGCTTAGTAATATGATCAACTGAATCACAATATCAGAGGATCTACAATTTATGAATAACTTGACTACTTCCAATAAAAAATCCTAAACTTTGAAGTCAATGGACAAACGGCTGAAACAGAATATTGTGGAGGAGAATATAATCGTATTTCTTCTTAAAAAGCTGGTAGTGTATTCATTAAATAGAGTGTATTCATTCTAATTTTTGGATGAACCTTTTAAAAACATGTTTATGAGAATGTTTCGAGATTTCATGACTTTGGTCCTTCGAAATCTGCTGGAATTCAGAACCTTTACAGTGACAGTTTTTTCAATAATGTTTCCCGTTTCGATCAAGCAATGTTTTGAACAAGAAGGTATTTAAAATTCCATTATACAGAGTATCCCAAAATAATGTGTACACTTTTTGAACTTGAATAACAGAGAAACTATTAAAGATGGCTTGACTGGACTTTTTTTCACTTGACGCTGCATTTAGCATGTGTCAGAGCATATAGGCTTTTCTTTGTTTTTAGTCCCGAAACAAACTCCCAAGCGGTAGTCATTGGTGTACACAAAATGGCAGAAGTGATAATTCTTTCTTTCGAGAAACGTTAGAAGAGTCGAGTCCAGTTCTCCTGATTTAACACACTTAAATTACTACCTGTTGGGAACTGTGATGAATGTTGTGTACGCCACAAAGCCAGAGAGAGACACTGAGTGACATTTGACAGGCAATTGATACAACCTGCGCTTCTCTTCCCGCAGAAACCGTATCTGCTGTTTATCGATCTGTTCAGATTGCACATAATGAATTACTGTCAATGGTGCTCATTTTGAACATCTATAACTTTAAGGTTAAAGTTCATGCTTGCTGTTATTAGTGTTCCTGTTATTGACGTTCAAAGAGTGTAAACACTATTTTGAGACACACTGTATATACAGGGTGACCTGTAATTAGATGTATTACCTGAAAGAGGTTAAAGTAGAGGCAATTTGCAATAAATTTGACCATATGATACCCCGTCCGAAAATTAGTACTTTTCGAGATAATCGAATTTCTATTGTTTTTTTTTTAATGACAATTTTCCACATAAAAATGCGAATTGAGAAAAAACAGCTTAATGTATGGCACATATTTCAGAGTTTTCTGATAGCTAACAAATAAGTGGTTCGTTGAAAAACGTTTGTCCCAAATAACAATCACATGTAACTTACGGATGGGTCTAAACTTACAAGAGATGATAAAAAAAATGCACTCTTAGTTTACTTGGCGACATATTAATAACAAAAATGGTATGACACGAAGCGTACAAATTACTTAAATTACTTCCTTGTGTCATCAGCTATCCAACAAGGTACAAATGTTGCTAACATTCACATTTGTGTACAAGAAATAATACTTCATTCATCTTCATGTGAATGGAATCAATGAACAATACAATTAAAGAACATTACACGTCTTGCTCAAAGTGGGCACCTCCGTTAGGAATGCAGGCACGCAGGTTTTTACGGATATTTGGTCTCGTAACTCGTGATGTGATGGTGTCCTTGATGTGTTGACCAGCTGATAAGATTCTCTCCCTGAACTCTTCTTGCGAGTTTACCGGTGTCTTGTAAACTAAGACTTTCATGTGGCTCCAGATGTAGAAGAGAATCGGGCCGCCTCTGCCAATCCATTTCTTAGGGTAATTTTCATCCAGCCACTGTCGCACGCCCACGCAGAAGTAAGGATGGGCGTTATCAACAATCACTTGATCGAGCCATTTTTCCTGCCCCAAATCTTAAATGGCATCACTTATGAACATTTTTTGAGGAACAGGATGGCAATGTTGTTGGAGGATGTGCCTCTAGCTACAAGAAGTGACATGATTTACCAGCATGATGGCTGCCCAGCTCGATCCCCCGACCGATTTGACGCCTTGCCACTTTTACATTTGAAGCCACATGAAAGACTTAGTTTACAAGACACCGGTAAACTCGCAAGAAGAGCTCAGGGAGAGGATCATAACAGCTGGTCAACAGATCAAGGACACCATCACATCACGAGTTACGAGACCAAATGTCCGTAAATACCTGCGTGCCTGCATTCATAACGGAGGTGCCCACTTTGAGCAAGATGTGTAATGTTCTTTAATTGTATTGTTCATTTATTCCATTCACATGAAGATGAATGAAGTATTATTTCTTGTACGCAAATGTGAATGTTAGCAACATTTATACCTTGTTGGATAGCTGATGACACAAGGAAGTAATTTAAGTAATTTGTACGCTTCGTGTCATACCATTTTTGTTATTAATACGTTGCCAAGTAAACTAAAAGTGCATTTTTTTATCATCACTGCCAAGTAAACTAAGAGTGAAATTTTTTATCATCACTTGTAAGTTTAGACCCACCCGTTACTTACATGTGATTGTTATTTGGGACAAACTTTTTTTGAACGAACCACTTATTTGTTGGCTATCAGAAAACGTTGAAATATGTGCCATACAATGATGTGTTTTTCTGAATTCGCAATTTTATGTGGAAAATTGTCATTTATAAAGAAAATAATAGAAATTCGATTATCTCGAAAAGTACTAATTTTCGGACGGGGTATCGTATGGTCAAATTTATTGCAAATTGCCTCTACTTTAACCCCTTTCAGGGAATACATCTAATTACAGGTCATCCTGTATATACATATATTGTGTGTGTGTGTGTGTGTTTAGTCCTAGTAGAACATTCAAGAAGATGGACTAAATAAAGGATTCCCTGAAAATTTCTAGTGTTTGAGTTGTGTTGGCACCACAAGTAGGGGAACGACTTACAGTACCTGACATCTGACAACAGTTCGCAGGAAAAGTCAGTGTGAAAAGTTATTTTCACGGTGATATTCCGCCAGTTCTAGAGAAGCAGTAGATATAGTTGTATACGTAAGCGCGTATGTAGGATTTTAGTTCGTAATAGCTGATAAAGGATTCACGATAGCATCTGCACAAAATGCAAAAAATCAGACGAGATGTTATCATGTGGCGATCGTACAGTACCGGACAACGAAGAGTCTTCCAGTACCAGACAAGCAGAAGTTTGAAACCAATCATACAGGAAGATGTTGCTGGGCTTGTTAATACCGCCTTCTCTTCCATCTGTAGAATGCAACTTGGACAGTCAGCTATCTGCTGTCCAGTTCCTAAACCTATTTTCCAGCAAAAAAAAATAAAAAAATCAGGAAACAAGACACGAACATAAAGGTGAATAATCTACCAGAATTTGCAATTTCTAACAATCCATGATGCGAGAGGTGTTTTGATAAAGTTTTCTCGGTAACAGGCTCAACACATGTCAACATTTTCAGATTCCCAATTTCCCAGAACATTTAAAACTTCGGAGGAAAAGAGTATAATCATCGTAATCTAGAATACTCTGAAGTGCGTACTTCCACAGTTATTTTTAATGTCCTGGCTGGTTTCCGTGCTAAGAAACAATATTTAGTCTTGGAAGAGCAGATCCTGTCTTGAATGACGTCTCCCAGCGTCTGCTTTCACCGGTCGGCTGAGATCGCAACGAGATTAGGACGCAATCAGGTCGGCTAATGTTCTCTCGGTAAGCAGAAACATCTCAGTCGATAGCACGACGTGTACTAAGAAAAACAAACGCAAACCTGTGCCAGATGAGGAAAATTATCCAGAACATTGTGTTTCTTCTGTCTTCGGACATCTGCTTCCAGTGTAAACGCAGGGGAGAAAGGAATCGCCGGTTTATCACCAACCTCCTAAAAGTGAAGAGATGGGGAAATAGGCACACAGGAGTCTCCAGTAATTTTTTGTAAGGAAATTGATATAACTTGAATAGTGGAAATAATAACAATTATTATTATTATTATAAAATAATAACTATTGTAGGCTAATACAAATTAACTAATTTAATTCTGAATTATTATTATCATAATTCCATTGGGGAAATACTTCTGCTCGATCTACCACATGACTGAATATCCAGTACAAATGTCTTTCATTATTATTTACATACTTTCCCTATAGTAAGTGTACTGAAATGTTAGTTGCTCTAAGTTTTTATTAACTTTTACGTAGATCGTCCAAGAAAAGCTTCAAAAGTTAGTCGAGAACTTTAGTCATAATGCTTGGCTGTTCGATCTCTCATATCAAACCCTGTTTTTTTGGAATTTTGAAAACTGTGGAATCATTTATTAAATGGTAGAATAAGAACAAAGAAATAACCTGATTTATGCATTTTACACTATTTTTTTTCGCTTTAACGCAGTTTTTTTCTTTGGTTATTCTGTTCGAATCAGTGACGACGCCAGAAAGGGGCAGGGAGAGGGGCATCCCCGAGTCAGACACTTCGCCCGCCTGTCTGCCCCCCAACTGAAGTTAATTAAGAGAGTTCATTTATAACAGTATGAAGATTTTCACCTTTTCTAAATGGTGTATTCTGCATGATATCACTTATCCTGCTTATAATACCAACTTGACTAACAAATATTAATTTGTTTTAGTATATATATATATACGTATGTGTGTGTGTGTGTGTGTGTGACTTTCGTTCAAAATTCGAGCGCCGACCTGGGCATAGGCAATTTCTCATTCATTTATGTCCTGTAATCGACGCGATTAACCTAAATATTAACCAGCTTTAAGAACTGGAAAAAAGCGTTGAATGTGGATGTTTTTAAAACATCACGAACATTCTGAGGACCACAAAACATCATCTGTAGTACGGGCAAAGTATTCTAATAGTGGGTCGTTAGTGACAACGGTAATTAGTAAAATACATTCAAAGGTGATTCAAAATTTGGTTGGTTGGTTGATTTGGTGTTTTAAGTCCACTTTATGCACAGTAAGACTAATCGGGACTGGACCTACAGTTTAAAGTGCCTCCACCGGGCATCGAACCCGGGACCAAAGGTGATCCAAGAAAACTGACACTACATGATGGGTATGATTCAAATCTTAACACAGCTAATTTCTTCGATACTCTTGAAGTTAATTTCAAAATGAGGGGATATTATTCGGAAATGTATTGAACTTGAACCTTAAAATGTAAATTATACTTAAAATTTGATTTAAAACAAATTAATCTATGTCCGCACTTATTCTCAGCAAAATAAGCCAGGAAGTGGAAGAGGCGAAAGTATTCGCACTGATGTCAGATGAAACAAAAGACATTGCGAGAAAGGAACAGGACAGATATTTGTATCGCGGGCAGGTAAAAGAACGCTTTTTAGGATTTGCCACTCTTCAATCATCATTAAATGCAGGTTCGCTCTTTCTCGTACATATCAAAATCGAAGAACTTCTTCCCAAGAACTCCATAGATGCCTGTAATTGTGAGCACAAACATACATTGGAGTGGTAGAGTGAGAGGTGCACCAGGGTCAGAATATTTCTTGAATTATGAGATAACTGTAACCTTTTTCAGATTTTTATTCCTGTGATAACATTTCCCTGAAAGGTGAAACGCAGATTTTGCCCAAAACTCTTCAGCGTTACGAAGATGAAACGAAAGTACTCCACTTAATGGATTTTCTCGAAATCCTAGGAAAGTATAAATTGGCATTTCACAAGGTTCACACTCTAGTTGTATTCACTGTAACAATTCCAGTTTCCAATGCAGCGTATGAAAGAACCTTTTCGTCTTTGAAACCTTTGAAAACCATTGCTCGAAACAGGATGCTGAATACCAGCTGTCTCATTTGGCTGTCCTTGGTATTGAGAAGAAATGTCAAGTCCTGGACGTACAATGTATTCTCCAAAGCTTTCTAATACTTAAAAAGGTTAATTTCTTCGGACGTCGTTTATTTTGCAAGAAAATTAATCTCTTCGAAACATTTTTTTCGGTATTTATATTATTATCTTATAACTTGAATATTTATATCAGTAGTTCCATCTCAAGAAAGACGATGAATTGTAAAATTATAAATGTCTTCCAATACTGAAATAGGCCACTAGAAACAACGCAAATTGCGGCAGTTGCCACGAATAAAAAGAAGAATTAATGCATTCATTAAAGCGATTCATGTGGAGATAGACTTGTAATCAAGAAGAAAATTTAGGCAGTAAACGTCCACTCTAAATAAAGGACAAATACAAAACACCGTTTATTGAGTTTATTGAGAAATGTTCACACCTGAGGGGCATTTGTGCATGTATAAACTACAACATGTTCACATTGCACATAATATATATTGTAGATGGCTAGGGATGGGGGTGCATAACGTTTGCTTCCTGGTGTACTTCACATCCGATTTCCTCCGTCTCCTGGAATGCTCCGACTTGCATAGGAGAATTCCACAGGAAACTAAGGTTGCGAAGTACAGCGGAACTGGCTACTACAACCTTAGTGACAATGAAGTTCGACCAGTCACAAATATAGGAGTGCGTTGTGAAAGAAGGAGAACACATGCATATGCTGAACATGTTTTATTCAGCAGGCTACATGGAACAAAGGAAAACATAAATTTCCGCTGCAACGCAGCAATGTATGGTGTCCACACAAAATAAAACATTTTCGTCCATCTACACGTGACACTAAAGTTCGACCACTGTTAGAGGGGATCCTGTTTACCATGGTGTGACGCCGCCCCGTCGGCGAATAACTGTGGCAATGCGTCGGGGCATGCTGCGGACGAATCGTTCAAGGTATTCCACATCGGTGCGGTGCCATTCCTCCTGCAGGCAGGCGGTAAGAGCAGCCACTGTCGTGGGTCCCCTCTGTTGCACACGTCGCTTAAGAACACGCCACACATTATCAATGGGCGAGAGGTCGGGACTCGATGGTGGCCATGGCAGAGTTCGCACGTGATGGCGAGTCAACCATTCTCTTGTCAGCCGCGCTGTATGAGGCCTGGCATTGTCGTGTTGAAAGATGAGACGCCGCCTGTGGAACAGGTGCCTTCGCACTGTGGGAAGATGCCGCTCCAGTATGCGTGTATAGGCGTGTGCATTCACAATGCCCTCACAGACGTGTAGTGGGCCAACCCCAGATGCCGTCATGCATCCCCATACCATCCCTGACGCAGGTTTCTGTACCCGACGTGCATAACATTTTGTTTCATTCTGTTCCTCCTTCCGACAAATGACTGTTTTCCGTATTTTCCCGTACACAACATTGAAAATGAATTCGTCCGTCCACAAAACCCTGTTCCACTGCCGAAATGTCCATCCCCGGTACATTCCTGCCCACCGTAGTCGATTGCCTTTGTTCAACATGGAAAGGAAGGGTTTACGTTTCGCCTTGTACACTCGGTAACCGCATCGCTGTAGGTAACGGCGAATGGTTCTGGTTGACACTTCAATGTGAAAGCGTTCTCGAGTCCACAGTCGTAATTCGGCCACGGAAACATGATTGTTGGTCTGGATATAGCGCCTAAATATCCTTAGGTCACGCACGCTCTGCAGGCGTTTTCGACCGGGGGCCTTACCTGGCTCTGTAGTACCCTTATTTTGGTGGTGTTTGATGATGCAGTGGACGGTTGACTTGGGTAAGTCCCTATTTCCCGTTCACTGAGTCCATCCCGTTGCAACTCCACCACTCTTCTCCTCACGGTGTTGTCAATAGGTTTGCCCCTGGCCATGGTGATGATGCACTGCGGTTCCTCGGTGCACAGCACGCGCTTATATACGGCGGACTCCCTTACCGTGTCCGTGACGTCATGCTTCCGTCGAATGTGCCAATATCTGGAATTTTCCGTATGGGTCTGGTGCCTGGTCGAAGTTCAATGTCACGCGTATAGTTCCCCGTTTTCGTTCTTTACGTGACCTTGGGTGCAACATGCTGGGATCACGATTCTTGCCTGCTCACACGCCTCCTCTTACACACATGCGTCACTTCTGCGGGTCACCCATTCCACCGCCTATGCCTCTGTGCATTTAATCACGTATTCCTTTCTGGTCGAACTTCATTGTCACCAAGGTTGTATATTAGCGAAGGGTGGCCTGTAGCAGGCATCTTTTGAGTAAGAAATATCATTGTGCATCATCGAGTATAGCAGCCAGTGCCGTCGCAGGAAGCAGAGGTAAGTGCTGGCGCATCCCTCAGTCACCTACCCTTTTCCTCCTACTCTTATCTGTTTTGTCCAGTCAACAGTAAACAACATCTGACTTACTGTATTACTTATTCTCAATTCTCAGGGCCTCCCCCATGGCGCAGTGGTAGCGTCATTGCCTTGTAATCAAGGGGTCCCGGGTTCGATACCCGGTGGAGGCACAAGTGGTTCGGATCCCACTTTAAACTGTAGGTCCAGTCCCGATTAGCCTTACTGTGCATAAAGTGGACTTAAAACACCAACTCAACTCAACTCAATTATTCTCAATTCTCCCGAAATAAGTGCTCAATCGATAATGGTAAAATAAGCTAATTAAGATATCTATACATCAATTGGGCAGTATCTTTTCATAATAGTATAACATAATATAATAGTAAAATCATACAATGACAAATTATATTTTTAAGTGGACTAGTGCTGCAAAAGTACAATATTGTATAGTGTATACAATCTAAATTTAGTTTATAAAGTTATTTAATTCCTGAAATTCTTTAACTGAATATAAGGTATACGCAGTCACTGGTTCGAATACTAACTGAACTTTATTTCTGTTATTAACAATGAAAATAACAAACTTTCTGTTTTATTAACTTGAAATGAATGATGCCATTTCCCATGAGGGAGGTCGACGGACCGGTTAAACCTTCCATCTCGACGCTAGGAAAGGGTTGAAAGTACTATACACAACACCACTGTAGAATATCTCAACAACGGATAGTAGCAATATTCAGAACCAATTACAATTAGAAATCATTCAAAATTGATCTTGTTCAAATCGATTCAACGACGTATGTAGAGATGGAGGGGGGGGGGAGACCGACCCTTTGATAAAGTTATCCAAAATTAAATGTAAATACTCATAATGCGATCGAATTTACATGAAAGTACCGATTCGATTGGAATACATGACTCCTATATTGACAGTGTCTGGGAAAAATTATTTTATTTTATTTTTGCTATTTAGTGTTGCTTTTCTTCCACTTTTAGCTAATCCTGACGATAATGATAAATGATGATATGATGAAGGAACACTCACAAAGGACACTCATGCTAAGGGCGGATTCGAACACGGAACCCCCAACATCGTAGCACACTGTTCAGTGTCTGGAAAAATTAATGCATAATAATAATAATAAATAGTGTGCATAAGTGGTAGTGAAGCACTTGGTTTTTTGTCAGCTGCAAATAACTTTTTCAATAAACATGTTCTATTTTCTATATATTTTGATAGCTATTTTGTATGAAAAATGAATGGTGTTAATCAGAAAGAGAAGGGGCGATAGAGGAAAAAGAGAGAGAGAGAGAGAGAGAGAGAGAGAGAGAGAGAGAGAGAGAGAGAGAGAGAGAGAGAGAGAGAGAGAGAGAGAGAGAGAGAGAGAGAATATATGCTGACGTAGCTATCTATATTTTTACACCATCTGTTTACTTATTCACGCAGCAATAATAGGCCTAATAATATATATTTTATTACATGCTATTAGATATTTATATAACCTACATTAAACAATAATATAACATTTATTATCAATAATATACCTATTTTTATTGACTGTAAAATGTATTATTATATTTATTACATCTGAGATACTAGAATAGTGACCCCTCCCGAAATATATTGCTAGATATGGTGTTTGGTTCTTTAACCCTATTGGAAAAATGTATGGTTATTCTAATGTCACAAGTATGAAAATAACAATCTCGAAGTAATATTACAATACTGTTATCACCAGAGTTAATAAAATCTTCTCTATTAGAAGTGTCTATAAAGTTGAATCTTTACGACACAAAGGTGATATAAAAAGTTTAATGAGATCATTATTCTGTTTGGTTCTATCATGGGACACTTGTTTATGCATACTGGCTACAACATGATGGAACACAGAAATAACAGAAAATGCTACCTGGAACAGCTTCCATTGAAACACCGTGTTTGTTTAATGTGAAATACTTGCAGTTGAGTAGCGAAAAACAGAGGCAGATCAACACACACCAAGAGTTTATAGTTTTAAAAGAATCTATGGATGCACCAGATGCCACTAAGAAGTTTATGATGCTAAGATAGCATATGTATGGATATGAACTGTTTGTAAAGTTATGCGTTCCAGTTTAGAACATCTTGTCAATAAATCTATGCTTGATTATCGCCAAAGGAAACACAAGGAGTTAAGCTCCATATTGAATACCAGTATCTTAAGTTGATGAAAATAAAGCCTGCTTATGTCCGTAACAAAGATGTGATATTATGTGTCAGAATCGTAAGAAAAATCGACAGATGAAACAGATATATGAATTTTCACCTCAACCACATTATAAAATAACATAAAAATCGAAACTATAATGTGTGTTACAAATATGCAGACCTTCTAATTAATTATGGTTTAATTAATTAACAGGAATATTTCAAGTTTGATCTCTCAATTTGAAAAGAAAAGTATAATTTAGAAACTGAAAAGTTTAAATTAAGCTGTTTAGAAATTTCATGTGCAAGGTGAGTGTCAATTTCTTAACTGGACTTTAAACTAGCCTGAAAGGATCAAATCTCATTGTCAACATGATGCAAACATGTTTAACAAATTGTATTTACGCTTTCTCTATTATAATTTTCAAGCTTAAAGAATGAGCGTAGGAACCCATGTTATGTGTATTACGTTTTACTCTGTCTTTGCCAGATATTGAGTATTGTAAAGTGTGTCGCATTTTCTTAGAATCTAATTTATTGTCTTAATTTTATGAAAACCAAGATAGCATGCACATGACCAGAATAATAAAATAAGGAAAAGGAAATACAGAACAGAAGTTGGATTTGGGAGAAAAACTGACTACCACGTACATATTATTAAGACTTTTAAAACTTGTTTCGCAGTACAAGTACTCTTTAATTTTCCTGGCAGTGTTGCTTGATTGTGAGTTTTTTGAGAATTTGAAGACGAATCATTCTGTAGAAAGGTGGTATTCATATTTTTTGTTAGTAATTACGAACAATATCACCGAAAATTAAAGAAGAATCATATCTAGTTCTAGTAGCATAGAATTAGCCGGAGTGAAGAAGTGCTTCAAGTTAATACTACAAGTACCCTTGACTGCATTGATGTCTTCTGAGGCAACTCACAATTTGCTTCAGGAAGAAAATGAGGCACATTTTTTTCTGTAATAAAAACAACTGTGGCTTGCGTACTCATACGGACATGTAAATATATTTTTGGCCATTCCGCATCACAAAATGTGGTCGCCACAAAAGCGTTTCGTAAACATAGACCTTTAGCGCTTTTGTTCTATGATTAAGGGAGAATTCACACCGAATAGACAAGCGACACGCTGCAAGAGACACGTGTCGCTTGCAACCGAACAGTCAGTATTCAATTGATCCTTTCGAACCGAAACGACACGACAAGCTGCACGTGTCTCATGTCGCTTGCGTGCAACTGTGCCGTTTTCTCAATTCCTTGCATTGTGTCGCCTCAGTTTGTTGTTCGCGTATTCGCAATGAATGCCTCATCCCAATATTTTCAGAGAGCCCAACCGGAGACCTCACAACATGTTTGAAGCTCTAATTTGTTGATATAATAAAGTATCGATATGTACAATGTTTTAAGATTTAACAACATTCTTTTCGCTTTATGAAGTTTTTTGATGCAGTTTTCGGCTTTAATTTGCCTTCAACATCGTGCAGAGAGGCCATTTAGGAAGTGACTGTTTTTATTTGAATAAGCCAGCACATGGAGGCACTATAGTTTAAAATACATCAGTCAACGTGGTAAAGCAATGTAGTGGTGTTTCTCAACCGACGGGCCGCGACCGACCCGGTATCGGACCCTCGTATCAACTATACTGAGCTGCGAAAGGTTCTGCTGATAGTGGTTGACAACTATCATAATCCCAATATCATATTTGAGTTGTGAGTTTTCGTTTTTTTAGGCCATTTCATGCACAAATAGACTAATCAGGGCTGGACCTACAGTTTAATTGGGATCCGCGCCACAATGTGCCTCAACCGGGTATCGAACCCGGGATCACTTAATTACAAGAAGAAGACGTTACCGTTTCGTCATCCATATTTTTTATATTTGTCACCAATCCTACACGTACTATTATTACTCTTTTTGATTATGCCAGAATGTATTTATCAATATTTAATTTCATGGGTACATGTTAATTCAAGTATAAAATCTTAAATACTGGAAATGGTATGTACGAGGAAAATTCTTGGGATCCGGGCAATGTCTTAGGGTAACTTCGGTGAATAACGCCACCAATTGGTCATTTTGTTCCATAACTCATACATTTTTATTGTTAGGAACATGAAACTTACATGTTTAGGAGAATGAACTTTCCTCTATTGTGTAATAATAAAATATTGATTGCACTGTTATAATGAAAGCAATAAAATACGAAATTCTGTGTTAATGCAAAATGGCGTTATTTCCAGTCCTGTCGGGTAATAACACCATGTTCTTAATTACAAGTAAAACATTCACATTATCTTAATTACAAATAAAACATTCACATTTTCTTTACTAAACTGTACTAGGAAAAATAATTACTGTAGTAAGTTATTAGAAAAAGCATGTCTTTTTTTGTCTTTTCGCGATACCCAGTCCCTCAAAGTTCTGCGAGGAATTTGGAACAAACGTGCACCACATGCTATCTTCATTCCTTGTTTGACGGCTGCCTTAGCTTGCCTAAAGTCATCTACTGACCATTTGGCCTGTATATTTCCTCATTTTCTCGCCATCTGAAAGAGGAAATTAACCGAGAATAAATATCTGTACGCCTCGAAAGTAACTGAGGAAGGATAAACCTATTTTCGAAATCAACATTTCCTTAAATTTGAGTTTAAATTGAGTGGCGTTATTCCCCGACACGATGATGGCGTTATTTCCCGAAACAACAGATTGCAGTTTAACCAACTGTTCTAAACTTACGACACCGACCATGAAAACCGTACACACATAATTCTCTTATGTAATAAACGTATTGTGTACGTACAACATTGTTAACATTTAAAATCTAATCCTACAATAGAAAAACACTCATCTTTGTCGGCGCGATGAAAATGTGGACCCTTTTTTCTCGAAACGCAACTCAAACGCCTACACTGTTCAAAGTGTTTCTCTTAAATGAAGGCTCGACAATGGCAACCGTTCTGATCAGCAATGCTACCAGGCACCATTGTTTATCGCAAAACGGTGAGTCACCCCTTAACTTTACATGCGTCCATGCTTTCAGAGTTGAAACTTTAAAATGGCGTTGTTTCCCGCCTGGCGTTATTCACCGAAGTTACCCTATATATATATATATATATATATATATATATATATATATATATATATATATATATATATATATATATATATATATATATATGGTTATGGTTTCACGTAGATTAAGAACCATTTCTCTAGTGTTTAAGTCTTCGCTATATTGAGGCTGTAAAGTTAGGGTATACAGTTTGAGAACAGTGCATGATTTCTCCGTTTTCTCATGCACAACATGGCTCTCCCTAGTTTCAATAACTTGCACAAATTTTACAACGTGATTTACACAGAACAATGTCTCTTGTTACGTTCTTTTCGAGTGACTAATAAACTGATTATTGAAATTATATCTGTGTCATCATGCGAACTGAGCAAAGAAACAAGTGTCGCTTGCCCGCGTGTCGCATGCAGCTTGTCTGTTCGGTGTAAAACTCTCGTATCGTTTGTCGCGTGTTTCTTCCGTGTGAATTCTCCCTAAGGGGAACGGGTTTGTTTCTGGTGCACTATTTCGTCATAAGGATCCCAAGTAAATTTCTGTATGCATTACGGGCTAGTTTCCATATACGGAAAATTAACTTTAATGGGGAAATACTTAGCCTAATTTGTTTATTATACTTTAGAAGGTTAACATTTTTTATCAAACGGCATACAAACAGCTTAATTTTGCTAACATTATAGCGAATTTCTATAAATACGCTTTTTCTGCCTAATTTCATCATAATTATGTATCACAATTCCATAATGGAACCATAGATGGTGTAAGTGAGTTTTTAGTCCAACAACAAGAGTTTATCCCAACCATTCCGCAATCCATTTAAATTTTGTTTGTTTTACATGTTGAGAATACGTAAGGGGACAGGCAAGGAAATTGAGATTTCCGAAATAGGAAAATGTATCAAATACGGAAGATGTTTACAGCATAATGAATAGGATACCAATGACTTGAAAACAAAATGATGTCCGGTTGTATTGTTTTAATGCACAGAAATATGTATATCGGTGAAAATATCGATGGCCAAACACTCTGAACAGTCTACTTGCATCGCAAATTATGGGTTGGAGTACTGGGCAAGACGCATGTTCCTTTATGTTACTTTCATTATAAGGAATCAGAACCAACATTCCAAACTAAACTTGTCACTATTTTCCTTAATTTTTAAATTAGGCCCATTGTTTCCCGTTAGCTGTTTGTATGACAGCTATCAATCACATGGAGGTTGTTATCAAGGATAGCATAGGGAGATACTGTTTTTTCTTCTATTTATTTATTTCCTCTTCTTTTATTATTTCGTCTTCTTTTACATGGCGAAGTTAAGGCTGTGGAGCCTTTTCTTCCACTTGACCATGTTTACATAAATTTTTGAACATATAATATTGAAATATTGAAAAAAGAAATAAATATATAAAAATTAAAGGGGAATAAATAATACAAAGAAAAAATACATATACGAATGGAAATCTAACCTATAGATACGGGCACAGCCACACACTCACACATTCTTGCCCTTACACATGTACACACACGCACGTATAAGCAAATATATAACATTACACTTACTTAAAACACAGTCCAAGACGGTATACTTCGTCGATAATTCATTTTAAATATTACGTGAAATCACTTTTCTTTGACTACTTGAAATATCATATGATTCACAATTCGAAAAATCCAATAAGTTCTAATAAAACTAAAGTGAACAGTCATTTATTTTAAGGACTGCTTTCTGTGACTATGCTACTTGCCCGCTAGGTTGAAATTCAGATAGGAGTGTTATAAAACATTTAAAAAGCTCTGTTACGTGAGAAGAGATAGTCCAGTAAATTTTTAATTTAAACGAAATGGAGTATAGTATATTTGACAATGTCCTGTAAGGGTGTGAATCGACTACTTAATCCGAACATATTTTAATAGAGCAACGAGAGCGTTATACGTGCAATCATAGCTCTTTTTATTGCTCTACAGTTTGGAGCACCCCGCTGAGAACATATTGCAGTGAATCTTGGAAAATGAAGAGAAGCTCTCAGCGCTGGAGAGAAAGCCATAAAAACGTCACGGAAAGCTACACTGAACAACGATGTGAATCTTCGAGTTAACGTCTATTGACATTACTCGCTGATATCATTCTGCGTCGATTGTCTGGAGTGGAAAGGTGGCCCCAGCTGTTGTGGTAACAGATATTGGGACCAACATTCGATTTCAGCGCTCTCCATTGCCAAGCTGAGGGAAGCACTGCTGTAAACTCCAGGATATCAGCCCACTATCTCTCTCTCTCTCTCTCTCTAAAATACACATACACGCTGGGAAATGCAGAAGACCAAGAATATTATTTAGTACACAATTACATTTTTCAATTCGTCTACAAATCTAAAATACATGAATTCTAATTAATTTCTACTTTGGAACGACAATAATATTCGTGGCGTACACTCCATATACCCAGGGGTAGCGCACGCTAGCCCTGGAATTAACTTTATCATCAGAAGTAGTTGTTAAAATACTATATATTTTTGTTTGTTTAAGAGACCATTTCTTACTTTTCAGTCATCTGATGATTCTTGTATAATTTTTATTAATCAGTTAATAAAAGATTTATGAGTTGTGGTTTCAATAACAATTGGCATAAATCTGTGATTTGCCCCACAAATTACAGGGGTTGGGTGGTCGGTCAGCTGATGTGAAAAGGAGGATAAAATATCAGAAGACGAGTTATAAGTACCAAATGTTTCACTATATTCCAGTAAATTCTCTTTAAGTAACTAGGTCCTCACCGATGGCGCAGTGGTAGCGTCGTTGCCTTGTAATCTAGGGGTCCCGGGTTCGATACCCGGTGGAGGCACATAATGCACTATAAACTGTAGGTCCAGTCCAGATTAGCCTTACTGTGCACAAAGTGGTCTTAAAACATCAAACCAAATCTTTAAGTAACTTTTTCTCTATCCATGATGTCGTTAGATTGGATACGAAGAAAAATTCTCGATGATAAGTTCCTTGAGAATAAATTATTTCGACGAATATTTCTAAATATGTAGTTGGAACATGTAGGCGCCATCGCCAAAGCATTTTAGGTGCATGAAATTGTGTTAGATGACTTACTATTCGGTGATCGCAGCTGTTAAGAATTTAACAATTTCACTGTAAGCATGTCGCTAACTTAAACTACAATTTCACTGTAAGCATATCGCTAACTTAAAGTGCTTAGTTACTTGAGTCACATAAAAATTTATCTTGCAGACTATTCGGCTAGACAGGAAAGGGGGCTCGGAATATTTTATAGTAAGGTAGCCCCCTTTCTTGCTCTCTAATATATCTATGATAACTTAAAAGTAAATACCAAGGCAAGAGATAGATCATTATATTGTCGATGGAAATGATAACTTCAGACTTTAAATAGGCCTAACGTGTTTCATTAGAGGCACGCACCGAGAAAATGAGAATTTAAAATGACAATTAAAAATTGCCAAGTGCTCAGTCTAGCTGCACAAAATTAGCCTAATGTTACTTTTAAAGGAACGTCAAATTGATGTGTGAAATATACGCAAGAAAGAATTTGGAGATTCTCAGATTTGGGATTTTTGGCCTGCTTTATCGTTAACTTTTAAATAAATAGGATCTTTCCAAGAATAGGAATGAGTAAGAAAGAAAAATATTTGGGTTTGTATCACATCTAAAAAAATAATGACTTCAGTGTGAAGTGAGTGTATGTTGTCGTTGTTCTCGAACTTTTTTTAAAAAGTATTTGATCTTATTTCAGTATTGGCACATGAATTCATACAGTATCAACCACACCCAATGTGTTTTTTCGAAATTTTGGGACCAAGGTTTCTAGTCCGCCATAATGAAAAACTTCTATCAACAATAACTCTAAATCAAGCTTTGATCAGCACTCGTAGATATAGTCTTCCTCCATGATGTAACTTTAAGGGGGGTAAGTTTGGAAGGAGTAAAGCCTCGGACTTCCATGTCCAAAAGGGGTATCGACTGTGGGGAAATTACGATTTTCGATATTTTTAGGACAACATCATACTATAGCTCTTCTCCAGTCTTACGGCGGGCGCCCTACATGCTGGCGAGGCAAGTGGGGAGCGGGGAAGTGACGAATCCAGCGCAATAAGAATCACAGCAGCCTGTAGAACGAGGTGCGCGAAGCACCTTCTCCCGCGACATCGTAACTCTCTGCACCACCGCTATTGTCTGGTTGGTATTCCCCGTTCCCCACTTCCCTTGCCAGCATGTAGATCGCCCGCCGTAAGACTAAGACTAAACAAGATCTATAATTGCCTTGTGGTTTTTCTTTGGAATCTTGTCTTCATAGCGAGTCGTACCTGGGAAAGATGATGAGGAGGTGGCCCCCAGTGAAAAGTATTGATGACCTATTAAATTATTATTATTATTATTATAAAGGTATACAGTTACCGCCACTGAACGACCTATCGTCTGCAAGCTCTTGTTGCCAAATGTTTGGAGCAAATACGTGGAGACAGACTCTTCTGTTGTACGACTCATAGAGGTCAGAACCTCTTCTGTTGTACGACTCATAGAGGTCAGAACCCATCTCCCTCCTTGGGGCATCATGTTATACATAAAATTACTTTTTTTCCCACAATTTCTCATCCTTGTATCATTTTCAAATAACAGGAACATTTATAAATCGTTGCACAGCTTCTGCAGGATTTTCAACTCATCCCGTACCAAAGTTGTTGCTTGAGAATAAGAACCAACCAGTTCTTGTTTCATATTTTCATTTGCTGAACCTCACCCATACAAAATTTTTCGGTACTCCTTCGAAAGCGGAAAAAGAGTAAACGCTTAGCTAATTCTTTTCCGATCGCCATCTGAAATATCTGCTTCCTGTGTATCGGTTGCCTTCCCCAGTCAGAATTGCGAAACGAAACAAGAAACAATCAAATATTACCCGAGGTAATTCTTTGAACGCATCATCCATTTATGGAGACTGTTGCATATTTGTGAAATAAACTTGAAGATCTCTGCATATCACATGGTCTACGCATCAGATTCCATCATGAGGATCTCCAAAATCGTGACTTTCCCTCTGAAAAATACACCACTATTCCAATAATAGACGCAAAAAATTGGGGCAATTCTAATAATATTGCAACATACATATTTTTCACAAATGTATACCGAAGAAACTAGGAACTAGAATATAGAGAAATGTTGGTAGAACACTGTGAAAATGATGGATTTTCTACGCTAGCTGCTAACTAATATACGTGCAACCCATTTTGTTAAATGCAATGGGTGCATTTTTTAAAGATCCCACACTTAATTGATGTTAGATTTAAATTATTTTTAATTAGAAAAATATGATTAATTAAAAGGTAGGGGAAGCGGGGGCTAGTTGCAACAGGGGTAGGTTGCAACACTGTCAATATCTCTTCAACGTGAAGAGTTACGAGAACGAACTTGCCCTTCGCGCATGCGCATTTTGTGGAGGAAGAAATGTTCTATATTGTTGGTGCACGCGAGCTGATAACAGTTACAGGAAAGAAGAATTGCTGTTTTCAGACCAGGCGAGTAAAATTTGAAGAATTTATTTTGAAGTGACTGGCAACTAGAACAAGTAACTGTCGTTGACTATGTTGCTATTAATGATACACATGTACTTTCACCTGTAAAAGAATAACGCCCATGATTACAATGCGATTCATGTTGAAGACATTTTCGTCCTTCTGTTAAGTAAAGTGGGTGAGGGGTAAGTTGCAACAGGCATATGAAGATGATGGAAGGGAGAGTGTACAGTGTATAGAGTGTGACAGGTGGGCACATTTCAAGAAATGTGCGAAAGAAGATGCGTTTTATGTCTGTCATCATTGTTTCTCAGAATAAAGAAGGTGTTTTTTTTGTTTGTTTACTCCTTTATCTACATTTGTAAACCAAAAATATGCTAAATTTAGGTCTAGGCCTACTTGAAGTTTAAAATATTGTTACAATGCCAGCATATGTTGAACAGTTTCTAACATAATATTCATATCGTTTTTTGTATCATTTGTTAAATAAATTAAGATTTACGTACTTACTTTCATTTATGTTTCCATGTGTTGCAATATGCCCCATCCACTGTTGCAACAAAAGTTAGGTGTTTGGAAATTTTAAATTTCCAAGAAAAGTACATGAGTGTCGAGGTTCCCAAATTTTCTCTGCAACTGGAATGTATCCCGCCTTTCAACCACAAAGTTTCGTGGACGTATGTTGAAAAGCAAAAATTATACAATATTTTGAAGTTGAAAATTTTAAAAGTGTTGCAACTAGACCCCGCCTCCGCTATACACTAGAACAGCATTACAAGGATGTTACAGAATATTTATTATTATATTTAAGGCATAAATATATTTTTTAAAACGTTGCTTTTTTAAACATACTTTTGTCTAATAAATGCCCTGTATGCCACAATAATTATACAAACCATATCTCATAGTAAGGCATTGTAAAATATCCAATAGAAAAGAGGAATGAATATTGCCAAATCCGCATATCTAATTCCTTCCACAGCACAGGTTTGTATGTACACCACTACTCCAATAAATCCACGTTGAACTGGGTCAGTTGTAAACCAATTGCAACACAATTTTTTATTTCATAAATGTGTTTCTTATTTACGAAGAAGAAGAAACAATGTAACAAAATGTAGAAAAGTCTGGTTAGAACACATTGGAAATGGTGGAGTTACTACGCTAGCTGCGAACTAATATCAATGCATGCCATTCTGTTATATGCCATGGAAGCATATCATTTTCCATCGGAGTTTATAGATCGAATTTAAATTGAAATAATTTTCATACAAATATATGTTATTAATTAAAAGTTTAATTTAATACCAGCTGCTACTAACAGTTCTCTGTATGCGATACTAATAATACTCAGCATACTTAACATATAATACGGCATTGCAAATTACCAAATAGAAAAGAGAAATGAATAATTGCAAATCCCAGAGGAGTGTGATACCATTTGTGCCATGGAATCCTATTAGGATCTAGGAAGCGCTGTTTACGGCAAATTTTAAAGTAAAAACGGAGAATAGTACGCTTTGCCGCAAGCATAAAGGCGCCGAATACTGGTCTCGCTTCGAACGAAGAAATCTCTAGTTGCGACTGTTTACAGGATAATATGTACATAGATGTAAGACTTGAAGCTTGCCTGGTGATGAATGATGAAAAGATTCTCTCGGGCTACTACCCTGAAGATGAAGAGTGACGGTAGTTCTCGAAAGCTTGGAATCTTTTCCACAACTCACTTGGTCGATAGCCCGAGAGAATCTTTTCATCATGTACATAGATGTCTTTAACATTTAGTGCAAATTCAATTTTCGATTATGCAATATTTGTATTGACAATCAAGTACTCAAGTGGGTTTCCTGTAGCTTCCGCTACCCTTCTTTGGAACGTAGTATCCGCTGGTGCATAGTACCTTCTAAATATGTTTTAACCTTACTACTAACCAAGGTAATGTTGGCTACACAATTGTTTTGTTTGTTCGTAGTTGGTTACTTAATGTAGCTTTTCTACATCTTTAGGTTAGTTCTGACGACAAGCATTATTGCTCTTGCTGAAAGTAATGAAGTAACTCGAAACATAACCTTCGTAGGTGAGATCTTGATCATTTAAATATTTAAATTCAACATTTATATATTTTTTCAAAATAAATGTTATACCGGGTGTCCGAGAAGTGTTTGTATGAAAACAAAAATTAACTGTATCCGCCATATGCAACATAGACATGAAAAAATAGTACCAAAATGTTCGGAAACTATTCAAGTTTTTTTTTGTTTCAGATTTCTGTACTGTTGCAGTAGTGTAGCAGTGCCAGTGTCCAGCAAACCGGAAATGTACACAAATCAGAAAAAGGCTGAGTGTGTCCTGTGGTTTCACGAGAGCAGGTCACAAAAAACAGTGCAGAGACAGTTTCAAACATCGTGCGTATCTGGGGTAAAGAGCCCCCTCATGAGGTGAGGAAGTCGACCATGGGCAACCCGAAGGTGAACGTTTGGTGCGCGCTGCTGCATGACAGAATAATCGAACCATTCTTTTTCTGTGAGGACACCGTAACATCTGGAGTGTACGTTTGGTGCGCGCTGCTGCATGACAGAATAATCGAACCATTCTTTTTCTGTGAGGACACCGTAACATCTGGAGTGTATCTCGACATGTTGCAATTGTTTGCTGTTCCTCAATTGCTAGAATACCACCCAGATGTTATCTTTCAACAAGACGGTGCACCGCCACATTGGAGTCTGGAGGTTCGTTCCTACCTTGAACAGACATTTCCTGGAAAATGGATTGGTCGAGATGGACCGACGGCGTGGCCTGAACGATCTCCAGACATAACCCCTTTAGATTTTTTCTATGGAGTTATGTGAAAGACAATGTCTACAGAACACCTGCATCCGATCTTGCAACTCTGCAACAACGGATAACCCAAGTCATCACATCAATCCCTCCTTTGATGTTGGCTAATGCATGGCGAAAAGTTGAATTTCGACTAGATGTACTCCGTGCTACTAAGGGTGCTCATGTGGAGATTTATTGATTTCTTTCCTATTGCCAAAAAAACTTGAACATTTTGGTACCATTTTTTCATGTCTATGTTGCATATAGCGGATACAGTTAATTTTTGTTTTCATACAAAGACTTCTCGGACACCCGGTATATTTAAATTCAACATTTATATATTTTTTCTAAATAAATGTCAAATTGTTACACCTTAAATGCACCATCACCATATTTTATCCTTAGATGAAGAAAAGAAAGTGTTGAAGGGTATTATCGAGAGGGAGAGAAATATCCAATTCTTAAATATTAGTCCTAAATTGATACGTGATTAACCGCACCCCCCCCCCCCCTAATCGTCGCCGGGTATTCAATTCTTGTGTATTACTATTGTCTTAGACTGTTGCGGAAATTCTGGTGTGGGGAATTATTTGTTTTGGAGGAGGCAGTATCAACAGTAAGTCTAAAATTGGCATGGAATTTTGGTGGGCGGATTGAGTATTAAATTTAAGGAGGGAGATAAGAAGCTCTTCATAAAGTATTAAATTTTAGATTGTGAAGGGATTTCTGAGAGTTCGAATATTATAGTTTGGGGACTATACGAGGTGTGGCTAGAAAAAAACCGGACTGTTGCTACAAAATCTTTTATTGGTAATTTTGTACAATACGAACATTATCCCCTTCAAAGTACTCCCCTGAACTATCGATACACCGCTCCATACGAATCTTCCATTCCTGGAAGCAGTGCTGGAAATCATTTTCTGAAACCATGTTCATGACTACCGTCGCTTTTGTTTTCACAGGTTCTACGGTCGTAAATCTGTTTTTTTTTTTTTTTCAGTGCTGATATGACCTTTGGGAATAAAAAACAAGTCGTACGGAGTGATACCCGGCGAATAGGGTGGATGTTCTAGCACTGGGATCCCATGCTTGACCAAAAAAGCCTTGACTGACAATGCCGTATGGACAGGAGCATTGTCCTGATGAAGAATCCATGACTTACTTTTACTCGCTCACGAAGGGTCGTCAGCACCTTAATGTAATAATGTTGGTTGTTTTCCAATAGCTCGAATACTCAAGCGACGATCCTCTCGAATCAATTCACCGACATTTGCAATGTTTGATTCCGTTTTCGACATGCAAGGTTGTGTAGGACGCGAGTCGTCCGCAATCACTTCTCCTCCCTCTCTAAACCTTTGACCACTCAAACACTTGCGTGCGTGATAAACACTCATCTCCGTATACTTCCTTCAACAAACCATAAGTTTCTGTGGCGGATTTTCCGAGTTTCATAAGAAAATTCACATTGATACGCTGTTCCACTTTCACACTTAACATTTTTCCGACGGAGCACAGATGTACGGTTCACTTCGTCGACAAGCTACAGCGGAACTGAGCGCCGCGCACCCTGGGAAATCACACAGCACACTCATGCACCGCTTGACCTTGACGAGCTTGCCGTTTGTCAACAGCAACATCAATCCGGTTTTTTCTAGCCACACCTCGTATTTAGCGATATGATATCCACACGTTTTCAATGCCGAACGTGCGAAAAGAGATGACACCCCATTAAATTAATATTCTTGAGAGCCTGCAAAGAAATGGATGTTAAAAATTTATTGCTTGCTTCGCTCGCAATAATGTGTTACGAGAATGCGTGCTTGGCGCTTTACTGAGGTACAGTAAATGTGAAGTTTTATACTATTGTTGCATTTCAAGACATGAACGATATTCTCGATATTGATGAATAGCACCACTTCTTGAAATATAATGCTTAGTGTAGGTATAGCTACTGCTTATAATTTAAAGCAGGAGCATCATTTGAATGATCTACTTCTATTAGCAATATTATTGTATTATTGATTCCGTGGATGCTGTAATAGCTGTAATTAGTATACTTCATGTAGTAACACCTTGCGCGTTACCCAACAAAACAGAAAAATAAATAATAACAAATTTACATTTCTAACTTCTTGTCACATGACAATTTTACTTTAACAAGTGAAATTTGCACTGAAGATAAAAATCCACGTAATTAGTCTATGGATTACTAGAGTTATTATATTTACCCCAAGCAGAGAGGGAGAGTTCTTTGAAGGGGAAACCGCATTATATTCTCTCCCTGAGCTTGCGAATTTCTAGCTAGGGTTCTGTAATGTCTCGTGAAACAATAATTGAATCGGTCAAGCGGCTGCAGCATGTTATTAGGTTTGCCAAGGAAAGGTTGAATTTTCTATCTTTAGTTGAGTAACAATTTGTGTTAAATACTCAAATTGTGGGTTTTATAAATCTTATTCTCCACTCACAAACACTGTTTAAATGCATATTAATATAATTTCATTTATTACATTTAACCAATCAATGTGCTAGCTTTCTGTTATTTCGAAAATTGAACAATCAAAAAAATATGGACAGTTTAACATGGTATTGTATTAAAATAAACATCAATTATTAACTATTTATCCAAACTATTTTGGGGGTATTATGTTGAACAGTTTTGGGTGGGGGTAATGCATCCACAGTCTTGGAGTAATGAGCTCCCCTGTTTAGGAAGGAGGGGCAGATCAAGTATAATGTTCAAAAAAGCTAAGAAAAAAATTACCAGTACATGCAGTAGACACGCTGTCCTAATTAAATATTTATGGGAATTATAACTTGGTTTGAGGAAACAAATTACATGATTTGTGGGGACGCGCAATTATATTCCTTTTCCGGAATGTCTGGAGTAAGAGAACGCGAACTCGTCCTGGGCGCACGTTGCGGGTGTGTGCCTCGTCCAATGAACGCGCGGAGGGGAGGTATCGCGCGGGAGGGGGCGACTCGACTAGCCAATCGCACCCTTCTCCACCTAGTCTGGCCCCGCCCACAAGCTTTCGCCTCTGCGCGTCGCTACTCCAGACATTCCGGAAAAGTTGTATAGCCTTGGGGAGGCATGGGAACCCCTGCCGTAGAACATTCTAACCTAGGGCATTAAATCATATGATACGATTTAAACATAATATAGTAACACTTACTATATTTACATTTTAAGAAAACCCAAACTCATCAAGAAAAGAGCTACCGAACTAGTCACACCGAAACACTTATAGACCATTAATGGACACAAATTATTTTTCAGTTGTGTTTGTTAATATTTAAGAAATGGTATACTATATGCTTTCAATCCAATTATATTTAAGGGGGATAAAACATCCCTGGCAGGGATAAAAATTATTTTCTTTTGTCGGGGAAAATCCCCCCTCCCCCGTTAATACGCACACTGATTATTTCTATCATCATACAAATGCCATTTTCTTTGGCCGTAATTTATAGCTGTGGTCTCCTATAAGCACGCTCCCTCTGACATTTTGTCCACTCTTGATCTGTAATGATGAGTGATGGCAATTTAAAGTTAGTTTGGTAATTATTCAAGTTAGTGGTTTATTTATAATGGGGAGTGTCAATAAGTGTGCCTAAAACAAATCTATTAGGATTTTGTCTATTTGCAGCCGAAGATACGATCTAAAATATTCATTACTCTGCAGACATTACTTTTAAAATAATTATCTCATGAAACCTTATACTTGCAGAAGGATGCAAATGACGGAGGAGTATTGTATTTATTGGATCTTCGACTTGTAAAGAATGCAAAATATGTAACAACTCAAGTTATTGGCTAAATAGGATTCCAGTCCCATTATAAAACTTTGTCAGACAAACAAAATAACTAAGCATCCCCCTTAGTATCAACTCTAGGATAAAATTACTGCCTAAAATATTCCATTGTCCCATTTGTCTGATACACCATTACGAGATGATTTGATCTCAACAAAACTTAAGATCCACCATACCAACAATCAAGTGGATGAAAACAGAACTTTGGGTTTATATTCGAGATGCGCTGGGGGGAAAATTAACCCTTAGGCTTAGATATTCTACCTGTCACTAATATTTTAAAATCTAGTGTCGTTCTCGGATATATTAATACACACAGATCTCGAAATGAATAAAATCAAGTTTTATGAAACAAGGAGTTGTCGCATCAATTGACACAATTTAATTGTAATTTTTGGTTTGTTTGAAGTAATCATGTCTGATATTTCAATTGCTGCATTTTAGAGCATCACACGAAACAAAAAATGATAAAAGTACCCTTTCATGAATTTCTGTGTGTAGTTTGATGCAAGAAAAATGCACCACTAGCCGATTATGTGCTTTAATGTGTTACTAGAGTCAACATACTTGTGTCAGTTGATACGTTTTGAGTTATGTGTGTAGTTATCGTCACAAATGAATTTTGTACACTAAATTTCAACCAAGTAGTAATATCTGTTAAGATTAGCTATATAGGAGTTCCTAACTCAAATTTAGACACATATATTTATATATGTATAATTATCCGATTTCGAGACATTTATCTACAGAAGGTGCAAATCTGTAAGTGGCCTTCAAAAGGAGTCGAAACTACAGTTGAGACTCGATCTGTTAAATGTGATCTCGCCCAGATTTCAACTCAGGTTTTTTTATTACAAGTATAATTTTTGTACTTTAGTTATTTCACATGGTTTTCTACCCTTCTAGGTTAGGAGACAGGATGATAAATTGATGAATGGCGCTAACCACTCCACCATGGAGAACGTCTCTTTTATTACTGCATTGATAATCTCAACATAACCTGACAGGAAATCCAATATGTTGTTCTGTCATCATATTCGTTATGGTAAAGGTATTATTTTACACTGTATGGAAACTCCAATCCCGGTCTAGATATCAGTGTTCTTTGCGAGCGTCCCTTCATTATATCACCACCAGAGGCGGGCGCAGACACTCTGATTAGGGGAGGCAAAGCCTTGATGAAAGTTCAGTCGGGAAAGAAAATCCTCATTTTATCTCACTCTTTCAGTTTTATTTCATTGATGCGCGTATAATATATATATATATATATATATATGTGTGTGTGTGTGTGTGTGTGTGTGTAACATAATATTTAAATGATATAAATTGTCTTTGAAATGTCCTTTTCCCCCAAACCAAACTGTTATAGCAGCAACTGTCTGAAGTATAGGGAGTTTTTTTTTAGAGTGATAGAACTTTGAATTGAAATAAAACACATAAAAAAATAAGTTTGAAGCCAATTGTGTTTTTATTTGAAAGATAACTTTCTGACATTTACTTTTTGAAAATAATTTCCGGCATATGTCCACCACGACTAGCTGTGATGATCAGTCCAATCTTGAACCACTTTTTCAAGTAATTGGGGACGTATGTCGTTAATAACACGAGTTATGTTGGCTTCCAAAGCGTCAATTGTTGCTGATTTATCAACATAAACCAGAGACTTTAGATATCCCAAAGAAAATAATCCAGTGGCGTTAGGTCCCATGATCTTGTGAGGCCAATTCACTGACAGCACCGATATTTCCGAAGTGCTCTAAACGTATGGCGAACAGAAGATTGATTTTGGAAATATATTTCCACAATTTGTAAACGTTGTTGCGGCGTCAGTCTTTCCATGATCATTTGCCAATGCTCACTGATATGAAATGACAAAACAACATGTCATCAAAACAAAACAAATGACAGCTATCCCTATCGAAAGTTCTATCACTCTTAAAAAAACACCCTTACTTAGTTGCTCTTACTTCTCTCTCTGGCAATTTACAATGCATTACAGAAATCAATGAAGCTGCGAGCAAAGCGAGCAAGAAAATTTTAGAAAATGTATTTTTATTTGTATAAAATTTGAAGTCGAGGAGGCAATTTCCCCCTCTGTGCTCCCCTGCTTCCTGGCTGCATGGAAGATATAATGTAAGAAAGACGTGAAAACTAATTTTGAGTATTCTTTTGTCCTGCTACTCTTAGATTCTGATAGTCTTGCTTTCTTTTACTTCAATGTTTGTCCCCCTAGTATCGATTTCCGTCCAAGGTTGGGAAAAGGCAATACCCCCTGCCCCCTGGTGGTTACGCCACTTCTCCCCCTTCCCCCATATTTGCTTTGAACTTTCATCGGGTTGAAAATACTTCATTTTCTTTAGGAGTATAATATCGATTAATAACGGCGAAAACTAGTGTTGTCCACGGGACGAGACGGGACAGGCTTTTAAAAATTCGAGACGAGACGAGATTGATCATGTGTCCCGAGACAAACGAATATTTTCGAGACGAGACAGCATTTCCACGAGACGAGACAGGCCAAAGACTCGTCTCGTGGGCAACACTAGCGAAAACAATCCTCTACACTAAATTTCTAGGTGAAAGTATAATAATGTAGGGGCATGAAACGCCTGGAAGAGGGGCAAGAATGGCCAGTAATTTACATCTGTCATAGTAATTTACATTAATTATTATGTAATGGGGACGCAGGAATGAGATAATTTCAAATTCAAGTGTTGTTTTTTTTTAACGGGCAACACTATTATCGGGATAACATGCCCCATGTAAAGATACCTCGCTTGTCCCTTTGTGGGAAAAAAATTGTCACAGCTTGCTATGACGCCAAGGGTACCAGGTGCCTGAACACGGGTGTTCTTTGTGAGTGCCATTTCATCAATTTCATCACATCATCACTCATCCTCATCTTCGTTGTTAGCCAAAGGTGACATAAAGACGAAGTAATATTAACAAAACCAATCAATCAATCAGTTCTGCAGTAGATTGTATTGTTCAAATCTTGTGTCGAAGTCACGCTCTTCGTTCTTTGAAGCAGACGAGATATTCAGTGAACGTGGTCTTCATATAAAACAATGTACTTCTCTAACTTCAAACCAATATTTCAAGATTTTGAAAGATCATTTATTTATCTTGAATACAAATAATGTTGTCAGATATCGCCATATCTCCACGGACGCCGCCATCTTGCAAGATCTTGTGCAGACGAAACGAGTCAACTTTTCCTTAACTTGCTCCGGAAGCAAGATGGCTGTAAGCCGTCTCTGCAAGACGTGACGTCAACTTCCGCCAGCCGAACGCTAAACGTGCAAGATCTTCAAGCCGACTTGAAGTCGTCTGGCCCGCCGAACGGGGCTAATATCTGTGATTGCAACGCAACGAAATTTCAGACGAGTGTACGGAGGAGTTGCACCTGATGCTAAATCAGTTAGGCTGTGGTTTAGTAAGTTTCTAACAACCGGTTCTAAAAAAATCTGGTGGAGCTCGCCGTCGTGTGTCGGAGGAAAAGGTGAAAGAAATTCGAGAGGGATTTCAGAGAAGCCCGAGTAGATCCATCCGCCAGGCATCCAGGCAATTCAATGAGCCTCAACAACATGTTGGAGAGAGCATGGCAAGAAGTTAAATACAGACTGGATATTGTTTGTGCTACCAATGGGGCACATGTGGAGGTGTATTAGTGTGATTAGATTTATTTTACGGATTTATAATGAAGACTAAATTACTTTGATCTTGTATATTGTTGATAAATATCGCTATTAGGTAGAAATGTATTTAACATGTGCTTAAACAACAACATTTGCGTGAAAGATAGAAATAATCCTAGCCATCTTGGATTTGACAAATAATGAAAACGTTGCATAAACTGGGAAGAATAATTATTATTAGCCTTCAAAACATGAATTAAATACGCGAATAATGTAATAACATAAGTTAGAACATAAATATATACATGAATTATGAAAACAACTAAGTATAAATAATTTAATGCAAGTTATTAACTTGAAAGCATACGAATTAGATAAATTCCATAATATGACTGAAATTTGCCTAACATTGCGGTCGTTACAACTCTATATTTCATTTATGAACCTGACATATTATAGTAGTAGAGAGTGGCTACTTAACGCCAGAAAATAAATTTACGTGTGATTCCAGGATTTCAAATAAATTTTACTAACTTCAAGGATGATTTTCTTCTTGGGCAGTGCATTTTCCTGTTATTTTTAGACTTTTTCATAATATGGTGAATGTGTGTGTTTTAGCGTGTGATTATACGTAGAATATCATATCCACTTGCATGTTTTAAAAATTTTATACAATTGCTAATTGTGATAGATATATTTATCCAACACGTAAAAATGAATCTCGCTCTGTAGTAAATAAAAATACTTTTCTATTATATTATACGTATCCCAAGAAATGAGACTAAAATCTCCTACATTTTCGATACTTTGAGAATTAATATGAGCAAGGTGCAAGGACACATTGACCGTAGTGATCATTAAAGTTCATAAGTTTGATTCAAAGGATCTAGTCTGACGTTTTTTTCTGCATCTCTGACATTAGTAACAAATTAACACGCATTGTTGTTTAGAACAAACATGCCATAGCCATAGCTAATATTTCACGTTAATGCTCCTAGCACAGCAGGGTGCGAAATCGTTTAAGACTGGTGGGGGAGAAAGATATTAATAAAACCCCCGCCCCTCAAACATACATATTAATTATACGATATACACATTTATAATGTTATTAAATGTAAAAATAAATTACTATATTAAATTACAAATATATTATTATTATTATTATTATTATTATTATTATTAATTGCCCAAAAATAAATAAATGTGTTACTTTTAAATATATCAGATATTATAAAATAGCAAACTACGTCCCTTACTAACTGGTGAAATTATGAAATAGCTGAAGTGGTTTTATTGCGTGTAAGTTTTTATTAAGTTTTTGCTTCATGTTAATATAAATCAATTAGATTTCATAGTTATTATTGTTTTGCATTCTTTTTTTACTTTTATTGTGCGTATTGATTTAGATTTGTTATTTTTCTCTTGAGAGAGAAAAAGCATTGAATACTCACAACTACACTAATTTGTGTATGTATTCGATATTATTCTTAGTACAGTATATTTGAAATTAAAAGTAATTGTTTATCTTTTGTTTGTTGTAACAAAAACTCTCCTCCAGAAATTTTTTGGTGGGGGGCATTTTTGAGGCCAAGGTTTTCGCAAGGGTCCCTCAACAGTCGAGGTAATGGGGGCAGTCATTAATATGTAAATTATAAAATATATGCATTTTTCAGTTCATGGAGTTGAGAAGTTCGATGATGAAAAGTTTCCTCAAGTAATGACCAACGTTTTTCTTTTCAGTATGCAACCCTGCATGAAATATGATATGCAATATGATTAGGAAACATTTTTGACATTGTAATGGAAGTTGTTGTTCATTAAACAAGCGTTCCAAGTTGTTTATCAAGAAATGTTTTTCATAAATAAAGAAATAACATAATTCTAACACGATGCACAGGCTACAGTATTTTGCAAAATGATCTACATAAGCCAGTACAATGAATACTTTGGTGCAACAACTAGTATTTCTTGCATTCCAAGTAATTGTTGAGGGTGAGCTCGAGATTAGTATTTTAAAGTAAGTATAACATAATTTCTACCTTATTATTTCTATAGTATTCATAACAGTATTCGTATTTTCCTTAATCGTTCTGAGCCCTGAATTAAGAGTTACATATTTTTGCGCGTAAAAACCGTATGTGGTGGAAACTGTAGGGAAAAGTTATGAAACTAGATTTATATGACTGACTTCCGTGGCAGTGTGGTTGCTACAACTTCCTATGACGTCAAGGGTACAGAGTTCGCACCCTGGTCTGAACACTGGTGTTCTTTGTGAGTGCCCCATCAATTTCATTTTCGTTATTAGGCAAAAGTGACAGAAAAGCGAAGTAAAATAAACAATCAATCAATCAATCAGTTCTACAAAATAAATCTATCAATCAATCAATCAGTTCTGCAACGTGGGAGGGAACACAGAAATCGAAATGCATTAAATCAAGGTTGATGCACTTTTAATGCATCAACTGACACAGTTAAATGTATAATTTCGTTTCTTTGGGAAGATCGTGCCTGATCTTCGTAATTGCACTTTGGTGCATCGCACGGAACGGAATCTGATAAAAGTACTCTGTATTTTGACGCACCAAATTTGCAATTTATGCACGTTAATGTGTTATTGTAGGCAACGTGTTTGTGTCAATTGACACGTGTAGAGAATGCAAAACCGGTATTGCCATCACCGACCCGGTGTTCAGTAATTCTCGATATTCGAGAAGAAACGCTGGAACGTGAATTGCCACAGTACCTCTTTTCTTCGGCGAGATGTCTTCCGAGAGAATCCTGTCGACGCCAAACTTGAGGTCCCTGGAAGCGACCGGGGCCTGCTGGTCTGTCCGCGGCGAACCTGCTGGAGAATGAGGACGGGTCCCTGCGGCCACCGACTGGAAGCTGGACAACGCAGACGGATACAGGACGTAATTCCCCGACAGGAACATTACACACGAAGCACGTGCATGCAGCAAAGATGCTGGATGGTCGAACAATTCGAGCTCCTTGAGCAAATTCCGATTTCCCCACTTTTCAATCGCTCACTTTTTGTTCCTTTCCTTCATCCGAAGACGTTCCACACGCGTTTGTGGCTCTGGGCGGAAAGCGCATGGTCGACTCCACCAAGGGGCGTGGCGTCTCACGCGTGCTGACCAATCAGGCTCTCGGATCGAAGTGATGAAGCGAAGATGCCGCCTATTCGGGGATTCACATAATAATAGCACGTGCTCGGGGAATCCCTGATGTAAACAATGGTTGTTTAACTGTTCAGCGGCCATTTGAGAACCATCTTTCCTAAATATTTTGCTCAATCTCGGAAGAATATCATGAATAAGACCGATAAACTATATTTACATATTTTTTAAATGTCCATTTTCACAAAAACAGTTTAAATGAATATTACTGATATATCCAAAACTGCATTTATGCAATTTATTATTTTCATGCATAAACGCGCACACCTTTACGCAAAGGTATTTTTCATTTCAGTTAACGTAAATTGAAAATGTGTGAGTAACGAATGAACAAACATACGGTCGACATACGGTCCACCTAGGTGCACCGAAACCGAGAGGGGGGGGGGGGTGCAGGGGGACCCGAACATACACCCTGAGTTCTCGTTTGGGCCCCCACTAAAAGGGGTCCAATGTATAACTTTCAACAAAATACCATTTGTGTGATGGCCATTTCATAATTATTTGAGGGCTCTATGGGAAATTACGCAGAATTCTGCTCTGAAATGGGCGCTTTACTCTATCTCAGCATTTATTTTTCCAAATACACAGTGCCAGCCCCCGTGGTAGAGTGGTTAGCAAATCGCGCTACGACGCCAGGGGTCCTGGGTTCGAATTCCGGCCTGGGCATGGATGTTTGTGAGTGTCCATTCATCAATTTCATCATGTCATCACTCATCCCCATCTTCGCAAATTGATCAAAAGAGGTACAAAAAGCGAAGTAAAATATAGCAAATCAATCAATCAACCAAATACACAGTTCATTAAGGAAAACGCATGGTATTGTGTTTTTGTGCGAGATTAGAGGAAAAATCATGGGAATTTTGTAGTCCTCGTGTTCTTGAGTGAATAAGTCCATCGAAAAATATAAGTAGGTGCTATTGTTTTCCACACAATTCCATTGTCGGCATCTGTTATTGATGTATCGGTTACCTCACCTTATGAACTTCTGAGACGCCAAGATTTGGTTTGTTTTGGCTATCACTTGCATTCGAGACAAAAGAAGTGAATGAAAAAACGAATTATCGTCTTTATTCAGTATGTAGCAGTGAATTGTGGTGGGTGGATGATGTTGAGCTCAGGGTTGAGAAAGGAGAACGTAGAAAAGAATAACTGGAACACTGACTATTTAAAGAAATAAATCCAAAAATGTAAGTAGTAACTTCGTTTACAAACTCTAAAATAAAACTTAATTGGCTTATTAGACACATTGATCTTATTTATTATGAACTTTATTATTGTCATTATTATTACATATAAAACACTTGGCACGGACCTATCCCGAAATATACTTCTAATACGTGCCTGGTATGGGGATATATAACTACAATAAAAAAGAGGCTGTCTTTGTCCCGGGTGACAAGGAGCATGGTTTCGCATCTGCAAACGGCATTAAAATGGCCTAATCCTGTCCCTGTCTCAGAGACCTAAAAGTACTTCGTGGAAATACCAATAAGGTAACAAAATTGAATTATTATCGAACTATGACGATAAAATGAATAACGAAACATATATCAGTTATTAATTTATTATGATATTATACTCATTAGTAAGTTCGTAAAAAATCTATTATAAAAGATATGCTGTAGATATTTCATGTTCCGATCAGTACCCATGGAGCACAGTTGAGAGAACTAATAGACTAGTGCGATCAGTGGCGTGCCAGGATTTTCGAAAGGGAGGGGTTATGTATACTTTTTCTAGTCAGCCCTCATTTTGTCATATTTTCCTACCTTTGACGTTCTTTCTTTTAGGAATACTGGGCGAAAAGGGGGGGGGGGTTATAACATAACGCCACTGAGTGCGATTGCTTTTAACGCTGTATTCTTCTTGCAAGACTGTTGTTTGTGCTTTGCATTGCCTCAAGAACTATTTAGGAAGTACGATGACCCAAAAGCGTCTTAATTCTATGGCACTGTGTCAAGTTGTAATGGTCGGATTGACCATTACTGGCTTTGGTAATATGTTAATTAATTGCTGGCCAGCTACAAGGTATAGGGTTAATTAATATGTTTCCATGTGTGTATTTTTATGTTATTATTGCAAGTAAGTGTATGTGCTTAAATGGATTGATTTTTACTGGATATTAGATTCCCCTGTTTTTTAGCTTCCCGGTTGGGGGAGCTGTCTTTCAAAAGACCGTTGCGGTGGAAAATTCCAGTGCTACCGGGTTCACTTCCGCGGACTCCAACCCCGACTATAAAAAAGGCCAGTTGGGCTTTAGAGAAAAAAGTTTTTTACTACATTCACAACGACGAAGAACCTTCTTCGAGAGTTAAGTCCACTTATGGTGGCTAAACTAATTGATGGAAAATATATGTAGCAACCTCTGTTCGAAATCCCCAAGTTTCCCAATTAGCAAAAGATTTGCATTTGTAAGATATTGCCGAGTCGCATCATAATGCCTAGCGGGCTGAAGAAGGATGCTGCGTAAGGAAACGCAAGTCTGGTCGGAATATCAATTTATGTCGAGGGTAGACCACAGAGATAGTTAGGTTAACTCTGTGTTGATGAAAGTACCAATGCTTATTCCATAGGTACGCCTTTGCTTGAATTAAGGAAATTGGTTGATTATGTAGATGCACATATGGAAACACTTTGTAAATATGTAAATAATAGCAACGTATAATAAACCCATATAGCCTAATCCTACCACAAATGTTCTGATTTAACGAATTAACTCCAAGAACTTCAGTACTGTCTATTTTAAACCAAATATTTATTCACTTTCTGTACATGTTTAACGAACCAGGTACTAAAAAATATAAATTGTTATGTGAAACCCCCCTTTCGTAATTCCTGCGTTATTATAATCTGCTCGCTTAGCACCCAGGGTGAGGTGGAAGGAGAGATTGGAAAGGATTTTACAAGGAAGTAATCCAGAGGGCCGAAATTAAACTAGGGAATGGGGGGCAGCTCTTTCACAAAGTACATAAGGAAAATCTTGATAATATTGACACTAAAGGGACCATGAAATATTTCACTGCTTCGTAAAAGTCGAGTAGGTTGAAAATATGCTACTGTTTCATTTAATCAAGATTAGTAAATTTTTACTTATGCCTGTAAACATATGTGTGTTACTTCATACTGCATTACTGTGGCTAGTGTTACATATTCATACAATGTGTAACTAACGTTTATATATGTGAGCATGTGCGAAGATATTAAACTGCCATAAAGGATTGTGGGAAAAAAATTCAGTACATAAACATAATATGATAATGAAATTCTCAATCAAAAGTTGGCCTCCAACTTGGCGCATGCAGTCGTAGCGTCGTTATTTAGACAGCCCCCCCCCCCCCCCCCCATCTTCTCCGATTTTCACCAGAATGGTGCCAAACTTTCCTCTTTTCTTATAATTCATTGTTGCACATTCGACTTGATTCAATAACTCATTGTAATTATCTAACTTTCCATCTTTGTTTTTATCATCCCTTACACGTCCGTACTTTGTTAAAATTAGTTTTATTCTTTGTCACTGATGCTGCCATCTGTTATTGCCTAAGTCAAACATTTTCCGATTATTGCTCCTATGGACACGTAACAACCAGCACTAACCTGTGTTATAAGAGTTGTTCAAAGTGATGTCCACCTATATACACCCATTCCTGGCATCGTTTGATGAAATTTTGATTCACACGTAAAAGTTTTTCCTCCGTAATTCTTCCAAGTGCTGCCCTTATATTGTCTTTTACTTCCTCGATATTATGAGGGTTATTTCGGTACGGTTTTAATCTTAGTAGCTTAGTGACTGTATGTGCTGATGATTTTGACACACCCACCTCCTATAAAACACGGCGTAGAGGTTTGTTTGGAGAGCCTTCTAACGTTGCCCAAATTTCGTTGAGTATTTCTTCCGTTAAAATCCATCGTTTTTGCTTAGGGATTCTAAAATTTAACGATCCAGTTTCTCGTAATGTAAGGACAAGACGTCTAACCGTCTCTCTACATGGAGCTGAAACGACAGGTAATTTATGTGTAAATTTCCTACACACGTCTCGATGCACTAACGTTTGGCACCATTTTGGTGACAATCCAAGAAGGTGGGGGGGGGGGGGCTGTGAAATATTGCACGAATACTCTTCTTATGTTGAAAGTGGGTGGAAAATGCATAACGGAGGAAGTTAAAATTTCAAACTGTCACTAGATAAATCAAAGTCTGATAACTCTGTCGCCTCCGTCCTAAAGCGTTGAGCTCCCGATTCGCAATCTCCCAAATGAAGGTTCCATGTTTGCGGTCTTTTCATCTCTTGTTTCTTTTTTTATATCTAATCATCATTCTTCTTCATCCTCGCAATTAGCCAAAAATGGCACTAAATCGACGTAAAACTAAAGAGAATGCAAATACACACAGAACCCAAAACGTGTCAATTGATACTGACTCCAATAACACATAAATGTGCATAAACTGCACATGATGCACTTTTCGGTGTGTCAAAATACACACAGAAATGCATAAAAGGCACTTTTATCAGTGTTCCGTTTGATGCACTAAAATGCATCAATTGGGAAAATCAGGCAAGATCATTTCAAAGATAACAAAATTGATACATATGAGAATGAGAGAGAAATATTCTGTAAAATCAAGACGAGACACGGAGAGATTTAATTTCGTTGAAAATATTCGTAAACCAAGATATTCAAAATTTTACCTAATAAAAATTAATTTACTGTGCGACTTATTCAGTCATATCAAGAAGATATCTAGCCTACCTGATTATTCATGGATAGTCTACATATTTTGTTTATTATAATAGCCCACGTCATTATATCCTCTCCCCCTTCCATTGTGGGCACTCTGCACAGTCATAGGTGACTCAGAGAAGTAAATTCATCATATCGATTGATGCACTAAAGTGTGTTTTATGGCTTCTTCAAGGAATCAGATTCACATTTGATGCATTTGGGTGCATTTTTGTATGTCGTGAAAGAAACACCAAAGTGCATCATTTGATTCAAGTGAGGATTCCTTTCAGTCGAGATGTACTTCAATGCATCAGTTGATGTGTTTCGATGCACCTTGATGCGTTTTGATGCACTTTCTGTAGCTCAGACCAAACGTTTGTGTATCATCCTAAAAGATGATGCATTGAAGTGCATCTCGACTGAAAGAAATTGCAACTGTCCCCAGTGTGGAGCAGTTTGTTGCAATAATTAAATAAAATAACTGTTCAAATGTCACTTAACACATGAGTATATTAATCAATCTTTTACAGTCACCATAGTAACGAATAATAAAACAAAATAACATCAACATTGAATAAAGTAGTACAACAGAATTTTCTTCGTTCTTTTCAGATTAAAACAAAACCAAATAACAAAATATAATTGCAAAAATGTCTTTGAATTAAAGAATTGTTGCAAAATCCTCACTTGAATCAAATGCTGCACTTTGGTGTTTCTTTCACGACGTACAAAAATGCACCCAAAGGCATCAAATGTGAATCTGATTCTTTGAAGAAGCCATAAAACACACTTTACTGCATCAATCGATGCATTCTGGTGCATCAATCGATATGATGCACTTAGTTTTCTGTGTGTAGAATCTGGAATCTAAGGCGAGTGGTGCAATGTTCAAATCATGAAAAGGTAAACTTCATTTACATAGTATATATATTTATATTAGTGACATTATTATTATTATTAGTAGTAGTAGTAGTATTTCATCATTTCATCACCTCCCCCCTCAGTGGTAGCGTCGTCGCCTTGCAACCTAGGGGTCCCGAGTTCGATGCCCGGTGGGGCACATAGTGGTTCGGCGGATCCCACTTTAAACTGTAGGTCCAGTCCCGGTTAACCTTACTGTGCATAAAGTGGACTCAAAACGCCAACTCAATCAATCAATATCATCACCCATCTTCATCTTCCCGATTACACAAAAGTAGCAGAAAAGCGAAGTAAAATTAACCAAATCAATCAATTCAATATGTAATACACTGTATTAATAAAGCACTGTTTTTATCCGTTTAATTGCTTTCTGACTCAAACAGAAAAGCAGTCTATTTTTTACATTTATGTCATTTATAATAATAGTGTACAATCACAATGTTGAAAATGACACGACACAGCAACACAATCAGAAAAAGCATAAATAGAATTGAAAATACATCAAACCAAAATTGATACACTGTTGATGCATCGATTCACATTGTATAATTTTGGTTTGTTTGAAATGAACGTGTCTCATCTCAACGGATTCATTTTGGAGTATCACACGGAAGAGCAGCTAGAGTTTATGCACTTTAATGTGTTATTGAATTGATGACAGTAGTGTGTGTGATTTTTTTATTGATTTTTCTTATTTTGCTTAGCTTTCCTTCCACTTGTGACGCAAGAGTGACGATGAATTGATGAAATTGATAAAGGGGACACACAAAGAACAATCATGCTCAGGTTAGGAAATGAATCCCGTACCCCTGGCGTCGTAGCGCACTGTGCTAACCACTCCGCCACGCAGATCGGCAATGTGTTATTAGAGTAAACATATTTGTGTCAATTGACACATTGTGGGTTCTGTGTGTATTTATGTAAAACACAGCCAAAACCATTTTACACTTTGGACATACGATTCGCCACCGAAAATGAAAAGCAAGTCACTTTATTTGAATGAGCATTAGAACGGAACTTTATGTGCTAAAAAAACTCGGAAATATTTTTTTTGTGTGTCATAAATGTTGAAAATATGTGATAAAACCAGGAAAATATGTGACAAAAATAAAAAAAAAACATTTCGTAACAAAAAACAAAATATTACATGCACTTTAAACAGTTGAAATCAGTTTTTAAATGCTTACCCTTAGTGAGCTTTTTTGGGAAAAGTAGCAGTGGATTACCATAGATTTTTTCTAAATTCTCCATTGTAAATCTGTGACCGCTCCACGTCACAAGAAACAATTCTTGCATATTTGAAGCACGAAATGTCACTAACGCTGAAGTTTTCCAAAGCTTCCTCTTCCTCTACTTCACCTTCCAAATCACGTGCAATTTGCCACAAAGTTTGAAAACCTTGGTTTTTCCCCAAAAATTCTGTACATTTAGATATTAGCACTTGTGCATTAGATCCAGTGGGGGTAATATTTTCCCCCAATAGGATCGTAGGCGAGGCGCCAGAAGTCTGCCAGCGAGCGTGTTCAAAAACAAAACAAACCTAACACACTCGATATGAGAGAGGTGAGGAGAATAAACAATAAACAATAAAACTGGAAAATATGTGTTTTTATGTAAAATAAAATTTGCTGTGTTGACATATAAGGCTATGATCAGAATTATGGCAAAAACAAGGATCTCTATCTTATTTACGTAAAGTTCCGTTCCCGAGAATAAACTAACTTTCATGCATTGTTTATTACACTTATTATTGTTTTTATTGACATGAGCATTGGGGGTGCGGAACTGAAAACCAAGGGTGCCTGCTCAAACACCCCCTGGCTCAGCCTTTACACGCAGTGGAAAAAGTGAATTAATTCCAAGACCTTGGTAGACTCGCTCTTTTGCCGCCAGAAACCGTAACGAGGATACAAACGACCCAAGAGGCGGAGGAAGTTCTCACGATGAGGTGTAGATAGTAAATAAAAGGCGATTCACCTGTTGATACCGGTGTTGCACCTTTCGATACACCGCATAAATACCTGAGCTTTTATTGAGGCTTACACGTAGCTTAATAGAGACAAACACGCACCGGAACTGTCTGGCCATCACGGAGGAAGGGTCAGCCTTAACAAGCACCTCGGCTCCTCTCGTGATGGAGAGAAGGGAATGCTCTTTGTGGAGATGCTTTCCGAGCAATCAACACTTGGAAAAAAAACAGGTGATTATCAGATTGCTTTCGATACGTACTTAGGGCACAGCGTTGCCAATCCAAGATATTGTTTATTCACTGGAGAACGTCCTCAATTTTAATGGGACGGATTTAGGTGTGATATGAGTAGCCCTCGGATTTTTAGGTTCTAAAAAGTGTGCTTTTAGGTTCCTAAATAGGCTCTAAAAATCCTAAAATAGGTTCGAAAAACCCTAAAATAGGTTCTAAAAATCCTAAAATAGGTCCTAAAAATTTTAGGCTAGGCTCGAAAAATCTTGAAGTAGGTTAAAAAAAACTAAAATAGTTCAAAATTCCTGAAAAATGCTGATTAGGTATAGTCACCGGCAATGAAAATGGGACACCTATATCTTGCATAACGTTATGTGTGTTGCCTAACCCTTCGGCGATGGTAGAACTTACCATTGGAAATTTGCTTTTAAAATACACTCTTCGCCGTATACTTAGGCAAAAATCTCTTTTCATGTAATCCACAGTCAAACTCCGCAATTTTGTCTGTGAGGATCGTCTTATATTTCAACAGAAACATAGTCAGTGCTGAAAACATCAATGCTGAAATGTTAGTTTGCAAGGCGTGAATGCCACAAAGCACCGAAGTGACGCGAAAAGTGAGCAAGACCACACAGATCAGACCACTTGGAATTGTACAGGTAACAGTGGCACCAGACATTTGAGCGCTGAAAAATCTCCATGGACTTGGAGGAAGGGAAATCGACAGGGAGTACGTTTCAAACACGTCCGTCATTGAATTTCTTCGTGACCAAACAAAGCAAATGCCTCTGTGTAACATGAAAATCCTGTAAAACCTTTAAAAATATATAAAACCTAAAAAAATGGCTTGATTTAGGCGCATAACCCTAAAATAGGTTCTAAAAAGCAAAATAGTTTTTTTTAGGTCCTATAAAACTTCATCAGTCGTGTTTTTTAACGAAACGCTGACATAACTTATTATTTCTTACATACCTGTAAAGGAAAAAAATAGGTTAAAAACCTAAAATCCGACGTCTAGATATGATATTGTACCCTCCTCACCGACAAAGACATCCAACAGTCGCCAGAGTAACAGATAGTATAAGTAATTAGCCATTTCTCTCTTCCCTTAGATGCCTAAACTTAGGTGATCACCCAAAAACGTATAAAACTAAATATTAATAGTTGATTGATTTGTTTCGCTTTAGCTTTTGTAGCTTTGTGTAGCTTTCCTGCTACTTTTGGCTTGTCGCGAAGATCAGGAAGAATGGTGATATGATGAAATTTTGAGGAGAATCACAAACGCAAGTGGACATGATACAACGCAGACCTTTTTGGCTGTGGGTCCAGAAGCCAGAGCCTCGTTAACCTACAAAATGCAGTCCAGGGTGGACAATTGGGTGTCTTCAGAAAAGGCCACCCCTAAATATAAATCGTAAAACAACACACGAGTAAATTGCAATTGCCTTCAATTTATCTTTTATTAAGAAATCTAGAAAGTTACTGTAAAATCGTAAATTAACAAAGAAGAAAATGATCTAGAATGTCAATTAACATAGGAGGAAATAGAAAAGTGATAGTCCTTTTGTAGTCAATGAAAAGCCCTCTAGGAATCCAAATATATGATCTCCAAAATCAAGCGATCTTATCCTTAGAAGAAACTTAGTTCCTAGTGCAGTGGTTTTTAAACTATGCATCGCGTCTCCCTGAAGAGGTGCCGAAGTTTCGCAGGAGAGGAAAACAATTCATTTTCTGAAAGATTAAAATGTGTTAATAAGAAATTAGCAACAACATCTTATGTATTTTTGCAACTCACATTGGTTGTCCATCGGTAATGTCATCTCTCGTGTTTTTGTACTGAGACACGAACTACACTTAGCTTGTAGAAAAAAGCCATGCCAATGCTGAAAACTTTAATGTATATAAACTTTAAAGTTGTACATAAATTGCCATGCCTCTCTGATATTTTCCACAAACTGAATGTTCTGAATGTATCTCTACAAGGTACAGTACAATGGTATCCTGAACCTATCAAACAAGTTGCTGCTTTGTAAAAGAAAGATTAAAAATGAAAGCATTGGTGATTGCTTTCGTACATTGAGAAAGTTGTTAGAAGAAACAGAACTACAATTAAATGAAAAAATGCAAACATTGCTTCATGTTTATTTTTTAACATCCATTATCCAGCTCTTCTTACTATCTGTATTTTTCCCTTTCTATCTCGTGCATATCTGTCGCTGAATGCTTATAAAGATTAAAAAATTGAAACCATTAATAAACATTACATTTCCATTACTTGAATGTGGACCAACAGTAAATGAACACATCTTTCATGGTCGCATCACATGTATTTGTCTATTGTTATTAAGGGGAGGCGCGTGCAGATTTTGGGAGCGGAGGGGAGTTCCGAGAGCAAGTTTGAAAACCCCTGTGCTAGTGGTATACCGCCAGTTGCAAAAAGGGCAGATATACCTATGACTGACTAACTAACTAACTCTCTAGCCTTCTTAAACCCGAAGGTTCATGGCTGCAGCAACACAGGCGTACCATCTGTCCCTATCCTAAGCAAGATCTATATACTCTTTTCCATGCCTACCGATTTCCTTTAGGTCCATCTCAACATTATCCCTCGATCTTCGTCTTGGTCTTCCTACTGGTCTCTTACCATCAGGTTTCCCAACAAGAATCCTGTAAACTCTTCTTTCCTCCCATTCGTGCCATATGGGCTGCCCACCTGTGACTGACACTTGTTAATCCAACACTGAGGTACAATATACAAGAAAATCAATCACAGATTATTAATAAGCCAAATCTCTCGAAAATATTCAGTTAGGTTTCACGAATGCTGTTCTTTATTTTACAATCATTGCAACCATACATGATTCCCATGTTACCAACGCTAAGGGTCCCGGGTTAGAATCCCGCTCGGCCTTGGTTGTTTGTGAATGTCCATTCATCAATTTCATCATTTCATGACTCATTCCCATCGTCGCAAATTATCCAAGAGGCACAAAACGCGAAGTAAAATAAACTAAATCAAATCAAAAAATCAAACCATGTTACCAAATGGTCAGACGTCTCTCCATTGCTGCGGGCTGTCCCGGATTCGATTCACAGTGAGAGCTCCAACATGCTGGCATCGTGACGACAATTGGGGAGCTATTGTAGAGTGGCATGCTCCTGTCTCAAAGGCATAAAATAGCGACGATAGGCCTCGATGCGGTGACCACACGTTACCCAATGAACAGTACGCTGGCAGGCCCTGTTCCTCAGAAGGATGTTGCGATATGCAATTTAGTAAACACACGCAACTCCCCTCCCCACTCACACACACACACGCACAGACAGACACACACACATTTTAATATGCGATATTTCCAGATATATTAATGCTACTACATGCATATATATCATGTGTGTGTGTGTGTGTGTGTGTGTGTGTGTGAACACACATACACACGCACGATATGCTATGTTGTTTTTCTTGTTTAACGAAAATGCCAGCTCATATGTTTCGAGACTGCAGAGTGAAACATATGTGAAGGGCCTCAGCAGTGGCGTAAAAGTTACGTAATCAAGGAGTCCCGGGTTCGATACCCGGTGAAGGAACATTGCACAGGATTCGGATTCCACTTTGAACTGCCCAGGAACAGAGAGCACCACTGGCCCAACCTCTACACTCACCAGCTACGGAGTGCCCAAAGGACACGGAACCTCAAGACACATCTCATAAAGAAAAGTTTACATAATGTCAACGAGATGGGGAGTAAATAAATAAATAAATAAATAAAATTATAATAGCTTTCCAGTGCTTTGCACCACGCCATGAAGGCGTATAGGGGTTGCAAAGTTAGAACTCCACATTTTCTTGATCACGCCCATGGGCGTCCGGAATTTGGGGCAAGGGGGGCCCGTGACCCCCCCTGGAAAATGAAAGTCAACCAACAATTATATATTTCACACACATAATTTCATTTCATACACAATAATACGTATTAATTATTGCACGAAAATAATAAATTGAAATTTAAGCATTTTTTTGAGGGAACAACACTATTATTGCGGAAAATGTGCCTTGTTTGCCTTGCCTGGAAAAAAATACCTTCCTTGCCCCTCCTTGGGAAAATCACGGCCGAAGGTGAGGGTGCAGTGATGAGATGAGGAGTGTCTAGATAATAATAAGAATACTAGATATAAGACCTTTCTAACTATCAACCCATTCTTTACTCAACGCCACTACTCTAACACCTATTAATATCTTGCTAATCAATCTTGAATACCTGAAACTCGCCTTATTATTATTTTCTCACGCCCTAAGGATCCCAATTCCCTGAGATCCCAGGAAACCGATTAAACACGTTACTCCATGCATCAAACTCTAAAATATTCCCAACTACACGATCTTCCTTTCCTGACGTTTCCAGAAACCCATACTTCCTGAATTTCCAGGATATCCCCCCACTCTTTTAACTGCGGATACAGTCTCGATTAGTCTATCTGTACATAAAGTGGACTTAACGATCCAAAATGAACGGATGTGGCAACGCCGACAAGACGAGAGAAGATTGTAACAATCCTCTTCTCGCTACCAAGAAACACACCGAGCACTGAGATTGAAAACAGTCAATGACATCAAAACAACCACAGCCTGCGCACCCCCGGAAGTCATATCTCTAAATACATGCTGACGGAACAGGCTCACTTCTTTCAATCAGAATTTCAACGAGTTGTGGGTTTATCTAAAAGGACTTGATATTTATCATACGGTGGAAGAACTCCCATTGTTTGGAGAAAGAGAGGCCATCATTGTTCACTGGCCATGCTCGTATTCCGCCCTCCATTCTTTCCTTCGCCTCGTTTCGTGGTGCAAGTTTACGAGCTTGCTTGTTACCCTGCTCGGCCCTCTCTTGTTAGAGGCCGCATCAAATCTCTTTTTCGCACGAACCACCTCCTTCCTTCACCATTCGGTTTACAGCGACCGGTTTATGGCGACGACCTCCCCCCTCGTAAATACTGCGTTATTACTATTTATTACTCTTTATGGGCAGCTATTAACAAGAAGCCTGCGCCTCCAACGGAGTTCCAATGCGGGAATCGGAGATTTTTTTAAACCGTTAACAGGGTTTATTCTCCCCCCGTTGATTTGGCAGGCGGCGATGCTGGCAAGTGTTGCAACTCTCCAGAAGATGTTGTTAAAAAATTTTCATGATGATCCTACGCCATAGTCGGGCCTAGGGTGGGGCAATACGGGCACTCGCCTAGGGCCCGCACCAGATAAAAATAATTGTTTTTGTACGGTTTATTTCAAGAATATAAGACGCTAGTGCTTACAATTACGTAATCTGATTTTTCCTGCCATTATGGATTGTTTCGACCATGGGCGTAACTTGGGACCTAATTTTGAGGGGGCAGAATTAAACTGGGCCTAATTTTGAGGGGGCAGAATCAGACTTGGGGCCTAATTTTGGGGAAAAAGACTCGAAAAGTTTTCCATCCCATAAAAACGGCATCCAGGATTATTTGCTAAATAACTATGAGTTGTGACGTTTGCGAAATTATAAATATTACTCTATATTACGTTGCTCCTGAGGGTCCCTAACTTGTAAATTTTAATAAACCCGAATTTTTTTGTGGGGGGGCAAGTGCTCCCCCTTGCCCCCGCCAAGTTACGCCAATGGTTTTGACATAACTTTAAAATATCCAAAATTACTGAAATTATATTCTAAAGAAGGTGAAAGTTGTGTTCTAATATTTAAATAGAAATAGTTAATAAGCAGTATTTACTTATTTATAAAATGAAATCAATCAAGGGAAAATATTATTTTATGTGAAACAATGAGAATTCACTACAATTACATTGTCAAAATTCAATGAAAAGTAAACAAGATAGAAATATGATAGAGAATGTTATAGGACATGATTAAAAATTGTCACTTTAATAGGTTAAATAATAGTTTGATATTAAACATAACAAGTTTTGTAATTAAATATAATGAACGTCGCATCAGTTGCATATTTCTAGGAACTAAGAACAGCACAAATAGGCAGGCAAAGAAGCACTAAAATGTGGAAAATTTTCGCTATAAATAATGAAAGGATTCAAATTCAAATTTCTTATCCAGAATAGGGTGTAATGGGTAGCCTGTTCAGAAAACAAATGTCTACCTGTCTTACACGTAGTACACCCCTGTAATTGCAATGTTGCCAACGAGGTTTTGGAGCCTGGACTTACAGCCAGTATAGTCCGCTGGTTGTATGTTATCATGTGTTTTGAAATTATATGTGCTAAGTGCTCCTTTACATCTTCAGCTTTTAACCTAGGTAAGGTGATTTTTAGTCCTCAGAGACACGTTTTGATTTTAGATATGTTAAGGGACTGGCACAGTAGGTGTAATGTGACAGACGTGCAAATAGCTTCAATGTTATCCAAGATGTAATACTTTCACAACATTAACGGCTGCAATTTCATAATGCATGCTGAGGATTGTAGATTTAACGGAAACAGTATTACAAACTATTTATGCATTATTTATTCATATTCAACACAGAAGGATTTTAAAAACTTTTCACCTAACCTTAAATAATAGAAACGTTGTATTGTGTATAACAGCAATTGCTCAGCATTGATATCCATAGTCATGTCCGCGTCGGGATTCGAACCTGGAATCTTAGGTTTCGAGATTGTGGCTCGATTGCCAAACGGACTCGGTCACGGGCAGGCTATAAGACAAAAACCAGTGACGGAGTCCTTTGGAGGGACGGGAGGATGAGCTTCTTTCTAATTGCCACCTACTATGCATTGAAGATGATGTCAAGGGGCAATCGCTCTTTACTCTCATGTTTACTGAATATTTAAGTTACAGTGTTCCCTGAATCCTGAAATCTGAAAATGAAAAGGAAGAACACACTATTCGCAGTTGAAATGTTACTTGGTTCCTCTTTCAAAACGTTTTAGGCAATTATGGGCACTAATAACCGAAATGGGTATTATCAGCCGAAATAGGCAATTATTAGCACCATAGAAATTACAAGTATCTGCAGCATACAACGCTACACACAACAATCGTTAGTTGTTTTCTTAGATCTTTGTCCAAAGTTCCACACTTATTCTTATATTAAGGGTTTCTTTTAACTTCTATTCACTTCATGACTGCAGCTGACGTCAATGCTCATCAGTGAGAAAAATACATGGAAAAGGCTAATTTTTTTTGTGGGCAATAAAATTAACACGTTCTGTTTCTTTCTGGTTTTAAATTCTAGTTAAACGTTATAATTTTAATGAATACGTCAAATTAGGGGCGTAACATACAGGCACGTGGGCCTATGCCTAAGGCGGCCTGAGAAAAGTAATTATTATCGTCGTATTTCTCAACGCAAATCACGATAACTTGCCCCATTTAGTCTTTTCTTGAATAAAAAAGCAGTTTGTAGTGCACTTTCTTTTTCTCTGGACCTTGCACTGCCGATTTTAATAAGTTAACAATATAGCACCTTCAACTGCCACGAAGCAAGTGTAGGCCTTTTAATGCTTGCGTTGTTTCCTTCCTTCCTACTGCAGGTCCGTACCCATCATTTTTTTTAGCGGGAAGGGGGGGGGGGGGAGGTGGCAGATCCGAAACTGTGGAACAAAAGGAAGATCCGAAATGCTGTTGGGATTGATTGGGTTAGGTTATCTTTACGTCGATTTTCTGACACTTTTGGCTAATCGCAGCGATGAGGATGAGTGATGATACGATGAAATTGATAAAGGAACACTCACAAAGAACACTCACAAAGAACACTCATGCCCAGTCCGAGCTTCGAATCCGGGGCCCATGGCGTCGTAGCGCGCTGTGATAACAACTTAGTCACGGTGGTCGGCGAAATGTTGTTGGAGTATTAGATGTGACTACCAATGTTATGATAATATGCAGCTAGTGCTTGCGATAAGTGTACACCCAACGACAAAGGAAATATATCCATTATTATTTTCATACAGTTTGTTCTCCACAGTGTGATGACAATGGGTTGAAATATAAACGCCACTAAGCAGATGCCAACAGCGGCTTCACATACAGAATTCCACCCCTTATAAGTTGTAACAACACAAGACGTAGAGTAAAAACAGAATGAAAATAGGGATGGACAATTTGCGTACTATTATCTTTGCCATTGGCTGTCAAATTGTAGAGTTGCAATGTTATGGTCTAAATTAACGGGGAAAAAATCAATTCACCGATAGACCCCCCCCCCCCCCCGATCCGACAATCAGCAACACAGTCCCATACAGACATACATTCAATTCTCAGAAGTATTCGAATAGTACTGTGTTCCGCAAATTAACAATGTTTTCATTTTTTGAAAAAAAAAATCCTTATACCAGCATCATTGAACAGCCATGATAATTCTATCGTTAGAAAATAATACACTCCTCATAAAAAGTTTGGAATATTTCTATATTAGGTACGACAAGCTTAGAATATTATTATGTTTGGCAATAGGTAATAGGCACGGTGGTATATGTCGGCGAACAGACGAGAACATCCACAAGACAGATACCATGTGTTGTTGCATTCCAAGGCCGTGTCTATCACCTATTGTCTAACGTAACAATATTCCAAACTTTTTGTGAGGAGTGTATATTTAAAAATTAAATGATACGATTAGCAATGATTATGAAAATGAAGAATATGTCAAAATGTGATTTAACAAAAAAAAAATATAACGGTCAAATATTGAGTGACAAGTAATTAATCTAATTGCCCGTTAGTAGGAATTAATTGCAATTGGTAATATTAAAATCCGTCGCGAATACAGGTGTCTAGCGAACTGTCTTAGCCAGCACTAGCTTGCTCAACCACCGTTTTTCGCCCGAATTCGGATTTACATGCATTCTTATGGGAATAACAAGAAAAATGCAACTTCTAAACCAATGGACCGAATTGGATGAGATTTTAACCAGCGGAAGACCACATCATGAAAGTACTGATTCCAAGATTTGAGCCTAATCAGAACAGAACAACGGGAGTTATGACTTATTAAAGATTCATCGCTGGATTGAATAGAAGACGGAACCCTACTGAGTTGGCCTCTCTGAACGTGTCGAATACAAAAGGGGAAGAGTTAGCCTAATCTCTGCGCGAGGGGCTGCTACCAGGGGTTAAGGACCGGAGTGAGCATTGACCAGGATAGGAGGACAACGGTCAAAGCACCAGAAACAATAAACAAGCACCTGATCATAGAGGGTACAGCGTCACTACGTTCAAATCCGGAATAAAAGGGATGATTTGGAATAGCGAGACACAGTTTTGCACAGTTTTGCCTACAATCGCCACCGGAGTGTGAGCTACGCGCGACCGAGCTGCGAGTTGCAAGCAGACTCGAGGTCTGGATTTGTTTTCCTCGAGTGAGTGTTTCAGAGCCATGGAGTAGAGCAGAATAGAACCAGGGGGTCCTTCTCCCCCTCGCTGTCAACGCATCCGTGCACATACGTGTGGTTATGTGAGAATAACGCCAGACACGCCCACCTGTGTCAATCGTCCGAAACAACGTCCAAAGTAGTGAAAGTTAATAACATTTGATATCCATGTGAAACCGCGAATGGCTCATCGCGTATGTTCGTCTCATCGCCCAAGTCACGTATCTGTACTTACGAGCGACCGCGAAGAACTGACCTATTATTGCGCAAGTTGTCGTATGGAGTCGACAGTGAACGTGTACCGTCCGGGACGTCCCTGCGAAGTGCACGAGTGAAGCCAGGATCCGATGATGCCAGATGGAACCGCCGACTGATCCACTTTCGCCAACCAGGATAACCGTGAAGTGCAACACTGGAGCGTGGAGGCCTTCCAGAACTGTAGGACCACTTTCACCCAACCCAGGTCAGAGGGAATGCAGCGAAGGTAAGATCCAACCATGTGCGTGTGTGAGAAAGATGACGACTATCTACCGCGAATCTGCGTGAATCAAATCATTGCTTAACTTAAATCAGTGCTATGGCAACCCTAGGCATCGGTATTCCGGCGGAATAATCAATTTAAAGATGAGAGTTTATGTTAACAGCAGACAATAGTTCATTGAATATATTTATACCTTCAGAAAAGATAGAAGGGGTTCGCACAAGGAACAAATATTCACTTTATACTTAAAATCCTAAACGATAAATTGTAAAAGGCAATGTAGCCAAGACATAGCAAGAGTATGGTCAAGGTAGTAATTAATCTAACCTTTGTATTTGTCATATTGTCGCAATATGCCATAGAATGAGAGAATGAATGTGAGATCGAGTGAAAGAGGGCAAGATGTAATGTGTATTTATCTGTGCTTTAATATATGTGTATATTCAGAAACACCGTAGTATTATGTAACGTCATTTCAGGTATTTAAAACCAAATCCTCCTAGGTTTATTCTCGGTAACTCCGACTGTTAGGCACTTATCCTGACCGTATTATATTTCATGTAATGTTTAATTCGCCCAGCAGGTGAGGCGAGAGATTCTTCGTTGTTGCGTTGCTAAGCTCAGTTCAGTTGAGTTAATTGAGTTAATTAGTTATTATTAAATTAGCAGCCCGTAACAAAATATAATAAAGAAACATTTTTTCAACACGACTGCAGTTTGAAAAACGTCGGGACAGAGATAAAAAAGAATGGACTTTCCCGACAAAATCGGAATGTCTTGTAGACTTCCATCAATGGTTATTAAACAAAAATTACCCAGTGTTGCAGACTGCAGACTTCTGGAACCTGTCTCTCTCTCCCCAAATAACTTATTCATGCATGCCAGGGATCCCTGTTTGAATCCCGACCTGGGCATGGATGTTCGTGAGTGTCCATTCATCAATTTCATCATATCATCACTCATTCCCATCTTTGCAAATTAGCCAAAAGTGGCACAAAAAGCGAAGTAAAATTAAGCAAATCAATCAATCAATCGTTCATACATGCAAGGACGAAATCGAAATTGTTGCACAATCTGAAAAATCGTTGATGTTATTTCCGTAGGTTTTCATATCTTCACATTGTAATATTTCATAGTTCGAGGGATGGGGCATGGATCCGCATGACATACCACTAAGTACGAGCCTGTCCTACAGCTTGAGATTTCAGCTCCCGGAAAACAGAGAAAGACATTTTTAGAGTGAGGGAAATTATTAAATATAATTTTCATCAGTATTTTTTATTATTGTTATTATTATTATTTAAATATGATAAATTGCTGACATCTCTGAAGATTTTGTATCGATTCACATTGAGATTTTAAATTTAAAGAATGGATGGAGGCCTCGCATTCTAATCTCGTCCAGGGTCTCGCGATATGTTGCTACGCCACTGATGCTCATGAATCCCGGGTAAATATATACTTTACTCTGTCCTCTAAATTTCACATTATTTTTCCTTGGTTTTCCAATAACCATACGCTATCTCTTGTTTACATTTATTTTCATCCTGAATGCTCATAGTAGGCATTCAAGTATCCACTGTCCTCTCGTGTTTTACTAGTAAAGCCATGTCGTCCGCAAATTTTATTCTTAATCTTCCTATTATTACCCCTCACCCGTATTCTTGAGAAAGTGTTTTTCCCAATTCCTTAAAGTAGATGAATATTTTAGGTGATTGGCAGCATCCTTGTCCCCCAATTTCACTTCCCTCTGTCATTTCTTCTCCTACTCTCAGTTTAACTCATTGTTTCATGTACAGATTGATTATGAGCCTTCACTTTTCCAGTCTACAGCAATCCTTTCATTATCTCTGTAAGTTTTATCCAATTCACTCTATCTAATGCTTTCTCCAGATGCACAAAAACTACAAATACGTCCTTCTCCCTGAATGTGCCTTCATGGCACTGTACTATATGCACGGGAAACTTTACCTTACTTAAGTATCTTTCACTATATAACTTTTTAAGAAGCTTTCTCTTTGTTTAAACATGAAATTTCCCAGTGGAGGGAATACTCTTTCCCTTCAAAATATTCGGCGAAAGGGGATTTGGCGAAACGGGAATTTTCCTGTTGCCGAAAATTTTACTTAGGTGGGAAATCTGATATAAATCTCCTCTGTACCACGGGATTCGGCAAAACGGGAAGACACGATACCAAGTTCTTTGATTATAAACAAATTTCCAAAAATAAGCACACTTTAACGGGGATGCCAAATCCTGTGCAAGTGGCGTTAAAATCTATAACCGATAAATGTATCATAAACTATAATACGTTTATCTGTGAATCTATTCTTGCCTATGGCTCTGCTGCATGCATGAAATAGTAAATGCTGGAGCGAAACTCTTTTTCAAATGATGCCCGGTAGTGAGTAAGTAGAGACAAAAGGCGAATCGCCCATCATCTAAAAGAATTAAATGTCTGAACCAAGAGCGTGAGCGTGTGTGTGTGTCATTTGTTGTAACGTTAATTATTAACGCTTAAAGAGCTTTGCAGTCAGGCAGTGTTTCTCTCCTACTGCTGAAATGGCACTTATAAAGGCTTCGGGCCTAAACTCTCCTCACTTGGTGAATAAGCGTTCAGCTGTGGATAATTGCAATTTATTTCAGCTTTCTCACAGCTCACGGTTTCAACAGCAATTGATGGCCGGGCTACTGTGTTGTCTATTTGCACTAAACTAACTCAACCAAATAATTCGGCTCTTGTTGCGACAGTGGCTACATGGGATGACGAATCGGCGAATTGCAGTGTATCAAACTTGCAAACCAGAAAGGATACGTAATGAAACAGACAATGACAGAGGTTTTATATCGTACCAAAGAAATACTCGCTACTATTCTCTAGCAAAAAGATTCTCTGCGACAGCAACTAAAGATTTTTACCTTCCACGCAAGTAATTTGATTGATTGATTTGCTTTATTTTACTTCGCTTTTTGTGCCACTTTTGGCTAATTTGCGAAGATGGGGATGAGTGATGATATGATGAAATTGATGAAAGGACACTCACAATGAAGGGACACTCACTCACCTAGGTCTGGATTCGAACCCGAGACCTTTGACGTCATATCGCGCTGTGCTAACCACTCCGCCACGGAGGCCGGCACGCAAGTAACATATCTACATGTTGCTTCTCAATTGTGGTGTTGCTTCAATTCGATGCAGGTTGTAAGAGGTGACTTTTCCGTAAGCGCCCACCCACATGTTAACCTCACTTCCAAGTTGTACCAGTATAATGCTCTGTACGGTTGTGTGTTGTCTTGTGTTTTGTACCTATAGCTATGTGCTGAAATTCCTTTGCAGCGTCAGCTTTTAACCTGAATAAGTCCTGGTAGGTATAGATATGGTAAGGGGCTTGCACCCATATAATGGGACGGGTGCAAATAGCGTAAATACTGACGCACCACACAATTTTCCCTTCAATCAATTCTATGCTGACGTTATTAGTACATCATTTCCGTTATACCAAAGGTACGTGCGAGCTTAACGTAACGTTCTATTTAAGAAAAGCATTTACTTAAGAAACCCTCCAAAAATGTTGGTTAGATTAATGTCATGATCTTAGGTCTGAACGTCTGAGTTTCAAGAATTTGTTTCAAGCTGCAAAAAGTTACAAATTCATATTTTTACATGTTAAGATACATAATATTAATGGCATGTGTAAACTTGGATACTATACATTACCAAATGTAGTCTTTCTTTCAATTGTTGTATTCACATTTGTAATTTCTTGGAATCCTAGGCACCAAACAGAAGGTATTAAGCCAGTAATCATGCAAGTATCACTTCCAATGCGTGAAGATAGCACATAAAAGTCAGAAGATTAAATTGTTTTGCAAGGCAACCAACTTAACGCCTTAACAATCAAGTAATTCTGTGAGGAGTATCAAATTACTCAGTGATCTTCATTGCATAATGTAATGACCGTGGCAAACCCAAATCGTTAAACGTTTAACGATTCGTTTCTGTTATGTGTCGTGTGTCTATAGCTTGAAGGAATCCAAGAAAGACACTTTTCATTTCTAAGAAAATATGTGGGCGCTTGCAATTGAAGATTCATTGAAACAGTCACCTGGACCAGTCCTTGCAATTATCAAAATTATATTGTCTTCTTTAAGAAACACATTGTCTTATTACAAACACAGAGAAATGCTTCTAAGATCTATTAACTTGCCATATCTTTTAATACTTCGTCAAGTGGGCCTTTGTTGGATGAAGACAAATTCCAATACCTTCGTTATCGTAAAAACTTGCTTTTACAACTAACAAAAAACGTTATTTTTTTACTATAGATTTCTACATAGAAACTCTGGATGAAGATAAACAGGCAATCATCGGCAAATGGTAAATGGATTCTCGCTCATTTCTAACTTATATCCTCCAATCAGCTTTCTTACGACCTGACCCTGTGATCCAGCTGTAGCATTTGATATAAACTTAAGAAATTAATTGATTGAGTTTGTGTTTTAAGTCCACTTTATGTACAGTAAGGCTAATTGGGACTGGGCCTGCAGTTTAAAGTGGGATCCGAACCATTACGTGCCTCCACCGGGTATCGAACCTGGAACCCCTTGATTACAATGCGACGACACCACCACTGCGCCATCGGGGGCTCTAACTCAAGAGATACGAATGTAGGTAAGTTGCAAGAGTAACTTATCTTAGACTCTTCACGATTCTAAGAAATCGTTGGTTAGATTGTGTTTCTGAAAGATCATGGATATGAGGACTCCACCAATTTACAGAAATTATCTTATTACCAGATATACGAGTAGATTATTTTAGGATCTACTAGTTATTGAAGAAATAGGAGAATACCACTCGACAGTAGAAACAAAATACGTTGCTAAGTAAATTTCTAAAGTATGCCCTTTGGACCCAAATAGGTTTTGTAGAAATGATTTTTGTTATGATATGATTTTAAATTCCATGAACTTCTCCATTTTAGGTAGACATTAGTGAACGTGGGGATTAACAATATTTGAACTGGATGTAATAACTGGAGATAGTAAGATCAACTGTGTGTATATTTGTGGGTTCCTTGAAGTCATCAGTAAATATCCTCTTCACTCCATCTGCAATGTATGTTTGCTTCAAGCATCAAAAACATTTCAACCATCTAGTATTTATTACAAACTCCATTGCACCCACTGTATACATTCCCTTCGGCCTTAGTGATGTTTGTTCATGCGAAAGTAATAAAATCTGGTGCATGATTTGGCCACCTTGACAGTTAACTCATGAGAAACTTCCATTCCGACCACCCTTTCGCCAATTCGTCTTCAGCAGCGTCGATATTTCAAGAAGATACTTCATATTTACATCTAGGGTCATAATGTATATGAAAGCACACCTGTAGATCAAGTATTGTGAGAGAGTGTTCCATAAACTACCTTCCTGCTGAATGTTAAACCAACAATCGATCTGCTATGTTTGTTTTTGTGTTCCACCTACTGTTACAAGGATGGTACAGGTCAACTTCTCAACGTAGGTGATCAATTTCCACCCGACATTTATTCCTCTAGAGACTGTAATTTTACACGTGATTTGAACCGCAGGGAGAGGATCAACTTTATGGGTCAAGAATGTCAGCCTTTTGAAAATATTACTCTCCGGTGTTTGAGAAAGAGTAGCCAAGGGACCTTAGGTCATGCTGTGCGCCATTTTTTGTATCTAAAGGAAGCATGAGACCCTCCATGCAAATGTAAAAATCCTCTGGGTTTTGGATAGGATAGGTTGAAAAGGAGTATACTGTATGGGATTCGAGCATACGCTGTTGACCGTCCTTTTATTCACTGATGAAATGGTAACAAATTGAACGAATACACTGAAAAAAATGGAAAAACCAATAATGTATGGTACTTTATAAGAATCTGCTTTAAGATTATGAATGTCAGAGGCTCAATAGTGTACCGTTATTTATTATTAGCAGACAGGCAACAATGTTAACATCTTTATAAAATGTATATTTTAATCCGCTTATATGCTGACAAGTTAGTTGGGAATAATTATCATGTTACGTAGCATCAGACGAATCAGAAGAACCCTTCCGTATATTAAACTTTGTCTTATTATTTATGAATTAAATATTCTATCCGAGATTAGAGATAGAGGTTGGTTCAAGGCGCTTCATATCTCCGTAGTATTCCAACCAAACTATTAACGTTAGATATCTTTTGACTGATTGGATTAGCTTACTTTAGCATGCAATGTTAATTCGACATTGTCCATTGTCTAGTGCTTTAAACTACACTTGTTCTAACACTGCATTTCGAGAGAGCACCTCTTCTCAAGTCTTCAGGTGAAAAATGTGTTTCGCCGGTGATGGAATAGTTGGTGAGAGCACAAAATTTGTAGTAAAATCAGAGGTCTGTCGTAGGTTCGATTCCCACCACCGAGTAAACAAAATTGTTCATCTGAAGAGGAGAGAAGACGCGCTCTCTCGAAATGTAGTGTTAGAACACGTGTAGTTTAAAACAGTAGACGATGGACAATGTACAATTAACATTGCATGCTAATGTAGAACCATTGTCACTAACATTCAGAGAATTATTATGTCCTTTTACTTCTATATCTGCCATTTTTGGCTAATCGCGACGATGGGTATGAATCGTGATATGGTGAGATGGAGGAAGGGAAAATAACAAACACATATGGACTAAAGAATATTCCTATGGAGGGCTATACTGGCTGTTAGGCGCCAGAGCCTCGTTAGCCTGCAAAAATTCAGTCTAGAGTGTACTACGTGGAAGAGGTTGACACTTGGGTGTCTTCAGAGGGACCCACCGTTTTACACCCGAACATTGCAAATCCTAACCCCAAGTGATAAAAAGCAAAAAGCTACTTATGGAGATAGTATGTGTATGTGTATCATCTACCCTCTTTTCTATTGCGAATGGAATATATTTTCGACGTTAAAGGGAAAAGTATCAACTTTAAGAATTTCCCGAGAAAACATCTAAACATATATTAGTGGCTTGTTGGAAGCTAGGATTACAAGCTTGATGTGCTTTCTCAGTCAAAGAAAGCAGGGATCCTTCGCAGGTCGTGACATTACAAATGCAATTTATCTCAGGCGAGTGACATTCCTGTCTCACTTGATGAGCAGAAACCACCCGCTAGTTAGAATGTAGAGTGTGGGAGGGCAGCGGTTTATGACTGTGGACGTGTAAGTACTTCTTCTGACGGGTGTTAGCTTTACAAGCGAGATCTCCTCGTTTGGAACCCATCTCCCTTACATCCAGGCATACAATGGTTTCTCACTACAATATCCAAGGACCAATTTGACTTTTGCAGCTATTCCACCTGCATGAGTTCAAAACTTAATTCGAACAACGAGATTATCTCTTTGCGGTACGGAATAATTATGGAAATTTTCACATTTACAGGGCACTGATGCATCACTTAGTAATATGATTTTTCCTTCGAAGTCGAGTGATTCCTTCTCTCAATCACCTTGCTGTAAATATCCGACAACTGCCGCTAGGTGGCAGTTGTATGGAGGCTCTGCCCACTTCCCACCAAATGTAGAAATCCGTGAAATTTCCTTGTGTAGGTTATTTCTTATGTATGCGGTCCCTTTTTATTTTTTGTACCCAGTAAGATTTCAGAATCCTAAACTACTTGATTACCAACGTAAAAATATGTCTTCATGGGATGTGTGAATTGAATATCGTACGCAATGAGAAGTTTGTAAGTGCTGTATTGGCCAATATGTAGCAAGGCAAATTTTGCATCACTGTACGACAGGGAACGGTGTTATTTATCTAATGTCAGGAAGAAACCAGGACTTTAATTTCTTAGTTCTTTATTTATTTTTAAATATTTATTCGCTTGTATCTTGATAGTTTATCATGTCTTCATGTCAAAATTTAGGTCGTAATTATTTACAATAAGCTGATGTATAATAATATACAATGTATAATAATATTTTACAATAAATATTATCTAGCTATATTATCTGTCTTAGTGGCGTGCCCAGAATTTTCAAAAAGGGGATATGTGTACTTTTTTAGAAGCCAATCGTCATTTTGCCATGTTTTCCTGCCTTTGACATTCTTCTTTTTAGGAATAATGAGCTGAAGGGGCGGAGGTTATGACCCCCCCACTAACCCCGCCCCTAGCCTAGTATATATATATATATTATATTATATGTATATTTTAGTATTATGTGTTATATGCATAGTATATTTGTAATACATTATATTTGTAATATAACATATATTGGAATAAATATAATCATCTGCAACGTATAATAATATATATGTATAGCTATATGTATAATGTGTTGTTGAGAAAATGAATAACTGATGCAACGTATTGATGCAAGATATCACATAATAGCTTTAAGAAAAAATAAAAAGTAAATAATTGTGCTGCTTCTGTATTCAGTGAACTGTCAAGCAAAGGAATATGTCAAATTTTCAAATATTCCAAGCAAAAATATTTTCTTATTCTCCGTACAGCAATTTTGTGAAGTAGACCTTGCGTCACTATCCTGCTAAGAGTTAAGTTATTTTCTAGAGCTCCAACTTTCTTCAACAACCAACTGCACGTTTCAAACGCACTGATAAATGTCGAACATGCCGTGAGTATGAAAAAGTCAATTACTTCCACAATTGCCAATCTCTGTACTGAGGTCGACGGATTGAGCTGACTGAGATCTACGACACTATGGAGCTTTGATTTGAATCCTGGATAAGGCATGGAGTTGGTTTATTTCTCTCTTCAGTCATCCTCGTGGTTGCGATTAACCGAGAGAAGCAGAAACGCGAAGTAAAATAATCACAATAGAGAAGTATAGTCCGATTACTTTCAAAACATCTCCAGCTTCCTGTGTGAGTCCAGCAAGCGAGCCTATCAACAGTGTAGAGCGTGAGCGGGAGAGTTAGCGATAGGTGCTGGGTTGAGATGACGTCTGCTGCTCGCTTCTTGATTGGAGGCTTCGAACCTTTTGACTCGCTCACAAGCTGCAAATGCAGAACACCCAGAAATGTTACGAAAGTAATCTCACTCTAACGAGGTCTGTGATTCCTAAATTCAGAAACAATGGTCGACTGAGAGAGAGGTCCCTCTAAATTCTTACAGTTTACAAAACGGTCATCCCAGAGAAGCAAGAAAATTCGCTGTTCTGTAGGAACAAAATTTCCTACTCTAATCTTTCGTTTTGAAGGAGTAAGGGAGTGGCAATAATAAACAGTCTTTTCTGTTTTCAACGAATAAGATATAAACTTGTATATGAGTGTTTGTGTGTACACAGGTGACATTATAGAAATACAGTGGCGTAGCATGGACATTTCGGGTGGGAACGCCAAGTCCGAAGGAAGAGTCGGCCCTTTCTTGCTTAATAATTTACTTATGGTATTAGTCGCCACAGGTATTATTTGCCTGAAGTAAGCTGGGTTTTCAATAAAACATCATCATTGCATGTTTTAGCTAGAAAATTAGATGCCTCACTATGCCACAGATGTTTTGAACTCTGGTGTTCTATACCTTTTTTATATCTTTCTGCATGACGCAAGTCATTAAAAACCTACCTGAATCACAAGCGCCTCTGCACAACAGTAGACGTCATTGTTGTGGGCGATCCAACTACTGATTGATTTGGTTTATTTTACTTCGCTTTTCTACCACTTTTGGTTAATTGCGAATATGAATATGAGTGATGATATTGATGAAGGGACACTGACAAAGAACACCCGTGCTCACGCCGGGATTCGAACCAGGGACCTCTGTCGTCTTGGCGCACTGTGAAAAGCAGAGTGGATGATCCAAATATCGTACACTCTACTGACGTAACAGTGCCGATTAGTAATTCAGACCACTGTTTATTACATCTTGAGAATGCTGATAAACATTTTAAAATAATTTTCTCCAGAGACCATTCGATGTTAAGAGTTTTCAAATGAATGCTATACATTTCCATTCACACAATATTAAGTAGTTAGATAATAACGAAAAAATACAATAAAAAAATAATAGTTTTGCGGGTTAAGTAGTAGAGCAGCCACAGGCTGAATTTCTATCACGAGGACTTCACTAACTTATTTGACAAAAACTGTGTTGATCTTTTAGTTTCTAATACACATAGCTGTTCGTGCGATAAATTATGCAATGCAGTGGCCATTAAGAAGCAGTATATTTGAGATTGGTAAAGTTACGTCAGTCAATATTGCGTATTGTAGCATCACACAGCACGAGTTGCATGAGCGCGAAGAGCGAAGAACCGGGTAGGAATTCTGCGGCTGTGGTCTGCTTCAGAAGGCAGGAAGGGTCACATGAACCAATCACGGTAGACCTCTCGTACGCTGGCGTAAGAGAGCCCATTTACGCGCGTGCTGTAGAAATGGAAGCTTTCCCTCCATAAACGCAGCAAGGAATATAGGAGTCCTGTACGCCGAACCTGCTCGACGTCCGGCCGGGAAAGGCATTGAAAAGAGATGCTAGAACGAGTGTTGAGAGTGGAGCGTTGCAAGCGGATCGCGAAAAATAGCCATTATAATGCCATGAAGGTCAAACATATATGAAATTAGTCACGTTTTACTTTATAATCGCAGCATTTAAGCATTTTTGAAATTTTAAATCTGGGAACGCCGGGCGTACGGGCGTACTATAACGCTACGCCACTGTAGAAATATCGATTTACACCGTAGTCTTTGGTACAGAAGTAACATGTAGCTATATTTATCTTATCGAAGATATTTTGTTCATCAGAATCAATTCTAAAAAGAAATCCACTTTCATTCCAGATTCATCGAATAATCAATGCATTTCCGATTCATGAAAAAGATTCTTGAATATTCTCAAAAAGCATCAGGCCCGTTTTAGATGAAAACATTTTCCTTAGCACTTTTCTTAACATTTATGCCACGACCAAAATGCTACCGTGCAAAGTGAAAAATCTTATGGCATATCTCAATGATAGAATCAGTCCTATTTTCGTAGCATTTCGTTGCATAACCAATCAGAAGCGAGCTCTTGGTCACGGGTACAGATGTAATGGCGGTCGAGTGACATGTAAACAATGTATCACTTCACATTTTTAAAAATCCATAACTATTCAACCGATAGGAATAACGTTTCGTATAAAAAGGTTTTAGGTACAAAGCAATGGCGTTGGTTAAATACATAGTTTATGACGTATACGGTACATGTATGGAAGAATATGTTAGTTGTTTCAATTGTGAACACGTGCACTCACCATATATGGTGTAACTCGACGTGTTTTTCGTGCTGTATATATTATACACTGTAATCGCAAAAGCTAACAGAAATGCTACCTGAAATGCTTCTTTGGAAAGTACTATCTGCTATAAGCTTTTTGGAAGCTTTTACATAGCATTTATGCTAGCAAAAATGCTAAAGGAAATGCTTTCGTCTAAAGCGGACATTAGATTTACAAAAATATCAAAATGGTAAATTAGCAATTATTCTTTAAGTTTCTTTATCGGATAGTGAATTTCCAAATTAATATGAAAAGAATACACATTGAAAGTAAATGTCAGGGTATGTTATAACTGTAACTGAAGGCTATTATTATTAACTAACTAACTGCTAGCTCTCTAGCCTTCTTGAACCCGAAGGTTCATGGCTGCAGCAACACAGGCCTTCCATCTGTCCCTATCCTGAGCAAGATCTATATTATATACTATTTTCCATCCCTACCAATTTCCTCTAGATCCATCTCAACATTATACCTCCATCTTCGCCTTGGTCTTCCTACTGGTCTCTTACCATCAGGTTTCCCAACAAGAATCCTGTAAACTCCTCTTTTCTCTCCCTGTGCCACATGGCCTGCCCACCTAAGTCTTCATGATTTAATCTTCTAATAATATCTGGACATGAATACAAATTATGTAGTTCTAAATTATGTAACCTTCTCCACTCACCTGTCTCATCCCTTTTAGGTCCAAATGTTTTCCTAAGAATCTTATTTTCAAATTCTCTCAATTTATGTTCCTCTTTAAATGTAAGGGACCAAGTTTCGCATCCATATAATACTACAGGCAAAATTACTGTTTTGTATATTTTAACTTTTAGTTTCTTAGATATTAAACGAGAAGACAAAAGTTTATGAAAAGAAAAGTAACATGCATTTCCTGAATTAAGCTTGCTTTTTATTTCCTCTTTACTATCATTTTCATTTGTTAGTATTACTCTTAAGTACATAAATTTAGAAACTGGTTCAAACGAGTTGTTATCAATAATTAGATTTTGATTATTACCTAATAATCCAGCCCCTGTAATAGAGTTCCCCAAAAATTTAAGTTATGATATGTCTAACCAATGGAACCTAGCAGAATACATGTAGAAGGGTCAGAAAAACTTGGGTAGACATCACCATATTCTGGACTGGGTGTTTTAGACGCCATTTTCCAAAATACAATATTTTGCTTTTATTTCCGCACCTGAAACCGTTAAAGTCATAATTTTGGTGTCTAAATATATGTTTTGAAGGGTGAGGAATCGAATAAAATGGTTCCTGAAGTTGTCTGATTGTTATTTATTTCAGAAAATCTTTTTTTTTTGTTTTTTACTAAAAATGTCTACTGGACTCTATTACAGGGACAAGAGTATAATTTTGCTTTCATTTATTACACAATTAATCAAGAGGACTACTTGATTGTATGTTTAGGGTGATAAAGCAGTCAGAACTGAAATATATAGTAATTCAAAATTCTAATAATAGTTTGTTATTTACAGGTTAACTACCACTAATTAAAAATGGATGAGCAAAGACGGATACCGGTAGGAACTAAACTGGCAGATGTTCAACAGGAAGAACAAAATATATTGTTTGATGTGCAGAAGTGCATTATTTGTCAGACTGTGGACAGTAACAAGACAGTTAGCACAGTTAATGGTAGAAAAAGAAATCACGAAGCAGTCGAAATAAGAGATGACATAGTGGCTAAAAGACTGAAAAGTCTGTCGGCTGAAGAAGTGTTTGTGTATCATATAACAAACCAGTGCTATAAATAAAAAAAAATATCTTGATAAAATAGTGGCCGAATGTTCGGAAACTTCCTGCACATTATTGGAAAATATCTGTGTGGCAGTGGTGCAAAGAATGCACTTATTGAGTGCAAAGTGTTTGGTGTTAAAACTGCAGAATCAGTAATGAATGGAAGTCATTATGTCAGATCGCTCAAGGGATTACTGATACTTGAAGAAGCTATATTGAAGATAAAATGCTCGGCATTTTGGAAATGTAACCCCAAAGGAAATTATGCTATAACCATTCAACAAGCCCAGAAATTGAAAATAAGTATTTAAACTAAGAATGTGAAAACAAGCCCAACAGAGTTTAATGAACTTTTAGCAACCTTAGCAGTTTTGTACAATGACTTTCAGAAATTTTCCAATCATTGTGCCACTAAGTCAGAAACGTCCATATATTTTGATACATTCCTTTACCTGGTAAACTTGTTGAAATTTCTCATAGCGTCTGACAGAGATGGCGATTGGAATAGCCACCTTCAAGCTATTCAGAACCTTCTAACTCTATTCTGTGAATTTGACAGTATTAACTATTTAAGATATGCATCATGGTATCTGGAAAAAAAATGCGATGGTTGGAGGAACAGCATCCTGAAGTGTATCAAAAATTTCAAACAGACCATTTTGTAGTGAGGCAAACCAATCGATCATTTAGTGCAGTGTTGCCGGACATGAAATTGGAACAAACTATCCAACAATCTCGAAAGAGCTCTAAAGGAATAATTGGACAAACAAAGCAACAAAAGTATGTCACTGAATGGAAGTTGGTACATCACGAGGTACTAAGAATAAGCAAGTGTTTCCGAGAAATACTTTGTGCTAATGATACCAGTTACAGTGAGGTAAGTCTTCATCATGAATTATCAGGAAACTTAAGTTCCAAGATGTTAATGTTTGTGAATGCAGTATTTGAATTTATGAACAGTAGAGGCAATCCATATGAAACATCCAGCCAGACCCAACTTCATAATTTTATCAGTAAACAATGTGTACCTCGAGAGGATGCTAACCGCCTGATGAAAGTGAGAGAGCATGGAGAAGAGAGTTATGAACTATTCAGAAGTGAACGTTTGTTAAGAAAACTACAAAACTTTCTGGTGTCATAACGAAGGTAAAACTCCCAATAATGATGGGTGAAACAGTAGTGCCTACTCCGAAATAGCAGACAACACTTGCTTCCCAAAATAATAATATTGCTGCAGCTGATAGAAGTATACACATAGCTAAAGCACGAGCAGAAACAATGAAAAATATTTTGAAATATGATCTGCAGCCAACTACTATGTTATTAGGTGTTAATGGCTACACAACCAAACCTGTAAAGTATCTACTGTTGTCTGAACTGGAGAAAAAACTAGATCCAACTGATTACTGTTTTCAAGAAGAGGAGCTCTCGTAGTTGATTTTATGTAACAAGTTCGCCAACTCAGAACTAAGTTTATGGGAACTTTTAAATGTATATTTGATAAAGTCTGGACTAATGCAACTCAATACCACGGAACTAAACGAGTGGATTTTGTATTTGACAGCAGTCACTAAAAGAAGGTGAAAGGGAAAGACGGAGACCTGCTGATCCAATTGAAATGATAACAATCGAATGGGACACTCTAATTCCTATACAGATGGACAGATTATGGTCTTCAAGTAAAAACAAACAGCTGCTTCAATTTTCCGCTGCTACCGGTTTTATTGAACATGCAAAAACGACTAACTTCACTACAGTGATAAGTGGAACCATCACAGGAGACAATGATACCAGAGATGCCTTCATAGTTATGAACAAGGAACTTCAAACTTGCTCTGACTTTCAGACCTTGTAGAAGAAGCAGATTCCAAAATGATACTTCACACATATTCCATGATGTAGTTGTTCTCGTCCTTCGATATCTATTTGAACTATTCACGAAAGAATTGGAAGAAATGTGGATTAAAGTGGGAGTGAGTGACAAAGTGCATTATGTGCCTCTGTACACGCTGGGGAGAAAACTGGGAGCTACGCTTTGCAGCACTTTAATTAAGGCACACATCGTTACAGGTAGTGATGTTACAAGCAAGATAGGAACAAAGCCATCTTCACTGAAAGCATCACCAGAAACATTACTAATTGGATTTGCAGAAGAAAATACTCTGTCTGAAGAAGCACTTAATAAATCAGAGGAATATCTTGTTTAAGTTTTACATCCATCCTCAAAGTATAAGACATTTGATGAGCTTCGTTATTCATTACACAAACAGAAGAACATATCTGAGCTACCACCCTCACCTCTCTCAATAAGGAATGGACATTTGAGAAGATGTTATTTTGTTCTACAGGAATGCTTAAGGCGAAGAGGGACAATTACGCACCAGGCATGCATTTATTCCAATATCGTCGGAATGAGCAATGCTACTAAAAAGATCTCCGCCAGAAATGAAGAGTATGAATTTCTCCCCATGTGGCAAGTGGAAGCGGTTTCCTAAGTTGATTATTAAGCCTTATACGATTTTTGAAATATATGATGAATTAGTATTTACAGAATCCCATGTATTCCTTATGGGACATCAACTTCAACTTCAAGTTACGGCTCATCAAATGGGAGTTTCGACTTTTCCTACTACTATGACATAGTTCAACGTGTCCTTTTTCCGTCCATGTACTTTTCTACCTCATCGGATGTTTGATATTCCCGAGAGAACGAATAAAATAATGGTCCCATAAGCCTAGTGCATTTCTCCTTGCCTCCTACGGCCATCCTGGCAGTGTTGCCAAACCTGTTGTGCATAATAGAGCTAAATTTCACCATTAATATAGCTAAAGAGGACTTTCAAGGAGCTAGATTAACGAAGGCTGCATAAAGTGCCTACTAGGGTAATTTTAGTTGTCAGTGGGGTGGGAGTGCTGCTATTACCGTTAGCTTTAAAGTGATGGCAATTTATTCTTAGTTTTCACCGCCTAGATTTGGCGGCATCACCCATCTCAATAATCCAATGATGTTAATATAAAATCGAAAATAAAGGGTTCCCGGATAACAAAATTGTAATCTTCATCTTAGCCACAGCGGTATATATAAAAATACATGGGGAGGAAAGAAGAGGTGGGTGACGCAGCCTATAGCTATACGAATATCACGTCACGTGCAAAATGTACACTCATGGCAAAAGTTGGTATTTATGAGCATCATAGTGGGGCAGAGGGCGGGTGCCAGAGTTCACAGTCAAACGAGTGCACGAAAGAACCAGATCTGGCTCCAAATGAGCGAAGTTGGCAACAGTGATCAGCAGCTGCCCCAGCGAGAAAGACCTAGGGGAAATTGTCCCTCCTCGCCTTAAAACTTTCACGAAGCTACTTTCCTGATGGAACTCTGCAACCAATCAATTATGGATGGTGCAAAGATTTAAATGGCGTACTAAAGCCTGATATCTGCCTTCATGAAATGCCTTCTGAGCTACTAATACAGTGTACTTGTAAAGCATGTTCCACTAGTAGATGTAAATGTAATATGAAATATTTACCATGCACTGAGTATTGCAAATGCAAAGAATGTAAAAGATAGTGTGGGAGAAAAATAAGAAATTATCATATTATTATGCAGATTGTTGCAATAACATGTAAAAAAACATTTAAGTTCAGAGTTTTCATAATTATCATGTGTGCTTTATTGTAATTTTTTTTTAATGTGTGCTTTATTTTATTATATATTTTTTTTTCAAATCCTTTATGTTGTGTAACTGTAACTTTCCAAATAATTGTAGTCAGTTTTTATTCATATTATCCTTTATAGATGCAAAAAAAAAAACAGATTTTCTGAAATAAATGACAATCAGACAACTTCAGGAACCATTTTATTCGATTCTTCACCCTTCAAAACATATATTTAGACACCAAAATTATGACTTTTTTCAGGTGCGGAAATAAAAGCAAAATATTGTCGCTGTCGGCCATTTTGGAAAATGGAGTCTAAAACACCTAGTCCTGAATATGGTGATGTCTACCCAAGTTTTTCTAACCCTCCTACAAGTATTCTACCAGGTTCCATTGGTTAGACAAATCATAACTAAAATTTTTACGGGACTCTATTACAGGGACAGGAGTATAACACTTCGTTTCGGCCTGTAAGCATATATATATATTTAGTTTTATCTTTGTTAACTTCCAAACCTATCTCTTTAGCTGCTTTGAAAAATAGTTTAGCATTAGTTTTAATTGTATTTACATCATCCCCCAGTATTGAATTGAATTGAATTGAATTGACTTTATTGCTGGGCGAGGTTCAGCTGTTGCTGGTCTACCGCCTAACCCCAAAAGGTACAGATTAAAATACAAATAAAATAAAATTCAAGATTACAAAGAAAATGAACAAGAAAGTACAATAAAATACAAATGGAATAAAATCTCATACAATAGAACAGATAAAAACTAAAAATTAAAATGAAATTCAGTAAGTCTACATCATCTGCATATGCTAACTGCTGAGTCACACAGTTTAATTTTAGTCCTTCGTTAGTTTCATTTACCTTCCTAGCAGACTATTATTATTATAGCCGTATTATTTCTTCTATTAGGTTGAGCATTACAGCAGTGAACTAGACTATTCTTGAATAGATATAAACAAGTTCTTTCAATATAAAGTTGCTGTCCGTGTATTTCCCTGCTGTTATTTATGTGAAACATAAAAGAAATATCAAAACTTGGAATTTTTAACAATACTTTCTCCTTTTCCGTGAAACTAATTTCTATTTGTTGAATAAAAACATTGAAAAGTCAAGTGAAGATACTACAGGAAACTTGGTATAAAGGAGAAGAATAGCCCAAGTTTCGATGTGTTTAAGGTTATGGCCAATATGACAGGATCAAAATATGGAGGCAGAGGATTAATAGCACAGCATAGCACATTTGTAAGACGAGGTGCGACAAAGGCTAAACCAATCGTCATTCAAAAGAACGGTTATCAACGGGCAGGCGAACATAACACAGTCAAAAGAACTCGTGAAAACGCTGTGGGTGTTTAGGTGTTCTACGAAACGAATATAATTTACTGGCGAGAGGGATCCAGGCACCCAGTGAATGCCTTTTATGCGTGTCGTATCGTTTTCTTTATTTGCACGCTTCTCCTGGCAGGACGCCGTCTCCTTCTACAAGGAAAGTGCATCATATTTACACACCTATCAAGCCCTGGGACAGGAAGAAAAAGAAGAAACAAAGAATAAGATGAAGAGGGGGCAGACGGTCGTGGCTACTAAATATTGCGCTGGTCATTTTACAGAGGGGAAACTGTGAAATAACGAATGAGATTTTATTAACCATCTGCCAAAGTTTACGGCTCATATTAGGCTGTTTCTGAGTTGGTGTTTGCGTTTCAGAAAGCGTTGCTGTGGAAATCTTCCAGCTTTCAGACAAGTCGTTGATACCTGACTTAGAAAAGGTAAACATAAAAAATCTTTATTACTGCTCTATCTCAAAAAAAGGGATTATAAATGTTTCATGTATAACCTATGCAAGACTACCTCATGGTAATTTCTCTGCGATTTTATGTTCCGTGGCCAGTTTAAAAACCAGTGGTCATCTCCTCACTTTTAAACGCTGACCATTTGTGGGGAAGTTAACCATAATGTGTAAACATGAACAATTCAAGTGTCATTTTCATGAATGGGAACTTGCGCTTGGAAATGCATGCTCGCATTGTGCAGCAATGACATTTTAGATACAGTATGTATAGCTGATGATAGATCGTGCCTCTTCAATGCCTGCAAATTGTATATTTCAGTAAGGCCCACATTAGACGGAAGCATTTCCCTTTACATTTTTCTTAGCATAAATGCTTCCAAAAATCTCATAGCACATAGTACTTTACACGGAAACATTTCATGTGACATTTCGGTTAGCTTTTGGGATTACAATGTATAATATATACAGCACGAAAGGCACGTCGAGCTACACCATCTTTGGTGAGTACACTATGTTACATTTGAAACAACTAAAAGATTCTTCCATACGTGTCCTCTATACGTTATGAAGTATGTATTTTAGCAGCGCCATTGATTTGTACCTAATACCGTTTTATAGGACACGTTTCTTCTCTCGGTTCAATAGTTATCGGCTTTTAAATATGTGAAGTGATTACATTGTTTACATCCCACGCGACCGCCATTACATCTGCAGTCTTGACCTAGAGGTCGCTTCTGATTGGGTTTGATACGAAAAATAGTGCGGAAATAGGACGGATCCTATCCTTGAGAAATGCCATGAAATATGCCATGGGATCTTAAATGCCATAAGATTTTTAACTTTACACGGTAACATTTTGGTCAAGGCATAAATGTTAAGCAAAATGCTGAGGAAAATGCTTTCGTCTAAAGCGGACCTAAAAATGCGTGCATACGAGATATGTTAATGCTTCTTTACAAGACATTTGCTGTGGCCATCATGGTGGTGTTTCATTGACCGTATTCTAACTGTCCGTGACTGTACATGATGAAAATGGTAGTATCAATGATCACAACTAGTTATTAAGAAGATGCAGATAAAATAAATTCCAGTTAAAATAGCAGAAAATTATAGTGAAGCAATTGAAGAGAAATACATAATGTGGCGTGTCTACCTAATGTAATTTCGCAGCTTCTTCAGATTTTGATAATTTCCATAACCTCATTGCGGTTGGAGACAGGGCATTGTGAGCCTACAGCACTTCGTCATAAGTTATCGTAAAATTTGCAATATTCTAGTTTAACAGTCTGCCTAATATGGGACGCAACTCTTTTTAAGTTTAATTTGAATATTTTATCATGCACCAAGATACATAATGCTTGTACGTTACAGTTACGTGCACAGCTATATTTTTAATAATTGAATAATTAGAATTATATTAATTAGAATAACTATGAAATTACTCAAAATACTTTTCCAATATACTCCAAGAAAGAATCCTAATTGCGCCACCACGTTGAAGTAATAGAAAATATTTCCAGTTTCTCAGAAATTGAGACCATTCTGATTTAGTTTCCATCCAGAAGCTACTACGCTGATACATAGGTCGGTAACAAATGAATTTGGATGGGGCAGGTTATTTGGGATAAGAGTTAATTTCTTGTACAACTGTGCGGCTGGCTGGTGGACTAGCTAACTATTGTACGTCCGTCAGTCATCTTATGGTATATACATTATAAAATTTTCGATACTTTTTTTTTTTTACACTAAAGGGCCCCCAAAATATTTTATTTGCGGGAAGGGGATAGGCAAGAAACTACGCTACACCACTGGTTTACATCAATGTTTCGCTCACTTATGTTGCAAAGTGAATATTTGTGATTTTTTCTTCTTTTTTTTCAATATCAAGATGAACTTACATTATGAAATAGGCATTGAAAGTAAAAGCGAAGTAAAATAAACCAAATCAATAAATTAATCGAGGTGTCCTGGATTCGATAACTGGTGGAGGCATATAGTGTTTCGAATCCCACTTTAAACTCTAGGTCTAGTCGCAATTAGCCTTTCTGTATGTAAAGTGGACTTCAAAACAAACTCAACAACAATTTATTTATTCTTTCTTTCAATCTGCACTTAATTTGTTTATTAGTACTTGTAAAGGGTTTTGGCGTTTGCATACGTGTACATTGTGTTAGTGTCGTGGACTTGTTGCTCATATTTTAAGGTTCTGGTCTACTTATACTATATACAAGTTTTGGTAAGTGCGACACCCCCACCCCCACCCCCTTTTGAAATTAAGAAGTTCCTCACGTAATGTTCAGCAAAGTGGCAGAGCATTTTGACAACAGCTATGTTCACTTTCTTTTTCTTTTATTTGTTTTAATTTAACGTAGAATGTACTTTTTCTGTTTTTTTTCGTAATAATAAGCATTGATTCAGTTCTGTTTATAATTAAAAGTCAAATTAATGAACGAATTTAAATTACCGTCCGTTTTGATAACTGCTAAATTGAGAAATAGGATGGATCAGGATACACTTTAAGCTTGTGTGAAGGTGTCAACTGAGGGCGACAAGGAACCCACAGAAAATGTCACCCTGAGAGATGCTGTAGGAAGCCTAGACGCCTTAGTTTGCTGTAAATGTATATTATTGCAAGCTATAATATCATCTTATTGATTCTCATAATCCCATTCTTAAAATGGCAGTTGATTTTATCTAATTAAGCTTAATTTAATTACAAGGGACTGGAGACTCACTGAAATAACACAGTGTCTGCGAGTTCAGATTGAGGAAGGGTTCGCACGCCACTGGGCAAGAGGGATTGGAGACGACTTGTACAGAATGGGTCTGGGGAAACTGTGGGAAGAAGTGAGGGGCGGGAGGTGTGAAGCTGGACTTAAAACAGAAACATAAGGGAGAGGTTGGTGGTGCACGTTATGCGGCGAAGAGGAGACGAGGGTTCACATCCTACATGACTGTGTTTGGTCGGCGCCCCTCAGACAACGCAAATGGGAGGACAGTTGCAAAGGACAGCATTGAGCAGACAATCCAGGCTGTGTCTAGGGAGGAGAGGAATGATATAACGGATGCAAACATCAAAGCGCTGGCTTCCTATTTACATGCAGTTTGGAGGGAGCGCAGAAAATGCTGCAAGGGGTCAGTGAAAGTAAAGAGTACGGAGCAGTGGCTCAGGCATAGGCCTAGCGTGTAGTGCAGTGTTGTGAAGGTAGTGATAATGATCAATCTCAAATATTAGAAGAGGGCCATATTGCTATTTATACATGTACATATGTTGTTGTTTTTTTCTAAATGTTTCTAAATGTATGATGAATGGGGTGTATGTTTAAGGCGGGGTGTTTATGTAACAATATTGTAGGATACGGACAGCCTATGGCTTGTATCAATATCAATAAATATCATATCATATATATCATATAATTACATATCAAAAGTAGAGGGAGATTTTAAAATATTAGTATTGTTTAGTGATATTATAATTTGATGCCTATGGTATCCCCCCTCCCGTGAATTTGATGTCCTCCCGGAGAAAAGTGGCTGTATTTAACAGTGCAAATGTAGTATCCAGTGCAACAGATTTTTCTTGCTTTACAAAACGAAACCCCATAGTAGGAGCTGGTTTAATAGATGGACTGCTGTCTACGACGTATTTAAGGGGTGGGTCCAGGCGATCCGGACTCTCCCCCCGAAAGATTAAATAAGTACTAAAATTACATAATTAAATAATAAAAGATGTAAAATTAAATAATGAAAATATAATTGTTGTTTAATCGAAGGTTATTTTTTCAGCCGAACTTATTGGAAGGGTCACACGACTTTGAATTACAGTAGCAAAGAAGATTTATGCAAGATTTATTACTACTTATAATAATATGCATAAAATACTACCAGGAACATTACATTTTGTCAAATGGATCTAACATCCATTTTGTTATTCAATAAATATTCTATTCTTTATCTATTTGACATTAATTTCTTTGCCAGGGCAGTTTTTTTTTTTGTTTTTTTTTTTTTTTTCATATTTTGAAGATGTATAATACACGTAAGCTAGATAATGAATACGTGCTGTTCCTACCGTTTTTTTACCTATTCATGTAATAAAAATATAATATGAATCAATTCCAATATTTTAATTAACAATATTTAAATTAATTTACTATAATTATAATTATTTTAATTTATTATTATTATTAGTACTAGTGGTAGTAGTGGTGGTGGGGGTGGGGGTGGTAATAGTAGTAGTATTTTCAGACGCTTAGTTCGGAACACCTCCGAAATATATTTCTAGATACACGCCTGGCTGCTGCTCGAATGTGCTTCCGTGTCGCACAGAACACCATAAAGCATGCATCTGCAGATTGAACTCGGCTGCAAACAGGAGTGATAATATTTAACGATGCCCGTGGAAGATAAAATACAAACAGTGAATGTGGATTTGTTCTGTCTCTGCGGGAAACGAATATGCGAGGCGTGCCTGCAGGAGAGAGTTATATGGGAGGCTGTGGCAGCATTAGACACAACAAAAGGTGATGGAACATTCTAACAACAGCGATGCAAACGATGTATCTGAAAGATCAATGAATTTCTAGTAGCTGTTGCACTTCATCTTCTGCTTCCCAGAGAATGGGCAACAATTACAATAACAAACGCTCACAGGTTGGTGGAGCTTTTGGGGGGGGGGGACTTAACTGTGAATAAAGTGTTCACGGCAGCACGAGGAGTCCATAACACTTCCTGGAGACTCGAAGGATGCAGCAGAATTTTGATTTATCATCTTCAGGGAACGGATTTATATGTACCAAGAAAAGTATTGGATATGTAAAATATATTTATTTTAATCAAATTATGGAATGAACCAATGGACTTCCAATTGTGAAAAACTAATAAAATGCATTAATCTTACATGAAATTAATTGTAATGCAAAACTCAAACTCAAAATGTGGTATATTTTTTTCTTACTAAAACAATGAATTACCAAACTTTCTTTAAAGTGCTGGAACGTGATTCTCTTACTGTTGTCTCTAAAGAGATTTATATTGACTGAAACTGCGTTCAATATCACATGAAGTAATGGGAGTGTATTTAAAATATGCAATGGATTTCACCGCTAAAACGTCAGCTTGCATTCTCTATTGTTGACAAGAATATTAGGATAACAGATGAATTGAGACTAAAAGTGGTAAACGTTGCAAGTGCCAAAAGCGTAAGTGTTGGCAAATCGCATCGTTCCGCACATCAGTCTGTAAGAACGTGCACACTAGTGACCTCTTTACACGCCCTTTGAACTACTTAGAGGGCTACCAGCCTCTTTTCACGTTTACCACATTATAAAGCATGGCACATTTCACAGTTTAACGTGGAAAACGGTGTTTGAATTATTGTGGCACTTACAGCGTTTACCAATTTTAGTCTTCAATTGTCTATTGACTATTGTCAAGGTTGAAAATAAGCAAATAGTACAAAACGAACAGATTACAGATGAACAGAAAAAACCTTTGGTATTTTTTACAAGAAAGGAACATTTAGTAATCGCATGAATATGAAAGGAAGATGTTCGAAAATATGGAAATTATATGTAAAAATAACTAAACTATGTGCAAGAGGTTGATAGATATATATGTAAAAACATGAAAAATTAAAATATAATTTTTCGAGCTTACATACGATTCGCAAATATAACACAAAATAACATTGATTATGAAAATTTGTTAATATAATTACATAGAAATGCGTTCCCTGATCATCTCGAACATTTAAAATAAAAATTGTATTTTCCATGAGCAGAAGGGATGGCAGAGTTTTAGAATTACTTCTCGCACACGTATTACTGGCAATATGTATTCCCATATATTCTAATTATAGCAGCCTAAAGACTTAGGAGTGCCAATATTCTGAAAGCGGCATATTAACAGGAAATCGGCACATATAAAAAATATTAGTTAGTACCTACAATGAATTTTTGTACAAAATATATCGGCACGCTTTGAGAAAGCTATTCAATTCTCTATTCGAATGAACAATACCTAAGAAATGCATCAGATGTCCTATTTACTACTGAATATAGCATCCTGTTGAATGTTTCTGTTACTGACGTGTGGAATACGGCAATTGTTGTTTATTTTTCAATCATTTTGGACACTGACGCGTGAAAAGTCATTGATTGATTGAAACTGAAATAGTGTGTACTCAAACCCATCTCATCATTCGAGGACAAATTCCTTATCAAAACAAGAAATTCATACAAGGCTAATAGATTAAAAGGCTTTTTTTTTAAATAAAACTCACCATCAGGATTAAGAACATCACATTTGACAGAGGATTAAAATCCCATACCTACGATAAAGTCAGCACACATGAGAACGTAACAGGACAACACACAGCCTCACAAAGGATTATTACAGCTGTTGGTCCAAGGGCCATAGACTCATTGACCTGCAAAAATGCAGTTCCAGGGTGTGCTACGTGGGAGAGAGGTTGACATATTGTGCTTTTCAGAAAGATCACCTCTTATATCCATGTTAATTCATTCTTCAGGTCGACAGTGGCTCAATCACCTTGCCTCTCTTCGTACTGAAGATGAGGTGATGTTTATCTCTTAATATCAACACATTCACAATCAATATTATCGCAGAAAATATCCGGGTTACTTAGGAGAAGTTTTATGGTACTTATAGGTCTAAATGAATGTTTGACGGTTAGCGCGTAATTTATCTTTACGTGTGTTACGTTCCCTTACACAGTTGTAGTCCTTTCCTGTTTCTGTCTGGAGCAAGGACTCTTCAGACCTATACTGAAGCCATCTCAGGATCATGGTATCACGAACATTGAAGTATAGTTTAACTGTTTATTGGAAAATGAGTCATTCCACATCATATCAACGCAAAAAACTAGGATTTTGTCGCTCACTATCTCCGATTTCTATGAAATTTGGTATACATCCTTCCTGTATGGTTGAAAGAAACCCCATAATTTTTTCTCACTCTATCTCAAACGGTTTTCACTTTACAGCACTTTGAAATGTCATTAAATCAGTGTTGTCTGTCACTCTTGAGACCCTCGACGCAAGATACCCTTGCTTACATTTTATCTCTTTTCTCCTTAACCAATGTTCGGATTGCAACCCTACATACACAAATCTACTAAATAAGAAACAAAAACAAAAGGTTTTCATTTGACTCTAGATTTCTTTGAAATTTTACACAAAGTTCAATGAAATAATGAAGATATAAGAAAAAAATTCATCAGCACTGAAAAATTTAACAAATGCCAATAAAAAGACTAATAGTGGACTTGTAGCATAATTTTTGTGCTAAATTTTCATCATCTGGGTATGATGGAACAAAGTATGGTAATGGCATGTTCCGTATCTTTTTTCACCACATCGAATGAAAACAGCTGAAATTTTGGGTCAAAACTGACTGATAGTCAATTTTGTAGGGAAATCAATGTATAGGATTTTTTGTTTTAGTAGGTAAGTAATGAAATATTAGAGCTATATCCATTTTATTTTAGAGGAAACATGTAAGTACAGCCAAAGTTTCAACCGAAAATATTTGACACACGGCCTTACACACCTTTTCATTGATAATAGCTACTAACGGGATTACTATATTTTTTACCCCAGATTTCTATAATTTTTCTTAGCTGTTATCATAATTATCGCAACTGTCTGCGTAGGCCAAAAATGTTGCAAGTCATGAAACAAAAATGGTCGTCATTTTCAAACGAAGTCTAGTTTTAGAAAAATAATGCTTGTTTTGAACTACCCTTGTACAGCGGTTACAACGACAAACAAATGAAAAAAATTAAAAATGGTCGAGCGAGCAGTGCTGGACCGTTTGGTACCGATTGACCCTGAAATTTTAGGCAATGTCCAAAAACGTAAAGTTTTAGTTAGAAGGAATAAAAAAACAAACAAAAAATTCTAGAGAAAGAGCATATCTTGGCAATGATTTTCAACATCAAAAGCTTTTGGTTCCATCATACCCACATGATGAAAATTCAGATTTTCGTAACCTGGTTTTTCCACCACAAAAATTAGGCTACAAGTCTATTTTTAGTCTTTTTATAAGCATTTGTAAATTTTTTGAGTGCTGATGTATTTTTTTTTCTGAAATCCTCATTATTTCATTGAACTTTATGTAAAATTTTAAAGAGATCTGATCATTGGTTAAGGAGAAAAGAAATAAATTGTAAGCAAGGTATCTTGTGTCGAGGGTCTCAAGAGTGGCAGACAACACTGATTTAATGACATTTCAAAGTGCTGTAAAATGAAAACTGTTTGAGATAGAATGAGAAAAATTTAGGGGATTTCTTTCAACCATAAAGGAAGGATGTTTACCAAATTTCATCGAAATCGGAGTTGGTGGGTGACATGACCTTGTTGAAATGGCGTGGAATGACCCTTAGTTTAATACAGTAAATTTGGTTTGGGTGAGAAGTAGGGAGTAAACCTGAAGTTCTACGACGAAGTTTCAAAGGATACTGGATTTATATTACTGGATTTAGGAAAGCCTATCTTAAAACCTGTTGCACACAGCCGGTCTCCTTCTGATTACACACAGGAAGTGCGGTCCCTAATATCTGTTCCACACTGGTAGTCTCCTTCCTGTGCTAAAACTCCCTATCCTAACGAAAATCTGAGGTACAGTGGGATCTATAAGTAATACCGTGCAAATTGTCCATCACCATGTTCGTGCACTTAATTTGACCCAATAAGAGCTTCAAGAATTAAAAGAAAACTCAAAACAAGCTGTTGACAACTTCTGCACCATCATACATAAAATTCATCGCTTAAAAACACATAGAATGTAAGAGAAAGATTAATGAAAATAGTCATGGACAATTTGCTGAGCAATACTAGTGGATCCCACTGTACTTATGCCTGTGGTTTCATTCTCCACCCCCTGTTGGTTACATAATTTTCATATGATAATAAAGTTACATTCATTGAAGTTCTTTTATACATACGTTCATTAAACGTTATAAATTTTAGAAGTTGAGTTTATATGTACATTTCTTTCTTTATCTTGCTTCTCAGAAAAGGAAATTTTAATTTACAAATTTCAGCCACAGATTGTTTCAGCTATCAGTTAATTGCATCAGATTACATTCAGGTTAGTCGCTTCCTTACTTTAAGCGCTGATTAGCGGAACAATAAATACGTAATATAGCAAAGCTACATTTTTCAACTTCTTATTTAAAATAAAGCCGTAAAACGTGTAGGAAATTGCAGATAGAATTTGAATTTGAATTGTTGTTTCAAGTCCACTTTATGACAGAAAGGCTAATCAGGACTGAACCTAGTTTAAAGTGGGATCCGAACCACTGTTCCATGTGCCTCCACCGGGTATCAAATTCGGGACCCCTATTACAAGGCGACGACGTTACCACTACGCCATCGGATAGGCCCTCAGCAGATAGTACGGAATAGTTGTAAAACAAAAAATAAAAATAATAAGTTCATACATTTAATTACTATCTTACATTATTGTAAATTTAGAGGATAGTAAACCTATATAGTAGGTGTTTCCACCTTCTGTAATTGGTCATCTTGTATTTATGATAAGGTGTTAGAATTTGAACATGGGAGTAATAAGCTGAAAACAGGAACATTCGTACACCAATCAGGGTGCACTGCGATATAGGGTCAAGTGCCCATATTTCGGATACTTAATTTCAAATTAGATTTTCAGTACCTAAATGTAAACAAAATAAGCCATAAATGTGTTGATAAACATTGAACATATATTTATTAATGTTTCTGAAAGTTATATTAACATTTATAAGAAATACTTGGTATATTTTATGAAACAAAGAATTGTATGCATATTTTTAGTCTGACAAAAAGGTTGCCTAATGTCGGATAGGGTATTTCCTAATTTCGGATGGGGTTACTAATGACAAATTTCAGCTTTCAATATAGTTAAAATATTTGCTAAACTCATAAAATGAAATCAACTGACTGTCTAGAAAGGACGTGTATGTTCTTACAAATTGAAAAATATCATGAAATCAATTTGAGTTGTCTTTATCACTGACAGTATTCACACTTGAAAGTCTTCCATTTATTCTTGTCTGTTTTTGCACACCTCTCGTGGACCCATTTGAGGCACTGCATACATCTTATTCAATGGCATTTTTCATTGCTTCTTGGGACCAGTTTTTCCTTTTTTGCCCAGGCATCTGTGAAATAAATAACACATGATGGGTATTTGGAAAGAGTGCACAATTTCGGATAGTCGAATTTAGGTACCTGTGTAGCATCCGAAATTAGGAAACCCAGTCGCATATTCAATATGGCGATTCTCTGCGTTCCCCCTCTGAAATAATGTGACTGAAACTACGTAAAAATGTTTGCTGAATCTCTCAAGATTATATAAAATTTAGACAGAAGTGAGTAAATACTAACCTTCTAGTTGTAGGCCTTAAGTTTGGATGGTGAAATATTACATCAAAAATCCGGAAAAGTCAAAACTATCAGCCACACACTAAAGAAACATTGCTCAAGGTCACGCACAAGGGTGCAACTGGGGGATGAAGTAGCATGATAGTTGGCACTATCTGCACTTCGGTGCTGCTGTTCTAAGGTGGAAATTTCTTGGTATCCGAAATTAGGAACCTATCCGGAATATGGGCACTTGACCCTACCTCTAAAATATGTGTGGTATGTACAAAGAACACTAAAAAAAGTAAGAAGTTGTAGCCCCTTTACAGTCACATGTACACCTTATAAATTTCCTGAGTACAACAATGATTTCTGGAGTCCAAGGTATTTCGTGTGGATTACCACATGGAGTAATTACAGTAATTATTCCTCAATTGCAATAAAAGCACGATTCTAATTTATGTGCAAGCACAATCTAAACCTTCATAAGTTATTTCGCTACGTATTCCCATGTTCCTATTTAGAACTAGTATCTTGTGCCTGCGCCCACAGCTATGTTTGATATTTATATCACGGTGCAAGAATTTTTCGTCATATGGAATAGGTTAAAAGAAACTGTCGTGTTCCTTTTTCGATATTCTACTTCAGCTTACACCATTGCGTTTGTCTCCTGTTCAACATCCATTGTTATATTGAAATGTTCGCCCATTTGTTGTTAGCCTCTAAAAGAGCTTTCAAGATTCTTTCCAAAACGGACATACATAAAAGTCACGCATACATCGTTGATGCTGCCTTTTTGTGAATGATGAATAAGAAGCCTTGTTTACATGGTTGTGTCAAGATGGTCGCGGTCTTTGTTTTCTGGGGAATGTACTGGTTGTCCTGTCTCGTACCTAAGGCCTCTGTTCCAAGCAAGGTGTTTCATTATTTGTTTGAAGCGAACAAGCAAAAAAATATTCCTTCGAGGTGGCCCTTTCTCATTCTGTCACGGCAAAACACGAACAGAGTCGTGTTGGGCTTATCATGACTCGCAACAATCACTTACTAAAAACCTTACACCTATTACATTAACCTTAATCGTCGCTTTAAACAAGGCAGCTCCTTTTGTCAAACCAGCAAACAGCGTGATGTGTTCCTACGAAATGAATCTTGGGAAATATAATCTTGAGGTCAGTTAGGCCTAATGCGTAAATACAACTGGCACGCCATTGTGGACATGGCTGACTCCTTGCTGGTTAGGGCTTTAAAAACTCACTTTGGTTGTTATTCATTCCCGTAATAATTCACATTCCCCCCAGTAGGGGGCCAAGTCTCTTCGCTCACTCTCCCCGGGGCTCGCCTAACACTCGCTTTTAATATTGTTATTTATTGGCCGAGTGGGAAGGAGGGGTCAGAAGTCGCCTTCCATTCTGTAAATTACTGTTACCTCGCGGGGGGTAAAAGTGTTGGTGGTGAAGTGAAGGGGCGAGGTGTAAAGAACCCACGTGTCCAACAGGGTTGGGGTGCGACATTCCATCCTTCCACCACGTGCGGAAGTTCCTCACCATTTGCATCCTCGGCCCATTTCGGAAATAATTACCTGAACTCCATGGTGCAATGAGACACGTGGTTTTCTCAGAGTGATGTGGTCAGAGTTTCGACTCTATGCCTCACCATGTTGCAGTAATATAAAAAAAAAACTACGCCCCTATCGGAAATTGGGCCTGTTACTTTCATACCATTAGCCGACACATACATCCGTTGCTGTGGCGCTACAGGCGCTACGATGTAACTGGATTCGATTCTCGGCCTGGACAGGGCTGTTCTTTCTCAGAGTCCCTTCAACAATTTCATAATATCATCATTCATCCTCGTCTTTGCGATTAGTCGAAAGTGGTAGAAAAGCGAAGTATAAGGTGACCAGACGCGGAGACAGTCCCCTTTTTGAGTCTCTTTCTCGATTTTTCAAACGTACAACGGGGCGCCAAAATGTCCCTTTTTTGTGACAATAACTTATCTGCATAGAATTACTACAACAATACACCATCTCTACTATTACTATGAACTATGGCATTGTTGGGGAGAAATTATTTCACATTTCAATGTCAGTAATGTGCCACATTCCAATTTTCTTAAAATATTGGAGCTTCTTCTTTGTTTACCTGGAACTAATGCCTCCACTATACGAGTGTTTTTGTACATGATTTGTGAACAAGTGGCAAGAACGCTCTTTCAGTACAAACTTTGAAAGCTATGTTGATTAATAAGGTGAACTTGAATCAAAATTGTGTGTAAAGGTGTGTAAACTTTTACAATATGTTATTTGAAATCAATGATGTACTGAAGAAGGTCCATTTACTGGCAAAATATCAATGAATGGCATTTAATTAAAAAAGATTGCTTGGTGCACATCACCATTTCATGTAAGTTGTTTACACAGTATTTATTTAATTAATTTTCAATCATAAGTATTTATCATCTTTATTTTTTTTTTAGTTATGATCTTTATATTTATTTGTTTATGGTAGTGTTTATATTAAAATGTGTACATTTTCCCGTCCCGTTTTGTCAAGTTTTTCCTTCAGAAAAATATGAAAAGTGACTGTTTTTTTTTATTAATCTGGTTACCTTAGCGAAGTAAAATAAACCAAATCAATCAATCAAAGACAAAAGGTCCGTTGAGGATCAAGGACTGCCAAATGGCTTTTCGTTGGATGCGCACCGAGCTGCATGGATCCGTGGCTGAGTGGTCAATTTAAAGGACTTCGAAACCTAAGTTCCAGGTTACACTAGTTACACCATTAACCTAAGAGTCAGAAAAGGAAAGTAAAATAACCGATATAGGGAGAAAGAGATTGAGTCACCATCTCGCCTCCGAAGGTTTTGAAGTTGGAACCTTGAACAGAGTGTAAATGTTTTATTGTGCTTAATTCATGTAATTCAGGCGGCCGCGGTGGCTCAGTCGGTAACGCGTCTGACTACCATGCTCAAGGTCCCGGGTTCGATCCCCGGCCGGTTCAAATCCGGGAACTTTTCTAACGGTGGAAGCGGCCCCGGCGCCTACCCAGCGTCGAATAACATGGGAACCTGGGGGAAACCCTGGGGGGTAAAGGCGGTCAGGGGCGTGATGCTGATCACATCACCCCCACTCACGACCGGATCAAGAAAGTGTGCGGCGTTACCCTCACACCCCCTATACGCCTTCATGGCGTGGTGCTATGCACAGGGGAACACTTTACCTTTTACCTTTCATGTAATCTAATAGTTGCTCATCTTTATCATTACATTTAACGTAGAAGAGGTGTCATTACCTGGTGTAGTGTGGGTCAGATCGCTGCAATGATCATGAATTCGTGCGTCTTTCACACAAGGCAGATGCCGTTACTCTCATAATGATTGTTCAATTTTAGAATACGCACTATAATACTGCTTGACCAGTACAATACAATACTACAAACGTTACATTATTTTGCATTGGACACTCAACTGTGTAGATAAATTATTTTAGTACTTTTTGTATTTTTTTGTTGTTTTACGTCGCACTTCTTTCTTTTTTTGGATAATCGCGACGATGAGGATGATCGATGACTAGATTAAATTGATGAGTGAACACTCACAAATAACACCCCCAAAACGTAACGCATACAGACACAATGTATTACTATTTGAAAAATGTAATTTTTTCTTATATTATGTGTGGAAACGAAGGATTCTATGCAAACGTCCACTAACTCTCATCTCTCATCTGAAACTTATCCGATTATTCTTGCATGTGCCTAGTGCTTAGATGAAGGCTGTATGAAATTATGCAATATACACCCTTCATATGTGGTTACTCTGTTTACACAGTGATACATGCAATTCACCAAATCGCGTTAGTAATCTGATATGCAGCACTCGTAACGCGAGTGACTTCCCTTTTCGCCTAATAGTTGTTACGTACCCGGAGAGCCATATGGACGTAAAGTCATGAAGTGAGAAATAAATGGTAGCACGAGTCTGATACTGGCCGCGGTGGCTCAGTCGATAACGCGTCTGACTACCATGCTAAAGGTCCCGGGTTCGATCCCCGGCCGGTTCAAATCCGGGAACTTTTGTAACGATGGAAGCGGCCCCGGCGCCCACCCAGCGTCGAATAATATGGGTACCGGGGGGAAACCCTGGGGTGTAAAGGCGGTCAGGGGCGTGATGCTGATCACATCACCCCCACTCACGACCGGATCAAGAAAGTGTGGGCCGTTACCCCACACCCCCTATACGCCTTCATGGCGTGGTGCTATGCACAGGGGAGCACTTTACCTTTTTTTTACGAGTCTGATAGGTTAAAATTATTGTTCCTGCTTATAAATTTGTTGATAAAAGTATATTAATACGACGAATAAGAAAGTTAATAATAATTGCTAATGTAAAAAGAAAAGGAATGGACAGAAAGCTCTCACATATAGATATGTATAAAATTGTAAGAAGTTGAGAGATCGATACAAATCTGTGTCTCCTAACAGACCCTAACCTGTTAAGGCATATACGAACCGCCTTCCTCAAAAAAATTCTGGGTACGGGTCTGGAAATACCCGTTTCGCCTAAAATGGCTGCCATGTAAATCAAATTATCTCGTGTTGATATATGGGAATATATGATTTCTTCGAAAAATATTTTAAGAGGCTGATCTTTGCCAAACAAAATCCACTGATACCAGGGTGTGTATTAACATTCTGCTTCTTAAACAGAACATTTTCAAATGAAACTACAATAAATATGTATTTTTGTTATCCTTGCACAAGAGTGCATAATATGAAGCAGATATACAGTGTAAATTTTTATCAGGGGCTCTCTATGCATCCTCACAATTCATTCCCTCAACGCTCTCTTCTCATCTTTTAAACAACTGAAATAAAAATACTGGCTTTCACTGTAGTTTTCAGAAACTGGAGTAAATTCACGGAGATCAATTTCATCATATTGAGAAATTGAGACTTAAAGTTATTAATTGGTAATTAATTCTGGAAGCACTCGATTGATTGATTGATTTGCTTTATTTTACTTCGCTTTTTGTGCCACTTTTGGCTAATTTTCGAAGATGGGGGTGAGTGATGATATGATGAAATTGATGAATGGACAATTACAAACATCCATGCCCGGGCCGGGATTCGAACGGTGACGTCCACATTCAGGATGTCCTGATTTAGGATCTCGATTCCGGATGTGTTTATCACAGATTTGATGTCTCAGTGGAATTTGTCCGGATTGAGGATGTCCTTTAATGGCCTAAGGGGAAGGGAGGGAGTAAGACCGGTTTCTTGAGAATTTCGACCTTTAGGAGCAAGGGGAGATAGATCATAGTCAAAATCACCTTGAAAAGACAAAATTAGGTTAGGCTAGGAATCATATCGTTCCATTGCTACGTGCATGTGCATTTTGAAGCGGTGGAATGTCTACCCTATGAGTCGCTTTTACTCTAGGGCTCCAGTCAAGAAGACATCCTGAATTAGTACAACCTCAAATCTTTAGCAAACCGGTTCACAGAAGACATCCCCAATCGAGACAATTTTCAATGGAATTTCCACAGATCCTGAATCGAGACATCCTCAGTGTGGTATAAATCATTCGAACCCGGGACCCCTGGCGTTGTAGCGCGATGTGCTAACCACTTATTTATTTATTTATTTTTTATAAAAGGAAAGCTCCCTAAGTGGAAGCTTCCCCCATCACACTTCATTCATTCATATCAATTTCACTCAAATTTCTAGTTCAGGACTTTTCAGGACAGACAATCACAAACATCCACGTCCGAGCCGGGAGTCGAACCCCGGACCCCTGGCGTCGTAGCGAGATGTGCTAACCACTCCGCCACGGGGGCCGACTACCACTTGAAAACTCTGTTCTGTGAGATATGAGCCTAACACTGAACATGAGTAAAATATTTGCAGAAATCATTTCAACATAGAAAATTTAATTTAACAAGCTCAAAACTTTGATTCAATGCACGCACAACAGCTCAAGATTGATAAAGAATTATTTGTAACAAAGCAATCAAAATGACTCTTTAGTACTTTTACTGATTAACCTAATAATCCAATCGAAGAAACACACATCTTACTTGAGTAGTAATCGACATCAGAAGATTTGCTATCACTTGATGCGTCAAAATTTCAATCATCATATGCAGTGGCGCAGGAACGGGGGGGGGGGGGTACAGGGGTACATTGTACTCCCCCAAAATTTCCAAGGGGGTACTGTACCCTCTAAATCCGTAAATCCAATTGTACCCCTTGTACCCCCTCCCCTAGATAATTTGACAGGCGCAAGGTACTACTGTTAAAAGAACATATTTTCAATTCGCTCAATTAAAATACACTTACCACAGGAATTCGAACCATTCTAAACTTAATCTACTACATTGTGCTACTACTCGTATTAGTCAATTGACCTGTGTTCTTGGAAACCTGTTTAAGGAGATGAAGATTGTTTAAAATGTGTGTGGTACGATGGAATCAGGTAAAGTTTACTCTCAGAAAATCAAACGAATTCTCTTTTGCATAAGGGGGTACACTTTTCTAAAGAACTGGTCGCGTCGATTCAAAGATAAGACAGAAATCTTCATCGGAAGAGTATATGAATTTTTCAAGTGGAATATTTCGAAACGAAATGCTTACACAGACGAGACGAAATACGACAGACCAACTTGGGGGTTAAAATGTACTCCTGTACCTCACCCATAATATTCATAACTTTGTAAGAGGGTGCTCGGAAAACTATACTTAAACTTATATATTAAGAGATTTTTTAAAAAATAGAGATGGTACAGAGACAAGAAAAATCTCTGGTTTCTATCAAATTTTGTGATGAGACTAGAATAAATCTCTGTAAGAATAAAGCGAGACGATACTTGATGTCCGAGACTCTTGTTCGAAACTCTTGTATCATATTTGAAGAAATTGCTTAAAATAAATTTAAATTACTATGTGTCTTATCTAGACATATTAATTTTTTGAAATAAGTCGTATATTTTGTAGACTGTAATTGCAAAGTTAATCCATTAGTGAAAGTTGCGAGCCTGTGATGCCAGGTTTCATCTATTCAGGATAAAATTCCGTATTTCGACGGTTCGCAGTGTCGAAACAAGATGTAAAGCAGAAAAACGTTCTTAAGAAAAGTTTTCGTTTTCATGACATATTGTACGTACGTTGTGAAACTTTGAGTGGTGACACAATGTACGTGTTGTTTACATGGCCGTAGGCAGGAAAAATTTTCGGGGGGGGGGGGTTTCATTCATAATTATTCCCTGGGCGTCGCCAGAAATTTGAATAATAGAAATAATAATAATAATTGTACAATAATAATAAAATTTCATAATAATAAATTAATAAAACAATTTTATTCCATAATAATAATACTAATAATAATAATTATTATATTATTGTTATATCCTTGAGGGGGCTTACTCAATCCAGCAGATGAGTGAATATCCAGCATAAGTTTCTTTCTTTTTTTTTTTTTTTACGTTTCATACAGTGTGTACTGTAATGCACAATTATTTTACTTCGTCAATTAACTTTAGATACCTTCAAGAAAAAACTTTAAAAGTTAGATGGAAATTTTAGTCATAAAGTTTTTGTTGTTTGACTTTAAAATTAAATTTTTGGAATTTTGAAAAGTGTGGAACCAGTTATTCTCTTTAAAAGCTTAGCCTGGTGCATGGATTGTAACCTCAATCGCCAACGTAATGCGCTACGAAACTGGAGGTACTAGGTTTGAACTCCTATCAAGGGGGATTTATTTTCGACTTGATCGGACGGGGAATTTAAAAGCTGGAAAGGGAATTTTGGGACAAGGGAATCTTCAGTCTATATTCCTTGTGACGCAGGAACAACACTAGAAAGATGACAGCAGAAGTGATAATGGAGGGGTCGCCGGTGGGATGCGATTCCGAGAATAAATCCTGTTTCACTCAACTTTCAGAATTCCAAATGTGTCAAAATTGTAGCTCGATCGTTTCAACATTGTCTCCTTGTATTTTTGTGATGCTTCAAAAAAAAATGAAAATTTGTTACAGATTTTGGTTTCTGAACATCCATTAATGCAACATGTCAGAAGTTTCGGGGGGGGGGGGTTGAACCCTAGAAACCCCCCCTCTAAATACGGCCATGGTTGTTTATACTAAACTTTTCGTTGGTCAGGACGATATACCTCGCCTTGTAATCATGGGGTCCCACATGCACAGATCTTTCGATTCACCTTTAAACTGTAGATCCAGTCCCGATATGCCCATCTGAGCATGAAGTGAATCTACGAATAAATTTTAATAATTTCTGAGTCAAAACCGAGATAAGAATAAGCACAAACAAGAACGAGAAGGACCTCACCATACAGGAAACGAGATGAGGCTGTGACAATTCTCGATTACCCTCATGGCGATATCATTTCCAGGTGAAATGAAATGTTTCCTAGACATTAAAACAGGGCGCAATTTGTGATTTTATCAGATAGGGAGGACTTATTGTAACCTTGTATTAGGCATACTTAGAATTGGATATTAATAGCTTAAAATCTAATTTTGATATCGAATGTAACACAAACACCACAAACTCTAAAGTCAAACTGTAAGAAAATTACATTAGTGAGATGAATGCACGAGATAAATTAGACTTACTGCAGGTTCTATGGTTTGCCAGTTGGCTTGTCAAGGGCACTGTGATAATTATAGACTTGATCCAATTTCTTGCAAATTTTTCTGCATGAAAGAAATGCACTGGGGGTCTAAGGAAAGGAGATTTAGGTTTAAAACTTCTAAAGGATTTCTCTAATTCACATTTAGCTGTAGATACTGGTAAATTTTGGATTGTATTCAAAAGGTCTTTAGTGAGTTGGGAATCTTTGATTGATCGATTTGGTTTATTTCACTTCGCATTTCTGCCACTTTTGGCTAATCGCGAAGATGATGATATGATAAAATTGATGAAGGGACACTCACAATAACATATATGCCCAGGCTAGGATTCGAACCCGGGACCTCTGGTGTCGTAGTGCGCTATGCTAACTACTCCGCCACGGAGGCCAGCCAAATGGGAATGTGTTTTGGATTTTCAGAGCTTTATATGTTTCGGAATTGTTATCTGGTATTAAAATATGTTTTATAAGTAACCATAAATTCTAAGAAAAGGAAAGAAATAAAAATTAATTATGGAAATTTTACATTAAAAACAGGAAATTCCTGTGTGCTGTTTCTCATGCCTTCACATTATACATAGGTATAGGTACCTGCGTATGTATATATGTATATATAATGTGTTTATGTATGGGAGGCTGAATTTTGTACCCCACAAATGAAAAACGTTCCTGCGCCACTGATCATATGTGTGAGCTTAATCACTTTTACAGCAAGTGATTATTATTGATCTTATATCAAGAACTATATAAGATCAAACAATTACCAGTTTTCAGTGGCGGATTAACTATCTCCCTTTGTGGGAGGATGTATTTTTTAGCTGTTACACGCTAGGCTCTTAAAGGATTGTTGATGTTCAGATAGGTTCTGCAGCTGAGATTTTACCTTTCTTTCCTTCTCTCTATATATGACTCTCCTTTTTTCATTTTTCTTTCTCTCTCCCCTTTTCCTTTCTTTATTTCCCTATTTCTATTCTTATTTTTCCTTCAGTTTCTCTATCTTTATTTCTTTTTCTTTTTCTAGGTTATTTTCTCTCTCTCTCTCTCTCTCAATCTTCTTGTTTTGCTATTACTTTTCTATTTCTCTATTTTTATCTGCTGTTATATTCCCATTCTTTCATTCCTTCACTCTTTCTCTCTATATATATGACTCTTCCACAATATTTTCCCTTTGTTTATGTCTTTCTTTTCTTCCTCTTCCTCCTTTATCTACTTCCCTATATCTATCCTCCTTTTTCTCTTTTCATTCTGTTTCTCAATCCTTACTTTTCTCTTTCTTCTTCTGAATTTATTTTTCTTTCTCTCTCTTTCTTTCTTCTTGTTTTGCTCCTTCATTCTTTCACTTTTTCAAAGCAGATTAGGCGGTTAACATTTTCACTTTCTTATCTTCTTTCACCCATTCTTAGTCTGTTTGGCTCTTTTACCCTAATTTGTTTTCTCCTTTTTCCTCTCCCTCTTTTATCTATTTCGATCCCTCTTCCTCTGTCTTTTTCCTTCTGTGCTCTTTCTTCTAGTTTTGGCCTCCCCGATCTTGTAATCAAGAGGTCCCGGGTTCTATTCCCGGTGGAGGCACATAGTGGTTCAGATCCCACCTTTTAAACTGTAGGTCCAGTCCCGATTAGCCTTGCTGTGCATAAAGTTGACTTAAAACACCATATCAATCAATCTTCTTCATTACTGTTTTTTTCTGTTTTGCTATCTCCTTCATTCTTTATCTTTTTGATGTGGGTTCTTCCAGAAAAATTTTCCTTTTAAAAAAATACAACTTTGATATTTCATTGCTTACCTAGCAAAAGAAAATATATCTTAAACATTGATTTCCCTTCAAAATTGAATATCAGTCAGTTTTAGTCCTAAATTTCAACCATTTGCATTAGAGATGGTGAAAAAAGGAACAGTACAAAATGTAGCTTGGAATGTACTGGAAACAATGTTTGTTTTACCCCAGCTTTCTATTGTTTTTCTTAGCTGAGTTATCATAATTATCGCAAGTGCCTGCAAATTCCAAAAATGCAGCAACTCATGAAACAAATATGCCCGCCATTTTCAAACGAGGTCAAATTTTAGAAAAATGATGCCTGTCTTGAACTACCCTTGCACAAGGGTTACAACAACAAAAGGAAATTTTTAAAAATGGTCGAGCGACTAGTGTTGGACCATTTCTTATGGATTGACCTTGAAATTTTCCACAATCTCCAAAAAAAGTAATATTTTCGTTAGGATAAATAAATTTTATTCTCTGTAGAGAAAGAGCATGTCTTTGCAATGATTTTCAACATCAAGAACTTTTGGTTCCATCAAGTCCACATACTGAGGGTTTTCGTAACCTAGTTTTTCCGCCACAAAAATTAGGCTACAATCCCATTATTAGTCTTTTTGAGACTTTCATAAAACATTTTAAGTGCTGGTGTATTTTTTCTGAAATCCTCCTTTATTCATTGAGCTTTATGTAAAATTTCAAAGAGATTTGATCATTGGTTAAGGAGGAAACAAGAAAAATGTAAGCAAGGGTATCTTGTTCCAAAAATTTCAAGAGATTTTATAACATTTCAAAGTGCTGTAAAATTAAAACCGTTTGAGATAGAGCGATAATAATTCAGGGGGTTTCTTCCAACCATAGGGGAAGGGTGCACACCAAGTTTCATCAAAATCTGAGATGGTGGGTGACAAAATCTTCGTATTTTGCGTTGATTTGATATAGAATGACCATGCTGAGATATCCACTTTATTTCCTTCAATCACTCTTTCTCCCTCTATATGGTTCTATTATCTCCCTTTGTTTTTCTTTCTCTCTCTCCCTACTATCTTATACCACTTTCTATCTTCCTTCTCTTTACTTTCCTTCTGTTCCTCGATCTTTGTTTCTCTCTTTCTTCTTTCTGGGTCTTCCATCTTTATTTTCCTTTCCTCCTGCGTCATTATCTTGTTATTCTATTTCTCTTTCTGTGTCCCTTTCTCTCGTTTCCTCTTACTATGTCTGTCTACCAGTGCTTCCGCGATGGCGTAGTCACCTTGTAATCAAGGATCACGGTGGGCGCACATAGTTATTCTAAACCCACTTTAAACTGTGGGACCAGTCCTGATTAGCCTTACTGTGCATCAAGTGGATTTAAAACAAAAACTCAATTAATCATTTTGTCTATCATTCTTTTTTTCCCTCGTATATACGCGTATAATTTCGTTTTCTACCATTTGTGTGGGCTGAATAGGTCGGCAAAGATTATTTCACGGTGGGCTAGAGCTTACGCAGTGACGACGACCCTTACCATAAGTCAGTGATTATTAAAAGTTACATTGAAATTGAAAACTTAAAACTTTTAAATATTATTTTCATATGTGATTCACTATACAGAAATTCACTATTTGTATGTTCATCCTAATAAGAATCGTAAGGTAGAGTCACGTTTAAAAATAACGATGAATCCTATTCAATCTTGCAACATTACGTAATGTTTTCTTTGTGTTCGTACAGCTGCGGACGGTCCTTTGTATTCAATGGGACATAATATATTCCAGAGCTGTGTAATCTTCAACCGCGAACAAAAACAAAATTCTCATTGAAGCAGCAAATGGCGTATTGTAAGAGGAAATGTAGGCCCTTTGCCAACACGACGGCCAGCAGAAAATTCCCAAGCACCTACCCTGTCCCCACATTCTATACCTTCTCCGTTGCTTTAGAATCATCATAACTTATCTATCGTAAATATCCATTCACGGCTAGTCACAGAATTCTATCGAACATTTCTCGCCCAGCAGGGATATATATGTGTCCATTGTATTCTATTCAACAAGGTTCATAAATTTAGCATATTTTTGAAGTTTTACAATGGCAATGCTAAATCACAGCAATTACATATCGCTCATGCAGGAAATAGATCCTTTTCCTCATTCTGATTTCAAACCTCGTATAACCGATTCTTAACTATTTAACACAACATCATCAAGAAATGATGTTGTAATGATACCCTGGATAATAACACACTTCTTACACCAGTTTAGGCATTCATTTGTAATGGTGAGAAGATAAAATATGGCCGAGAACAAAATATAAATTTGACACCAGTGCTGACCCCTGGTAACAAATTATGAGCTGCTATTTGATTATGGTGAAAACCTGACACCTGGCGAGACCTGAAACCTGTTCTCCCCCGTGGCGCAGCTGCAGTGGGGGGTGCGGAGGCTGTGTGGGAGACCAACATGTAGTTCTTTGCCCACAAATCAGCTCGTCCCTGCTTCGGAGGGAAGGAGGATCCACAAAACGCCAAGAATTCATTTCGCTGGCTCAACAAAGGACGATAGCTAATTTCTGTATAGCAACAAGCGATAGAAATGTCACGTGCATTGAACAGTGTAAATCAATGAACAGGACCTACAAATACATGGTGTTATATTGTTTGTGAGATATTTGACAAATTACTAAGTAAACAAATATTGCCAGTCGTATAAGGACGAGCGGTTAGCAGAGCACGCCAGGAGTCCCGGGTTCGAATCCAGGCCTGGGCATTGGTATTCTTTGAGAGTGTCCCTTCATCAATTTCGTATAATCACTCATCCTCATCTTCGCGATTTGCTAAAAGTGGCATAAAGGCGAAGTAATATAAACCAAATCAATCGCATCAGGACGCATAAAGAAATGTACACTAGTGTCCAAAATTAAAGCAACAAACAGCAATCTTTTCCTCCTGTGATATTTTTTGTTGATAAATTTTCCAAGTTTAACCTGTTGCTATCGTGATTTTTTTGGCAGGGGTGCCCACCAGGTTGCGCCATCGAGATTTGGGGGGGGAGGGATTTTTCCCTTCAAATAAATAATATAAAATTCAACATTTATATCTTTTCCAAAATATATGTAAAAATGTTACACCATAATTGCACCATATTTAATCCATTAGATGAAGAAATGAAAGTGTTTAGGGCATTATCGAAGGAGGGGGGTATCGAACTCCTATATATTAGGCCTTAATTGACACGTGGGTTCTGGAGGGGATTCTGAATTAAACTTTGGGGGGGACAGTATCCAACTCTAGGTCTTAGATTATGGCGAGTACTTTAGTTAGAGGGGGATTGAGCATTAAATTGAAGGGAGTATCCAATTCTTGTGTATTACTATTGTCTTAGACTGTTGCGGAAATTCTGGTGTGGAGACTGAGAATTAATTTTTTGGAGGAGGCAGTATCCACTCTTCAATATTAACAGTAAGTCTAAAATTGGCATGGAAATTTTGGTGGTAGGATTGAGTATGAAATTTAAAGGGAAGATAGAAATCTCTTGATAAAGTGTTAAATCTTAGATTGTCAAGGAATTTCTGTAGTGGAGAGAGAGTTCTAACATTACATTTTGGAGACTGTATTTAGCGATAAGGCATCCACACGTTTTCGATCCCGAATGTGCCAAAGGAAAAGCTGGAAAAGACTAAATATCTTGGGATCTGAAGAAAGTATTGACACCCCATTAAATTAATATTCTTCAATGTTAAGGGTACTGATTGATTTATTGATTTGGTGTTTTAAGTTCACTTTATGCACTCTAAGGCTAATCGGGACTGAACCCACAGTTTAAAAGGGATCCACGCGATATTCTCGATCATGATGAACGATTTTAGGGGTGGTCTTGAGTGATGGCACCCCCTGTTTAGGGAGGAGGAGCAGATCAATTATAATGGTCAGTAAAGATAAGAAAAATGTTACTTTCGGTAGGCACGCTGCCGTAATTAAATATTTTGTGGGGATAACGATATGGTTTAAGGGCGCGAATGATATGATTTTGGGGAAAGGCATGACATGATTTTGGGGTGGATGCGCCATTGGCCTTGGCAGGTATGGGCACCCCTGAATCCTGGCACACTAAGGTTAGTTTATTTTCTATCTTAAACCAGTTGTCTATGACATCATAAATATTACTATCACCTGATCGTATTATGTGGTCAAATGGACACACGGGAAAGAAGTTACGTTTGTTGCTTTAATTTTGGACATTAGGGGTCATTCAGGGACATCTAGACACTTGGGAGATCCCGACACTTTTAAGAAAAAACCCTCTCAAGCATGTGCTGCCACCTAGTTAACGGTCGAAAAGCACAACTCAGAAGTGCTTCAAGGTCTGTGTATGCAATTGTTTGTCGACGGTTGGAATACCTGATTTTTGGGGGAAGAAATACCATCCGAAACTCTTTCTGGTGAGTAAGTCATAGTGTCTAAAGACCGTACTAGGAATAGCATTGAAAACTGATGTATATTTTACCGATGTGTGTAAATTCATTAGATTTACAAAGTTGACGGTGGAAGGGCCAAACACTGGTGAATATCGCTGTCTGCTCCAAAGAAGCGTGCACGTTCATAAGAGGCAGTGCTGCCATCTAGTTGGAAAAAATGTAACTCTGGGAGATTCCGACACCATGCTATGGGGAGATCTCGACATGTCGAAATGTCCCGAATCTTGCAATTTTCGGCAATGTCTCGTCTACAAAAGTTTTTGTTTCTCTTTCAGGTGTCGGAAATGGCTCGAACATACCAATATAAAGGAATTCATGGCAAGTGGAAGCCAGAGGATATGGCGGCTGCGATAAAGGAAGTAACAGAAAACAAAATACCTCTTGCAAGTGCGGCCAAAAGATGTAATGTTCTTAGAAACACGTTAAGAGCAAGGGTGGTAACGGGTATTGTGTCTAACCGGCAAACTGGAAAAGGAACAACACTAAGTGCTGCTGTGGAGCAACAATTGGTTGAACATATGCTATTGTTAGATTCGAAAGGATTTGGTATGACAATAAAGGATCTGAGGGAGATTACTTTCAAATTTGCAGAAAGAAACAATGTAAAACATAAATTTAATACCGAAAAGGGAATGGTAAGATATGACTGGGTGTACTCTTTCCTAGAAAGACATCCCAATTTGTCCATTAGAAAAGCACAAGGACTGTCTTACGCTCGTTCAAGAGGTCTTAACAGAGATGAGGTTCGAAAATTTTTCGACAATTTAAGGAAGATGTACGACAACCTTGAACTATGGGAAGATCCGGGAAGAATATTCAACGCAGATGAAACTGGGCTACAGCTGATATTCAAGCCAGGAAAAACTATTTCTCTCAAGGGGAAAAAAGACGTTTATCACGCCACGATGGGGGAAAAGGGTTCTACCGTCACTGCAATGGTTTGTAGCAGTGCAACGGGAAGTGGAATTCCACCTTTTGTGATCATGAAGGGTGTCCGACATAAACCCTCCTATGCAAAAGGGTTGCCGAATGGGGCATGTGTCCAGTTGTCTGAGTCTGGGTACATGACTAGTGAAGTATTTCGTCACTTTCTTGACCATTTAAATAAATACAAGCCTCAAGGGAAAATTCTGCTTATTATAGATGGGCATGCCTCTCATTGCAAGGACCCAGATGTCCTTGAGAAAGCTACAAATTTGGGGATCGAAATGCTCTGTCTCCCTCCTCATAGCACCCACAAGTGCCAACCGTTAGACGTGTCTTACTTCAGAAGTCTGAAACACTTCTACAATGAGGCATGTAGAAATTTCGTTCGTCATCATCCTGGGAAGGGGATCACAAAGGACGATTTTGGAGAGATTTTTAAGCAAGCTTGGGATAAATCGGCAACATCAGGTAATCTTGCCAGTGGATTCCGAAAATGTGGGATTTATCCATACAATCCTGACATACTGGAAGACGATGTCTTTGAGTATCAACTGGTCCCTAGTGAAAATGGTGGAGTTCCAATCATACAGGAGGAAGAAATTGCTCGTGGTCAAGATGAACGATCTTCTTCTGGTAGTTCGTTTGCAGAGCTGTCTCCAGTACCAGTGACAGAGAAGGTTTCTGGACGGAACAGAAGGAAGACCCAGGAATCTGTCATTGTAACATCCGCCGAATACATTCAGAAACTTCGTGCAAAACAAGCCACTCCTCCATCCAAAAGGCGTCAAGGAAGGGCTGCACCCAGTACCTCGAAGGATCTCAAGAACAATGAAAATTATTGTGGTGGTTGTGGTGGGTACTACTTCGACGACACTGAAGCAGAGAAATGGGTGGAATGTATGGGGGACTGCGGTAAATGGTTCCATGAAGACTGTGTAGAAGATGGAAGTGAACCTCAGTTCACATGCCAACAATGTGCCTAGTTGAAACGTGGTCTGTGTCGTGTTTACCACGAGACGCGATACATCTTCTGAAACTAGCGACAAGACGAGACACGCCATCTTTAGTCTTTGCCTTTCGAGACGAGACGAGACGACAAGAGACATGTTTTTCAGGCGAGACAAGACACTCATTATAGCATTAGCAATGTGTTTGAGTGAATAACTCTTGATATTTACATCTGTTTTGAAAATGTTTTCTTTACTGTCGAGATCTCCCATAGCTTAGGGAGAAATGGACATTTTGTATACTTTTATTTTTATTGTATTTGTAACTTTTATTACATTCATGTCGTTTCCAAACTTTTCAAATAAGTCAATGGCATGTTCATGTACATGTATACAAAATGTAGTCATTAAATATGCAAAAATGAGTCAGTTATTCCACGATTTCTCTTAAGGTGTCGAAATGTCCCTGAATGACCCTATATTTGTGGGCGAAAATATATTGATATATGTAAAATTTAATTATTTCTATTTACATTTTAATAAGATAATTTTGCTGACAGAACATTCTATACCAATGGGGTATTAGAATTATACTCTATCCTGAAATCGCTTGAACAATACGCACATAACGGTAGCGAAGGACAGAAAATCAGTAGCAGTACATGCTGCTGCAAAGGCTGATAGCTGCAGTCGCTTTTCCTCTCCACGCAATCCCGTTCCCTCGCACGTGTTCATTGGTCGATCCCTCCCGAGTCACTACTTGCGCAGAGTCTTGTTTTCGTTCCAGAGATTCCCCGTACATAGCATAGTAGGTGAATCTTGGATATTATCATTAAGATATGCATTGCATCTTGCATTGATTAACATTAACTAAAAGAAGTTATATGCATTCGTTACGAAATAATTGTTCAAGTGCATATACGGAAGGAGATGGTGAATGATTGTCAATGAATTCAAATGAGGTAACATAACATACCTTACGGCGATAATTCTGTATAAACAAACCATGATTCTTCTGTCAACTTTTTCAATTGATACTTTCAAATCAACTTCATCGACTGATATAGATAAGGAATTTATAGTATTTCTTTATTAATATTGAAGTTGCATTTCCCTTTAACAGAATTTTATAAAAATGAATTTTACGAATCCTCATGCAACAACTGCGGTCTCTGCGAGTAGCGGACTTCCTCAAGAGATGTCACTACCGTATTGTGCCCGCGGTAGGCTTAGGTTAGTTTGCAACAACCGCCTATATGAGGCGCTGAAGTTCTCTCAATTAAAATAATTACAAAATTATCCCGAAAGTTACACACTCTAATTATGTAAATACTAAATATTTATGAATAAAGTGTAAGAATAAAGGTAAACAAGATTTTGAAATAAGTCTATTTCGAAGTGCTTAGATTGTTTCGGGTTCTAATACGTATTGCAAAACTTACTTTTGAAAAATCTACACCTTTGTTACGTTCCAACAACTGCGGGATGTGAGCGACTCAACACTGTATGTAAACAGACACACGCAGATGAAGAAACAAAGTTAATTTCCCTCAGCTCCTGTTGTCAGCATCACGGGAACTACAAAGGACCGGACTGGAACCATCTTAGGTGGGCAGAAAGAACGACTCGATATAGGTTTTATATTGATTTATTATGCAAATTAGTTAGTGTACAACAGTAGTAGAAAGAAAAGCAAGACTGAAAATTCGGGTTTTACACAGGGTGCGAAATCATTGAAAACTGGTGGGAGGGAGAAAGTTCTTCATCAACAAACCCCTTCCCCCACTAACGTATGTGTAAATTATACGATATACATATTTATAATGTTATTAAAAGTAAAAATAAATCACTCAATTAAAAATATATTATTATTAATATAATTATTAATTACATAAAGGAAATTAATTTGTTATTTAATACATATCAGATATTGCAAAGCAGCTAATTAATTCCTTTACTGACTGGTTAAAAGATGTTAATAAATTATGAAATAGTTGAAGTGGTTTTATTAAGTGCAAGTTTTTGTTTAGTTTGTGCTTTATGTTAATATAAATCAATTAGATTTCATAGTTATTATTGTTTTGCATTCTTGTTTTTCTTTTATTGTGCGTATTGATGTAGATTTGTTAATGATCTCTTGAGAGAGATTGCATTCAATACTCACAACTACACTAATTTGTGTGTGTTTTCGATATTATTCTTAGTAAAGTATATTTGAAATTAAAAGTAATTGCTTACCTCTTGTTTGTTATAACTAAAAGTCTCCTCCACCGGAAATTTTTGGTGAGGGGGATTTTTCAGTCCAAGAGTGTTGGTGGGGGGAAAAATTTATTTGCTTTATTTTACTTCGCTTTTGTGCTACTTTTGGCTAATTTGCGAAGATGGGGATGAGAGATGATATGATGAAATTAATGAATAAACACCCGCAAACATGCATGCATGCCCGTCCGGGATTCGAACCCGGGACACCTGGCGTCGCAGCGCGATGTGCTAACCACTATTTTTTTTTTAAAGGAAAATCGGCAGTATTACCCGTTATTCACACATTTCTCACACTTTCACACATGTCAATGTTTACTGTAAATACAGTAAACATACAGAATATTCTCGTTTCGACTCATTTCGGACAAACACAAACATTCAAGTTCTAGCCGGGATTCGTACCCGGGACCCCTGGCTTCGTAGCGCGCTGTGCTAACCACTCCGCCACGGGGGCCAGCCCTTTCCCTAGGATTTCGCACTCACAGCGGTAACGTCTTAAGTATCTACCTGATATTATCCTTACGAACTTTACTCAGTATAAAAACCTTTGGGGTTGTGAGCAACTTAAGTCAACACTAGGTCTGCAAACAGACCCACGCAGACGCGGATGCTACGAATCAACTCCTTTAGCAACGAAAATTTTGAGTATTTATCAACCTCGAACGGTAGCTAAGGAGTACTTCACTTGTTTCTTTCCTTGATTGCAACGTAACGTGGGAACAAATCTTGAAATTCCATATACGAGAAGTGTGTAATGCTCTGCGTAAATGAAAAAGTTCATTCTGGGATTGTTGTTCGTAACGAACATTTAAATCGAAGTTGAAATTTGACAAATTTTGCTTGGCATGTTTACTTTGGTTGGTATTTGAAGGGGTCGGGTGTGAAACATGGTAAGTGACAATTTGGTCATTTTTGAGTTACAAAGTAAAATGGGCAATCCTTCAATTACCGAGTGAAATTGTCATGCCATACAATTTGCATTGGACTCAGTTAAGCCTTCTGAAACACAACACAAAAACAAATTATCTACAGTATAGCTTCTAACAACCTTTCTTCTTAATGAACTCAGAAATGGCCAAAATGTCACTTAAAATGTTTTACAACCGAGCCTTTCATTTGATACTGAAAATTGCGAATATTTGTAGTGATGCATTTTGTTGGAACGCGTCGTATTTCACAGCATTTACGGATTAATTGACCACAGACAGAAGAGAAATGCACGATGCTTGATCAGTCGCGCACTCTACTTCGTAAGAAAACACACTTTTGTTGTTTCTGAAGTCAGACAATTATCTGATACGAAAGTAGGACCATGCTTTTGCATTGAAGCATGCATTCTACATGTCTGTGAACTTACCTACAAGATGTAAAAGAACAGAGTTGCAATAAACACATATAAAGAACAGAGTTGCAATAAACACATATAAAGAACAACGAATGGAGATACTCGAAACAACTGTGAGATACAGGCAAGTAGCTAGGAGTTCATGCGCATACCTGATGCTAATAGAAAGAAGCAATATTTTCACCAGACCTGATATATTTTTACAGATTCAGCATGGACTTAATGTTGTTGGATTATAAACATACTGACAAATGGTTCATAGAGAGAATGACAGACGTTCAAAATTGTTTGAAAAAAAACTGTTCCTCTTTTGGGTCGGGTGAGAATATGCACACTTTGGAAAATATTGTCTTCTACCCTGACTGACCTGTTAGTCAAATCTTTGAAAATTCATATTTTGTAAAACGGTAGATTTCAATGTATTTTTAGCTCTTGGAGATTATTGTACTACATGTCCAGACAGTAAATGCTCGGTGGCTGTGCCCAAATCTGGAGCTAATGATGGTATGAGAAATAATTTGCAACATGTAACAATGCCACTTCACATTTACAATACGTGAGATTTGTCACATTAATGTAGACGGGAGAGAATAAGTTGCCACATAAGTCTAGTTCTGAGTTGCAGACCTGAAGTATATTCCAGTATGTAAAAATAAACAACAGATATGTTAACAAAGTTTGCAAGATTGCTGATGGCTCTTAAGACAAAATTTCAATTAAGTTTGATGGATTGATAATGTGGGAAACTGGTGAGTCTGGCGAGAGCCGTGATACAAGGAAGTTGTGCGAACGCTCTCGCTCGTACAACTTCCGACCACGTTTACGAGCAGCCAATGCTTTACGTAAGTGTCTTGTAGAAGTTTAATACATAGAAGTCAAATGGCGATTAAAAGGGTCAACACACTGAAAATAAATTTCAGCAACATCAGAGACAAACCCACGACGACGGAATTACACCAATGGATAAACGACACATTGAAACTAACACCGGATCAGGTCGTGAGTATCGAGTTAGATCACTTTAGAAAATGTTTGTATCTGAAGCTAGTTTCGAAGCTTCTGTGTGAACGGTTGAATCAATCGAATGGATCTTATGTGTAATGATTCGGAAGGTGCCCATGAGGTTTTAATGACACGGGCGGACAGTGCAACAGTAATAGTGCGACTTCATGTGATCCCAAATGAATTAGACGATGACCCGATACGAGTAGTTTTGAACCAATATGGAGCCATACATACATTGGTAGATGAGAGGTATAATGAAGATCAGTACGTACGGGCAGAAAAATTGTAAAGATGACCTTGACCCGTTAAATACCTTCTTACGTGTCTATAAATGGTTGGAGGTATTGGGTCACACATAATGGTCAAGCTAAGACTTGTGCAGCGTGCGATTCCCAGGAACACTTCTTCAATCAATGCCCCAATCGACAGCGATCATCAGCAAGATTGGGTGACAATTCGTATGCAGGAAGAGTCCGACCCATCCCGTATAACCTGAACAGCACAGAAGAAATGATAACAAGTGAACCGACAATACTCTCAGGTGTAACGACCAAGCAACAAAATGAACCAATTGCATGTGTCAGTGATGAGACAATACAGGGTGTTCCACAAATGTTGAAAAGAACCAATCGCACCAAATGATGAAAGTACTGACGAATTTATGGAGAGTTCAGTGTCCACCAAACACGAGGATACCAGTTTGCTGATCACTAACACTTCTAAGCAAATAGAACAAAGGGAAACACTTGAGAATTCACCGACAACAGATGAAGGTGAATTGCAAATGACTACCAGGGACCAGTCTCCAGCACGTTCATCGGTGCAGATAGCATCATCGCCCACAGTGGGGAGGCAGAGACAGAGGAGGAATCGTCGCATAGAGCCGATCAATGGCCCTCCAGCAAAGAAACTAAGTGAACAACGTACCCCTTCGTAAGTGAGGGTTAACTTGTCCCAAAGTGTACCCAACAATCTGGAATCACCGTTTGCTCTTGATGACAAACATGTGAAGAATGGCCTTACAGAAAATCTGTAAGTACTTTTGTTATATAACAGTTGCCTTACAAGATGTGTTATTAATTAGATATGTTCATTTTCTCTTTTCTCACCCCCTTTTGTTGGTATTGAGTGTAAGAGAAGGCTTTGTTTACGGGTTGAGTTAAGATATCAATTTAATAGAAATTATAGTAACGGGTACTTTTTGGTGTGTATTTCTATTACTTGTCACGAATAACCCAAATTTGCATACCATAATCGATATGGAGCAAGATACAGTATTTCATTTAGCTACGATTAATATAAATAAATTTACCTCGACAGTAAAAGGCCTTCAAAGATTATTTAAAAACTTATGATTTGGACATCGTATGTATACAGGAAGTCGGTATAGAAAACTTTGAGGTAGGAATAGACTATGTAGTTTATAATAATATTAACCCTCAATTCACAGGAACAGCAATACTTGTTACGAGAACTATCCCTGTCTCAAAGGTATTATACCACCCATCAGGAAGGATTACATGTGTATTTGTGGGATCGGTGTGGATATGTAATATATATGCACCCTCGGGTACTGCAGCAAGGACGGAGCGCGCAGACTTTTTTTAATGCCCCTGTAGCGACAGCATTAGGGGAAAATCGCCAACACTTGATCTGTGCGGGTGACTTTAATTGTACCTTGCGGAAAGAAGACCAAAATCCCGGATTTAATCCCTGCCACAGTTTGCAAGCTCTAGCGAATGGGTTTAAGTTAAGTGATGTATGGGAGAAAGAACACCCTCACAAGCCAGGCTTCACATATACTGTATAAGAGCCGACTCGGCAAGTAGCCTGGATCGATTTTACGTAACCAACAGTATACTTTCACAGACTAAAAGAATAACTGTACAACCAACGTGTTTTAGTTATCACCTTGGAGTAAACATGGACATTCAGTTAAATAAAGCTCACGTTAGGAAAGGTCGAGGATACTGGCGTTTCAATATACAACTATTGCAAAATTCCACATTCCGTATGGAATTTTGAACAACAGTGGAAGAAATGGGAATCCATGAGTTTGCGTCAGAAAAAATTGATTCAGTGGTGGGACTCTTTCCTCAAACCGTCCATAAAATATTTTTGTCAACAATACAGTAAACAACAAATTTCTGACTTCTACAAGAAATGTAATTTTTATTGTGCTGTATTACGTGAATTAGCCCATAAAATAGAAAGTGACTCCTCACAATTGCCCGAATACAAGAAAATGCAAGCTGTTGTCTTGAAGATGTATAATCAAAACTTACAGGGATACAATTATCGTAGCCAATTACCTAAGTTCGATCCTACGGAACTACCAACATTATCCCACGTGTTAAAAGAGCAAAAAGAAGAACAACGGAAATTAATCACAGAAATAGAAGATGAGAATGGATGTAAACATACAAATTCAGGGGATATATACCGATATCTCGTCAATCACTTTCCCAGTAAATGTAGGGCCCAGTCTACCACAGACCCACCAGATCTATCGATTTTCGTCAATTACATTCCGCAGATAACAAAGGAAGACAACAAAATGCTGGAGCAACCCTTTACAATGGACGAAGTAAAGCAAGCGGTAATGACAGGAAAAATAAAGCTGGTGGAATTGAAGGCCTTCCCAAGGAACTATTTCAAACTTTTTGTCCCCTGATGAAAGACTTAATGACAATATGGGTAAACGACGTTGTTCGGCGACATCGGATGGGTCCCTCAAGCTTGTTAGGAGTTATGGTATTGGTACCGAAACCTGGACGCCGTCAATCAGCACAACATTACCGGCTAATAACGTTATTATGTGTAGACTATAAAATTTAGGCACGCCTTCTTACTAGCCGTTTGCAGCTATATACAGATAAAATAATTGGTAAATAACATGTAATTTGGAACAAATTGAAGAATATTTGAATTATTAATTACCTTGAGAGAAATAGTATTCTTAACACAAGATGAAAAGGAATCTACAACCGCAATTTTAGCATTAGCTTTTGCAAGTGCATTTGATTCCATAAAACATGATTATTTATTTGCATTATTACGGAAAATTGGACTACGAGACATAATTATCTAGGCGATCCAAGGTCTCTATTTCCAAGCTAGAGTAAAACTTTACCTAAATGGAATACTCACGAAACCGTTTCCCTTGCAACGAGGCGTCAAACAGGGACGTCCATTCTCACTTCTCGCCTTTTGTTTAGCGGTAACACCTATCATAAACTGGCTACAGGATGAGGTAAAATGAATAGAACTATATTCTCAAACACATCGAATCCTTGCATATGCAGACGATGTGACAATAATACTTCAAATACTTGAAGCAACACAAGAAATAACGGGCTTAACGGTGAATCACAAAAAATCGAAAATTCTACAACTAGGAAAGGACCCAGTACATTGCTATAATCCTTTGTCGATGTAAAGAACGTGACGATATTAGTATTAGTTTTTAGCACCACCTTAACAGAAATCAAAGTAAACACATATAATCAAGTAGTGACACGCCTCCGACATGCAACTTTTCTAGATCGGAGACGGGAATTATCAATAATAGCCACAGTAACCTACGTTAACGTTATTCTTTTCTCTAAAGTGTGGTATGTAGCGCAAGTCTTAGGACTCCCCAAACCAAAAGCTACTGAAATACGTCGTATAGCAACACAGTTTATTTGGCAAGCACATGTATTACGGGTCGCGTATGAGACACTGCGTCTACCTGAACGAGTTGGAGGACTTAACCTAATGAATGTTGAAATAAAAGAACAGTCACTTCTAATACACCGAAACATAAAACAGTTATTGAGTACAACACAGAACCTGACGGGGCATGTGCTACATTCTTACTTAAGAGATGTAGAACTTACAGCCCCTGTCTCAGTGCCTAAATTAACCAGTACTCTCAACTATTTTCAAACGACGATGGTGGAATTTACGTATTTACTCATAGCATGCCCGCAATTACAAAGTGAAACAATTACGAGCAAATTCATATATCGAATGCAGTTACAAAGACGACGAGTGATGGATGCCAAGTGATGCACCCTACGATCAAATGGTCAAACGCATGGCGTAATGTAAATGCACGACACATACCTGCACCTGGTACCTAGCAGTGCATGATAAAGTTTTGACAAAACAGATGGCGCTCCGGCTACAATTGGAAGGGAACCAATGGTGCGGATTTTGCAATCAAAGTGATACGAAAAAGATGGTGAACTTACTAGGAAGAATTACGAAAATTGAATTACTGACGTGAAGACCTGATTTCTAGCATTAACATAATTTCTTATGTAAAATTCTATACACATTGAAAAATTGTATAATTCACTATGTACCAATTTGTAATATCTCTTACTTACTTGTGTGAAGTTTTGATTATTGATATAATGTAATGTAAAATATATAGAAATAAAAGAAAAAAAGTAAAAAAAAAAGTGGTAAATGCCTGGCTCAGTTGTCTCAAGATCACAGGTTCGAATCTCTTGTAGAGCCAATTTTTCTTTATTAAGTAGAATTAATGTATTGTCGACATTTATAAGAAGCAAAATAAATCTAATTCCTCGTCGATGCCACGTAGGATGTGCTTTTCATGTAGTTTCTCCAATACTAAATTAGTTCTCACAGGAGGCAATAGGTGGACAGAGAGACATTGTTGAAAATCTTAACCCTTTGTGGCCCACCCTGTGAGGTATAATATGAGTTGATTGTTTTCTTAAAAAATAGAAGAAGCATGACAACCCATATACCCAGTGGCGTAGCAACATATCGCGAGGGCCTGGGCGAGATTAGACTGAGAGGCCACTATCCGTCTTTAAATTTGAGATCTCAGTGTAAATCGATGCAAAATCTTCAGGGATACATAAGCAAATTATCATATTTAAATAATAATAATAAATTACTGAAGAAAATTATATTTAATAATTTCACTCACCCTAAAATTGTCGCTATTTGTTTTTCGGGAGCTGAAATATAAAGTTGTAGGAAGGAAGTGAGAACAGTGTAGTGCCAACTAGTGTACACCTAGTATGGCATTAATTACACGTATCTACACGACTGTTATTTTTAATAAAAATGTAATGGATTTGAGAATAACTACTTGATATTAAACTTCTTACAAAATGTGGAAAGGCATACGAACGAGACATACAGTTCTTGCTTTTCGAATCACGCAAGATAAAGAAACAGTAGAACGTTAATGTGGAAATTCTTAGCAACCACCTCAAAAATTCGAGCTGTTATTGAAAAAAAAATATATTGGTTGAGTTATGAAAATAATTTACATGTAAGATTTCAATTTTTAAAACGAAAAATGTAGTAGCTAAGAACATATTAGGTTATATGAGTCGACCGAATTAGTCCAGATCTTAACATTATAATTGTGTTGTAAAGTCTGTAACTATATAAGAATCCGATTGCACGACGGCATGGGTTCGAGTCCGCAGGCCGACCTTGAGCTCTTGAGGCTGAGGCCGTTGGAGGCCGGAGTCCGATTTGGAGTTTGGAGGCTGAGGCCCTGTGAGGCCGGAGACTCATGCCATTGGAGACCGGAGGCTGAGGCCGGAGTACCAAATTCATAAACACATTGAATTGAATTGATTTGAATTAAAGATTAAAGGTCACTAAAGGTCATTTTGCACCCTTCTATGTTGTGGGGAGCAATATGTAAAGAACATGAATTTTGCTCTGAATATGTGTGTAAATAGATTATTATTTACAAAAAAATGTATTACAATAACCCGGTATAGAACATACAACTCCAAAATAAGTAATAAGTAACCCTTATGTAACTTATGGCCATAAGTAAATGTTTATCGGGATCACTTACAATTTGTCAATTATGCGGTGCACCGTACCTAGATTCACTTCCTCACTCACGCACTGTTCTTCCTCTAGATTGAGGGGGGGGGGGTTGCGATCCGGTGTTGGAAGGGGATAAAGGGACACTGGACACGGCTCCAGGCCCCAGATTCCTTTTACCTTCCCCTAGGTTGGCTGATGTTCCGGCGACATGGTGTGATTTGTTTTACGTATTGTTCAGTAAACACACGGGAGTAGTTCAATTTAAACAGGATCAAAACACAGTTCCTCTCTCTGCAAAGTGCTGTCGTCTATCCACCAATTGAACTTCACCTACTTGTCTCCTCCAGAGCACCGCCCTGCATCCCTGCACGCACATACACAGAGTTTTTTCTCACCTTCTCACATACACCCTCACTCCTGTTATCTCTATCTCGTTGCGTCCTGTCCTGTCCTTCCCCAAAGACGCCAAAACTTCCCCGTGTCCTTGCAGTGTTGCCGGTTTTTTGTAGCCTTGTCCAGTGCCTCTAACACACACACACACACACACACACACACACTAATTCATACAAAAAAGAAGAAAAAACAACAAAAAGAACACCCTAGCCAGTGACACTTGCCACGAGGCACGGTTCTTCCTCTCGCCATGCAAAGCAAGGGACTGGGTGCGATTTTGAAAACAAAACAAATCCTACAAACTTCTAAATGAAAAGAGAAAACGAAAAGCCAAAAAATATAATAATAAAAAAATTAGGGATGAGAGGGCATCGAACGAAGATGGAGGTAGTAGTTCAAAGTAAGTCGCTGTTTACGAAGAGACAGCGACGCCTCAGATGCCTCAACATACAGACTCGTGACTGGATTAGTGTGAAACGCACCGGAACACAAACGGATACCAGGATGATGAACATTGTCGAGAATTCGAAGCTGAGATGGTCGGGCGGACAAATAGACAACACATCCGAAGTCGAGCTTCGACCTGATAAATGAATGGCACAGGTGGAGCAGTACCGTTCTGTCAGCACCCCAAGATTTATGACTTAAAACGCGTGGAAGGTTGAGAACCCTTAGACAGGAAACTTTTAGCTGGCGAAGGTGAGGTTACCAGGCCAATCTGTTATCGAAAACGAGGCCGAGAAATCGAACCTCATTCACGAAACGCAGAGGGGATCTCATGTACAGGTTAGGGTCAAGATGGCAGGTACGTTAACGGCAAAAATGAAAGCACACGGATTTCTCGGATGAAAAACTGAAACCAGTTTGGGAGTACCACTCAACCAAACTGTTTATCGTCAATTGGAGCTAACGAGAAGCTGACACGAGATTCCGTAAGCAAAAAAAGATTGTCTGGTCGTCTACATACAGGAGACCATGTACAGGGGCAAGAATGTTTGCAATAACACTATTCACTGCTATGGCAAACAGTCACATAAAGTACGTTGGCCTGCGGGACACCATTCTCCTGTAGATGAGGGTCCGGAAAGGAGTTCCAAACACGTACGCGGAAATATCGATCTGACAGGGAGTTCTGAACAAAGTACATCATATGACCACGGACACCCTAAGAATGGAGCTGCTTGAGGATAGAAAATAGCCATCTCGTGTCATAGGCCTTTTAGAGGTCAACGAAAACGGCAACTAAATGTTCCTTGTTGACGAATGCATCCTGAAAATGCGTTTCCAGCTGAACTAGATGATCCAGCGTTGAACGGTTTGAACAAAACCAACATTAAAAATTGCTAATCAAGGAGTTCTCCTCCAAGAACCAGGCGAGCCGCTTGTTCACCTTGCGCTCCATCAACTTGCACACTCAGCTAGTAAAGGTAATTGGCCTGTAACTCGAAGCTGTGATGCGATCTTTACCTGGCTTCAGGATGGGAACAATAATAAACTCTTTCCAGGACGAGGGGAAAATATCCTCCAACAAAAGCCTGTAGAAGACCGTGAGAAGTTAATTTTTAGCTGCCTTAGGCAGAGGACAAACTATCTCATAGTGGATCCTGTCCACTCCAGGAGTTGTATTCTTTGAATTCCAAAGCGTATTATCGAACTACCATTCCTTGAATGTAGAATTGTAGCGCTCGGTCTTAGTGCTTCGGGAAACAAGTTTAAATCGTTCTTGTGGTTCCTTCTAACGAAAAAAAAACGTGGCTGCAATGTCTCCTGAATCGGTAAATAACGTGCCGTCATGTTGTAGTGCACTTAGTGTAGTAGTCGATGAACTTCCCTGGATGCGACGCACTTTGGTACAAACGGCTTTCGACGAAGCCTCCTTCATCAGAGAAATCACGTATTGGACCCAGCACGCATTCTTACTCTCTCGAATGAGCTGACGGGCACGGACACGCTTAATGTAGAACTGCTCTAGGTTCGCAGAAGTGTGGTGTTTGTTGAATCGATCGAGAGCCCAATCGCGGTCCTTGATGGCTGCACTGATCTCCGCAGATCACCAGGGCACTGGACGACGCCTCGCAGGTTCTCTGGGATGTGGAATCGAATCATATGCAGCATCAAAGACACGGGAAACAAAGTGGTCCAGGGCGTCGATAGGTGGCAAAGTCGACGCAAGATCGATATGAAATTCAACTGCTAGCTCAAAAATACCACATTCTGCCCGACTGAGATGCCAGTGAGGAAGGTGTTCTGTTGATCCCTAAAGATAGTAAAAAAAAAAAAAAAAAAAAAGATGTAAAGGAAAATGATCACTCCTGCATAGATCGCTACGGACGCTCCAGAAAAGAGTTGAAGCCAAAGTGGGACTGCAAAACGACAGATCCAGTGCGGAATACGTCCCACAAGATGGGCTTAAGTATGTGGGAGTACAATCGTTCAGGAGTGTTAACTCAGATACCTCACGGGTTGTGTATAGAATCTGACCCAGGGGCTCTGTACGAGCAGATATCCATAGAAGGTGGTACGAGATAAAATCGCTCAAAATTACCAGAGGGGTAGGTAGTTCGTCGTATAAAGAGCGAAGATCCTCAAGAGAGAAACTCTCCTTCCTTGTTATGTATACACGCAGCAGATGGTGATCGGGTGCGGTAAATAGACTCCCACGGCGACAGCGTGGAGGAGTGCCCGACGACACCAAGGAAGCTTGAAGGCTTCAGTGGTTGGCTGCTGCATTGTTTATGGAGGAAGAGGGAGGGTCACACTGTATATCGTTCTACCTATTTTACCTACACTGAAAACACGCACACAATGTAACACAACTTAAAAGTAACAATTCCTTAATTTCCCTTATTTCTCGCATTCTGGGTAATGTTTATCCCCCATTTTCCACTCTGATTTATTTACCTTCATTTGTTATTTTACTTATTTCTTCAAGACTCAGAACATATTATGTCTTGGTCTAGGTTGGAAGTGTTAGTTTGAAAGAACTTGTATAATTAAAAACCGACATATCTTCTGGATTTCTATTTTCCCGCCCTGCATTTAACGCGGAGTAATTCTGTATTTCCAGCATGCAGATGAGTTAGTTTCTTGTGACTAACCTGACTTACACTAGGAGAGAAGTGATAATTAGTATGAATGACATGGATAGAAGTCGACCGACTTTTCTAGATTGCCTTTGTCGGGTCCTAAGGGCGAACGTAGGTTAATTCTGTATTTCCAATGAGTCGATGTTCTCCTCTGCAACGAACCCGCGGTTCTTGCATTTTATTTGTTGAAGTAAACACGCAGTTGGTATCACTTGGGTTTGTCAGCCTGAAAATTGCTAGTGGCAGATTGACATGGGTGATTGTTGAAGAACAGCTCTGAGTGTATTTGTTTCCGTTGTTGGTTGGTTTATATGTATTATCTTATCTGCTCTGCGTTTCTCAGTTCCTATTGTTGTTTTATAGCTTAGCCAAAAGGCTTTTCGTTTTCCAACATGTGCATTTTTTTTTTTTTTGGTGTTTTCTACAGTATTAAGAAGGGTAATTTACATATGCTTAGTAGGAAACGTGTAAATATTTAAGGTTTGCTACGCGTACCCGATAGTTCCAATTTCGGCCACCATGTTACAGCGACACTTTTATATAAGTAGCGTGGCGGAGCTCGCTCAGTCGTCTGCGGGAATAGTGATCGGTTAGTTCGTATGAACTTTCCAGCCTGATCATTACCTGTGCGTAATTAGAGATCGGTTAGTTCATTGAACTCTCCAGCCTAATTATTGCCTATTTTTGTGGGGACAGGAAAAGGTTTATTATACATTTTGCCTTGACTCATCTCACTCAACAGGTCGCTAGATGCCGTGGCTTGCCGCGAGTTGATAGCTTCCTGGAGATGAGGCCTTGCTCGAAAAGGTTTATTATCCATCAGTCGTCTGCGGGATGCCCACGGTACTGTTTCAGTCTAATGGGAGATTGGTTGACCGTAGTGAGTAGTCTGTTTCTCGACGGTGCCTCGCGAACCGGCTGAAGTCAAATTCGTGTCGATATTCATGAATCTTCTCTTTCAGTAAAATGTATTTCAAGAATGCGAGTAGAATACATATAATATTTAATAATAGTAACAGGAATGTAAGTATAATAGTAACAGGAATGTAAGTATATAAGTTTTTCAATCACACAGGGTTTAGTTTCTAATTTGGATAAGTAGCTTTATCCGGCCGATCTGTTTCCGTAAATTTTGAATTTCTGTCGTCTGATAATTGTCAATATGTTTTTGGAGGTACGGTAAGTCTCGTCTAATGTAGTTAATGTGAACGTAATTATCATAAACACTGTATGAAATCACTGCTTAAAAACACAGCATTTTTCAAAAGAAAAAATATCGCCAACCAAATTCCGTTCATTTCATATATCAGTACAGACTTGTTTTCTGTATCGAAAACAAACTTTGTAATTAATTATGAACCATTTGTTATTTAAAGATAATAATATTATGAACTGTTCAGTGTCGTTGTTTTGTAAGGCCCAAGTTCCATGTGCATAAGTTAATCTGCGATGTTATGTTTTCTACAAGCAATTAATTTTCATTCCCTCTCGTGTTTGCTTACTTAAAACGATTAAAGTTAAGTGTATGCTCATGGGGGCACTAATTTCAATGTTTTTTTTATGTATATATAATACTTAAGGATCACTTCAATGTTGTTTTTTATGTACATATAATACTTAAGGATCACTTGAGGTAAATGCAACTTTGTATTGAAAGCAGCGTATTTTCAGTTACTATTTTCACCAAGTGGTCAACCTCGTTTTTGTGCTATTTTCACCTAAATTCATGATTCCTCACAATGTGGGAATTATTTTATAAATCATTCACTTTCCCTTGTAATATTTTGTTTTGTATTGCTTGTTAGGATCTATGTCTCAAAAAATAATCATCTATACCATGTGATATCACTGCTCTCTCAGTGGTAATAATAATCATCATTTTTAATTTGTGTTAAGCTCTATGGTTAGTTGAGTGATTTAACTTGCAAAAATTGACAATGTGTGAAATATAATAGCATCTGTACTGAATAAGAAAAAACTGGTGAAAATAACTTGTTCTGCTAGTCTCAACACCTCATGAATGTAGTTGCACATTTTTTTTTATTTTGATAATAATTACTGAAAATCATGGTTCCCATTGTGTGATGTTCTTTTTTAGAAGCTATACAAGAGAATGAAAAGGTGCTTTCAGTACTGCAAACAACTGTGGGAATAACTTTGCAGTTCGGAGAACCTTTTCCGTGGAAAAAAAAAAAAACACTTCAGAGTGTGATTGATCATTTCCACAATTTATCTATTTCAAGATGAACATTTTTGTGTTCAGTAACATGCATGTATCATGATACACACAGTACAGTAGTTACTGATATAACAGATTAATCAAGTCCAGTGAGATGTATGAAAGTAAGTAGTCTCTGCTGCACACTGTTTATGCTGTACTTCATTAAATACTAGTTGCTCATGTTATAAAACTATGCGTAAGAACTACAGAAAGGAGGTATGGAGTAGCAAGGTCCATAATGAATTTTTCATTTTTGTAATGGTGCTCGTAGTATGTCCTTAGGATAAAGCAGCCAAAGTTGATAATGAAGACATGCATTTCTTAAAGTGAGTACATTAAGTACAGCATTTTTGTTTGCCATAGCATCGGTCGACTTTATTTTTGCAAAGTGTACTCTCATTTATGTGGTGAGCACTCTAACATGTTGGCTACTGAAATGTTAGTGTCACCAGGGAAACATGTTACCCATTGGGCAGTTCCCAGCACATATTTTTTTAAATAGTATTTGAACATGAAAATGCAAGAAAATTAATCCCACTGTACATATTTGTAATGAAAGTACTAGTATTTTTTTATATAATAGAGCATTTATTTCATTTCGAGGAATTATCCACCTGTGTGCGTGTTTTATGCACACATCAAGATAGAAGAGATACTAATGCAAAGTCCGGTATGGGACTTGGACGTGAGAAGTGTAATAAATATGGCACTTCTCTGTTTAAGTCTCGTATCAGCTGGCACAAAGTTCATCGTGGCGAGGGAAATAAATCAACATTTCTTCATTCATGTTCAGCTATTTAGTAAGTGATGAGTATTTGGGTTTTAAATAAGCTGTTTTATGTAAGAGATGTTGTAGATATTATATATATATATATATATATATGTATGTATGTATGTAGATATTATTTTTGTTCATATTTTCTGTGTATTTTTAAGTAGAAATATTAATTTTCAATATCAGGGGTTTTCATTCTTTCAATTGCTTTAAATGCTGAAAGAAGTCTTCAAAGAACAACAATTAATTTTCCAAAATATGTTTTCATACTTTTCTTTCAGTGTAAAAAGCATATAAGTATAGTAGGTGCTGCTGCACTTGCTACAATACGGTATGAAATTTCACTTCAACTTAATGGTCAGTGTCATTACGTAAATTTGTGTTAAAGGCTGAACCTTTTCGTAGCATTGAACCTAGTACTTTTTATTTATTTGATTTTTGAGAAAACTTCCGAGCATTCTCTTGGTAATTATTATATTTTTTCTGTGCAGACTAACCTATTTCTAATCAGTGTCATAAGGTATGTGAACTGATCCCTGACGGTATTGAAATTTTTATTATCGAATGGAGCGTAGTTGCTGTACGCAGTCATTTTTTCAGTTTTAATATGTGGAAAACAAAATATTTTTAATTGATCGGTGTAAAATCTTACAATACAATCCTGTATAGCCGAAGGATCAATCAGGAAAAAACATATTTTTGCAAATATGGATAAGCATGACATAAATCGTTCTGAATTCTTGTATACTTTTTTCATTCCATTTCTCCACCCAAGAAAAAAAGTCACCTATTTTCAGACGGTTATTTTCGTATGATGAAGTTTTTAAAAATGCCTTTAGAGGAAATTATATATTTCCGCTTAAGGTAAGAGTGCAATTTCAGGAAGTTTTGGTAATAGAACGCTTTCCATATAATTTTCGTATACTTTTATTTTTGTGATAGAAATAAATTTTAGTGCGAAATGTTTGTAATTAAAGGAAAGCATTCCATATAATTAATTTCCGCCACTTCTAACTACATTTAGTTAGAAAGTATCGGAAAGCGAATGGTACGACACACAATAGTGTTTTGTCGTTTTGAGCAATCTGCGAGTTCTTGCGCATAGCGTTCGTCTTCTGTTTTTTTCCCCGACGGTGCTGCCGTCGGTGGTCGCGAGGAAACGACCTTCCAGTGCCGCCATACTGTCAACCATTTTTAACCCGCAGCTGTAACATCTTGTAGTAGTATGTCTATGGGGATGCCAACTGCAAAAGACCTGGTTCCTGGGGTGCAAGCCACAGATGAACTTCCTCAAACAGGTTCCTAATATGGATGTCCCCTCCTTCAAGGTCTGGTTCCCGGGTTCAAATCCTGGATGAATTCCCCCAGCCAGACCTTCCCGTCCGTTCCCAACTATGGGCGCTCCAACGCACCTCCCCCCTTTTCTTTCTTCGTCCGTTCCTGAGTACAGGCGCACCAACGGGCATTCCCATTTCTATAACTCCCCTTGCTCTTTGTGAATAAAGCTGTACTTTTGTTTGGGGCTTTTTCCTTTATTTATAGTGGCCTCTTAGTTCGAGTCCCTTGACAGGTGTTTTGGGTAGTCATATTATAAAATTATTATATTAATCCTTTAACTCGGGAGTAGGCCTCTCTCATTTGAAAAGTAGAAATAATTATTAAATGCAGAGTATAGTTTCTTCGAGATTAAACAAATGTACAATGGGAAGTGCTGACATAGGAAATGTTCGTTATAAAGGTCTCATACACTGTCAAAGGTTCTGTAATAGTTCTGTACTTATTCTGTAAAAGAAGTTATTTTTATTTAATCACTGTAAAGAATTTACACTTAAATACCTCGCACTTTGTCTTGTAAACCGTTATTAGTTCGCTTTTGTAATAAACATGTTAAATCCAGCTGCAGTTTCTCTGAGTCACTGTTTTCACTCTTCTCACTGTTCTCGTGACTTGCATTGTTTCCACCCTGCAAGCCCTGTGGTAAATATTAGAGATCTCATGTCTACGACTGTATATGGGTAAACTATGCAACGTCGCCCCTTTCGTTAAAGTTTCACATTTCTCTTAAAAATGTTGTAAACGGCTCTGCGCAGCCGATTGTATGTATTGCAAGGTACTAGTAACATTACTTCTACTCATTTTAAGTTAATACCCGTCCGGAAGCTGAGACCGGGTGAAGCCGGATGCAGACTTTGAGCTCGGAGGCTGAGGCCCTGTGAGGCCGGAGTCCGAGACAGAGTTCGGAGGCTGAGATGAAGTTCGGAGGCTGAGGTCGTGTGATTCCAGAGCCTGAGGCCGTGTGAGGCCGGAAGCCAGGCCTCGCGAGAAATGTCAAATTGACATCTCTCCCTACACGAAAGCAGAAATCGATCACACAGACTTCTATTCCACCACGAGAGCTACATCTCGTTTCCAATGGATTGTACTGTGAGAATTATTGAGAAATTCCGATTATATGAAACTGTCTATGTCTTTCAGAAATGAAGCCTAGCTTCTACTATTGCTTGTTAGGAGACATGCCTGAGTTGATTTGGGCCTCGGGGCTTAGGAGCTTTCCTTTATTTGGCATCTCGTTTGGCTCTCTGTCGAGTGGGGTGCTGTCTTTTCCCCGCAACTTGTGCACTTTGTAGCAACCACGTACACTGTGGTGGGAGGGCTGGGCTTCTAAAACTGCATAGTACTATGAATGTCGCTGATTTTTTTATGGCGGGGGGTGAGGCCATTGATAAAACTTGATCAGTAGAATTGATTGATTGGATTGGTGTTTGAAGTCCACTTTATGCACAGTAACGCTAATCGGGACTGGACCTACAGTTTAAAGTAGGATCCGAACCACTATGTGTTTCCATCGGGAATCGAACCCGTGACCCCTTGATTACAAGGCGAGGAGGATACCACTGCGCCATCGGGTTTAACAGTAGAAATGGAAACAATTATTATTATTATCATGCTAATGATTAGGGTGTGGATTTATAGACACTAAAATCCTCTCAAATAGGAAAGGCAATAGGCACCGAAAGGACGAGAATAAGCATTTAAAAAGGCACTATACGATTAAATCAAGAAGGAACTATAATAGGCATTTAAAAATTCATCTTAAAATAAAAAAGTACAATAATATAAGCATTGAACATGAATTTATTTCAATTTTCTTCTTCCAATGCACAATTATACTGCATTAGCATTGCAACTTACGTATAATTTAGAAATACAGTTTATTCATATTTTGAAGGAAATTCACCTTTGCGGGAAATCGCCATTTAACCTCCTAAGACCCACGATACAGTATACTGTACTTCATGTTTAAAAATTTCTGCAGTGGATGGCAGCAGGGAGTGTGATCTAGAGTTCCTGGATATATGACTTGACGTCATATACGAGTACTCGCGATCCATTCTCCTTATGGAGAGCTGAAATTTACCTACAATATGGCGTCGTCTACCAACAGCTGATTTTAGTAGTGCGAAAAAGAATTCTGTAAGTTTATTTATTTAAGAGTTAGAATAAGAAGGCTAGAATGTACAGAGTGATCACAAAGTCCCATTACCCCCTATCGCGTGTCCACATCGTCATAGATGGTCGCATTGTATTAATGTGAGATCATGGCAGAGGACAACTCGGAGGTAGTGTGACTATTCGTTATGATTTAGTCCAGAGTGTCTGTGTGTACACCATCGTTTTCATAACAGAGTATGATTCTCCACCATGTACGATGGGAAATTCTCCTCAACATTGCTGGCGTGATGGCAGTAAATGCACATAGAACAGCATCCTTAAGTTTGTCAACTGTCTCGTAACGTGTGGCAGCAACCTTCTGTTTAATGAACCCCCATAATGCATTTTCGCAAGATGACAGATCAGGACTTCGGGGTGGCCACCCCAAAGGCACAGGCAAATGGACAGAACCATGTCCAATCCATGTATCAGGAAATACCTCATTGAGATATTCCCTCACGGCAATAGCATAATGGGCTGGTGCTCAATCTTGCTGGAACCATACACGACCGAGCAGTCCCTGTTCTTGCAGATGTGGAATAAACCAATCACGTAACATGGTGAGATACCACATTTGATTCACAGCACCGTCAAAGAAATATGGACCCACCAAGTGGGTTGCAGACATTCCAGCCCAGATCATGACATGTGGTGGGTTGTGTTCAAGTTCTTCATAAAAATGTGGGTTTTCTTTACTCCAGAAATAAATGTTTCTCGCTTTTGCACTGCGATATATCACACACTCGTCCGAGAAAAACACTTTACCCCTTGAAGGAAGAGTTGTAAAGACATCGAGCATTCGCCCACAAGCCTGATGTGATGACATTTTTGCATGTCATTATCACGCAATTCGTTTACAAACGAAGGTTTAAATGCCTTTAACTTCAAATTCTTCTTCATATGTTTTTGTAATGTCGAGTATGGAACTCCCAATTCCTGTGACTGCTTACGAATAGACTTTTTTGGCAAACGTTCGACAGACACTGCAGCCTCCACACACGTTTCCAGTCGTGTTGATGTTCGTCCTGGGCGGGGCTTATCTTTTATGCAACCAGTTGCAAAGAGCTTTCTCTCCCACCGTAAAATTGTTGGTTTTGGTGGGGAAGGTTTCTGAAACCTTACAGTGAAATCATGCTGAATATCTCTCATTGATTTAACTGTATGGGGTCGTTCGTGAGCCCACGTGCTCATGACGATCTGTTCCTCCATGGTGTAAGTGGACTCATCAGCCATGATTTAGATGTAGATCCTGCAACAATAAGAAACAACAATTCTTTAACATCTATGTAATACACAGGGGGTAATGGGACTTTGTGCTCACTAACATCTATGTAATATGTAGGGGGTAATGGGACTTTGTGATCACTCTGTACAATATAGAGAAAGTCTCCAATTTCGTTAATTTTCGGTATACTACCTAATTTTGGCCTCCTAATCACGAATCTGTTGAAAGAAACCGGGGGTCACATCTGGAAATTGTACATTTTGATGAAAAATTGTTCGTTAGCACCAAAAACCATCCACGGGTAGCCCCACAAACCATTGACGTTAGCCCCAAAAACCATCCATGGGTAGCCCCACAAACCATTGACGTTAGCCCCAAAAACCATCCACGGGTAGCCCCACGAACCATTCACACGAGGTTAGGTTAGGCCTGTTAGGTTAGGTTCCATTAGCACTCATTTCACCCCTACATTCATCGAATAAATAGGGATCGTACTAGAATTGACCATCATAAATCATTTTCTTGTAAAACAACGGCGTGGTTGGACACAATGACAGGATATTACATTTTTGTTCGTAAAACTACGCATATACACCTATATATATAAAAAATTCAATCGGCTTTTTTTCAAATTTTCAGACGTGACCCCCGGTTTCTTTCAACAGATTCGTGATTAGGAGGTCACAATTAGTTAGTATACCGAATATTAACAAAATTGGAGACTTTCTCTATATTGTAAATTCGCTCCGAATAAGAATTATCACCGCAAATTTAAAAAAAAATATTTCCTCATCAATTATACGTAAATTTGTGAGTTTCTATGTAATACAAAATTCAATTACATGTTAGTGCAAAATTGTTTGTGATAAGCCAGCGCGAAGTACGACATTTAAGAATATGAGAGCCAAATAGATTGTTAAGGTTGATTATATGAATGTCGAACTTGAAATTACTAACTTTCCTTTATTTAGCACGAAAGAATATTGACTGTGATTTGTGCGTCCGTATCATTGTTTATAGGTTGTCGAAAATTGAATAGTTCGAAGTGTAAAGGACAGTATTTACTTTCTAGTCACAGTGCAGGACATTCAGTAACTCTTTCAATATTATATTATGTTCCAGTTTAAAAGCATTATGTGCACGATGATAAAAATGAAGTGAAATAAAAATATGTCCATCAATGGAATGTTCAACATCTTTCTATGTTTATGGACTCTTTCACAATTATATTGTGGATAATTTTATACCTTTGTACTCAGCGTAAACAATGAACGTATATTCTTTCTTTGTAAACTATTTCTGTCAAAACAGCAAGATCTTTATGATTATTGCAATGGAATTGATGAACTACATAAAAATGTGTACCTGTGTCAAATTTAACGTGTCTGTAAATGTGGGAGAACCTTTAAGCAAGTTCATAAAGTGGAAATTTGCTACTTAAATACCCTGCACCATTTCACAGTCAGTTAATGTGATTTTCATGTAAACCTATTTGTTTTATTTTCAACTATGGAAGAACAGGAGAGTGAGATGTTATCTCAACTTGTTCTAAATGGAACAAGTACAATGGGAGAATATAATTATTAAAACTTACATGGCAGTGAACATAAAGTTATAATATATGCTCAACAACTATCAATTTAATGGATTACTATACTATCAAATTCCTAATCTGGCTCAATCTTCTGATTATGAACACACACTTATTTTACATGAACGATTTCATACATGTCCATGTACAGTTAGAAGTAATTTTAATTTTACTATCTTTTATTTTTTGGATTATGTATGTTATTCCTATTAATAATAATAATATATTTTGTTGATGAAATCATCTATTTATTTCCGTAGTTAATATTATTGCTCTAATGGCTCTTGTCGTTTATAGGGATTAATGAAACCCACGTTGATATTCCTAATACTTACGCTCTGTTCTGAAAAACAACTTGCATCATGTAGTGCCCTTAGATTTTTACCATTACCTGACTTGTCTACCAAAAAGGAATATAAATTATAGAGACTTTAGAAAAAAAAATTCTAGTAGCCACTAACAATGGCAATATTCTCCTCATAGTACATGAGACCTACTGTGTCATTTTGCTTTTTGCTTCGGGTTTCCCAAATATTCTCAATGAGTTTCCTTTTCCGTGTGCCCGGATTCGAATCCCGGTCGGGCTTGGTTGTTTGTGAATGTCCATTCATCAATTTCATCATTTCATCACTCATCCCCATCTTCGCAAATTAGCCAAGAGGCACAAAACGCGAAGTAAAATAAACTAAATCAAATCAAATCAAACCTTTTCCGTGTGATAGTAAATCAGTTCGGAAGCTGAAGCCACGTGAGACCAGATGCCGTCCTTGAGCTCGGAGGCCGGGTCTCGAGAGTCCGAAGTCAAATGGACATCTCTGCAGAAGACTACCATTAGCACATCGTTTTTTGGCCAATCAGTATCGTCTCGATTTACATTTGTATTCATTTGTTGTGTAAAAGTATAAATGTCTGACTCTTCCGTATTGTAGGATTCCAGAAAAGTATCTCTTTAGGTACAGATCAAATTACACGTATTTGTAGGTGACAATGTAAACTTGTGTCAACAAACTCGAAATCATCTTTAGTTTAAAATATGGAGCTATGTAATTTATAGTCACAAGGACAGTAGGTATCATCTGACAGCTCTATGTTTGATCCGCAAGCGTTAAGAAGGAAAAATCTAAGGTGCTTTTCGAAATTAGCTGGTGAAATAATGGACTAAAAATGCATGTGGTATGCACTTCGCGCATCCCATGTATTCGAGAATCTGTGGTTACAGATGTTCATTCATTCATACTTTATTGGTTTTAGCTGTTATACCAGCTCTACACCAAGTGTCCTAAAAATATGTCATGCATAACACTGTTACACAAATTACAAATTTTGAATATATACAGTTTTCTTATACATAATTTATCTACAGGGAGGTTATTTCAGTCGTTCACCGCCAGAGTGACGGCCGTTCCGCGGACTCTTCATGCAACAGGTCCCGGCAAATTGCGTTCAGGAAGTCCGTAACAGAAACCGCTTGTTTTGTAATGTTTCCACTTTTCACAATTACAGTTACAATTACAATTGAAATAAGCACGTACCTTGTCGCACGGATGCAGGAAAAGGTGTCCTCCCAAATACAAATATTTCTGGCACCTTATTTCTGACATCTAATCTTAGATTAGTCATCGCTACTTTATTCTCAGTTGTCGGGACAGCGCCTGCAGCTTATCGGGGGTTGGGTGAGTTGTCAGCCGCGAGAGGGCGCTTCATACTGCACGTGTCGGCAGTGATGCCAACCGTAGGGACATGTCCCTACGCATAGGGACTTTTCACTAAATTTCGCCCGCGTAGGAACGTAGGGACAGATTTTGCCAAATGAGGGAAAACGTAGGTACTTTTTTCAATCTTGGTAAATTACATTTTATGAATTAGTTTATCTGGATACTTTAGCGAGGAGGAGAAAAAAGAACTAACTAACAGATCTCCATCAGAATTTTGGAACATGTTATCGGTTACCAAAAACTTTCAAGGCAAGTTCCTTTTTGAAAACATTTCCACTCTCGCGAAAATAGTGCTAACATTGCCGCATTCTAACGCGGAAACGGAAAGAATATTTTCAATGTTAAGTGATACAAAAACAAAAAAGGGAAATAAATGGGACCAAAATTGTTAAAGAATGCAGGAAATACAGCATCACCAACCAACATCTATCTCTTCACAGCAGCAGCATGTATTACTTCAAATAACATAATCAACAGTAAACGACTCAACGTTATTCATTAGGGGTGTGCTGGATTCTTTACTTTAAAAAGTCGTTAATTCTCGACGTTTTCTGCCTTGTAAGTTTCTGGAACTTATCGAAAGTTGTAAGTTTTTATTCTAGAAATGCAAAAACAATCACTTAAAGTGAAAATGACTTGTAAAATTCGAGATTTCCAGTGCTTCGGGAAATTTCGAACATTTCCCGTCCCGAAAATTTTCCGACTTGGTCGGGAAATTGCAAATTTTTCAGTCCCGAATGTCGGGATTTAAAAAAATTACCGTCCCGATCCCGTCCCGACCCAAAAAATTCTGTCCAGCACACCCCTATTATTCATTAAGGCAAGAATTTACAATACCGGACCCTTCTGTAATTTCTATGCTACGTCTTATACTCACGAAATAATTATTCGTGATTATTTATCTCAAGTTAACATGTTGGGGTGAGGGGGAAAAAATGTTCATTAACGTGTAGAAGTTGTAAAATAAGGTTTTCAATTCTCGCAATGATTCTCCGTATACAAGTATGGTAGCCATATTTGTTGATATGAACAAATTAAAATTAGTTACGCTGTCTACAGCGTTGCCACACTGTTGATTTCATACTTGGAGAGCATGGATCGTGTAAGAATGGCGGAAGAGAACAGTAAAAAAGTTGTTAATGTTGTACAGATTGTTAGGTGGAGTGTGCAGGAGGATGGCTGTGGGCTAATTAATAAACTTATGGATTTCAGTATATTGCCCAAAGAACGTGCTTACATGTGACAGCGACAATCACGATGTAGAAGAACTGATTTGATTACAGGTAAATTTGGCAACAGTACATCAATCATAAAATTGCAGGATACGAAAATGGCGTCTTCGATGATGAACGTTTGCCGTTAAAATGCTACGAAAATAATATTTTTTATCGGTTCGTAATCACAATTACCGCAAAACCATTCAGGAATAGCCCCACTGACCATTCTCGGTAAGTTTAGGTTAAGTTAGGTTAGGCAAACATAGTTAAAATTTGGGCTCGAAAAAAACATGCACGGGTAGCCCAACAAACCATTGACGGATAGCCCCACGAACCATTCAGGTACGGTTAGGTTAGGTTAGGATAGGCAAACATAGTTAAAATTTGGGGTCGTAGTAATATCAGGAATGTATATTTCGTTTTTTAAGTATTGGAAACACAAAATCTTCCGGTAAATAATAAGCAATCGTGCCGATCGCGGACCACTCAATGTCACTTATTTTGCAATTTCTACACGTGACCCCCCAAATTTTAACTTCAAATTCGTGATTAGGAGGCCTCAATTAGTGAGTATGCGAAATATTACAAAAAATCGGGGAGAGGTCCTGTATTGTAAATTCGCTCCTTCATTAATTGTGGAAGCACCGAGCAGAAAGATTTGGTAAGTAAATGTGTATATTTTATCTTCTGTTTGCATGCTCATGAGGTGTTTTTTTTTTTAGTCACTTTACTTGGCGTAGGGACATTTGGTCAGTTGTAGGGACATTTTGACTACGTCTGTAGGGACATTGCCGAAAAATGGTTAGCAACACTGTCGGCTACCAGACGTCAGTGTTCGTTCATGTTCAATTCTGTTTGCGTTCAACAGTACGCGTGTTGCTTATACTGTGTTATTGTAATGTGCTTACTCGTGGCCAGTGCTTTATTGTGTGTTAATTGTTATTCATTCATTACTTATGTCGTTAAACAAATATAGTCTTGAACATAGAGTTTTTATGTACGATAATTACGTGAAAACGAATTCTTGCAGAAAAGTGGTCAGGGATTACGATAGACAGGATCTCTTGAACCTAAGAAACGTGTTGTATTGCTGTTGAAGGAAGTCATTTTCAACATCTCTTATAACACAGGAGGTTAGTGATCATCATTATTATTACTTTTAAATATCATTTTACGCTTTCGGTTTGCTTTATGCGCCGGGATACTGTCTTCCCTTTCTGTCAACTGAGGATAAAGTAGCGATGTCTAATCTAAGATTAGATGTCAGAAATAAGGTGCCGGAAATATTTGTATTTGGGAGGACACCTTTTCCTGCATCCGTGCGACAAGGTACGTGCTTATTTCAATTGTAATTGTAACTGTAATTGTGAAAAGTGGAAACATTACAAAACAAGCGGTTTCTGTTACGGACTTCCTGAACGCAATTTGCCGGGACCTGTTGCATGAAGAGTCCGCGGAACGGCCGTCACGCTGGCGGTGAACGACTGAAATAACCTCCCTGTACATCATTATCATACAAATTTAAAATTGATAATAAATACAATTGTTATATCTGGTGACTATATCAAGTTACACATTTTGAATATTTACAATTTTCATATGTCTATATTAATATCATGAAAAAATCTACAAATGATAAATACAATTGTTACATCTGGTGACGATATTAAACAGGATAAAGAAGTTGGAAGAGGTATTCCTTTCTTTATTAGATTCTTGAGTAACATCTCCCTTTGAGTGGTATAAAGTGGACATTGAAATATAACATGATGAGCATCTTCCTGATCTAGATTGCACTTGCACATAGGTGAATTTACTAAATTAATTTTATATAAATGGTGATTTAAACGTATGTGACCTGATCTCAATCTTAGTATTAAAACTAAAAACTTTCTGGGTATATTAAATGTATAAAACCACGGAGTCTTATTGTTTAAATTTAGTACATTTTTATATGAATGACCCATATATGTAAATTTTTGTTTGACCCATATCTCCCAATCTTGTTGAATTTTGTTTTTAACTCTTGGTAACATATCTGTATATGATAATAATATATTCGTTCTGTGATCCATAATTCTTGCTTCTTTAGCATTTTTATTTGCCAGTTCATTATAATGAAACCCTGAATGTGCTGGTATATATGCAAAATGAATTGTCCTTCCCTCTGTAGTTAACTTACCATACAATCTTATTATGTAAAGTACCAATGCTGATGCCTTATATAACTTTTTATATGAAGATTGCACACTGTACAAAACACTTTTAGCATCTGTTAATATTAATATCCTTTTATCTGGAATATTATTAATGTATATCAATGCACGATATATTCCATATGCTTCTGCCGAGAAAATAGAGCACTCTCCAGGTAGTCTAAACTTTTTAATATTTCCATTTGAAGAGTCAATAAAAGCACATCCTACTTCTTCTTTATTTTTTTATGCATCTGTGTATATGAATCTATAATTCTCCCAATTTTGTAAATATAATTGAATATTTACATAACTTGTTAATGAAACATTCCTTACCGGTATTTGATCATATGAAATTTCATAAATTGGATGTATGCTATGCGTTATTATTGTAGAAAATAAATCTTGAAATTCTATTTTACATTGTAGGAAAGTTGAATATTGTCCCTTTATTTTGTTCTCTTGATATAAAATCCATTGGTCTTGCATAAGTTTATTTACTGGATGTTCTTGTGTTTCCCAGCACTTGAAAACGAATTTATTTGTAATCCATTTGCATCTATACTTAAAAGGTTTTTCTATGGATTCTAAATAAACTCCTACATTGGGAGCTGAATTCATGAGACCCAATGATCTCCTCAAGACTTTTCTTTCTAAACTATCTATCTTAGATAGAATTCTTTCTGTAGCATTTCCATATATGCTGCATCCGTATTCTAGCTTAGGCCTAAAAAAGTTTTTGTAAAATAAAAGCATTATTCTTGGGTGAGCACCCCAATTAGTATTTCCTAAAATTTTAAGCATGTTGAAAATTTTTTCACCTTTAGCTTGTAAATACCTTATATGATCCATCCACATTAATTTTCTATCAAAATTAATTCCTAAATATTTTATTTTATTTTGAAATGGAATACCAGCAATTTGTGTCAACGTATTTGGATATTTATGTTCACTTTTGTTATTAAAACATACAGCTGCTGACTTGTTCTGTGATATGATAAAGTTCATTCTCTCCAGCCAACATTTCACTTTATAAAAATTATTTTCTATTTTCTGAATACCTTCATATGGATTACAAAATGATCCTAATATACACAAGTCGTCTGCATACTGAATTATTTTTATTGTAGAATTATGAAATTGAAATATTCCTCTCATATATATATTAAATAATAATTAACTCAGTGGACTTCCCTGAGGTAATCCTTGTGAAGTGGTACGGGGCCCACTAAGTGTGTCCTGAAACCAAAATAATATTTTCCTATTTATCATTAAGTTCCATATTATCTTCATAATTATTTTCGGAGTATTTGTCTGATTTAACATATCAATTAATATATGAGGATCAACGCTATCATATGCACCTTGTATATCTATAAAGTGAGCAAATGTATATTGTTTCTTATACACTGCATTTTGAACATGCAATGTTAATGTTGATAATGCATCAATACAACCCTTGTTTAGCCTAAAACCGAACTGATAGGGATAAAAATATTGTTATTTCTCAAAATACCACTCTAATCTTTTTAATAATAATCTTTCAAATATTTTCTCAATTGTAGGAGCCAACGTAATAGGTCGATATGATTCAGCTTCTTTCGGATCTTTAGTTGATTTAAGTATAGGTAGTATCAGATGTGTTTTCCAGTTTTGTGGCACATTTCCACTTCTCAAAATATTATTATAAATATTTACAAGTACTTTTAATGCATTGTCCGATTGATATCCTATCATTTCATACGTTATTCCGTCGTATCTTGGAGCAGTTGATTTTATATTACTTAGAGTTTCTCTTAATTCTTGCAACGTTATTTTTGAATAAATTTCATCACTGGAACTTATATTATTTATAATCTCGGGTATTTTATTTCTTACATAACTAGGTGTAAACTTTTTTTTTCAAAATGTTCTTGCCAAATTGTTGTTATAGGTGAAACTCTAGTTTAATGTCCTTTTTTAAGAAAATTTATTTTTTTCCAAATTGTGTTTGTTTTAACAGATGGTGATAATTGTGACAGTCAGATTTACCGTCATTATTATTATTATCATTATTATTGTATGTAGCGGTAAAAAGACGTGTCGATTCAAAGTGTTGAGTGTTTTAAGTTGTAAGATTACATAGTTGATTTTTGCCAAGCCGACGGGAGGAACGAGACATTCGCTTGTGTTAAGGGTGAGCACCTGAAGGGTCACGCTATGCGCCTAAAGCTTAGGAAATTCGACCGTAATGACAAACATTTAAATATCTCGGTTTCCAACGGTCAGATTCATGTGAAACTTATACCAGCGCAGCGGCATATGTGCAAGGACAGATGTGTGGAGTTTCGTCACGATCAAGCGACAATTACGGACGCCAGATCAAATCGGTTGTAATTGATCAGTTTGTGGACACCGGTTGCAGTTGAGCTATGGCGACAGCGAGGCTGAAGCTTAATCCGTCTGAGTAAACTTCGGACACGGTCCGTCCTAGTTTGGAGACAATAGAGCGTGGTGGAATAACCTCTGCGGAAGCGTCACTTCAACGAACGCCTAGCGTCTCTTTTCAAAATCTAAATAAAACGAAGGACATGGTTTTTCGACACACAGTCTTACCGCGATCCTTGTAGTGAGAGCAGCTCCGTGCTAACTCTCCATATACAGTTTTGCCGCGATTCTTGGAACGAGAGCACCTTCGCGCTGCCTTCGTGTACAGTGGACTTTGTTGTGTTGTGCGAACACCAGTGTGTGTGATAGGCAGTAAGTCTACACGAGTGCGCCTACCTCAACCGCTGGGGGAAGTTGAAGCGAAACCGTGTTTCCGTGATTACCTTACGCCATTTATAATTTTTGAGAAACAAGGAACACCGGAAACAATGGCGGGCTAGAGGGAAGAAGAGAGATGAGGGCGTTACGTCGATTCGCCAGATGTCAGAAGAAACTACGCCGATGATGCCTATCCGCCGCCATGGAGAGAGAGAGAACGTCGAACGCCGCCCTATTGATACGCCGACGACGCCTACCATCCGCCACGTTGACGCCCCGACGACACCTACCATCCGCCCTATTGATATGCCGACGACGCCTACCATCCGCCACGTTGACGCCCCGACGACGCCTACCAGCCGCGACAGAGACGTAGAGAGAGATGTTGACGCCCCGACGACCCCGACGACGCCTACCAGCCGCGTCAGAGAGATGTAGAGAGAGAAGTTGACGCCCCGACGACGCCTACAACGACCGCTCAGATGCGACGTCCGAACCGCGTCATACCACGGAGATCCACCGATCTCGAGAGGAAGAGGAGCCGGAGAACTAGGTGTTTGAATCCTTTTCGCATCTTCATCGTCGCGACCAAAGAAACCTTTCGCGTGGATACTATGTGTTTTCAATCGCCCATAAAGACGCCAGGATGCACCTCGGAAGCTGAGAGTTGGTAAAGTATTCGCCTGTGTGATTGTCAGCACGTGACGGCCCGATTGATTTAGAGAACGCCCTTGAAATTCGTCGACGTTTTGAAAACGCCCACTCAACTCGAAATTTTATATCAAACTCCCGTCGCGCTTGTCATTTGTAATCTATTCGTCTCAGGTCAATTTTTCTTATTCCTTGTGATATTTTTTTATGATCTTAAATTCATTGTTGTTTGTGCTCCTTTGTATTTGTTTAAAGTGCGTACTATTAGAGTAAAGCGCCGCCCGCTTAATTGCATAATCTACTTGAGGTTTGTTCATTTTTTATGTGTCAATGCTAGCTATGTCAGGCCGCATGTGTGATTATTTAGTAAAAGCATTTGCCTGGTAATGTGAATTGCTCGTCGCGGCGAAGTGTTTAAGTCCCGCCTGCTAGAGAGTATATGTTTGCGTCGCTCAACGGAGGTTATTTGTTATGTATGGAACCACGTGAGGTCTTGTAAAAGGAAAACGTCCGCCCACGTGAATGTAATTGCCGTTGAGACGCCTTTGTTTATACTGGTCAAGTAATGTATTGTCACCGCGCCGACTAGTTTCTTTTTAAAAACAAAAGGTGAACTTAAGTAAGGGCTGGCTAGGATTTAAGTAGCACTGGAGCAAAATCACAAATGACCTGATTAGACAAAAAGTAAGATAAAATTAATTGAGAATGCAATAATTAGGGCTTGTCGCCATAAAACCTGTACATGTCATGTATAATTTCTTGTGTCGATGACCCCATGAGGATTGAATCTGAGAGAGAATGTGAGAGTGCAAGTGTGGGGACCTGTAATGATTCCATTTTTGTTGGTTATGAATAGAATATACTTTTTATTTTCATGTTAATTTTGGGCTATATCATTTTCGTATGCATGTCGCTACCCGTGATTTTCAGGTAGGCAGCTAGCCGCTTCCCGGCTACAGGTAAAGAGGTGGTAATCTGAAAGTACATATGTCTTTGTGTTTATTCGATACGGCTTATCACTATGCACTGTCGGTCACCGGTTCCTACACACGAACTTAACCTGGACCGTAACGCTATTTCGCTTGTCCGAGGGAGATTTTGCCGCCTCTATCTAGGTAGTGGTTGCATTTGTTTTCCCGGGCAAGGGAGGGCGTAGCATACACATTTTTGGCGCCGCGAACACAGGGACCGGTATATTTTAAATCGAAAGCACCCTCAGTGCAGGTGCATATGTCGTTTTTGTAAGGGCTACGTCAGGCGTATTTTGGTGTCATGTAACTGTGTTTCATTGTGAGATTTTATTGTGTTATTTTTGACGTGAGGTGGTAATTGAGATATTAGGCGTTTATTTTGTTAAGGTAGTAGGGCAGCTACTTAAGGCGTTAGGCATTTTAAAAAATTTTGTTTGGCATATGGCATTAGGCGTTAAGTTGAGTTCTGGCAAAAGGGGAATCGACCGCCCTTATCTTTTTTCGTTTGTGAATTGTTTTAATACATATTGGTATATATTGTGAGCGCTCACGTTTACGCTTGTCAGCGAGCATTGAGAATCGACCGAGGGTTGAATATTTGATTTCATGAAATTGCGCAACCGCCGCATCGAGAACTTAAACATGAGTGACGTAAGGGTGATTTGCGATGTCTGCAGCGAAGAGTTCCCAGAAAGTGAAAACGTCGGCACGGCTAGCCTCGTTTGTTCCCGGTGCGATCTCCCGTTAGGTCCACGTGAAGAAACCAGTCTACCGAACAGCGGGGGGCAAGCCAAGGAGGTCAGCGCGCAACCGGTTTCTCCGGGAGGTGCAGAACGGGTCAACGAAGCAGCTAGCCTCAGTGGTACCAACTCCCAACAGATCATCGAGATGCTACTACGGATGGAAGCCAAGATGGAGGCTACGCGAAGCGAGATGAAGGCCACGCGAAGCGGAATCGAAGCTAAGATGGAAGCCACGCGAAGCGGGATGGAAGCCACCCAAAGGAAGATAGAGGCCATCAGCACCCAGATGCAAGTGACGGAAGACCGCCTCCGGGAGACCATCCGTACTTCCGGTGAGGTGATAACGCAAGAACTCGTCACTCTGGTACAGGAATGCGAATCCCGTGTCGAAGCCAAAATCGCCGACACAAACGTGCGGGTCGACCGGCAAGAGAACCAGATGGCAACACTGTCTCAGAGCGTGCGCGACCAGGAGGAAGGTATGCAGCAGATGGCCCGACAATGCGTGCAGCTGGAAGCGACATGTGACCGTGGCATAGACTCCCTGGGGCGACATGTGCGGGAAATTTCGCTTCGAGCCGAAGGAAACTCCGAACGAATTGAGGACCTCGAGAGGAAAGTGCGTCAACTGAGCGTGACTAGCAGCGCCACTTCGTCGCGGGAGCCCAGATTGACGTCACCACCGGCAGCCGACGTCGCCACTTGTTCGAACGGGGAAAGCGACCAGCGAGCTCCAGGAACGCCCCGCCCCCTTCGAAGAGAAGACGCTGCGTCACCACGATTGAGTCCGCGCCGCGAGCAGGGGGAGGAAAATTTACACTTTGACCCATCGTCCACCAGGAGGGCTCTGTTTCCGCCCGAATACCGGAAGCACTTCAAAAAATTTTCGGGTGCTGACAGAATTCTTCCTTCCACGTACCTCGAGGAATTTAATTCTACCGCCCATGAGTTAGGTCTGACAGACGAGGATAGGCTTCTGATTCTGAAAGGTTTAATGCAGGACCGGGCCAAGAACTGGATGGACAGGAACGAGGGGAACTTCAATTCATATGAGGAGTTCAAAGAAGCGTTTCTCACTTATTTTCAACGTCCCCTGCAGGTCGAGAGGATGCTGATGCAGGTGCGAAACGAACGATACGACAGGGGCGGAGGACTCACGTATGCCCAGTACTTTTGGAAACGGTACAATGAGTTCAAGTCTCTGCAACCCCAAATGACTACGGCGGAGATAATAGCCGCTCTGGTGTACCATTTCCCACACGAGATTCGTCGTCATCTCAATGGAGCATGCGTGTTTGACGCCGACGCGATGTCCCTCACACTGGAAAATCTGTTTCAGTGCGAGGAGGAGAGGCAGAAAACCAGGGGTGAGAAGTTTAGCAAGCGGCGCCGACCGGAAGATGATTCGTCGCACCGGAATAAACACCCGCGCGTTCATCTAGTCCAGCAGGGATGGAGAGGACAGCACCACGCTCCAGGGGCTGAAAGGAACCGCCAGCTGCAAGATCCACCTTCACCGCGACGAAGACGCCCGTTCAGAGGCAGGAGACGGCGTGGAGGTCCGACTCGTGCGTCGCCAAGGAGGAACGACAGCTTCTTTCAGAACGGCCAAGTCCGGGATGGCTTTTATCAACGCCACGCGGATAGCAGGTCGGTCAGCCCGGAGTCAGATCGGGGAGATGCAGGACGCCGTGGAGCGAGGACGCAACGGAGCCCAGCGAGAGAAGAGACCAGGCCGAATTCCAGACGCGGTTCGCCCAGGCCAGGACCGTCGGGATACCAGCATCCGGGAAACTAATAAAAGTCTCGCGTCAGGGCTCGGATGCGGGGCAGACTACACCTGATCCACCTTCGCTTGAGCCGAACCACCCGGATGAAACAAAGACCACGCCGATCAGGATTCGTGCCGCTTGGCTGGACGAGGAGATCCACGCCGACGAAGAAGCCGAGGAAAGTCACGAGGACCGCTGGCCTTCGAAATCGCCACATGTACAACTGCGAGTGGGCGATGAAATTGTGATGGGGCTCCTAGACACGGGAAGTGAGGCAAGCTTATGCTCGGAGGCAACTTGGCGGCGCGTGACAAAGGGAGTGCGCAGGCCACAACTTCGGCACGTACGAGACTTTAGACTCATCGATTTCTCGGGCAAAGCGAGGGAGAGGCCCCTCGGTCACACCATTCTGCAGGCAACGCTGGATGAACATCACGTTGAGGTTGAGGTTCTGGTGGTCCAGTCATTGTCCGTGGACCTGCTGCTAGGAATGGATTTCCTGAGCCGGTATGCGTCTGTGCTCAACATCGGTCGACACTTTGTAACCTTGAATAATCGCGACGAAGAGTTTAACGTCGAATTCTGGAGGTCATGCGCAGGAGAAGAGGGCGAGTTCCAGCCCGTCGTCGCTCTATGTTCAGAGGTCGACCGCGACAAAGGAGTACAGGAAAGATTGCACGCCGCAGTTGCTTCATGTGAGAATCTCTCGGCGAGTCAAAAGCAAGTTTTCGCCAATCTTTTGAGGGATAATGCCGTCGTTCTTGATGAAAGGCCAGGAAAGTGCCGGAAGTATACGCACGAAATCCGTGTCGAGGGAGAAAGTCCAGTTGTCAGTAAGCCTTACCCGATAGCGTTTACACATCGACCGGAAGTGCGTCGGCAGCTGCAGCAGATGCTGGAGTGGGGCGTAATAAGGAAATCACGCTCAGTACATTTGAATCCTCTTCTCGTGGTGAAGAAATTTGACAACAGCCTCAGAATTTGCGGAGATTTTCGCGCGCTAAATACGAGGTGTAAGCTGGAACGCGTCAGAACATTAAAACTACAGGACACCCTACAACTGTTCCATGGAAAACACGTGTTCTCAAAAATCGATATGTTATCTGGATTCTGGCAGGTTCCCTTGTGCGAACAGAGCATGCCTTATACAGCCTTCGGATTCGAGGATAACTTATATGAGTTTACAGTCGTTCCGTTCGGAATCTCCAACGGCGTGCAAGCCTTCACGAACGCCATGGCGGAAGTGCTCGGAGACGAAGTGAAAGATTTCTGTCTGTGGTATGTAGATGACATCTTGTGCTTCTCGAGAAACGTAGAGGAACATTTCGAACATCTAAACCTGATCCTCACTAAATTACGAGATGCGGGAATGACAATTAAACTCGAGAAATCGGCTTTCTTTCAACCGGAAGTGCAATTTTTGGGCCACATTATAGACGCGCAAGGCGTGAGGCAGGACCCAGTGAAGTTTGAAACCATAAGGAAGCTTGAGCCCCCGACATCAAGGAAAGGAGTCCAGCGCCTTCTAGGGATATTTACGTGGCACCGGCGCTTCATACAGAACTTCAGCGAACTTGCGTCACCCCTATTTGAACTGCTGAAACAAGGAAAGGCATGGAAGTGGACGGATCAACACCAAGGAGCCCTAGATAAACTAAAGGACGCCGTCTGTGAACAGCTTCGCCTCTACCACGCTGATTTTTCTGACGTCTTTTATGTCCAGTGCGACGCTTCAATCACGGCCGTGGGCGCAGTACTCTATCAAGAAAAGGAGGGGGAGAAACGTGTGATTCAGTACGCCAGTCGTTCCCTGCGGGGGGCAGAGAGAAATTACACCGTCGGAGAACTCGAGTGCCTGGCCGTGGTGTGGGCCATCGAAACCTTTCATGTTTATCTGGCCGGAGGACACTTTATTGTGAGAACAGACCACCGGAATCTCCAATGGCTGCACCGCGCAAAAAACTGGAGTGGGAGACTAACGAGGTGGAGCAATCGCCTTCAGCGCTACTCGTTCGAGGTGGAGTATGTGAAAGGGCGAGAGAATGTTGTGCCTGATGCCCTGTCAAGATACGTTGGGGGGAAAGGATTAACAAAAGTGCACGTAAATTTGATGCAGTTCGATTCCCTGTACCTGACCACCTTCAGCCGCGGGCGGTTTATAGAAATGCAACACGAAGATGCCGAGCTCGCACAGTACTTCAGTATCCTGGAAGACCAGCAACCCGCAGATCCACGTCGCCAGCGACGCGTGAAAGAGCATTTTATCGTCGCGAACGGGATCCTGTGCAAGACGGATGTCCACAACCCGGAGCGCCTGAGGGTATATGTGCCAGCTGAAGCGCGAAAGAAAATCTTGGAGGAAGCGCATGACAAATCAGGTCACTTTGGGGGGAGGAAAATGTGGAGATACCTCGAGAGTACCTATTATTGGAAAGGGATGCGGAAAGACGCTAAGAAATGGGTGCGCGATTGCGTCATCTGTATGCAAACTAAGCCTAACCGCGTCAGAGCAGCAAAAAACCCAACCTCGTTTGTGGCAGAGAAACCGCGGGAAGTGTTGTTCGCAGACTGCGTGGGACCACTCCCGAAGAGCAAGGACGGCACGAAGTACCTATTCACAGTTATGGATGGATGCAGTCGTTTCCTAGTTGCGTATCCAGTCAGGTCAACCGCGACGAGAGTGTTGCTCCGTAAGCTTACTGAAAATTACTTTGTACACCTCGGAACTCCGCGCTACATACTCACGGACCGCGGAGCTCAGTTCACAAGTAACCTCTGGAGGGACACTTTGGAAACATACGCAGTGAAGCCCATATGGACCCCGAGCTACAGGCCGCAGGCAAACAAGGTCGAACGCATGCACTGTGAAATGAACCGCCTCTTGAGATTATTTTGCCATAAACAGCATCAGGAATGGAGCAAGCACGTCACCTCGATTGTACTCCTCCTAAACAACACAGAATCCGACACCCTTGGGTTCACACCAGCAGAGCTACAATTCGGCAGCACACCTCGGAGAGACGTAATTCGTCACTTTGGATTGAGGGAGGACAACCGCGACCCAACTGTCAAACAAAAGATCCTGATGGCCGTCGAACGGACGAGAGAAACCAGGAGGAAGGCCAATGAAAGACAAGCAAGAGACGGCGCCGAGATTCGAACTGGAGACCTCGCATTCGTAAAAAATCACGGACTTAGCTCTCAAATTGAAGGGAAAATCAAGAAGCTCTTTTTCATGTACGATGGTCCGTACTTCTGCAAGAGCAAGCTCGCCGCCAACATTCTGGAGTTAGTGGACTGTACGTCTGGGAAGACCATAGCACCCCAGCATATAGAGAACTGCAAGAGGTGGAACTGTTCCGATGAGAAGCGCAGAGAGTGGACAGCACTGTACGAGGGTAAGAGCAACGTAGGAATGCAAGCTGACACGTAAATGCTCACATCTTGTTCTTGTTTGTGTACATACTCTTCGTTTTATGTTTATATTCAGGGTGTTATTATATATGTTATGTATCTGGAAGGTCACAGTGTCCGTGCCGTTCAGAGTAAATTTTTATATACAGGGTGTTCATGTATTTGCTTGTCAATTTTTATATACAGGGTGTTCATGTATTTGCTTGTCAATTTTTATATACAGGGTGTTCATGTATTTGTTGGTCTATTTTATATACAGAGTGTTCAAGGATTTGTAAACAAAAAAAATTTCTGTCCCTGTGTAGAGCGAATTTTTCACGCTTACGAAATCCTTGGAAGAAGGAGACGGGCGAGGTTGTGACAGTCAGATTTACCGTCATTATTATTATTATCATTATTATTGTATGTAGCGGTAAAAAGACGTGTCGATTCAAAGTGTTGAGTGTTTTAAGTTGTAAGATTACATAGTTGATTTTTGCCAAGCCGACGGGAGGAACGAGACATTCGCTTGTGTTAAGGGTGAGCACCTGAAGGGTCACGCTATGCGCCTAAAGCTTAGGAAATTCGACCGTAATGACAAACATTTAAATATCTCGGTTTCCAACGGTCAGATTCATGTGAAACTTATACCAGCGCAGCGGCATATGTGCAAGGACAGATGTGTGGAGTTTCGTCACGATCAAGCGACAATTACGGACGCCAGATCAAATCGGTTGTAATTGATCAGTTTGTGGACACCGGTTGCAGTTGAGCTATGGCGACAGCGAGGCTGAAGCTTAATCCGTCTGAGTAAACTTCGGACACGGTCCGTCCTAGTTTGGAGACAATAGAGCGTGGTGGAATAACCTCTGCGGAAGCGTCACTTCAACGAACGCCTAGCGTCTCTTTTCAAAATCTAAATAAAACGAAGGACATGGTTTTTCGACACACAGTCTTACCGCGATCCTTGTAGTGAGAGCAGCTCCGTGCTAACTCTCCATATACAGTTTTGCCGCGATTCTTGGAACGAGAGCACCTTCGCGCTGCCTTCGTGTACAGTGGACTTTGTTGTGTTGTGCGAACACCAGTGTGTGTGATAGGCAGTAAGTCTACACGAGTGCGCCTACCTCAACCGCTGGGGGAAGTTGAAGCGAAACCGTGTTTCCGTGATTACCTTACGCCATTTATAATTTTTGAGAAACAAGGAACACCGGAAACAATGGCGGGCTAGAGGGAAGAAGAGAGATGAGGGCGTTACGTCGATTCGCCAGATGTCAGAAGAAACTACGCCGATGATGCCTATCCGCCGCCATGGAGAGAGAGAGAACGTCGAACGCCGCCCTATTGATACGCCGACGACGCCTACCATCCGCCACGTTGACGCCCCGACGACACCTACCATCCGCCCTATTGATATGCCGACGACGCCTACCATCCGCCACGTTGACGCCCCGACGACGCCTACCAGCCGCGACAGAGACGTAGAGAGAGATGTTGACGCCCCGACGACCCCGACGACGCCTACCAGCCGCGTCAGAGAGATGTAGAGAGAGAAGTTGACGCCCCGACGACGCCTACAACGACCGCTCAGATGCGACGTCCGAACCGCGTCATACCACGGAGATCCACCGATCTCGAGAGGAAGAGGAGCCGGAGAACTAGGTGTTTGAATCCTTTTCGCATCTTCATCGTCGCGACCAAAGAAACCTTTCGCGTGGATACTATGTGTTTTCAATCGCCCATAAAGACGCCAGGATGCACCTCGGAAGCTGAGAGTTGGTAAAGTATTCGCCTGTGTGATTGTCAGCACGTGACGGCCCGATTGATTTAGAGAACGCCCTTGAAATTCGTCGACGTTTTGAAAACGCCCACTCAACTCGAAATTTTATATCAAACTCCCGTCGCGCTTGTCATTTGTAATCTATTCGTCTCAGGTCAATTTTTCTTATTCCTTGTGATATTTTTTTATGATCTTAAATTCATTGTTGTTTGTGCTCCTTTGTATTTGTTTAAAGTGCGTACTATTAGAGTAAAGCGCCGCCCGCTTAATTGCATAATCTACTTGAGGTTTGTTCATTTTTTATGTGTCAATGCTAGCTATGTCAGGCCGCATGTGTGATTATTTAGTAAAAGCATTTGCCTGGTAATGTGAATTGCTCGTCGCGGCGAAGTGTTTAAGTCCCGCCTGCTAGAGAGTATATGTTTGCGTCGCTCAACGGAGGTTATTTGTTATGTATGGAACCACGTGAGGTCTTGTAAAAGGAAAACGTCCGCCCACGTGAATGTAATTGCCGTTGAGACGCCTTTGTTTATACTGGTCAAGTAATGTATTGTCACCGCGCCGACTAGTTTCTTTTTAAAAACAAAAGGTGAACTTAAGTAAGGGCTGGCTAGGATTTAAGTAGCACTGGAGCAAAATCACAAATGACCTGATTAGACAAAAAGTAAGATAAAATTAATTGAGAATGCAATAATTAGGGCTTGTCGCCATAAAACCTGTACATGTCATGTATAATTTCTTGTGTCGATGACCCCATGAGGATTGAATCTGAGAGAGAATGTGAGAGTGCAAGTGTGGGGACCTGTAATGATTCCATTTTTGTTGGTTATGAATAGAATATACTTTTTATTTTCATGTTAATTTTGGGCTATATCATTTTCGTATGCATGTCGCTACCCGTGATTTTCAGGTAGGCAGCTAGCCGCTTCCCGGCTACAGGTAAAGAGGTGGTAATCTGAAAGTACATATGTCTTTGTGTTTATTCGATACGGCTTATCACTATGCACTGTCGGTCACCGGTTCCTACACACGAACTTAACCTGGACCGTAACGCTATTTCGCTTGTCCGAGGGAGATTTTGCCGCCTCTATCTAGGTAGTGGTTGCATTTGTTTTCCCGGGCAAGGGAGGGCGTAGCATACACATTTTGATTCACAGAATTCTTCCCATGCTTGCCTTTTTGCTTTATTAAAGATACGTTTTGCTTTAGCAATTACTTGTTTTAAATTTATCCAATTATTTGGCAAAGGTTGTTCCTCAAATATTTCAGACAATCTTATTCTTTCTTCTTTTGCATCTTGACACTCATCATTCCACCAACTTATAGTAGGAAAGTTGGTTTTATTATTAATTTTCTTCCGATTAGCTACAATATCCATTGCATATGTTATTAATTGTAAATAACGTTGACACGTTATGTTTTGTTCCTGTTTAATATCTTCCATTGAGATATAAGAGTCCAAAATTACAGAATATAATTCCCAATCGATGTTTTTAACCTGCCACCTTCTAATTGGTAATGAATATATTTTAGGTACTGAGTGTGCATCATTTAACAGTGTAATGAAAATTGGCAAATGATCACTACCCCTATTCACAAAATCTACTTCCCAAAACAGTTTATTTATTATATTATTTGACACAATAGTTAAATCTATGGCTGTTGGTGATTTACCATTCCATGGATAATGAGTAGCTGACCCATCGTTCATGAAATGTAATGATCGATCACTAATCCAGTCCAAAATACTACATCCTAATGCATCTCTATAATTACAACCCCATGCTTCATGATGAGCATTCATATCACCTGTGATAATGACATTGTCGTGGACATAATATAATAATTCATTAAAGTGTGTTACTTTAATATGTTGAGATTTATAACTCGATGGAATATAAATTGAAACTATTGTACACTCTAATGTGTTCATCTTAATTTTCACTGCTATTAATTCTACATTAAATAATTTTATCAACCCTAATGATTCTGGTAATGTTACTCTCTTAAATTTTATACTTTCATGTATATATAAACCTACACCTCTTGTATCTTTAGTATGTAAATTAGATATTAACTCGTAATGAGGTATTTGATAATATTGATGCTGTCTACCACGAAATTCGGACAAACTCAATATACCTGGATGATGCTCATCTATAATTTGTAATACTTCTAATCTTCTAGCTGTAAATGAATTTATATTCCATTGCACTATAAAAGACATACCTATTGATCCTCTTCTACAAGTTTAACTTTCTGATAATATTGCAATTATCTTTCCTATAATTTGTTGCATTGAAATTAAAATCTTCTGTTTCTTCCTGGAATCAATTAAATCACGAACTGATTCAATCATGTCTGGTAAAAGGTCCAACAATGACTGATATATTTCCTTTTGTCTACAAGAAACTGATTTACGATCCGAATATCTTCTGCAATTTATATTGTCCATATCTTGTTCTTGCTTACTATAAGGGGATTCTCTCAAATATACTGGATATTTGTATTTTATTTGTTCTTTTTCTGTGTCTGATGAGGATGAAGAATCCACATTCACATCCTTTTTGTTTTCCCGTGGAAGTTGTACAATACGTCTTGTAGCCGTTTTCATAATCTTCTTTAAAGGTGATGTAACAACTTTGCTGTATTGTACTCTCATTTTTTGACCACTATTCTCTTTTGATATTTTCTTTTGTTCCGCCATTTGAGTTACAAAACTCGCACAATAACTCTCTCTGCCCTCCTTGCAACTATCACTTGTTGGTGCATTCTTCTCATTCACATAACTCTTTTTGATGGGAGGGAATTCCAATCTGCTTCTTCGAACAGTTTCATGTTGAAATTGATCCCTAAATAATTTAATTTTTTGTTCACATGATATATTTTTTGAATTATTTCCCGTCACAATACCTTTTGCTTCATAGTATGAGATGTTTTTCTCGGCCATAATAATTTGAATTTGCTTTTCATCCTGATATTTTGAGCACATTTTGTTGCAAGCGTTATGATCTCCTTTGCAATTTATACATGTTTCACTCATTTCGCAGTTTCCTTCGTGATAATCTTGGCCACATTTATAACACAATTTTTTACCCTTGCACTGTTGACCTGTGTGAGCAAATCTGAAACATCTATTACATTGCAACACTGGTTTCACACGTGGCACTACCTCAACTATTTGTTTTCCAACTGCTATGTATTGTGGTAAAACTGTCCCCTTAAAAGTTACACATAAGACTTGAGTAGGTTCAAGCTTAAATGACCCATCATTCCGCCATATTTTCTTCTTCATTCTTTCCATCTTAGTCACTAGCACTGGGCTTTCTATACTGCTTTCCAAATACTGCATTTCAAATTCTGTGGGTATTCCAAACACAAGGCCTTCCTTCTCCACTAAAGATTTAGGAATTCTGGCATTTACTCCTAACTTGTCTAATAACACTTTATTTTTCACAAAGTTATTAGCTTCTTGTGACGTGTTGAATAATGCTCGAATTCTATTTCGTCAACTTTGATCTACATACTTTACTTTCACATTATTATCCATCAACATATATCCAACTTTAACTGGATGCAAATTTCCTAACTGTTGGTTTCTACTTTCTATTATCACTAAATAGGGTTCGTTGGCACCTATGTCATACTGGTATATTTTTTCTTCATGATTGGTAGTGTGTTCCATCCTAGAACTTTTGTTACCCATTTCATTTTGTATTGTATTGTTCTTTCTTTTATTCGGCCCATTTACTTTGTGTGAAATGTCCATGACATCATTTACATCATTTTCTTCATGTTTTGAATCAGATGATATTATATCAATATTATCACTGGTTATAGTATTATTGCATATAGCACTATGTCCGTCCTCAACAATATTGCTTCCCTTTTGATCCATTATGATAAATAAACGAGACAGTTAAACCACATCTCTAACACAATCCAAAGGGATATTGAACGTCTTAAATTGTAATCGATTTGATTATTATCAATCAACTTTTGTCCTTTTCTATCACAATAGATAATAATCTAAACACTACTTAATCTTACTACACAAGTCCTTCAATTAAATCCACATAACATTCGATTCAATCTAGCGAATAATCTTGCTTATTGAACCAATACGCCATTTTTCCTATTCTCCGGTTACAGATGAAAAAAATCCGTCTAAATGCGCATTCGAACACACACGTGTTGGAGTCTCATTGGCAACAAAAAAAATCTGTAATCGCGCTCGAACACATATCCTTCAGAACGTGAAGCTGTACACTAACCACTCACCTATAGCTTGTAATGGTAGGTATTTATTTACTTATCATGTAAGTTTTGAATTGTTTTACCACTGGCGATGCGTATTTCTTCTAGCTTATTTTCTTTCATATGTAGTTGTTTTTCCAGAACGCCACATATTTTTTAACATTCTGCCACCCATGGAGATCCTTAATGAATACATTATTGGGACGTAACTCCCAGAAAAGTTATTTTTTTAGTTTCAAAAAACTTGAAGTGAGAATGGTGTGTTCAATCACACATTTGACCTTAAAATTTTTCATATTTGCAGTTTTGCTTGCAACGTCACCATCAACCGAGGCGAAGATCATTGTGAGGATCCCCACCCACCAGGCCCGTACCCATATTTTTTTTTGAGGGAGGGGCCAGATGTGTGTGTGGGGGGGGGGGGTCATAGGCGCAGATTTCTTCCGATATTTAGGGGGGCAAAGCCATGAAAAGCATAAATACCGATTTCTTTCCGTTCGCGGGGGGGGGGGGGGTGCAGTTTTTTTCAATATAGCTCTGAAATCGAAAACATCGAAACTTTTATTAGCTGGACAAGGAACTTGCTGTATATTGGTTACATAATTGTACAGTCACCTGCAATAAAAATTGGACACATAGATCCTGAAATACTTGCTTCCCTGCAACTTGCATTGTACATTTTCAAACCCGAGGGTAGATGGCAGCACTAATAATAGTCTAAATACACGTCTATCTTTTCCACAACCTTAAATAATTCCATACGCTTGATCATACGGAAGTAGGCTACAACGAAATGTAATAATTCGTTGTTCTGATTGCTTCACAATAAAATGGTGATTCATACATATTTGTCTTGTGACGAGAAGGTGTTCATACATTTCATCAATTAATATTTAAAGTCCGTTGTAGAGTTATTTGTTCAGGTATATTAAGACAAACAAGTTCTCATGAATTTATCCTCTCTATGTCCTTCGAAAACCTATGAAGTGAGTTCTTTATCAACTGTGCAACCACATGCTGCACAGTTGGCACCCTCTTTCCTTGTGAAAGAATCTCCACTTCGCCATTTCATATTAAACATCCATAGAACCGTCAGCGTAACCGGATGTTCGAGGGGAACCAGGTGAGTGCGCATGCTCAGCAGTAGCCCCGCCTTTAACACCGTCTATCGCAGCTTTCGAAGAAATCCTTCACATGTTTACTGTTGATATTATCAGTTTTTCGTTATATGTGACACAGTGCCAGAGAGTTAAGACGCTTTTGGGCCATCGTTTAAGCCACGCAAAGCACTGAAACTCCGTGCAGCCTCGCAAGAAGAAGCAGGCAGTGCCTTGGCAAGCGTCTTAGTTCTCTAAATAGTTGTCTTACTTAAGTATAATAATAATGCAAAAGAAATGTAAACTCAATAGAAAGCTAACAATAAGCTTCAAAATTACTATGGATAAAGCTAGAATAATGGAATCCATAAGACTAGGCGGGGAGTATTTTATTGGAAGTCCCAGTAAAAGGAAGACTGTATTGCAAGTGATGGTGAAATAAGATATTCAAAGCAATATGAATGAAATGTATAAATATTATATAGAGAGACTTTCAAGGGTAAAATATCTTATGTAACTTGCTAACAGTTCAATTGATAGACTTTGCATGTGAAACAGTGGGCAAATTACTTTCTGTTACTACTTTTCATCCAGAAATATTGATTCTCTTTCAAGAGGTATTGAAATATTCGATCTCTTGTATACTTTCTCCACAAGAAATTATAAAGCTTAATAATTATAATTTTAAAGTTATATGTAGTCTATTATTAGCATGCAGTATGTGAAAGTGTCGGGTCCCCAGTCCCTGGTTTCTATCCGGCCCTCTGGATTACTTCCTGCCTTAATCCTTCAAATCTCTCCTTTCACTTCACCCTGGGTGCCAAGCGAGCAGATTATATTTGCGCCGGAATTACGAAAGGGGGGTTTCACATAACAATTTATATTTTTTAGTCCCTGGTTCGTTATACATGTACAGAAAGTGAATAAACAACTGGTTTAAAATAGAGAGTACCGTAGTTAATGGAGTTAATTCATCAAATCATAACATATCTAGTAAGATTAAATGGATTTATTATACGTTGCTATTATTTACATATTTACAAATCTCTTCCATGTGTGCATTTACATAATCAACCAGTTTCCTTAATTCAAGCAAAGGCGTACCTATGGCCTAACCATTGGTACTTTCATTAACGTAGAGTTACCCTAACTATCTCTGAGGCCTACCCCCGACTTAATTGATATTCCGACTAGGGATGGCCAAACGGTTCCGGATCCGAAAAATCCGGATCCATTCGGATCCGGATCCGGATCCAAAAGTTACGGATCTGGATCCGGATCCGAAAATTCCGGATCCGGATCCGGGTCTGAAAGTTTCGGATCTGGATCCGGATCCGAAAGTTCCGTATCTGGATCCGGATCTGAAAATCCGGATCCGAGAGTTTCGTATCTCAATCCCATTATAATATTACCACACCTTAAAAGGTATTATGATCTTCGATTACAAAGAAATTTTTCGTTAGTCCTACAAGAATTTTTTTCAAGTGTTGTTCCTAAAATACTTTGCTACGCATCGGCTAACATACTCGTGCACAACTCGTGTTTAACATAAAATGTCAGAGGTGATTTTGTAAATGCCATTGAAACGAATATGTATTCATTCGAATGTATTGGAAATGAAAACACACATAAATGTGAGACATTCCATTCCAGGATGAAACCTTTAACACATATAACAAGATAGAAATGTTATACAAAAATTATACAATTGTTCTACAGTTACAGTTCTACAAATTAAAATAAAACATTATAATATATGCAGTGTTAAATAATTACAAAGTGTAAGACTAACAAGGGAGGTTATCTAAGTATCCCCCTCCTATTTCCATGAAACTTGGCAGTATAGTGGGGCCCAAAGGAAGAATGACGTATTTTTTTGTTTCAGCTAAAAAACAGTTTTAGGGGGCAAAACCCCCTCAAATGTCAAGATGAAGACAAATTGAAGTGAGGATCTGACCCCTGTCTCCCCCTCCGATTTCCATGATACTTGGCAGGTGTATAGTTGGGGCCAATGGAAGAAATACGTGTTTTTTTGTTTCAGCTAAAAAACAGTTTTAGGGGGCAAAACCCCCTCAAATGTCAAGATGAGGACAAATTGAAGTGAGGATCGGACCCCTGTGTCCCCCTCCGATTTCCATGATACTTGGCAGGTGTGTGTATAAACGGGCCCAAATGAAGAAATACGTGTTTTTTTGTTTCAGCTAAAAAAGGGTTTTAGGGGGCAAAACCCCCTCAAATGTCAAGATAAGGACAAATTGAAGTGAGGATCTGACCCCTGTGTCCCTCCGATTTCCATAAAACTTGGCAGGTGTATAGTGGGGCCCAATGGAAGAAATACGTGTTTTTTTTTGTTTCAGCTAAAAAACGGGTTTAGGGGCCAAAACCCCCTCAAATGTCAAGATGAGGACAAATTGAAGTGAGGATCGGACCCCTGTGTCCCCCTCCGATTTCCATGATACTTGGCAGTTGTGTGTATAAACGGGCCCAAATGAAGAAATACGTGTTTTTTTTTTGTTTCGGCTAAAAAACGGTTTTAGGGGGCAAAACCCCCTCAAATGTCAAGATGAGGACAAATTGAAGTGAGGATCTGACCCCTGTGTCCCTCCGATTCCATAAAACTTGGCAGGTGTATAGTGGGGCCCAATGGAAGAAATACGTTTTTTTTTTGTTTCAGCTAAAAAACGGTTTTACAATGCGAAACCCACTCAATTGTCAAGATGAGGACAAATTGAAGTGGGGATCTGACCCCTGTGTCCCCCTCCGATTTGCATGAAACTTGGCAGGTGTGTGTAAACGGGCCCAAATGAAGAAATACCTGTTTTTTTGTTTCGACCAAAAATTTGTTCTAGGGGGCAACCTACTTTCAAATGTCAAGATGAGGACAAATTGAAGTGGGGATCTGACCCCTGTGTTCCCCTCCGATTTCCATGAAACGTGGCCGGTGTATAGAGGGGCCCAAAGGGAGAATTACGTGCTTTTTTGTTTCAGCTAAAAACTGTTTTAGGGGGCAAAATCACCTCAAATGTCAAGATGAGGACAAATTGAAGTGAGGATCTGACCCCTGTGCTCCCCTCCGATTTCCATGAAACGTGGCATGTGTATAGAGGGGCCATAAGGGAGAATTACGTGCTTTTTTGTTTCAGCTAAAAACTGTTTTAGGAAGCAAAATCACCTCAAATGTCAAGATGAGGACAAATTGAAGTGAGGATCTGACCCCTGTGTCCCTCTCCGATTTTCATGAAACTTGGTAGGTGTATAGAGGGGCCCAAAGGAAGAAATACATGTTGTTTTTTTTGTTTCGGCTAAAAAACTGTTTTAGGGGGCAAAACCCGTCTCAAATGTCACGATGAGGACAAATTGACGTGAGGATCATCTGACCCCTGTGTCCCCCTCCGATTCTCATGAAATTTGACAGGTGTATAGAGAGGCCGTATGCCCCCTGTTTCTTCCTATGCCATATTTACGTGGTTTAGGGGTCAGATCCCTACTTCAATTTGTCCTCATCTTGACATTTGAGGGGGGGGATGAAATAAATGTGAGACATTCCATTCCAGGATGAAACCTTTAACATATATAACAAGATAGAAATGTTATACAAAAATTATACAATTGTTCTACAGTTACAGTTCTACAAATTAAAATAAAAAAGTTCCGGATCTGGATTTCGTATCCGCCAGGATCCGGATCTGGCCATCCCTACTATACACCTGCCACGTTTCATGGAAATCGGAGGGGAACACAGGGGTCAGATCCCCACTTCAATTTGTCCTCATCTTGACATTTGAGAGGTGGTTGCCCCCTAGAACAAATTTTATTGCCGAACCAAAAAAAAAACACGTATTTCTTCATTTGGGCCCTGCAAGTTTCATGGAAATCGGAGGGGGAGACTTAGACCTCCCTTGTAAGTGTATTAATTAATTACAAATCGCGCACGCGCGCACACACGTGTGTATGTATATTAAATATATATAACACCATTAAGCCTTGTTTCCATGATTATGAAAAACTAAAATATGCTGACCAAGGCAGTAATTTATTTTATAAAAAAACATAAACTAACGTAACGTTTCAACCTTCTAGCAAGGTCTTCTTCAGACTCTGTATCAAGTACAAAAGTAACCAGATACCACAAAAGACCATTATATATACACAAACATTACTCCCTCCAGACTATTTAGAAAGTTGTTTGGAACTTTCTAGCAGATGACTTTCACTTTGCCAACTTCACTTTCACCTAAAAGGCTAAACACAATTACTTCCATATAGAATGTGGTTGGGCTTTTAATCTCACACTCTTTTCCCTTCATTTTTCTTCCTTCTCCTTTCCTCTTTCTCTCTTGTCCTTTCCACTCTTTCCAACATCTTCTTCCATTCTTTGTTTAACTTCAGTCCCCCATTCCAGTTCATTGTGTCTTCTTCACCTTTCTTCTCTATTTCCTTGGCTTCCTTCCATTTTCTCACTAGCATTCTCTTCTCCCTTCCTATCTGCTTAGCCTCATCCCACTCTATGTCATGTCCTGTTTCTCTCGTGTGTTTAAATATTGCATTTCTCTCTCTCTTAAGTCGTACATCATCCCTATGTTGTTTCAACCTGTCTTTCAGCCTGTTTTTCGTTTCTCCTATGTACACACTCTGACATTCTTTACATTTCACTTCGTAGATAATCCCTTCCTCTTCCTCTTCTCTGTTTTCTTTTTTCTTGTTAGCATTCCTCGCAATTCCTAAGATGCTTCTCCCTCCCTTCCTGTATGTTTTAACTCCCGCTTTCCTAAGCACTTTGCATATCTTTTCTGTGGTCTTCCCCATACTCCTTATTCCAAACCTTTTCTCCTCTTTTTCTTTCTCTTCCAATTCTCCCCTGCCCGTTTTCTTACTTCTTCTGTTTATGTCCAGTCTATCCTGCTTCTCATAGCCATTCTTTTCCAGCTGTTTCCATAGGCTATTTATTTTGCCTTCTTTTTCACATTCTTTCATGCATATTTTCTTGATTCTGTCCTCCATATTCTTTATAAAATTTCTTTTTGTCACCTCACTTACATCACTTCTTTTGTGGCAGAATACCCCTGCTGCACACTTCTTCTGATGCCAAGCGGTTTCAATTTCTTGTCCTCTTTTCCTTTTCATCAATATATCTAGATAGCTTATCTTGTCTTCTTCTTCTATTTCAAGTTCCAATAATATCCCTCTTTCTTCATCTTGAATTTCTTTGACAAAAATGTCAAGCTGCCTCTTGGTTCCCTTCCATATGCCAAAGCAGTCGTCCACATATCTGCAAAACAGAATTATTTTGTCACCTCCCTTTTCTATCACTTTCTTTTCCCATTCATTCATAACCAATTCAGCCAATGCTGGGCTTAGACTGGAACCTATATTTAGTCCTTCACTCATTAAAAAGATTAAAAGCCCAACCACATTCTATATGGAAGTAATTGTGTTTAGCCTTTTAGGTGAAAGTGAAGTTGGCAAAGTGAAAGTCATCTGCTAGAAAGTTCCAAACAACTTTCTAAATAGTCTGGAGGGAGTAATGTTTGTGTATATATAATGGTCTTTTGTGGTATCTGGTTACTTTTGTACTTGATACAGAGTCTGAAGAAGACCTTGCTAGAAGGTTGAAACGTTACGTTAGTTTATGTTTTTTTATAAAATAAATTACTGCCTTGGTCAGCATATTTTAGTTTTTCATAAATATATATGTATATTAGCAGGTAACAATATGTTATAAGCACATTCTTACTTTCCAAAGAAGCGCATGTGGGATGGCAAAACTGATCCGGATCCGAAAGTACCAGATCCGGATCTGAAAATTCCGGATCCGCGGATCCGGATTCGAAAAATTTTAGGATCCGGAACCAACCGGATCCGGATTTCGGATCCGCTAGGATCCGGATCTGGCCATCCCTAATTCCGACCAGTCTTACGTTTCCTTACGCAGCATCCTTACTCAGCCCGCTAGGCATTATGATGCGACTCGGCAATATCGTACAAATGCAAATCTTTTGCTAATTGGGAAACTTGAGGATTTCAAACAGGGGTTGGCTATACCAAATGCTACATATAATTCCATCATTAGTTTAGCCACCATTAGTGGACTAAACTTTCGAAGAGGGTTCCTTGGCCAAATGATACATAAATTTCAGACATCAGTCTAGCCACCATAAGTGGACAAGACTCTCGAAGATGTTAATTTGCCAAGTATTACATTTTCTTCTCAACCATTCAGTCTAGCCACCCTGAGTGGACAAGACTTTCGAAGGGTCTTTGTCGTTGTGGAGATAGTAAAAAACTGTCCTTTTCCTAAAGCCCACTAGAGATGAGTCGTTCGCGAAAGAACGAATCTTTTTGAACGAATCTTTTCAACGAACGACTGATCCGGTTCACTGATTCGCTTCGAAACGGCTCAGTCGCGAACGAATACCGAAACCGCTCCGCGCTCGCATAGGAAAGACTGAAAGACGCCTCGAGCGCTCGGGGGAAACAGTTGGTCCCTTTGTTCACACTCCGCGCCTGCGATTGAAAACAAAATTCCAGCAAGTCACGTGATACCCGAACCAACCCCCTCCCTCCTCCGCTTCAGCGGCACCCAGGGAAATAGGACGGGGAAAAAAAAAAGCGGAAGTGGCTAGAACCAGGGAGGGACAAGACGGGCACTTGTCACCCCCCTTGGAAAAAGATAGTGCTGTTCATTTGGTGCACTGTTCTTTTTACCTTGGAAAGTAAAATAAATATAAATGTTATTTATTCCCTTACTAATTAATTCAAAATAAAGCATCGCCATAAGTACGGGTACATATTCTTTGTCCTCCTGGAAAATAGTTTTGATTTATCCCCCTCTGGGGATAAAAAGTCTCGACACGCGTATGGTTAGAATTATTTGGCAAATTTGTCGTTCATCCGAAAGAAAGGAAAATGCGAGAGGTATTTCGATCTAGGGATGTCCCGATTGATTGATTGAATTGGTGTTTTTACGTCCACTTTATGCACAGTAAGGCTAATCGGGACTGGACCTACAGTTTAAAGTGGGATCCGAACCACTATGTGCATCCACCGGGTATCGAACCCGGGGGCCCTTATGTTAGCAAGGCGACGACGCTACCACTGTGCCATCGGGGAGGCCACATGTTGGTTCGGATATAACTTTAAACTGTACATCCGGACTCACAAACTTTGACAATTTTTTTGATAAGGAAAGATCTCGAAATACAAACATTTAAAACAAGAAAACCTCCATGAAGACATAAGTTTGTACATTAAAGAGCATAGATTCTTTGTTATATTCTAATACGTCTTACAGTAAAGCAACTTCGATTTCACCGAAATCGTCGACGTACCACTGAAGGTCTGGGTTCGAAAACTTACATGCGCATCGTTATTGCATACCTTATGAGAGTGTCTTCATCATATACAGTAATCATCATTCACCTTCGTCGTAGCAATTAGCCAAAAATGGCAGAATCGACACACAAAATAAGGAAAATAATTTTAAATTAAGACTCTCGAATATTTAAGTTTCGATCTCGATTTTACATTCCCCGACGTTCTTGACCTCGTCTTAACAAGTCTCGATGATACTTATCTCTTCTTTACCTACGCAGGATGACATTTTCCTTATCACTAAAGTACCATCTTATGAAAAACAACAGGGCGATAAAGAGAATCAATGTATATTAACCTTTGCTAGCGACTGCATATTTCTTTTTTCATACAATTATCCACAAAGGAAAAACACACGCACATACAGAGGCAGTGGCGCAGGAACGTTTTTCATTTGGGGGGTACAAAATTCAGCCTCACACACACACACACACACACACACACACACACACACACACACACACACACACACATATATATATATATATATATATATATATATATATGTGTCCAATCAAGTGTCGCAATAATAATAATTAGGATAATTATATTTAATTAATTTAATATATTAATTAATTAAATATGTACATTAATTAATATTGTATTGTTATTATTACATGAATAGGTAAAAGGTAGTAAAAGAATAGAAATATAACAGCAAGTATTCATTGTTTAGCTTACGTGTAGGTAAGATCGCCAAGATTTGCACAAAAACAACTGGCCTGGCAAGGAATTTAATGTCAGATAGAAAAAGAATTGAATATTTATTGAATAACAAAGAAGGAGTTAGATCCAATTAACGAAAAGTAAAGTTCCTGATTAATATTTTATGGATATTATCATTAGTAATGTGCATAATTCTTTGGAATCCTTCAAAGCCGTATGAGCCAAATTCCTTGCCTTCCATAAGTTCAGCAGAGAAAACCATCGAGTATACAGGGTGCGGCAGAAATAACTCCCGGATTTCATTCGTGAATAACAAAGCAACGATAGATGTTATGCAAAATTTTATTTCACAGTTGGAAAGAACAAGGGTTACCATTTTGTTTCCCATATGTACCGAGACAACTCCATGAACGCCTCTACTTTTTTGAGGAAGACGGCACGCAGTTAATGTAACGTCTGACCGTTATGTATGGATGTTACGCAACTTCCTGCAGCCGCAATCGAACGAACGTGGTAAATTGGCTGTGTGGTTCCAACAGGATGGTGCCACAGCACGCGTATCGATGAACGTGCTACGTGAAATGTTTCCAGGGCGTCTGATTTCACTTTTAAGTCACCTTCCATGGCCAACTCGTTCCCCCGAGCTCGCACCCTGCGACTTCTTTCTGTGGGACTACCTGCAGGCTAAAGTTTACCAAGGAAGGCCGAGGACAGCCAATGATCTGAAAGATGGTATCAGACAGGGAAGAGCAGCAATACCGACAAGACATGACTAGGAGCGTAATGCAGAACTTCAGGGCGAGACTTCAGAAATGCGTACACCGTGCAGATCGGCATTTTAAAACAAAGTCAACTATGTCACCCAAAATGGTGACTTGTGGCAATTATGTAAAAAATAGTTGGAACATTTTGTTCTTTGCAAATGTGCAATAAAATGGTAAACCTTGTGCTTTCCAACTGTGCAATAAAGTTTTGCATAACATCTATCGTTGCTTTGTTATTCACAAATGAAATTCGGGAGATATTTCTGCCGCACCCTAACTTTTAATTGTTACGCAGTTCAAGCATGGTATTGGCATTGATGAAAATTGAGTATAACAAATGCTAAACAATTATATTTTGATAAATTACTTTCACTACTTGGTAAGTCTTTCGGGGGGAAGGGGTCCGGACCCCCTGGACCCTCACAAAAACGTCCTTGATACCTAGGTATAATGTGAGGCCATGAGAAATATTCTCTTTTAGAACAGCAGACAAGAATGTCCTGTTATATGCAAAATTTGCATAAATATTTTTCATTGTTTTTGTTAGAATTTAAGTTTAAAAAAAAAACAGATTTTAAAATCAGATAACAATTCTGAAACATATAAGGCTAAGCTCTGGACCTCATTCTGGGCTTATTTGGATTTCACGGAACAGAAAATCAGGAGTGAGGGGGATCTTGAGCCACCCCAACCAGGAATAATCATCTCCCACCCACTGGATATAGAAACTACATTATATATTGTAGTTCCACTTCAGTTTCGTTCTTTCTAATTTTAAAAGTCCCATAGCTACGCATAAAAATATCTTTAAACAATTTATGGCAGATGTGTACCATATTCAATGCCTTTTAGAAGCCATGTATTTGGTATTTACTCAGACATCTATAGGGTGTTGTATTAAAAAAGAAAAAATGAGTTCAGATGGTTCCCAATCAATTCGTAAGAAGTCTAACTTTGAAATATTTGTGAAATATGACAAATCATTTATTTGTAATATAATTAGCTGTACCTAATGACGCTCTTCAAGTACTGAAAGTAATATCATTCCGTTCATTTACAAAACCGAAATCCTTCAGCTCTCAGAAGTAGCAAGGAAAGCCATACGCTCAAAAGTTTATTCTTTCTTTTCAATTTTTGGTGGACAATGTGAAGAGCCGGCCAAGGTTTATTTTCGTATGTAGTGGTACTAAATGCAGATACATGCGTGTGTTTTAGGATGACATGTCAATTTCTAGTTTATGTGAAAATGTAAACTTTAATGTAAGCAGAAGCATGTGCGCGTCACAGTTAAAGATTTTCGCATCTACAAAGAAAATCCAAAACACATTCCCACCTCGCCGTACTCCGTGGCGGAGGGGTTAGCATAGCGCGCTATGACGCCTGAGGTCCCAGGTTCGAATCCTGGCCTGCCCATGGGTGTTATTTTTGAGTGTCCATCAATTTCATCATATCATCATCACTAATCCTCATCCAAAAGTGGCAGAAATGCGAAGTAAAATAAACCAAATCAATCAATCAAATATTCCCATCTTACTCCCAGAGACCTTGTAAATCCAATCCAAAATCTACCAATAGAACCTGCAGTGAGTCTCATTTATCTCGTGCATTCATCTGACTAATATAATTTTCTTACAATTTGACTTTAGAGTTTAACATAAAATGGCGTTGTGTTTGTGTTGCATTCGATATCACAATTCGATTTTAAGCAATTTATGTTCCATTATAAGTATACCTAATACATAGGTAAAAAATAGTCCCCCTCTGATAAAATCGCAAATTGCACCCTGTTTAAATGTCTAGGAAAGATTTCATTTCACCTAGGAATGGTATCGCGATGCGATGAGTCGAGAATTGTCACAGCCTCATCTCGTCTCCTGTGTGGTGAGGTCCTTCTCGTTCTTGTTTGTGCTTATTTTTCTTTCGGTTTCCACTCTGAAGTTATGAAAACTTATTCCAAATTTACCTCATTCTCAGATAGGCTAATCGGCACTCTATTTTTTAAAAATATACAGATGGGGGACAAAATAATACGAACACCTGTGAAAAAGTATGCCACATTTCACACCGGCAGTACAGCAGCACCACCTGGCACTGAAGTCTGCCACCTAGTGGCTGTGAAGGGGAAGGTATTAGTTTGCCAACAGCAGTCATTGGTGGTGCATTCGTCTATCATACGCTCTCAAGAGACACTGCAATGTCAGACCTGACAGAGTTCCAAAGAGGCATGGTTGTTGGAGCACGTTCAGCTGGAGCCACGGTGACTGAAACCTCAAAGCTTGTTGGGTGTGCAAGGAGCACAGTATCAGCCGTTATGACAGCGTACACAACACAAGGTAAGATGGCGTCTTCAAAGCACAACAGTGGACGAAAGACAAAGCTTGCTGCTCAGGATAGGAGGGTGTTGAAGCGCATAGTGGCCCGAAAGCACAAGCAATCGTTATCCGAGATAACATCTGAAATGAACTGGCATCTCCAGGACCCCATTTCAACCAAAACTGTCAAAAGGTAACTCCATTCTGCAAACATTCATGGCCGAGTGGCAATTCGTAAGCCATTGGTGAAATCACGTAATGCTGTCAAGCGACGCCAATGGTGTAGAGCTCACAGAAGTTGGTCCCCACAGCAGTGGCAACAAGTCTTCTGGTCTGATGAATCAACATTCACGTTATTTCAGACCACGGGGCGCGTTTATGTGTGGAGAACGCCTCGAGATGCATTTCATCCTGACTGCCTCTTGCCGACTGTGAAGCATGGAGGTGGGTCCATTAATGTATGGGGCGCGATATCTTGGCATGGTGTGGGACCACTTGTTTTTCTGCATTGGAAGATCAATGCCAGTCACTATCGCAGCATTCTGGGGGATCATCTCCATCGTTTTGTCCAGACTTTATTTCCTGGGGACCGACCGCTTTTTCAAGACGACAACGCTCCTATCCACACTGCTGGGTCTGTCCAAACATGGTTTGAAGAACATGACGATGAAGTAGGACATCTTGGATGGCCTCCACAGTCTCCTGACCTGAACATTATATAACATTTGTGGGGATATTTGGAGTCCAAACTTCGTGCTCGAAGTCCGCCTCCAGCCACACTTTCGGAATTGGAGACTGCTCTGGAGGAAGAATGGCTCCATATTCCCTTAAACATTGTGCATGACCTCTATGCGTCTATCCCGTGTCGCATACAAAGTGTACTTCAGTCACAGGGTGGTCCAACCCCCCCCCCCCCCTATTAATAAAGATTTTCTCTACATTCACAGGTGTTCGTATTATTTTGTCCCCCATCTGTATATATCTTAGTATATAGGTTTAAGTATAGTTTTCCCAACACCATCTTACAAAGTTATGAAAAATATGGGTGAGGTACAGGAGTGCATTGTAATCCCCCCCCCCCCCAAGTTGGTCTGTCGTGTCTCGTCTCGTTCGTGTAAATGTTCCGTTTCGGAAAATTCCATTATAAATATTCAAAAGAAAATGGGGTCGGTCATATACTCTTCTGATGAAAATTTGTATCTTATCTTCGAATCGACGCGACCACTGCTTTAGAAATGTGTACCCCCCCCCCCTTACGCAAAGCAGCAATCGTCTGCAGCGTAATTGTCTGAGAGTTAATCTGATTCCATCGTTCCACACACATTTCAAACAATTTTCATCTCCTTGAAGAGGTTTCCAAGAACTTAGGTCAATGAACTAACTAGTAGCAAGCACAATGTAGTTTAATAAGTTTACAATTAAATGTTTTGAATTTCTGTCGTAAGGACTATAATGCTTAAAATTTATAAACAATAATACATTTTTTATTGGGCGAATTGATAATAGGTAATTTTAACAGTAGCACCTTCCGTCTGCTGTCAAATTACCAAAGGGGGGTACAGGAGGCACAACTCGATTTACGGATTTAGGGGGGTACAGTACCCCCTTTCAAAAATTTGCGGGGGTACAATGTACCCCTGTACCCCCCCCCCGTTCCTGCGCCACTGTACAGAGGGGAGGGAGTTACAAGCGTTGCAGTTACAAGGGAGTCATCACTTAGTCTATTTTGCACCCGTCACATGATACGGGGTCCAACATAGGTAATAATACAACTGTAATGCCGTATAACTAAAATCTTAAGATATTCTGACTTCAGTTAAAAGCTGGGGCTGTAGAGGGACACTCAGCACAACAAGGGCGAAACACACACTAGGAAGATTATACTAGCCGTAGGTCCCGACGCCCTAGAGCCTCGTTAGCCTGCAAAATACAGTCCAGGTTGTACTACGTGGAAGTGAAGTTGGAAATTGAATGTACTACGTGGAAGGGTCACAGCTTACGCCACATGCAACAGATGAATTCCAAGAAGGACAAATAAGAATGTTATGAGAAATAACTATAAAATAAACAGGAAGGAGTAAAACAAATCTTTGCAGAGAAAATAAGTTTATTTTTAGTGGTTTATATCCACTACTATTTCACACATCCTGAAATATGTGACAGCTGGTAAACATTTCTGAGGCATTGTTCTCATGTCATAGGAGGAGGAAAGTGCATTTTCAATGTTACAGTTTCTTTTTCGGACAGAAGTTGCCATTATTTAAAAGTTCGTTGTATTGCAAGCTTATGATAATGGTCACTTGCAGGGATATTTACCGTAAGTTCTACTAGATGAACAAATTAACCTATATTTTTCATATCCGGAAAATATTATAAAATTTAAAATTATAATATTTTGTGCAAGTTCTTTCCATGAAGAATTCGCAGTTATTGACACATTGTTAAAATGTTGCCTTTTAAACATGTCAGTTACTTATAATAATTAGAATATAGAAATATATTTTCTAGCTATTCCCTACTTTACCATGGATATTTCAGAGTTCGTATCT